>NC_132992.1:0-1200000 GCF_048564905.1 Vicugna pacos
ACAAGCTCCAACTCGGTTTTACAGTGAATACGGCAGGCACTTCAAACCGGCACTAGGAAACAGACTGAGAAACCAGAGTAAGGGTTTCTCCTGCAACCCGTTCCCTTTGTGCTGGATGAACGAACGTCTCTCCACATGCTCAGTTCTGAGAGATAAGTGTGTGTGAAAGCCGTCCTTCACCTAGCTTGAAGGGAACACAAAGTTTCTTTTCAGTTGCCAACTCCACTCCATACTTATATATGGGGAGGTACAAGCTCCAACTCGGTTTTACAGTGAAAACGGCAGGCACTTCAAACCGGCACTAGGAAACCGACTGAGAAACCAGAGTAAGGGTTTCTCCTGCAACCCGTTCCCTTTGTGCTGGATGAACGAACGTCTCTCCACATGCTCAGTTCTGAGAGATAAGTGTGTGTGAAAGCCGTCCTTCACCTAGCTTGAAGGGAACACAAAGTTTCTTTTCAGTTGCCAACTCCACTCCATACATATATATGGGGAGGGACAAGCTCCAACTCGGTTTTACAGTGAAAACGGCAGGCACTTCAAACCGGCACTAGGAAACAGACTGAGAAACCAGAGTAAGGGTTTCTCCTGCAACCCGTTCCCTTTGTGCTGGATGAACGAACGTCTCTCCACATGCTCAGTTCTGAGAGATAAGTGTGTGTGAAAGCCGTCCTTCACCTAGCTTGAAGGGAACACAAAGTTTCTTTTCAGTTGCCAACTCCACTCCATACATATATATGGGGAGGGACAAGCTCCAACTCGGTTTTACAGTGAAAACGGCAGGCACTTCAAACCGGCACTAGGAAACAGACTGAGAAACCAGAGTAAGGGTTTCTCCTGCAACCCGTTCCCTTTGTGCTGGATGAACGAACGTCTCTCCACATGCTCAGTTCTGAGAGATAAGTGTGTGTGAAAGCCGTCCTTCACCTAGCTTGAAGGGAACACAAAGTTTCTTTTCAGTTGCCAACTCCACTCCATACTTATATATGGGGAGGTACAAGCTCCAACTCGGTTTTACAGTGAAAACGGCAGGCACTTCAAACCGGCACTAGGAAACCGACTGAGAAACCAGAGTAAGGGTTTCTCCTGCAACCCGTTCCCTTTGTGCTGGATGAACGAACGTCTCTCCACATGCTCAGTTCTGAGAGATAAGTGTGTGTGAAAGCCGTCCTTCACCTAGCTTGAAGGGAACACAAAGTTTCTTTTCAGTTGCCAACTCCACTCCATACATATATATGGGGAGGGACAAGCTCCAACTCGGTTTTACAGTGAAAACGGCAGGCACTTCAAACCGGCACTAGGAAACAGACTGAGAAACCAGAGTAAGGGTTTCTCCTGCAACCCGTTCCCTTTGTGCTGGATGAACGAACGTCTCTCCACATGCTCAGTTCTGAGAGATAAGTGTGTGTGAAAGCCGTCCTTCACCTAGCTTGAAGGGAACACAAAGTTTCTTTTCAGTTGCCAACTCCACTCCATACATATATATGGGGAGGGACAAGCTCCAACTCGGTTTTACAGTGAAAACGGCAGGCACTTCAAACCGGCACTAGGAAACAGACTGAGAAACCAGAGTAAGGGTTTCTCCTGCAACCCGTTCCCTTTGTGCTGGATGAACGAACGTCTCTCCACATGCTCAGTTCTGAGAGATAAGTGTGTGTGAAAGCCGTCCTTCACCTAGCTTGAAGGGAACACAAAGTTTCTTTTCAGTTGCCAACTCCACTCCATACATATATATGGGGAGGGACAAGCTCCAACTCGGTTTTACAGTGAAAACGGCAGGCACTTCAAACCGGCACTAGGAAACAGACTGAGAAACCAGAGTAAGGGTTTCTCCTGCAACCCGTTCCCTTTGTGCTGGATGAACGAACGTCTCTCCACATGCTCAGTTCTGAGAGATAAGTGTGTGTGAAAGCCGTCCTTCACCTAGCTTGAAGGGAACACAAAGTTTCTTTTCAGTTGCCAACTCCACTCCATACATATATATGGGGAGGTACAAGCTCCAAGTCGGTTTTACAGTGAAAACGGCAGGCACTTCAAACCGGCACTAGGAAACAGACTGAGAAACCAGAGTAAGGGTTTCTCCTGCAACCCGTTCCCTTTGTGCTGGATGAACGAACGTCTCTCCACATGCTCAGTTCTGAGAGATAAGTGTGTGTGAAAGCCGTCCTTCACCTAGCTTGAAGGGAACACAAAGTTTCTTTTCAGTTGCCAACTCCACTCCATACATATATATGGGGAGGTACAAGCTCCAACTCGGTTTTACAGTGAAAACGGCAGGCACTTCAAACCGGCACTAGGAAACAGACTGAGAAACCAGAGTAAGGGTTTCTCCTGCAACCCGTTCCCTTTGTGCTGGATGAACGAACGTCTCTCCACATGCTCAGTTCTGAGAGATAAGTGTGTGTGAAAGCCGTCCTTCACCTAGCTTGAAGGGAACACAAAGTTTCTTTTCAGTTGCCAACTCCACTCCATACATATATATGGGGAGGGACAAGCTCCAACTTGGTTTTACAGTGAAAACGGCAGGCACTTCAAACCGGCACTAGGAAACAGACTGAGAAACCAGAGTAAGGGTTTCTCCTGCAACCCGTTCCCTTTGTGCTGGATGAACGAACGTCTCTCCACATGCTCAGTTCTGAGAGATAAGTGTGTGTGAAAGCCGTCCTTCACCTAGCTTGAAGGGAACACAAAGTTTCTTTTCAGTTGCCAACTCCACTCCATACATATATATGGGGAGGGACAAGCTCCAACTCGGTTTTACAGTGAAAACGGCAGGCACTTCAAACCGGCACTAGGAAACAGACTGAGAAACCAGAGTAAGGGTTTCTCCTGCAACCCGTTCCCTTTGTGCTGGATGAACGAACGTCTCTCCACATGCTCAGTTCTGAGAGATAAGTGTGTGTGAAAGCCGTCCTTCACCTAGCTTGAAGGGAACACAAAGTTTCTTTTCAGTTGCCAACTCCACTCCATACATATATATGGGGAGGTACAAGCTCCAACTCGGTTTTACAGTGAAAACGGCAGGCACTTCAAACCGGCACTAGGAAACAGACTGAGAAACCAGAGTAAGGGTTTCTCCTGCAACCCGTTCCCTTTGTGCTGGATGAACGAACGTCTCTCCACATGCTCAGTTCTGAGAGATAAGTGTGTGTGAAAGCCGTCCTTCACCTAGCTTGAAGGGAACACAAAGTTTCTTTTCAGTTGCCAACTCCACTCCATACATATATATGGGGAGGTACAAACTCCAAGTCGGTTTTACAGTGAAAACGGCAGGCACTTCAAACCGGCACTAGGAAACAGACTGAGAAACAAGAGAAAGGGTTTCTCCTGCAACCCGTTCCCTTTGTGCTGGATGAACGAACGTCTCTCCACATGCTCAGTTCTGAGAGATAAGTGTGTGTGAAAGCCGTCCTTCACCTAGCTTGAAGGGAACACAAAGTTTCTTTTCAGTTGCCAACTCCACTCCATACATATATATGGGGAGGTACAAGCTCCAACTCGGTTTTACAGTGAAAACGGCAGGCACTTCAAACCGGCACTAGGAAACAGACTGAGAAACCAGAGTAAGGGTTTCTCCTGCAACCCGTTCCCTTTGTGCTGGATGAACGAACGTCTCTCCACATGCTCAGTTCTGAGAGATAAGTGTGTGTGAAAGCCGTCCTTCACCTAGCTTGAAGGGAACACAAAGTTTCTTTTCAGTTGCCAACTCCACTCCATACATATATATGGGGAGGGACAAGCTCCAAGTCGGTTTTACAGTGAAAACGGCAGGCACTTCAAACCGGCACTAGGAAACAGACTGAGAAACCAGAGTAAGGGTTTCTCCTGCAACCCGTTCCCTTTGTGCTGGATGAACGAACGTCTCTCCACATGCTCAGTTCTGAGAGATAAGTGTGTGTGAAAGCCGTCCTTCACCTAGCTTGAAGGGAACACAAAGTTTCTTTTCAGTTGCCAACTCCACTCCATACATATATATGGGGAGGTACAAGCTCCAACTCGGTTTTACAGTGAAAACGGCAGGCACTTCAAACCGGCACTAGGAAACAGACTGAGAAACCAGAGTAAGGGTTTCTCCTGCAACCCGTTCCCTTTGTGCTGGATGAACGAACGTCTCTCCACATGCTCAGTTCTGAGAGATAAGTGTGTGTGAAAGCCGTCCTTCACCTAGCTTGAAGGGAACACAAAGTTTCTTTTCAGTTGCCAACTCCACTCCATACATATATATGGGGAGGGACAAGCTCCAACTCGGTTTTACAGTGAAAACGGCAGGCACTTCAAACCGGCACTAGGAAACCGACTGAGAAACCAGAGTAAGGGTTTCTCCTGCAACCCGTTCCCTTTGTGCTGGATGAACGAACGTCTCTCCACATGCTCAGTTCTGAGAGATAAGTGTGTGTGAAAGCCGTCCTTCACCTAGCTTGAAGGGAACACAAAGTTTCTTTTCAGTTGCCAACTCCACTCCATACATATATATGGGGAGGTACAAGCTCCAAGTCGGTTTTACAGTGAAAACGGCAGGCACTTCAAACCGGCACTAGGAAACAGACTGAGAAACCAGAGTAAGGGTTTCTCCTGCAACCCGTTCCCTTTGTGCTGGATGAACGAACGTCTCTCCACATGCTCAGTTCTGAGAGATAAGTGTGTGTGAAAGCCGTCCTTCACCTAGCTTGAAGGGAACACAAAGTTTCTTTTCAGTTGCCAACTCCACTCCATACATATATATGGGCAGGTACATGCTCCAACTCGGTTTTACAGTGAAAACGGCAGGCACTTCAAACCGGCACTAGGAAACAGACTGAGAAACCAGAGTAAGGGTTTCTCCTGCAACCCGTTCCCTTTGTGCTGGATGAACGAACGTCTCTCCACATGCTCAGTTCTGAGAGATAAGTGTGTGTGAAAGCCGTCCTTCACCTAGCTTGAAGGGAACACAAAGTTTCTTTTCAGTTGCCAACTCCACTCCATACATATATATGGGGAGGTACAAGCTCCAACTCGGTTTTACAGTGAAAACGGCAGGCACTTCAAACCGGCACTAGGAAACAGACTGAGAAACCAGAGTAAGGGTTTCTCCTGCAACCCGTTCCCTTTGTGCTGGATGAACGAACGTCTCTCCACATGCTCAGTTCTGAGAGATAAGTGTGTGTGAAAGCCGTCCTTCACCTAGCTTGAAGGGAACACAAAGTTTCTTTTCAGTTGCCAACTCCACTCCATACATATATATGGGGAGGGACAAGCTCCAACTCGGTTTTACAGTGAAAACGGCAGGCACTTCAAACCGGCACTAGGAAACCGACTGAGAAACCAGAGTAAGGGTTTCTCCTGCAACCCGTTCCCTTTGTGCTGGATGAACGAACGTCTCTCCACATGCTCAGTTCTGAGAGATAAGTGTGTGTGAAAGCCGTCCTTCACCTAGCTTGAAGGGAACACAAAGTTTCTTTTCAGTTGCCAACTCCACTCCATACATATATATGGGGAGGGACAAGCTCCAACTCGGTTTTACAGTGAAAACGGCAGGCACTTCAAACCGGCACTAGGAAACAGACTGAGAAACAAGAGAAAGGGTTTCTCCTGCAACCCGTTCCCTTTGTGCTGGATGAACGAACGTCTCTCCACATGCTCAGTTCTGAGAGATAAGTGTGTGTGAAAGCCGTCCTTCACCTAGCTTGAAGGGAACACAAAGTTTCTTTTCAGTTGCCAACTCCACTCCATACATATATATGGGGAGGTACAAGCTCCAACTCGGTTTTACAGTGAAAACGGCAGGCACTTCAAACCGGCACTAGGAAACAGACTGAGAAACCAGAGTAAGGGTTTCTCCTGCAACCCGTTCCCTTTGTGCTGGATGAACGAACGTCTCTCCACATGCTCAGTTCTGAGAGATAAGTGTGTGTGAAAGCCGTCCTTCACCTAGCTTGAAGGGAACACAAAGTTTCTTTTCAGTTGCCAACTCCACTCCATACATATATATGGGGAGGGACAAGCTCCAACTCGGTTTTACAGTGAAAACGGCAGGCACTTCAAACCGGCACTAGGAAACAGACTGAGAAACCAGAGTAAGGGTTTCTCCTGCAACCCGTTCCCTTTGTGCTGGATGAACGAACGTCTCTCCACATGCTCAGTTCTGAGAGATAAGTGTGTGTGAAAGCCGTCCTTCACCTAGCTTGAAGGGAACACAAAGTTTCTTTTCAGTTGCCAACTCCACTCCATACATATATATGGGGAGGTACAAGCTCCAAGTCGGTTTTACAGTGAAAACGGCAGGCACTTCAAACCGGCACTAGGAAACAGACTGAGAAACCAGAGTAAGGGTTTCTCCTGCAACCCGTTCCCTTTGTGCTGGATGAACGAACGTCTCTCCACATGCTCAGTTCTGAGAGATAAGTGTGTGTGAAAGCCGTCCTTCACCTAGCTTGAAGGGAACACAAAGTTTCTTTTCAGTTGCCAACTCCACTCCATACATGTATATGGGGAGGTACAAGCTCCAAATCGGTTTTACAGTGAAAACGGCAGGCACTTCAAACCGGCACTAGGAAACAGACTGAGAAACCAGAGTAAGGGTTTCTCCTGCAACCCGTTCCCTTTGGGCTGGATGAACGAACGTCTCTCCACATGCTCAGTTCTGAGAGATAAGTGTGTGTGAAAGCCGTCCTTCACCTAGCTTGAAGGGAACACAAAGTTTCTTTTCAGTTGCCAACTCCACTCCATACATATATATGGGGAGGGACAAGCTCCAACTCGGTTTTACAGTGAAAACGGCAGGCACTTCAAACCGGCACTAGGAAACAGACTGAGAAACCAGAGTAAGGGTTTCTCCTGCAACCCGTTCCCTTTGTGCTGGATGAACGAACGTCTCTCCACATGCTCAGTTCTGAGAGATAAGTGTGTGTGAAAGCCGTCCTTCACCTAGCTTGAAGGGAACACAAAGTTTCTTTTCAGTTGCCAACTCGGCACCATACATATATATGTGGAGGGACAAGCTCCAACTCGGTTTTACAGTGAAAACGGCAGGCACTTCAAACCGGCACTAGGAAACAGACTGAGAAACCAGAGTAAGGGTTTCTCCTGCAACCCGTTCCCTTTGTGCTGGAAGAACGAACGTCTCTCCACATGCTCAGTTCTGAGAGATAAGTGTGTGTGAAAGCCGTCCTTCACCTAGCTTGAAGGGAACACAAAGTTTCTTTTCAGTTGCCAACTCCACTCCATACATATATATGGGGAGGGACAAGCTCCAACTCGGTTTTACAGTGAAAACGGCAGGCACTTCAAACCGGCACTAGGAAACAGACTGAGAAACCAGAGTAAGGGTTTCTCCTGCAATCCGTTCCCTTTGTGCTGGATGAACGAACGTCTCTCCACATGCTCAGTTCTGAGAGATAAGTGTGTGTGAAAGCCGTCCTTCACCTAGCTTGAAGGGGACACAAAGTTTCTTTTCAGTTGCCAACTCCACTCCATACATATATATGGGGAGGTACAAGCTCCAAGTCGGTTTTACAGTGAAAACGGCAGGCACTTCAAACCGGCACTAGGAAAGAGACTGAGAAACCAGAGTAAGGGTTTCTCCTGCAACCCGTTCCCTTTGTGCTGGATGAACGAACGTCTCTCCACATGCTCAGTTCTGAGAGATAAGTGTGTGTGAAAGCCGTCCTTCACCTAGCTTGAAGGGAACACAAAGTTTCTTTTCAGTTGCCAACTCCACTCCATACATATATATGGGGAGAGACAAGCTCCAACTCGGTTTTACAGTGAAAACGGCAGGCACTTCAAACCGGCACTGGGAAACAGACTGAGAAACCAGAGTAAGGGTTTCTCCTGCAACCCGTTCCCTTTGTGCTGGATGAACGAACGTCTCTCCACATGCTCAGTTCTGAGAGATAAGTGTGTGTGAAAGCCGTCCTTCACCTAGCTTGAAGGGAACACAAAGTTTCTTTTCAGTTGCCAACTCCACTCCATACATATATATGGGGAGGTACAAGCTCCAACTCGGTTTTACAGTGAAAACGGCAGGCACTTCAAACCGGCACTAGGAAACAGACTGAGAAACCAGAGTAAGGGTTTCTCCTGCAACCCGTTCCCTTTGTGCTGGATGAACGAACGTCTCTCCACATGCTCAGTTCTGAGAGATAAGTGTGTGTGAAAGCCGTCCTTCACCTAGCTTGAAGGGAACACAAAGTTTCTTTTCAGTTGCCAACTCCACTCCATACATATATATGGGGAGGTACAAGCTCCAAGTCGGTTTTACAGTGAAAACGGCAGGCACTTCAAACCGGCACTAGGAAACAGACTGAGAAACCAGAGTAAGGGTTTCTCCTGCAACCCGTTCCCTTTGTGCTGGATGAACGAACGTCTCTCCACATGCTCAGTTCTGAGAGATAAGTGTGTGTGAAAGCCGTCCTTCACGTAGCTTGAAGGGAACACAAAGTTTCTTTTCAGTTGCCAACTCCACTCCATACATATATATGGGGAGAGACAAGCTCCAACTCGGTTTTACAGTGAAAACGGCAGGCACTTCAAACCGGCACTGGGAAACAGACTGAGAAACCAGAGTAAGGGTTTCTCCTGCAACCCGTTCCCTTTGTGCTGGATGAACGAACGTCTCTCCACATGCTCAGTTCTGAGAGATAAGTGTGTGTGAAAGCCGTCCTTCACGTAGCTTGAAGGGAACACAAAGTTTCTTTTCAGTTGCCAACTCCACTCCATACAAATATATGGGGAGGGACAAGCTCCAACTCGGTTTTACAGTGAAAACGGCAGGCACTTCAAACCGGCACTAGGAAACAGACTGAGAAACCAGAGTAAGGGTTTCTCCTGCAACCCGTTCCCTTTGTGCTGGATGAACGAACGTCTCTCCACATGCTCAGTTCTGAGAGATAAGTGTGTGTGAAAGCCGTCCTTCACCTAGCTTGAAGGGAACACAAAGTTTCTTTTCAGTTGCCAACTCCACTCCATACATATATATGGGGAGGGACAAGCTCCAACTCGGTTTTACAGTGAAAACGGCAGGCACTTCAAACCGGCACTAGGAAACAGACTGAGAAACCAGAGTAAGGGTTTCTCCTGCAACCCGTTCCCTTTGTGCTGGATGAACGAACGTCTCTCCACATGCTCAGTTCTGAGAGATAAGTGTGTGTGAAAGCCGTCCTTCACCTAGCTTGAAGGGAACACAAAGTTTCTTTTCAGTTGCCAACTCCACTCCATACATATATATGGGGAGGTACAAGCTCCAACTCGGTTTTACAGTGAAAACGGCAGGCACTTCAAACCGGCACTAGGAAACAGACTGAGAAACCAGAGTAAGGGTTTCTCCTGCAACCCGTTCCCTTTGTGCTGGATGAACGAACGTCTCTCCACATGCTCAGTTCTGAGAGATAAGTGTGTGTGAAAGCCGTCCTTCACCTAGCTTGAAGGGAACACAAAGTTTCTTTTCAGTTGCCAACTCCACTCCATACATATATATGGGGAGGGACAAGCTCCAACTCGGTTTTACAGTGAAAACGGCAGGCACTTCAAACCGGCACTAGGAAACAGACTGAGAAACCAGAGTAAGGGTTTCTCCTGCAACCCGTTCCCTTTGTGCTGGATGAACGAACGTCTCTCCACATGCTCAGTTCTGAGAGATAAGTGTGTGTGAAAGCCGTCCTTCACCTAGCTTGAAGGGAACACAAAGTTTCTTTTCAGTTGCCAACTCCACTCCATACATATATATGGGGAGGTACAAGCTCCAACTCGGTTTTACAGTGAAAACGGCAGGCACTTCAAACCGGCACTAGGAAACAGACTGAGAAACCAGAGTAAGGGTTTCTCCTGCAACACGTTCCCTTTGTGCTGGATGAACGAACGTCTCTCCACATGCTCAGTTCTGAGAGATAAGTGTGTGTGAAAGCCGTCCTTCACCTAGCTTGAAGGGAACACAAAGTTTCTTTTCAGTTGCCAACTCCACTCCATACATGTATATGGGGAGGTACAAGCTCCAACTCGGTTTTACAGTGAAAACGGCAGGCACTTCAAACCGGCACTAGGAAACAGACTGAGAAACCAGAGAAAGGGTTTCTCCTGCAACCCGTTCCCTTTGTGCTGGATGAACGAACGTCTCTCCACATGCTCAGTTCTGAGAGATAAGTGTGTGTGAAAGCCGTCCTTCACCTAGCTTGAAGGGAACACAAAGTTTCTTTTCAGTTGCCAACTCCACTCCATACATATATATGGGGAGGTACAAGCTCCAACTCGGTTTTACAGTGAAAACGGCAGGCACTTCAAACCGGCACTAGGAAACAGACTGAGAAACCAGAGAAAGGGTTCCTCCTGCAACCCGTTCCCTTTGTGCTGGATGAACGAACGTCTCTCCACATGCTCAGTTCTGAGAGATAAGTGTCTGTGAAAGCCGTCCTTCACCTAGTTTGAAGGGAACACAAAGTTTCTTTTCAGTTGCCAACTCCACTCCATACATGTATATGGGGAGGTACAAGCTCCAACTCGGTTTTACAGTGAAAACGGCAGGCACTTCAAACCGGCATTAGGAAACAGACTGAGAAACCAGAGTAAGGGTTTCTCCTGCAACCCGTTCCCTTTGTGCTGGATGAACGAACGTCTCTCCAAATGCTCAGTTCTGAGAGATAAGTGTGTGTGAAAGCCGTCCTTCACCTAGCTTGAAGGGAACACAAAGTTTCTTTTCAGTTGCCAACTCCACTCCATACATATATATGGGGAGGTACAAGCTCCAACTCGGTTTTACAGTGAAAACGGCAGGCACTTCAAACCGGCACTAGGAAAATGACTGAGAATCCAGAGAAAGGGTTTCTCCTGCAACCCGTTCCCTTTGTGCTGGATGAACGAACGTCTCTCCACATGCTCAGTTCTGAGAGATAAGTGTGTGTGAAAGACGTCCTTCACCTAGCTTGAAGGGAACACAAAGTTTCTTTTCAGTTGCCAACTCCACTCCATACATATATATGGGGAGGTACAAGCTCCAACCCGGTTTTACAGTGAAAACGGCAGGCACTTCAAACCGGCACTAGGAAACAGACTGAGAAACCAGAGTAAGGGTTTCTCCTGCAACCCGTTCCCTTTGTGCTGGATGAACGAACGTCTCTCCACATGCTCAGTTCTGAGAGATAAGTGTGTGTGAAAGCCGTCCTTCACGTAGCTTGAAGGGAACACAAAGTTTCTTTTCAGTTGCCAACTCCACTCCATACATGTATATGGGGAGGTACAAGCTCCAAATCGGTTTTACAGTGAAAACGGCAGGCACTTCAAACCGGCACTAGGAAACAGACTGAGAAACCAGAGTAAGGGTTTCTCCTGCAACCCGTTCCCTTTGGGCTGGTTGAACGAACGTCTCTCCACATGCTCAGTTCTGAGAGATAAGTGTGTGTGAAAGCCGTCCTTCACCTAGCTTGAAGGAAACACAAAGTTTCTTTTCAGTTGCCAACTCCACTCCATACATATATATGGGGAGGGACAAGCTCCAACTCGGTTTTACAGTGAAAACGGCAGGCACTTCAAACCGGCACTAGGAAACAGACTGAGAAACCAGAGTAAGGGTTTCTCCTGCAACCCGTTCCCTTTGTGCTGGATGAACGAACGTCTCTCCACATGCTCAGTTCTGAGAGATAAGTGTGTGTGAAAGCCGTCCTTCACCTAGCTTGAAGGGAACACAAAGTTTCTTTTCAGTTGCCAACTCGGCACCATACATATATATGTGGAGGGACAAGCTCCAACTCGGTTTTACAGTGAAAACGGCAGGCACTTCAAACCGGCACTAGGAAACAGACTGAGAAACCAGAGTAAGGGTTTCTCCTGCAACCCGTTCCCTTTGTGCTGGATGAACGAACGTCTCTCCACATGCTCAGTTCTGAGAGATAAGTGTGTGTGAAAGCCGTCCTTCACCTAGCTTGAAGGGAACACAAAGTTTCTTTTCAGTTGCCAACTCCACTCCATACATATATATGGGGAGGGACAAGCTCCAACTCGGTTTTACAGTGAAAACGGCAGGCACTTCAAACCGGCACTAGGAAACAGACTGAGAAACCAGAGTAAGGGTTTCTCCTGCAACCCGTTCCCTTTGTGCTGGATGAACGAACGTCTCTCCACATGCTCAGTTCTGAGAGATAAGTGTGTGTGAAAGCCGTCCTTCACCTAGCTTGAAGGGGACACAAAGTTTCTTTTCAGTTGCCAACTCCACTCCATACATATATATGGGGAGGTACAAGCTCCAAGTCGGTTTTACAGTGAAAACGGCAGGCACTTCAAACCGGCACTAGGAAACAGACTGAGAAACCAGAGTAAGGGTTTCTCCTGCAACCCGTTCCCTTTGTGCTGGATGAACGAACGTCTCTCCACATGCTCAGTTCTGAGAGATAAGTGTGTGTGAAAGCCGTCCTTCACGTAGCTTGAAGGGAACACAAAGTTTCTTTTCAGTTGCCAACTCCACTCCATACATATATATGGGGAGAGACAAGCTCCAACTCGGTTTTACAGTGAAAACGGCAGGTACTTCAAACCGGCACTGGGAAACAGACTGAGAAACCAGAGTAAGGGTTTCTCCTGCAACCCGTTCCCTTTGTGCTGGATGAACGAACGTCTCTCCACATGCTCAGTTCTGAGAGATAAGTGTGTGTGAAAGCCGTCCTTCACCTAGCTTGAAGGGAACACAAAGTTTCTTTTCAGTTGCCAACTCCACTCCATACATATATATGGGGAGGGACAAGCTCCAACTCGGTTTTACAGTGAAAACCGCAGGCACTTCAAACCGGCACTAGGAAACAGACTGAGAAACCAGAGTAAGGGTTTCTCCTGCAACCCGTTCCCTTTGTGCTGGATGAACGAACGTCTCTCCACATGCTCAGTTCTGAGAGATAAGTGTGTGTGAAAGCCGTCCTTCACCTAGCTTGAAGGGAACACAAAGTTTCTTTTCAGTTGCCAACTCCACTCCATACATATATATGGGGAGGTACAAGCTCCAACTCGGTTTTACAGTGAAAACGGCAGGCACTTCAAACCGGCACTAGGAAACAGACTGAGAAACCAGAGTAAAGGTTTCTCCTGCAACCCGTTCCCTTTGTGCTGGAAGAACGAACGTCTCTCCACATGCTCAGTTCTGAGAGATAAGTGTGTGTGAAAGCCGTCCTTCACCTAGCTTGAAGGGAACACAAAGTTTCTTTTCAGTTGCCAACTCCACTCCATACATATATATGGGGAGGTACAAGCTCCAACTCGGTTTTACAGTGAAAACGGCAGGCACTTCAAACCGGCACTAGGAAACAGACTGAGAAACCAGAGTAAGGGTTTCTCCTGCAACCCGTTCCCTTTGTGCTGGATGAACGAACGTCTCTCCACATGCTCAGTTCTGAGAGAGAAGTGTGTTTGAAAGCCGTACTTCACCTAGCTTGAAGGGAACACAAAGTTTCTTTTCAGTTGCCAACTCCACTCCATACATATATATGGGGAGGGACAAGCTCCAACTCGGTTTTACAGTGAAAACGGCAGGCACTTCAAACCGGCACTAGGAAACAGACTGAGAAACCAGAGTAAGGGTTTCTCCTGCAACCCGTTCCCTTTGTGCTGGATGAACGAACGTCTCTCCACATGCTCAGTTCTGAGAGATAAGTGTGTGTGAAAGCCGTCCTTCACCTAGCTTGAAGGGAACACAAAGTTTCTTTTCAGTTGCCAACTCCACTCCATACATATATATGGGGAGGTACAAGCTCCAACTCGGTTTTACAGTGAAAACGGCAGGCACTTCAAACCGGCACTAGGAAACAGACTGAGAAACCAGAGTAAAGGTTTCTCCTGCAACCCGTTCCCTTTGTGCTGGAAGAACGAACGTCTCTCCACATGCTCAGTTCTGAGAGATAAGTGTGTGTGAAAGCCGTCCTTCACCTAGCTTGAAGGGAACACAAAGTTTCTTTTCAGTTGCCAACTCCACTCCATACATATATATGGGGAGGTACAAGCTCCAACTCGGTTTTACAGTGAAAACGGCAGGCACTTCAAACCGGCACTAGGAAACAGACTGAGAAACCAGAGTAAGGGTTTCTCCTGCAACCCGTTCCCTTTGTGCTGGATGAACGAACGTCTCTCCACATGCTCAGTTCTGAGAGATAAGTGTGTTTGAAAGCCGTACTTCACCTAGCTTGAAGGGAACACAAAGTTTCTTTTCAGTTGCCAACTCCACTCCATACATATATATGGGGAGGGACAAGCTCCAACTCGGTTTTACAGTGAAAACGGCAGGCACTTCAAACCGGCACTAGGAAACAGACTGAGAAACCAGAGTAAGGGTTTCTCCTGCAACCCGTTCCCTTTGTGCTGGATGAACGAACGTCTCTCCACATGCTCAGTTCTGAGAGATAAGTGTGTGTGAAAGCCGTCCTTCACCTAGCTTGAAGGGAACACAAAGTTTCTTTTCAGTTGCCAACTCCACTCCATACATATATATGGGGAGGTACAAGCTCCAAGTCGGTTTTACAGTGAAAACGGCAGGCACTTCAAACCGGCACTAGGAAACAGACTTAGAAACCAGAGTAAGGGTTTCTCCTGCAACCCGTTCCCTTTGTGCTGGATGAACGAACGTCTCTCCACATGCTCAGTTCTGAGAGATAAGTGTGTGTGAAAGCCGTCCTTCACCTAGCTTGAAGGGAACACAAAGTTTCTTTTCAGTTGCCAACTCCACTCCATACATATATATGGGGAGGTACAAGCTCCAACTCGGTTTTACAGTGAAAACGGCAGGCACTTCAAACCGGCACTAGGAAACAGACTGAGAAACCAGAGTAAGGGTTTCTCCTGCAACCCGTTCCCTTTGTGCTGGATGAACGAACGTCTCTCCACATGCTCAGTTCTGAGAGATAAGTGTGTGTGAAAGCCGTCCTTCACCTAGCTTGAAGGGAACACAAAGTTTCTTTTCAGTTGCCAACTCCACTCCATACATATATATGGGGAGGTACAAGCTCCAACTCGGTTTTACAGTGAAAACGGCAGGCACTTCAAACCGGCACTAGGAAACAGACTGAGAAACCAGAGTAAGGGTTTCTCCTGCAACACGTTCCCTTTGTGCTGGATGAACGAACGTCTCTCCACATGCTCAGTTCTGAGAGATAAGTGTGTGTGAAAGCCGTCCTTCACCTAGCTTGAAGGGAACACAAAGTTTCTTTTCAGTTGCCAACTCCAGTCCATACATGTATATGGGGAGGTACAAGCTCCAACTCGGTTTTACAGTGAAAACGGCAGGCACTTCAAACCGGCACTAGGAAACAGACTGAGAAACCAGAGAAAGGGTTTCTCCTGCAACCCGTTCCCTTTGTGCTGGATGAACGAACGTCTCTCCACATGCTCAGTTCTGAGAGATAAGTGTGTGTGAAAGCCGTCCTTCACCTAGCTTGAAGGGAACACAAAGTTTCTTTTCAGTTGCCAACTCCACTCCATACATATATATGGGGAGGGACAAGCTCCAACTCGGTTTTACAGTGAAAATGTCAGGCACTTCAAACCGGCACTAGGAAACAGACTGAGAAACCAGAGTAAGGGTTTCTCCTGCAACCCGTTCCCTTTGTGCTGGATGAACGAACGTCTCTCCACATGCTCAGTTCTGAGAGATAAGTGTGTGTGAAAGCCGTCCTTCACCTAGTTTGAAGGGAACACAAAGTTTCTTTTCAGTTGCCAACTCCACTCCATACATGTATATGGGGAGGTACAAGCTCCAAGTCGGTTTTACAGTGAAAACGGCAGGCACTTCAAACCGGCATTAGGAAACAGACTGAGAAACCAGAGTAAGGGTTTCTCCTGCAACCCGTTCCCTTTGTGCTGGATGAACGAACGTCTCTCCACATGCTCAGTTCTGAGAGATAAGTGTGTGTGAAAGCCGTCCTTCACCTAGCTTGAAGGGAACACAAAGTTTCTTTTCAGTTGCCAACTCCACTCCATACATATATATGGGGAGGTACAAGCTCCAACTCGGTTTTACAGTGAAAACGGCAGGCACTTCAAACCGGCACTAGGAAAATGACTGAGAATCCAGAGAAAGGGTTTCTCCTGCAACCCGTTCCCTTTGTGCTGGATGAACGAACGTCTCTCCACATGCTCAGTTCTGAGAGATAAGTGTGTGTGAAAGACGTCCTTCACCTAGCTTGAAGGGAACACAAAGTTTCTTTTCAGTTGCCAACTCCACTCCATACATATATATGGGGAGGTACAAGCTCCAAGTCGGTTTTACAGTGAAAACGGCAGGCACTTCAAACCGGCACTAGGAAACAGACTGAGAAACCAGAGTAAGGGTTTCTCCTGCAACCCGTTCCCTTTGTGCTGGATGAACGAACGTCTCTCCACATGCTCAGTTCTGAGAGATAAGTGTGTGTGAAAGCCGTCCTTCACCTAGCTTGAAGGGAACACAAAGTTTCTTTTCAGTTGCCAACTCCACTCCATACATATATATGGGAATGTACAAGCTCCAACTCGGTTTTACAGTGAAAACGGCAGGCACTTCAAACCGGCACTAGGAAACAGACTGAGAAACCAGAGTAAGGGTTTCTCCTGCAACCCGTTCCCTTTGGGCTGGATGAACGAACGTCTCTCCACATGCTCAGTTCTGAGAGATAAGTGTGTGTGAAAGCCGTCCTTCACCTAGCTTGAAGGGAACACAAAGTTTCTTTTCAGTTGCCAACTCCACTCCATACATATATATGGGAATGTACAAGCTCCAACTCGGTTTTACAGTGAAAACGGCAGGCACTTCAAACCGGCACTAGGAAATAGACTGAGAAACCAGAGAAAGGGTTTCTCCTGCAATCCGTTCCCTTTGTGCTGGATGAACGAACGTCTCTCCACATGCTCAGTTCTGAGAGATAAGCGTGTGTGAAAGCCGTCCTTCACCTAGCTTGAAGGGGACACAAAGTTTCTTTTCAGTTGCCAACTCCACTCCATACATATATATGGGGAGTTACAAGCTCCAAGTCGGTTTTACAGTGAAAACGGCAGGCACTTCAAACCGGCACTAGGAAACAGACTGAGAAACCAGAGTAAGGGTTTCTCCTGCAACCCGTTCCCTTTGTGCTGGATGAACGAACGTCTCTCCACATGCTCAGTTCTGAGAGATAAGTGTGTGTGAAAGCCGTCCTTCACCTAGCTTGAAGGGAACACAAAGTTTCTTTTCAGTTGCCAACTCCACTCCATACATATATATTGGAATGTACAAGCTCCAACTCGGTTTTACAGTGAAAACGGCAGGCACTTCAAACCGGCACTAGGAAACAGACTGAGAAACCAGAGTAAGGGTTTCTCCTGCAACCCGTTCCCTTTGTGCTGGATGAACGAACGTCTCTCCACATGCTCAGTTCTGAGAGATAAGTGTGTGTGAAAGCCGTCCTTCACCTAGCTTGAAGGGAACACAAAGTTTCTTTTCAGTTGCCAACTCCACTCCATACATATATATGGGGAGGGACAAGCTCCAACTCGGTTTTACAGTGAAAACGGCAGGCACTTCAAACCGGCACTAGGAAACAGACTGAGAAACCAGAGTAAGGGTTTCTCCTGCAACCCGTTCCCTTTGTGCTGGATGAACGAACGTCTCTCCACATGCTCAGTTCTGAGAGATAAGTGTGTGTGAAAGCCGTCCTTCACCTAGCTTGATGGGAACACAAAGTTTCTTTTCAGTTGCCAACTCCACTCCATACATATATATGGGGAGGTACAAGCTCCAACTCGGTTTTACAGTGAAAACGGCAGGCACTTCAAACCGGCACTAGGAAACAGACTGAGAAACCAGAGTAAGGGTTTCTCCTGCAATCCGTTCCATTTGTGCTGGATGAACGAACGTCTCTCCACATGCTCAGTTCTGAGAGATAAGTGTGTGTGAAAGCCGTCCTTCACCTAGCTTGAAGGGGACACAAAGTTTCTTTTCAGTTGCCAACTCCACTCCATACATATATATGGGGAGGTACAAGCTCCAAGTCGGTTTTACAGTGAAAACGGCAGGCACTTCAAACCGGCACTAGGAAACAGACTGAGAAACCAGAGTAAGGGTTTCTCCTGCAACCCGTTCCCTTTGTGCTGGATGAACGAACGTCTCTCCACATGCTCAGTTCTGAGAGATAAGTGTGTGTGAAAGCCGTCCTTCACCTAGCTTGAAGGGAACACAAAGTTTCTTTTCAGTTGCCAACTCCACTCCATACATATATATGGGGAGGTACAAGCTCCAACTCGGTTTTACAGTGAAAACGGCAGGCACTTCAAACCGGCACTAGGAAACAGACTGAGAAACCAGAGTAAGGGTTTCTCCTGCAACCCGTTCCCTTTGTGCTGGATGAACGAACGTCTCTCCACATGCTCAGTTCTGAGAGATAAGTGTGTGTGAAAGCCGTCCTTCACCTAGCTTGAAGGGAACACAAAGTTTCTTTTCAGTTGCCAACTCCACTCCATACATATATATGGGGAGGTACAAGCTCCAACTCGGTTTTACAGTGAAAACGGCAGGCACTTCAAACCGGCACTAGGAAACAGACTGAGAAACCAGAGTAAGGGTTTCTCCTGCAACACGTTCCCTTTGTGCTGGATGAACGAACGTCTCTCCACATGCTCAGTTCTGAGAGATAAGTGTGTGTGAAAGCCGTCCTTCACCTAGCTTGAAGGGAACACAAAGTTTCTTTTCAGTTGCCAACTCCACTCCATACATGTATATGGGGAGGTACAAGCTCCAACTCGGTTTTACAGTGAAAACGGCAGGCACTTCAAACCGGCACTAGGAAACAGACTGAGAAACCAGAGAAAGGGTTTCTCCTGCAACCCGTTCCCTTTGTGCTGGATGAACGAACGTCTCTCCACATGCTCAGTTCTGAGAGATAAGTGTGTGTGAAAGCCGTCCTTCACCTAGCTTGAAGGGAACACAAAGTTTCTTTTCAGTTGCCAACTCCACTCCATACATATATATGGGGAGGGACAAGCTCCAACTCGGTTTTACAGTGAAAATGTCAGGCACTTCAAACCGGCACTAGGAAACAGAATGAGAAACCAGAGTAAGGGTTTCTCCTGCAACCCGTTCCCTTTGTGCTGGATGAACGAACGTCTCTCCACATGCTCAGTTCTGAGAGATAAGTGTGTGTGAAAGCCGTCCTTCACCTAGTTTGAAGGGAACACAAAGTTTCTTTTCAGTTGCCAACTCCACTCCATACATGTATATGGGGAGGTACAAGCTCCAACTCGGTTTTACAGTGAAAACGGCAGGCACTTCAAACCGGCATTAGGAAACAGACTGAGAAACCAGAGTAAGGGTTTCTCCTGCAACCCGTTCCCTTTGTGCTGGATGAACGAACGTCTCTCCACATGCTCAGTTCTGAGAGATAAGTGTGTGTGAAAGCCGTCCTTCACCTAGCTTGAAGGGAACACAAAGTTTCTTTTCAGTTGCCAACTCCACTCCATACATATATATGGGGAGGTACAAGCTCCAACTCGGTTTTACAGTGAAAACGGCAGGCACTTCAAACGGGCACTAGGAAAATGACTGAGAATCCAGAGAAAGGGTTTCTCCTGCAACCCGTTCCCTTTGTGCTGGATGAACGAACGTCTCTCCACATGCTCAGTTCTGAGAGATAAGTGTGTGTGAAAGCCGTCCTTCACCTAGCTTGAAGGGGACACAAAGTTTCTTTTCAGTTGCCAACTCCACTCCATACATATATATGGGGAGGTACAAGCTCCAAGTCGGTTTTACAGTGAAAACGGCAGGCACTTCAAACCGGCACTAGGAAACAGACTGAGAAACCAGAGTAAGGGTTTCTCCTGCAACCCGTTCCCTTTGTGCTGGATGAACGAACGTCTCTCCACATGCTCAGTTCTGAGAGATAAGTGTGTGTGAAAGCCGTCCTTCACCTAGCTTGAAGGGAACACAAAGTTTCTTTTCAGTTGCCAACTCCTCTCCATACATATATATTGGAATGTACAAGCTCCAACTCGGTTTTACAGTGAAAACGGCAGGCACTTCAAACCGGCACTAGGAAACAGACTGAGAAACCAGAGTAAGGGTTTCTCCTGCAACCCGTTCCCTTTGTGCTGGATGAACGAACGTCTCTCCACATGCTCAGTTCTGAGAGATAAGTGTGTGTGAAAGCCGTCCTTCACGTAGCTTGAAGGGAACACAAAGTTTCTTTTCAGTTGCCAACTCCACTCCATACATATATATGGGGAGGGACAAGCTCCAACTCGGTTTTACAGTGAAAACGGCAGGCACTTCAAACCGGCACTAGGAAACAGACTGAGAAACCAGAGTAAGGGTTTCTCCTGCAACCCGTTCCCTTTGTGCTGGATGAACGAACGTCTCTCCACATGCTCAGTTCTGAGAGATAAGTGTGTGTGAAAGCCGTCCTTCACCTAGCTTGAAGGGAACACAAAGTTTCTTTTCAGTTGCCAACTCCACTCCATACATATATATGGGGAGGTACAAGCTCCAACTCGGTTTTACAGTGAAAACGGCAGGCACTTCAAACCGGCACTAGGAAACAGACTGAGAAACCAGAGTAAGGGTTTCTCCTGCAATCCGTTCCCTTTGTGCTGGATGAACGAACGTCTCTCCACATGCTCAGTTCTGAGAGATAAGTGTGTGTGAAAGCCGTCCTTCACCTAGCTTGAAGGGGACACAAAGTTTCTTTTCAGTTGCCAACTCCACTCCATACATATATATGGGGAGGTACAAGCTCCAACTCGGTTTTACAGTGAAAACGGCAGGCACTTCAAACCGGCACTAGGAAACAGACTGAGAAACCAGAGTAAGGGTTTCTCCTGCAACCCGTTCCCTTTGTGCTGGATGAACGAACGTCTCTCCACATGCTCAGTTCTGAGAGATAAGTGTGTGTGAAAGCCGTCCTTCACCTAGCTTGAAGGGAACACAAAGTTTCTTTTCAGTTGCCAACTCCACTCCATACATATATATGGGGAGGTACAAGCTCCAACTCGGTTTTACAGTGAAAACGGCAGGCACTTCAAACCGGCACTAGGAAACAGACTGAGAAACCAGAGTAAGGGTTTCTCCTGCAACCCGTTCCCTTTGTGCTGGATGAACGAACGTCTCTCCACATGCTCAGTTCTGAGAGATAAGTGTGTGTGAAAGCCGTCCTTCACCTAGCTTGAAGGGAACACAAAGTTTCTTTTCAGTTGCCAACTCCACTCCATACATATATATGTGGAGGTACAAGCTCCAACTCGGTTTTACAGTGAAAACGGCAGGCACTTCAAACCGGCACTAGGAAACAGACTGAGAAACCAGAGTAAGGGTTTCTCCTGCAACACGTTCCCTTTGTGCTGGATGAACGAACGTCTCTCCACATGCTCAGTTCTGAGAGATAAGTGTGTGTGAAAGCCGTCCTCACCTAGCTTGAAGGGAACACAAAGTTTCTTTTCAGTTGCCAACTCCACTCCATACATGTATATGGGGAGGTACAAGCTCCAACTCGGTTTTACAGTGAAAACGGCAGGCACTTCAAACCGGCACTAGGAAACAGACTGAGAAACCAGAGAAAGGGTTTCTCCTGCAACCCGTTCCCTTTGTGCTGGATGAACGAACGTCTCTCCACATGCTCAGTTCTGAGAGATAAGTGTGTGTGAAAGCCGTCCTTCACCTAGCTTGAAGGGAACACAAAGTTTCTTTTCAGTTGCCAACTCCACTCCATACATATATATGGGGAGGGACAAGCTCCAACTCGGTTTTACAGTGAAAACGGCAGGCACTTCAAACCGGCACTAGGAAACAGACTGAGAAACCAGAGTAAGGGTTTCTCCTGCAACCCGTTCCCTTTGTGCTGGATGAACGAACGTCTCTCCACATGCTCAGTTCTGAGAGATAAGTGTGTGTGAAAGCCGTCCTTCACCTAGCTTGAAGGGAACACAAAGTTTCTTTTCAGTTGCCAACTCCACTCCATACATGTATATGGGGAGGTACAAGCTCCAACTCGGTTTTACAGTGAAAACGGCAGGCACTTCAAACCGGCACTAGGAAACAGACTGAGAAACCAGAGTAAGGGTTTCTCCTGCAACCCGTTCCCTTTGTGCTGGATGAACGAACGTCTCTCCACATGCTCAGTTCTGAGAGATAAGTGTGTGTGAAAGCCGTCCTTCACCTAGCTTGAAGGGAACACAAAGTTTCTTTTCAGTTGCCAACTCCACTCCATACATATATATGGGGAGGTACAAGCTCCAACTCGGTTTTACAGTGAAAACGGCAGGCACTTCAAACCGGCACTAGGAAAATGACTGAGAATCCAGAGAAAGGGTTTCTCCTGCAACCCGTTCCCTTTGTGCTGGATGAACGAACGTCTCTCCACATGCTCAGTTCTGAGAGATAAGTGTGTGTGAAAGCCGTCCTTCACCTAGCTTGAAGGGAACACAAAGTTTCTTTTCAGTTGCCAACTCCACTCCATACATATATATGGGGAGGTACAAGCTCCAACTCGGTTTTACAGTGAAAACGGCAGGCACTTCAAACCGGCACTAGGAAACAGACTGAGAAACCAGAGTAAGGGTTTCTCCTGCAACCCGTTCCCTTTGTGCTGGATGAACGAACGTCTCTCCACATGCTCAGTTCTGAGAGATAAGTGTGTGTGAAAGCCGTCCTTCACCTAGCTTGAAGGGGACACAAAGTTTCTTTTCAGTTGCCAACTCCACTCCATACATATATATGGGGAGGTACAAGCTCCAACTCGGTTTTACAGTGAAAACGGCAGGCACTTCAAACCGGCACTAGGAAACAGACTGAGAAACCAGAGTAAGGGTTTCTCCTGCAACCCGTTCCCTTTGGGCTGGATGAACGAACGTCTCTCCACATGCTCAGTTCTGAGAGATAAGTGTGTGTGAAAGCCGTCCTTCACCTAGCTTGAAGGGAACACAAAGTTTCTTTTCAGTTGCCAACTCCACTCCATACATATATATGGGAATGTACAAGCTCCAACTCGGTTTTACAGTGAAAACGGCAGGCACTTCAAACCGGCACTAGGAAACAGACTGAGAAACCAGAGTAAGGGTTTCTCCTGCAACCCGTTCCCTTTGTGCTGGATGAACGAACGTCTCTCCACATGCTCAGTTCTGAGAGATAAGTGTGTGTGAAAGCCGTCCTTCACCTAGCTTGAAGGGAACACAAAGTTTCTTTTCAGTTGCCAACTCCACTCCATACATATATATGGGAATGTACAAGCTCCAACTCGGTTTTACAGTGAAAACGGCAGGCACTTCAAACCGGCACTAGGAAACAGACTGAGAAACCAGAGTAAGGGTTTCTCCTGCAACCCGTTCCCTTTGTGCTGGATGAACGAACGTCTCTCCACATGCTCAGTTCTGAGAGATAAGTGTGTGTGAAAGCCGTCCTTCACCTAGCTTGAAGGGAACACAAAGTTTCTTTTCAGTTGCCAACTCCACTCCATACATATATATGGGGAGGTACAAGCTCCAACTCGGTTTTACAGTGAAAACGGCAGGCACTTCAAACCGGCACTAGGAAACAGACTGAGAAACCAGAGTAAGGGTTTCTCCTGCAACCCGTTCCCTTTGTGCTGGATGAACGAACGTCTCTCCACATGCTCAGTTCTGAGAGATAAGTGTGTGTGAAAGCCGTCCTTCACCTAGCTTGAAGGGAACACAAAGTTTCTTTTCAGTTGCCAACTCCACTCCATACATATATATGGGGAGGGACAAGCTCCAACTCGGTTTTACAGTGAAAACGGCAGGCACTTCAAACCGGCACTAGGAAACAGACTGAGAAACCAGAGTAAGGGTTTCTCCTGCAATCCGTTCCCTTTGGGCTGGATGAACGAACGTCTCTCCACATGCTCAGTTCTGAGAGATAAGTGTGTGTGAAAGCCGTCCTTCACCTAGCTTGAAGGGGACACAAAGTTTCTTTTCAGTTGCCAACTCCACTCCATACATATATATGGGGAGGTACAAGCTCCAACTCGGTTTTACAGTGAAAACGGCAGGCACTTTAAACCGGCACTAGGAAACAGACTGAGAAACCAGAGTAAGGGTTTCTCCTGCAACCCGTTCCCTTTGTGCTGGATGAACGAACGTCTCTCCACATGCTCAGTTCTGAGAGATAAGTGTGTGTGAAAGCCGTCCTTCACCCAGCTTGAAGGGAACACAAAGTTTCTTTTCAGTTGCCAACTCCACTCCATACATATATATGGGAATGTACAAGCTCCAACTCGGTTTTACAGTGAAAACGGCAGGCACTTCAAACCGGCACTAGGAAACAGACTGAGAAACCAGAGTAAGGGTTTCTCCTGCAACCCGTTCCCTTTGTGCTGGATGAACGAACGTCTCTCCACATGCTCAGTTCTGAGAGATAAGTGTGTGTGAAAGCCGTCCTTCACCTAGCTTGAAGGGAACACAAAGTTTCTTTTCAGTTGCCAACTCCACTCCATACATATATATGGGGAGGGACAAGCTCCAACTCGGTTTTACAGTGAAAACGGCAGGCACTTCAAACCGGCACTAGGAAACAGACTGAGAAACCAGAGTAAGGGTTTCTCCTGCAATCCGTTCCCTTTGGGCTGGATGAACGAACGTCTCTCCACATGCTCAGTTCTGAGAGATAAGTGTGTGTGAAAGCCGTCCTTCACCTAGCTTGAAGGGGACACAAAGTTTCTTTTCAGTTGCCAACTCCACTCCATACATATATATGGGGAGGTACAAGCTCCAAGTCGGTTTTACAGTGAAAACGGCAGGCACTTTAAACCGGCACTAGGAAACAGACTGAGAAACCAGAGTAAGGGTTTCTCCTGCAACCCGTTCCCTTTGTGCTGGATGAACGAACGTCTCTCCACATGCTCAGTTCTGAGAGATAAGTGTGTGTGAAAGCCGTCCTTCACCCAGCTTGAAGGGAACACAAAGTTTCTTTTCAGTTGCCAACTCCACTCCATACATATATATGGGAAAGTACAAGCTCCAACTCGGTTTTACAGTGAAAACGGCAGGCACTTCAAACCGGCACTAGGAAACAGACTGAGAAACCAGAGTAAGGGTTTCTCCTGCAACCCGTTCCCTTTGTGCTGGATGAACGAACGTTTCTCCACATGCTCAGTTCTGAGAGATAAGTGTGTGTGAAAGCCGTCCTTCACCTAGCTTGAAGGGAACACAAAGTTTCTTTTCAGTTGCCAACTCCACTCCATACATATATATGGGGAGGTACAAGCTCCAACTCGGTTTTACAGTGAAAACGGCAGGCACTTCAAACCGGCACTAGGAAACAGACTGAGAAACCAGAGTAAGGGTTTCTCCTGCAACCCGTTCCCTTTGTGCTGGATGAACGAACGTCTCTCCACATGCTCAGTTCTGAGAGATAAGTGTGTGTGAAAGCCGTCCTTCACCTAGCTTGAAGGGAACACAAAGTTTCTTTTCAGTTGCCAACTCCACTCCATACATATATATGGGGAGGTACAAGCTCCAACTCGGTTTTACAGTGAAAACGGCAGGCACTTCAAACCGGCACTAGGAAACAGACTGAGAAACCAGAGTAAGGGTTCCTCCTGCAACCCGTTCCCTTTGTGCTGGATGAACGAACGTCTCTCCACATGCTCAGTTCTGAGAGATAAGTGTGTGTGAAAGCCGTCCTTCACCTAGCTTGAAGGGAACACAAAGTTTCTTTTCAGTTGCCAACTCCACTCCATACATATATATGGGGAGGTACAAGCTCCAACTCGGTTTTACAGTGAAAACGGCAGGCACTTCAAACCGGCACTAGGAAACAGACTGAGAAACCAGAGTAAGGGTTTCTCCTGCAACCCGTTCCCTTTGTGCTGGATGAACGAACGTCTCTCCACATGCTCAGTTCTGAGAGATAAGTGTGTGTGAAAGCCGTCCTTCACCTAGCTTGAAGGGAACACAAAGTTTCTTTTCAGTTGCCAACTCCACTCCATACATATATATGGGGAGGGATAAGCTCCAACTCGGTTTTACAGTGAAAACGGCAGGCACTTCAAACGGGCACTAGGAAACAGACTGAGAAACCAGAGTAAGGGTTTCTCCTGCAATCCGTTCCCTTTGGGCTGGATGAACGAACGTCTCTCCACATGCTCAGTTCTGAGAGATAAGTGTGTGTGAAAGCCGTCCTTCACCTAGCTTGAAGGGAACACAAAGTTTCTTTTCAGTTGCCAACTCCACTCCATACATATATATGGGGAGGTACAAGCTCCAACTCGGTTTTACAGTGAAAACGGCAGGCACTTAAAACCGGCACTAGGAAACAGACTGAGAAACCAGAGTAAGGGTTTCTCCTGCAACCCGTCCCCTTTGTGCTGGATGAACGAACGTCTCTCCACATGCTCAGTTCTGAGAGATAAGTGTGTGTGAAAGCCGTCCTTCACCTAGCTTGAAGGGAACACAAAGTTACTTTTCAGTTGCCAACTCCACTCCATACATATATATGGGGAGGTACAAGCTCCAACTCGGTTTTACAGTGAAAACGGCAGGCACTTCAAACCGGCACTAGGAAACAGACTGAGAAACCAGAGTAAGGGTTTCTCCTGCAACCCGTTCCCTTTGTGCTGGATGAACGAACGTCTCTCCACATGCTCAGTTCTGAGAGATAAGTGTGTGTGAAAGCCGTCCTTCACCAAGCTTGAAGGGAACACAAAGTTTCTTTTCAGTTGCCAACTCCACTCCATACATATATATGGGGAGGTACAAGCTCCAACTCGGTTTTACAGTGAAAACGGCAGGCACTTCAAACCGGCACTAGGAAACAGACTGAGAAACCAGAGTAAGGGTTTCTCCTGCAACCCGTTCCCTTTGTGCTGGATGAACGAACGTCTCTCCACATGCTCAGTTCTGAGAGATAAGTGTGTGTGAAAGCCGTCCTTCACCTAGCTTGAAGGGAACACAAAGTTTCTTTTCAGTTGCCAACTCCACTCCATACATATATATGGGGAGGTACAAGCTCCAACTCGGTTTTACAGTGAAAACGGCAGGCACTTCAAACCGGCACTAGGAAACAGACTGAGAAACCAGAGTAAGGGTTTCTCCTGCAACCCGTTCCCTTTGTGCTGGATGAACGAACGTCTCTCCACATGCTCAGTTCTGAGAGATAAGTGTGTGTGAAAGCCGTCCTTCACCTAGATTGAAGGGAACACAAAGTTTCTTTTCAGTTGCCAACTCCACTCCATACATATATATGGGAATGTACAAGCTCCAACTCGGTTTTACAGTGAAAACGGCAGGCACTTCAAACCGGCACTAGGAAACAGACTGAGAAACCAGAGTAAGGGTTTCTCCTGCAACCCGTTCCCTTTGTGCTGGATGAACGAACGTCTCTCCACATGCTCAGTTCTGAGAGATAAGTGTGTGTGAAAGCCGTCCTTCACCTAGCTTGAAGGGAACACAAAGTTTCTTTTCAGTTGCCAACTCCACTCCATACATATATATGGGAATGTACAAGCTCCAACTCGGTTTTACAGTGAAAACGGCAGGCACTTCAAACCGGCACTAGGAAACAGACTGAGAAACCAGAGTAAGGGTTTCTCCTGCAACCCGTTCCCTTTGTGCTGGATGAACGAACGTCTCTCCACATGCTCAGTTCTGAGAGATAAGTGTGTGTGAAAGCCGTCCTTCACCTAGCTTGAAGGGAACACAAAGTTTCTTTTCAGTTGCCAACTCCACTCCATACATATATATGGGGAGGTACAAGCTCCAACTCGGTTTTACAGTGAAAACGGCAGGCACTTCAAACCGGCACTAGGAAACAGACTGAGAAACCAGAGTAAGGGTTTCTCCTGCAACCCGTTCCCTTTGTGCTGGATGAACGAACGTCTCTCCACATGCTCAGTTCTGAGAGATAAGTGTGTGTGAAAGCCGTCCTTCACCTAGCTTGAAGGGAACACAAAGTTTCTTTTCAGTTGCCAACTCCACTCCATACATATATATGGGGAGGGACAAGCTCCAACTCGGTTTTACAGTGAAAACGGCAGGCACTTCAAACCGGCACTAGGAAACAGACTGAGAAACCAGAGTAAGGGTTTCTCCTGCAATCCGTTCCCTTTGGGCTGGATGAACGAACGTCTCTCCACATGCTCAGTTCTGAGAGATAAGTGTGTGTGAAAGCCGTCCTTCACCTAGCTTGAAGGGGACACAAAGTTTCTTTTCAGTTGCCAACTCCACTCCATACATATATATGGGGAGGTACAAGCTCCAAGTCGGTTTTACAGTGAAAACGGCAGGCACTTTAAACCGGCACTAGGAAACAGACTGAGAAACCAGAGTAAGGGTTTCTCCTGCAACCCGTTCCCTTTGTGCTGGATGAACGAACGTCTCTCCACATGCTCAGTTCTGAGAGATAAGTGTGTGTGAAAGCCGTCCTTCACCCAGCTTGAAGGGAACACAAAGTTTCTTTTCAGTTGCCAACTCCACTCCATACATATATATGGGAATGTACAAGCTCCAACTCGGTTTTACAGTGAAAACGGCAGGCACTTCAAACCGGCACTAGGAAACAGACTGAGAAACCAGAGTAAGGGTTTCTCCTGCAACCCGTTCCCTTTGTGCTGGATGAACGAACGTCTCTCCACATGCTCAGTTCTGAGAGATAAGTGTGTGTGAAAGCCGTCCTTCACCTAGCTTGAAGGGAACACAAAGTTTCTTTTCAGTTGCCAACTCCACTCCATACATATATATGGGGAGGTACAAGCTCCAACTCGGTTTTACAGTGAAAACGGCAGGCACTTCAAACCGGCACTAGGAAACAGACTGAGAAACCAGAGTAAGGGTTTCTCCTGCAACCCGTTCCCTTTGTGCTGGATGAACGAACGTCTCTCCACATGCTCAGTTCTGAGAGATAAGTGTGTGTGAAAGCCGTCCTTCACGTAGCTTGAAGGGAACACAAAGTTTCTTTTCAGTTGCCAACTCCACTCCATACATATATATGGGGAGGGACAAGCTCCAACTCGGTTTTACAGTGAAAACGGCAGGCACTTCAAACCGGCACTAGGAAACAGACTGAGAAACCAGAGTAAGGGTTTCTCCTGCAACCCGTTCCCTTTGTGCTGGATGAACGAACGTCTCTCCACATGCTCAGTTCTGAGAGATAAGTGTGTGTGAAAGCCGTCCTTCACCTAGCTTGAAGGGAACACAAAGTTTCTTTTCAGTTGCCAACTCCACTCCATACATATATATGGGGAGGGACAAGCTCCAACTCGGTTTTACAGTGAAAACGGCAGGCACTTCAAACCGGCACTAGGAAACAGACTGAGAAACCAGACTAAGGGTTTCTCCTGCAACCCGTTCCCTTTGTGCTGGATGAACGAACGTCTCTCCACATGCTCAGTTCTGAGAGATAAGTGTGTGTGAAAGCCGTCCTTCACCTAGCTTGAAGGGAACACAAAGTTTCTTTTCAGTTGCCAACTCCACTCCATACATATATATGGGGAGGTACAAGCTCCAACTCGGTTTTACAGTGAAAACGGCAGGCACTTCAAACCGGCACTAGGAAACAGACTGAGAAACCAGAGTAAGGGTTTCTCCTGCAACCCGTTCCCTTTGTGCTGGATGAACGAACGTCTCTCCACATGCTCAGTTCTGAGAGATAAGTGTGTGTGAAAGCCGTCCTTCACCTAGCTTGAAGGGAACACAAAGTTTCTTTTCAGTTGCCAACTCCACTCCATACATATATATGGGGAGGGACAAGCTCCAACTCGGTTTTACAGTGAAAACGGCAGGCACTTCAAACCGGCACTAGGAAACAGACTGAGAAACCAGAGTAAGGGTTTCTCCTGCAACCCGTTCCCTTTGTGCTGGATGAAAGAACGTCTCTCCACATGCTCGGTTCTGAGAGATAAGTGTGTGTGAAAGCCGTCCTTCACCTAGCTTGAAGGGAACACAAAGTTTCTTTTCAGTTGCCAACTCCACTCCATACATATATATGGGGAGGGACAAGCTCCAACTCGGTTTTACAGTGAAAACGGCAGGCACTTCAAACCGGCACTAGGAAACCGACTGAGAAACCAGAGTAAGGGTTTCTCCTGCAACCCGTTCCCTTTGTGCTGGATGAACGAACGTCTCTCCACATGCTCAGTTCTGAGAGATAAGTGTGTGTGAAAGCCGTCCTTCACCTAGCTTGAAGGGAACACAAAGTTTCTTTTCAGTTGCCAACTCCACTCCATACATATATATGGGGAGGTACAAGCTCCAACTCGGTTTTACAGTGAAAACGGCAGGCACTTCAAACCGGCACTAGGAAACAGACTGAGAAACCAGAGTAAGGGTTTCTCCTGCAACCCGTTCCCTTTGTGCTGGATGAACGAACGTCTCTCCACATGCTCAGTTCTGAGAGATAAGTGTGTGTGAAAGCCGTCCTTCACCTAGCTTGAAGGGAACACAAAGTTTCTTTTCAGTTGCCAACTCCACTCCATACATATATATGGGGAGGGACAAGCTCCAACTCGGTTTTACAGTGAAAACGGCAGGCACTTCAAACCGGCACTAGGAAACAGACTGAGAAACCAGAGTAAGGGTTCCTCCTGCAAACCGTTCCCTTTGTGCTGGATGAACGAACGTCTCTCCACATGCTCAGTTCTGAGAGATAAGTGTGTGTGAAAGCCGTCCTTCACCTAGCTTGAAGGGAACACAAAGTTTCTTTTCAGTTGCCAACTCCACTCCATACATATATATGGGGAGGTACAAGCTCCAACTCGGTTTTACAGTGAAAACGGCAGGCACTTCAAACCGGCACTAGGAAACAGACTGAGAAACCAGAGTAAGGGTTTCTCCTGCAACCCGTTCCCTTTGTGCTGGATGAACGAACGTCTCTCCACATGCTCAGTTCTGAGAGATAAGTGTGTGTGAAAGCCGTCCTTCACCTAGCTTGAAGGGAACACAAAGTTTCTTTTCAGTTGCCAACTCCACTCCATACATATATATGGGGAGGGACAAGCTCCAACTCGGTTTTACAGTGAAAACGGCAGGCACTTCAAACCGGCACTAGGAAACAGACTGAGAAACCAGAGTAAGGGTTTCTCCTGCAATCCGTTCCCTTTGGGCTGGATGAACGAACGTCTCTCCACATGCTCAGTTCTGAGAGATAAGTGTGTGTGAAAGCCGTCCTTCACCTAGCTTGAAGGGAACACAAAGTTTCTTTTCAGTTGCCAACTCCACTCCATACATATATATGGGGAGGTACAAGCTCCAACTCGGTTTTACAGTGAAAACGGCAGGCACTTCAAACCGGCACTAGGAAACAGACTGAGAAACCATAGTAAGGGTTTCTCCTGCAACCCGTCCCCTTTGTGCTGGATGAACGAACGTCTCTCCACATGCTCAGTTCTGAGAGATAAGTGTGTGTGAAAGCCGTCCTTCACCTAGCTTGAAGGGAACACAAAGTTACTTTTCAGTTGCCAACTCCACTCCATACATATATATGGGGAGGTACAAGCTCCAACTCGGTTTTACAGTGAAAACGGCAGGCACTTCAAACCGGCACTAGGAAACAGACTGAGAAACCAGAGTAAGGGTTTCTCCTGCAACCCGTTCCCTTTGTGCTGGATGAACGAACGTCTCTCCACATGCTCAGTTCTGAGAGATAAGTGTGTGTGAAAGCCGTCCTTCACCTAGCTTGAAGGGAACACAAAGTTTCTTTTCAGTTGCCAACTCCACTCCATACATATATATGGGGAGGTACAAGCTCCAACTCGGTTTTACAGTGAAAACGGCAGGCACTTCAAACCGGCACTAGGAAACAGACTGAGAAACCAGAGTAAGGGTTTCTCCTGCAACCCGTTCCCTTTGTGCTGGATGAACGAACGTCTCTCCACATGCTCAGTTCTGAGAGATAAGTGTGTGTGAAAGCCGTCCTTCACATAGCTTGAAGGGAACACAAAGTTTCTTTTCAGTTGCCAACTCCACTCCATACATATATATGGGGAGGGACAAGCTCCAACTCGGTTTTACAGTGAAAACGGCAGGCACTTCAAACCGGCACTAGGAAACAGACTGAGAAACCAGAGTAAGGGTTTCTCCTGCAATCCGTTCCCTTTGGGCTGGATGAACGAACGTCTCTCCACATGCTCAGTTCTGAGAGATAAGTGTGTGTGAAAGCCGTCCTTCACCTAGCTTGAAGGGGACACAAAGTTTCTTTTCAGTTGCCAACTCCACTCCATACATATATATGGGGAGGGACAAGCTCCAACTCGGTTTAACAGTGAAAACGGCAGGCACTTCAAACCGGCACTAGGAAACAGACTGAGAAACCAGAGTAAGGGTTTCTCCTGCAACCCGTTCCCTTTGTGCTGGATGAACGAACGTCTCTCCACATGCTCAGTTCTGAGAGATAAGTGTGTGTGAAAGCCGTCCTTCACCTAGCTTGAAGGGAACACAAAGTTTCTTTTCAGTTGCCAACTCCACTCCATACATATATATGGGGAGGGACAAGCTCCAACTCGGTTTTACAGTGAAAACGGCAGGCACTTCAAACCGGCACTAGGAAACAGACTGAGAATCCAGAGTAAGGGTTTCTCCTGCAACCCGTTCCCTTTGTGCTGGATGAACGAACGTCTCTCCACATGCTCAGTTCTGAGAGATAAGTGTGTGTGAAAGCCGTCCTTCACCTAGCTTGAAGGGAACACAAAGTTTCTTTTCAGTTGCCAACTCCACTCCATACATATATATGGGGAGGTACAAGCTCCAACTCGGTTTTACAGTGAAAACGGCAGGCACTTCAAACCGGCACTAGGAAACAGACTGAGAAACCAGAGTAAGGGTTTCTCCTGCAACCCGTTCCCTTTGTGCTGGAAGAACGAACGTCTCTCCACATGCTCAGTTCTGAGAGATAAGTGTGTGTGAAAGCCGTCCTTCACCTAGCTTGAAGGGAACACAAAGTTTCTTTTCAGTTGCCAACTCCACTCCATACATATATATGGGGAGGGACAAGCTCCAACTCGGTTTTACAGTGAAAACGGCAGGCACTTCAAACCGGCACTAGGAAACAGACTGAGAAACCAGAGTAAGGGTTTCTCCTGCAACCCGTTCCCTTTGTGCTGGATGAACGAACGTCTCTCCACATGCTCAGTTCTGAGAGATAAGTGTGTGTGAAAGCCGTCCTTCACGTAGCTTGAAGGGAACACAAAGTTTCTTTTCAGTTGCCAACTCCACTCCATACATATATATGGGGAGGGACAAGCTCCAACTCGGTTTTACAGTGAAAACGGCAGGCACTTCAAACCGGCACTAGGAAACAGACTGAGAAACCAGAGTAAGGGTTTCTCCTGCAACCCGTTCCCTTTGTGCTGGATGAACGAACGTCTCTCCACATGCTCAGTTCTGAGAGATAAGTGTGTGTGAAAGCCGTCCTTCACCTAGCTTGAAGGGAACACAAAGTTTCTTTTCAGTTGCCAACTCCACTCCATACATATATATGGGGAGGTACAAGCTCCAACTCGGTTTTACAGTGAAAACGGCAGGCACTTCAAACCGGCACTAGGAAACAGACTGAGAAACCAGAGTAAGGGTTTCTCCTGCAACCCGTTCCCTTTGTGCTGGAAGAACGAACGTCTCTCCACATGCTCAGTTCTGAGAGATAAGTGTGTGTGAAAGCCGTCCTTCACGTAGCTTGAAGGGAACACAAAGTTTCTTTTCAGTTGCCAACTCCACTCCATACATATATATGGGGAGGGACAAGCTCCAACTCGGTTTTACAGTGAAAACGGCAGGCACTTCAAACCGGCACTAGGAAACAGACTGAGAAACCAGAGTAAGGGTTTCTCCTGCAACCCGTTCCCTTTGTGCTGGATGAACGAACGTCTCTCCACATGCTCAGTTCTGAGAGATAAGTGTGTGTGAAAGCCGTCCTTCACCTAGCTTGAAGGGAACACAAAGTTTCTTTTCAGTTGCCAACTCCACTCCATACATATATATGGGGAGGTACAAGCTCCAACTCGGTTTTACAGTGAAAACGGCAGGCACTTCAAACCGGCACTAGGAAACAGACTGAGAAACCAGAGTAAGGGTTTCTCCTGCAACCCGTTCCCTTTGTGCTGGAAGAACGAACGTCTCTCCACATGCTCAGTTCTGAGAGATAAGTGTGTGTGAAAGCCGTCCTTCACGTAGCTTGAAGGGAACACAAAGTTTCTTTTCAGTTGCCAACTCCACTCCATACATATATATGGGGAGGGACAAGCTCCAACTCGGTTTTACAGTGAAAACGGCAGGCACTTCAAACCGGCACTAGGAAACAGACTGAGAAACCAGAGTAAGGGTTTCTCCTGCAACCCGTTCCCTTTGTGCTGGATGAACGAACGTCTCTCCACATGCTCAGTTCTGAGAGATAAGTGTGTGTGAAAGCCGTCCTTCACCTAGCTTGAAGGGAACACAAAGTTTCTTTTCAGTTGCCAACTCCACTCCATACATATATATGGGGAGGTACAAGCTCCAACTCGGTTTTACAGTGAAAACGGCAGGCACTTCAAACCGGCACTAGGAAACAGACTGAGAAACCAGAGTAAGGGTTTCTCCTGCAACCCGTTCCCTTTGTGCTGGAAGAACGAACGTCTCTCCACATGCTCAGTTCTGAGAGATAAGTGTGTGTGAAAGCCGTCCTTCACGTAGCTTGAAGGGAACACAAAGTTTCTTTTCAGTTGCCAACTCCACTCCATACATATATATGGGGAGGGACAAGCTCCAACTCGGTTTTACAGTGAAAACGGCAGGCACTTCAAACCGGCACTAGGAAACAGACTGAGAAACCAGAGTAAGGGTTTCTCCTGCAACCCGTTCCCTTTGTGCTGGATGAACGAACGTCTCTCCACATGCTCAGTTTTGAGAGATAAGTGTGTGTGAAAGCCGTCCTTCACCTAGCTTGAAGGGAACACAAAGTTTCTTTTCAGTTGCCAACTCCACTCCATACATATATATGGGGAGGGACAAGCTCCAACTCGGTTTTACAGTGAAAACGGCAGGCACTTCAAACCGGCACTAGGAAACAGACTGAGAAACCAGAGTAAGGGTTTCTCCTGCAACCCGTTCCCTTTGTGCTGGATGAACGAACGTCTCTCCACATGCTCAGTTCTGAGAGATAAGTGTGTGTGAAAGCCGTCCTTCACCTAGCTTGAAGGGAACACAAAGTTTCTTTTCAGTTGCCAACTCCACTCCATACATATATATGGGGAGGTACAAGCTCCAACTCGGTTTTACAGTGAAAACGGCAGGCACTTCAAACCGGCACTAGGAAACAGACTGAGAAACCAGAGTAAGGGTTTCTCCTGCAACCCGTTCCCTTTGTGCTGGATGAACGAACGTCTCTCCACATGCTCAGTTCTGAGAGATAAGTGTGTGTGAAAGCCGTCCTTCACCTAGCTTGAAGGGAACACAAAGTTTCTTTTCAGTTGCCAACTCCACTCCATACATATATATGGGGAGGGACAAGCTCCAACTCGGTTTTACAGTGAAAACGGCAGGCACTTCAAACCGGCACTAGGAAACAGACTGAGAAACCAGAGTAAGGGTTTCTCCTGCAATCCGTTCCCTTTGGGCTGGATGAACGAACGTCTCTCCACATGCTCAGTTCTGAGAGATAAGTGTGTGTGAAAGCCGTCCTTCACCTAGCTTGAAGGGAACACAAAGTTTCTTTTCAGTTGCCAACTCCACTCCATACATATATATGGGGAGGTACAAGCTCCAACTCGGTTTTACAGTGAAAACGGCAGGCACTTCAAACCGGCACTAGGAAACAGACTGAGAAACCAGAGTAAGGGTTTCTCCTGCAACCCGTCCCCTTTGTGCTGGATGAACGAACGTCTCTCCACATGCTCAGTTCTGAGAGATAAGTGTGTGTGAAAGCCGTCCTTCACCTAGCTTGAAGGGAACACAAAGTTACTTTTCAGTTGCCAACTCCACTCCATACATATATATGGGGAGGTACAAGCTCCAACTCGGTTTTACAGTGAAAACGGCAGGCACTTCAAACCGGCACTAGGAAACAGACTGAGAAACCTGAGTAAGGGTTTCTCCTGCAACCCGTTCCCTTTGTGCTGGATGAACGAACGTCTCTCCACATGCTCAGTTCTGAGAGATAAGTGTGTGTGAAAGCCGTCCTTCACCTAGCTTGAAGGGAACACAAAGTTTCTTTTCAGTTGCCAACTCCACTCCATACATATATATGGGGAGGGACAAGCTCCAACTCGGTTTTACAGTGAAAACGGCAGGCACTTCAAACCGGCACTAGGAAACAGACTGAGAAACCAGAGTAAGGGTTTCTCCTGCAACCCGTTCCCTTTGTGCTGGATGAACGAACGTCTCTCCACATGCTCAGTTCTGAGAGATAAGTGTGTGTGAAAGCCGTCCTTCACCTAGCTTGAAGGGAACACAAAGTTTCTTTTCAGTTGCCAACTCCACTCCATACATATATATGGGGAGGTACAAGCTCCAACTCGGTTTTACAGTGAAAACGGCAGGCACTTCAAACCGGCACTAGGAAACAGACTGAGAAACCAGAGTAAGGGTTTCTCCTGCAACCCGTTCCCTTTGTGCTGGATGAACGAACGTCTCTCCACATGCTCAGTTCTGAGAGATAAGTGTGTGTGAAAGCCGTCCTTCACCTAGCTTGAAGGGAACACAAAGTTTCTTTTCAGTTGCCAACTCCACTCCATACATATATATGGGGAGGTACAAGCTCCAACTCGGTTTTACAGTGAAAAAGGCAGGCACTTCAAACCGGCACTAGGAAACAGACTGAGAAACCAGAGTAAGGGTTTCTCCTGCAATCCGTTCCCTTTGGGCTGGATGAACGAACGTCTCTCCACATGCTCAGTTCTGAGAGATAAGTGTGTGTGAAAGCCGTCCTTCACCTAGCTTGAAGGGAACACAAAGTTTCTTTTCAGTTGCCAACTCCACTCCATACATATATATGGGGAGGTACAAGCTCCAACTCGGTTTTACAGTGAAAACGGCAGGCACTTCAAACCGGCACTAGGAAACAGACTGAGAAACCAGAGTAAGGGTTTCTCCTGCAACCCGTCCCCTTTGTGCTGGATGAACGAACGTCTCTCCACATGCTCAGTTCTGAGAGATAAGTGTGTGTGAAAGCCGTCCTTCACCTAGCTTGAAGGGAACACAAAGTTACTTTTCAGTTGCCAACTCCACTCCATACATATATATGGGGAGGTACAAGCTCCAACTCGGTTTTACAGTGAAAACGGCAGGCACTTCAAACCGGCACTAGGAAACAGACTGAGAAACCAGAGTAAGGGTTTCTCCTGCAACCCGTTCCCTTTGTGCTGGATGAACGAACGTCTCTCCACATGCTCAGTTCTGAGAGATAAGTGTGTGTGAAAGCCGTCCTTCACCTAGCTTGAAGGGAACACAAAGTTTCTTTTCAGTTGCCAACTCCACTCCATACATATATATGGGGAGGTACAAGCTCCAACTCGGTTTTACAGTGAAAACGGCAGGCACTTCAAACCGGCACTAGGAAACAGACTGAGAAACCAGAGTAAGGGTTTCTCCTGCAACCCGTTCCCTTTGTGCTGGATGAACGAACGTCTCTCCACATGCTCAGTTCTGAGAGATAAGTGTGTGTGAAAGCCGTCCTTCACCTAGCTTGAAGGGAACACAAAGTTTCTTTTCAGTTGCCAACTCCACTCCATACATATATATGGGGAGGGACAAGCTCCAACTCGGTTTTACAGTGAAAACGGCAGGCACTTCAAACCGGCACTAGGAAACAGACTGAGAAACCAGAGAAAGGGTTTCTCCTGCAACCCGTTCCCTTTGTGCTGGATGAACGAACGTCTCTCCACATGCTCAGTTCTGAGAGATAAGTGTGTGTGAAAGCCGTCCTTCACCTAGCTTGAAGGGAACACAAAGTTTCTTTTCAGTTGCCAACTCCACTCCATACATATATATGGGGAGGGACAAGCTCCAACTCGGTTTTACAGTGAAAACGGCAGGCACTTCAAACCGGCACTAGGAAACAGACTGAGAAACCAGAGTAAGGGTTTCTCCTGCAACCCGTTCCCTTTGTGCTGGATGAACGAACGTCTCTCCACATGCTCAGTTCTGAGAGATAAGTGTGTGTGAAAGCCGTCCTTCACCTAGCTTGAAGGGAACACAAAGTTTCTTTTCAGTTGCCAACTCCACTCCATACATATATATGGGGAGGTACAAGCTCCAACTCGGTTTTACAGTGAAAACGGCAGGCACTTCAAACCGGCACTAGGAAACAGACTGAGAAACCAGAGTAAGGGTTTCTCCTGCAACCCGTTCCCTTTGTGCTGGAAGAACGAACGTCTCTCCACATGCTCAGTTCTGAGAGATAACTGTGTGTGAAAGCCGTCCTTCACGTTGCTTGAAGGGAACACAAAGTTTCTTTTCAGTTGCCAACTCCACTCCATACATATATATGGGGAGGTACAAGCTCCAACTCGGTTTTACAGTGAAAACGGCAGGCACTTCAAACCGGCACTAGGAAACAGACTGAGAAACCAGAGTAAGGGTTTCTCCTGCAACCCGTTCCCTTTGTGCTGGATGAACGAACGTCTCTCCACATGCTCAGTTCTGAGAGATAAGTGTGTGTGAAAGCCGTCCTTCACCTAGCTTGAAGGGAACACAAAGTTTCTTTTCAGTTGCCAACTCCACTCCATACATATATATGGGGAGGGACAAGCTCCAACTCGGTTTTACAGTGAAAACGGCAGGCACTTCAAACCGGCACTAGGAAACAGACTGAGAAACCAGAGTAAGGGTTTCTCCTGCAACCCGTTCCCTTTGTGCTGGATGAACGAACGTCTCTCCACATGCTCAGTTCTGAGAGATAAGTGTGTGTGAAAGCCGTTCTTCACCTAGCTTGAAGGGAACACAAAGTTTCTTTTCAGTTGCCAACTCCACTCCATACATATATATGGGGAGGTACAAGCTCCAACTCGGTTTTACAGTGAAAACGGCAGGCACTTCAAACCGGCACTAGGAAACAGACTGAGAAACCAGAGTAAGGGTTTCTCCTGCAACCCGTTCCCTTTGTGCTGGAAGAACGAACGTCTCTCCACATGCTCAGTTCTGAGAGATAAGTGTGTGTGAAAGCCGTCCTTCACGTAGCTTGAAGGGAACACAAAGTTTCTTTTCAGTTGCCAACTCCACTCCATACATATATATGGGGAGGGACAAGCTCCAACTCGGTTTTACAGTGAAAACGGCAGGCACTTCAAACCGGCACTAGGAAACAGACTGAGAAACCAGAGTAAGGGTTTCTCCTGCAACCCGTTCCCTTTGTGCTGGATGAACGAACGTCTCTCCACATGCTCAGTTCTGAGAGATAAGTGTGTGTGAAAGCCGTCCTTCACCTAGCTTGAAGGGAACACAAAGTTTCTTTTCAGTTGCCAACTCCACTCCATACATATATATGGGGAGGGACAAGCTCCAACTCGGTTTTACAGTGAAAACGGCAGGCACTTCAAACCGGCACTAGGAAACAGACTGAGAAACCAGAGTAAGGGTTTCTCCTGCAACCCGTTCCCTTTTTGCTGGATGAACGAACGTCTCTCCACATGCTCAGTTCTGAGAGATAAGTGTGTGTGAAAGCCGTCCTTCACCTAGCTTGAAGGGAACACAAAGTTTCTTTTCAGTTGCCAACTCCACTCCATACATATATATGGGGAGGGACAAGCTCCAACTCGGTTTTACAGTGAAAACGGCAGGCACTTCAAACCGGCACTAGGAAACAGACTGAGAAACCAGAGTAAGGGTTTCTCCTGCAACCCGTTCCCTTTGTGCTGGATGAACGAACGTCTCTCCACATGCTCAGTTCTGAGAGATAAGTGTGTGTGAAAGCCGTCCTTCACCTAGCTTGAAGGGAACACAAAGTTTCTTTTCAGTTGCCAACTCCACTCCATACATATATATGGGGAGGTACAAGCTCCAACTCGGTTTTACAGTGAAAACGGCAGGCACTTCAAACCGGCACTAGGAAACAGACTGAGAAACCAGAGTAAGGGTTTCTCCTGCAACCCGTTCCCTTTGTGCTGGATGAACGAACGTCTCTCCACATGCTCAGTTCTGAGAGATAAGTGTGTGTGAAAGCCGTCCTTCACCTAGCTTGAAGGGAACACAAAGTTTCTTTTCAGTTGCCAACTCCACTCCATACATATATATGGGGAGGTACAAGCTCCAACTCGGTTTTACAGTGAAAACGGCAGGCACTTCAAACCGGCACTAGGAAACAGACTGAGAAACCAGAGTAAGGGTTTCTCCTGCAACCCGTTCCCTTTGTGCTGGATGAACGAACGTCTCTCCACATGCTCAGTTCTGAGAGATAAGTGTGTGTGAAAGCCGTCCTTCACCTAGCTTGAAGGGAACACAAAGTTTCTTTTCAGTTGCCAACTCCACTCCATACATATATATGGGGAGGGACAAGCTCCAACTCGGTTTTACAGTGAAAACGGCAGGCACTTCAAACCGGCACTAGGAAACAGACTGAGAAACCAGAGTAAGGGTTTCTCCTGCAATCCGTTCCCTTTGGGATGGATGAACGAACGTCTCTCCACATGCTCAGTTCTGAGAGATAAGTGTGTGTGAAAGCCGTCCTTCACCTAGCTTGAAGGGAACACAAAGTTTCTTTTCAGTTGCCAACTCCACTCCATACATATATATGGGGAGGTACAAGCTCCAACTCGGTTTTACAGTGAAAACGGCAGGCACTTCAAACCGGCACTAGGAAACAGACTGAGAAACCAGAGTAAGGGTTTCTCCTGCAACCCGTTCCCTTTGTGCTGGATGAAAGAACGTCTCTCCACATGCTCGGTTCTGAGAGATAAGTGTGTGTGAAAGCCGTCCTTCACCTAGCTTGAAGGGAACACAAAGTTTCTTTTCAGTTGCCAACTCCACTCCATACATATATATGGGGAGGGACAAGCTCCAACTCGGTTTTACAGTGAAAACGGCAGGCACTTCAAACCGGCACTAGGAAACAGACTGAGAAACCAGAGTAAGGGTTTCTCCTGCAACCCGTTCCCTTTGTGCTGGATGAACGAACGTCTCTCCACATGCTCAGTTCTGAGAGATAAGTGTGTGTGAAAGCCGTCCTTCACCTAGCTTGAAGGGAACACAAAGTTTCTTTTCAGTTGCCAACTCCACTCCATACATATATATGGGGAGGGACAAGCTCCAACTCGGTTTTACAGTGAAAACGGCAGGCACTTCAAACCGGCACTAGGAAACAGACTGAGAAACCAGAGTAAGGGTTTCTCCTGCAATCCGTTCCCTTTGGGATGGATGAACGAACGTCTCTCCACATGCTCAGTTCTGAGAGATAAGTGTGTGTGAAAGCCGTCCTTCACCTAGCTTGAAGGGAACACAAAGTTTCTTTTCAGTTGCCAACTCCACTCCATACATATATATGGGGAGGTACAAGCTCCAACTCGGTTTTACAGTGAAAACGGCAGGCACTTCAAACCGGCACTAGGAAACAGACTGAGAAACCAGAGTAAGGGTTTCTCCTGCAACCCGTTCCCTTTGTGCTGGATGAAAGAACGTCTCTCCACATGCTCGGTTCTGAGAGATAAGTGTGTGTGAAAGCCGTCCTTCACCTAGCTTGAAGGGAACACAAAGTTTCTTTTCAGTTGCCAACTCCACTCCATACATATATATGGGGAGGGACAAGCTCCAACTCGGTTTTACAGTGAAAACGGCAGGCACTTCAAACCGGCACTAGGAAACAGACTGAGAAACCAGAGTAAGGGTTTCTCCTGCAACCCGTTCCCTTTGTGCTGGATGAACGAACGTCTCTCCACATGCTCAGTTCTGAGAGATAAGTGTGTGTGAAAGCCGTCCTTCACCTAGCTTGAAGGGAACACAAAGTTTCTTTTCAGTTGCCAACTCCACTCCATACATATATATGGGGAGGTACAAGCTCCAACTCGGTTTTACAGTGAAAACGGCAGGCACTTCAAACCGGCACTAGGAAACAGACTGAGAAACCAGAGTAAGGGTTTCTCCTGCAACCCGTTCCCTTTGTGCTGGATGAACGAACGTCTCTCCACATGCTCAGTTCTGAGAGATAAGTGTGTGTGAAAGCCGTCCTTCACCTAGCTTGAAGGGAACACAAAGTTTCTTTTCAGTTGCCAACTCCACTCCATACATATATATGGGGAGGTACAAGCTCCAACTCGGTTTTACAGTGAAAACGGCAGGCACTTCAAACCGGCACTAGGAAACAGACTGAGAAACCAGAGTAAGGGTTTCTCCTGCAACCCGTTCCCTTTGTGCTGGATGAACGAACGTCTCTCCACATGCTCAGTTCTGAGAGATAAGTGTGTGTGAAAGCCGTCCTTCACCTAGCTTGAAGGGAACACAAAGTTTCTTTTCAGTTGCCAACTCCACTCCATACATATATATGGGGAGGTACAAGCTCCAACTCGGTTTTACAGTGAAAACGGCAGGCACTTCAAACCGGCACTAGGAAACAGACTGAGAAACCAGAGTAAGGGTTTCTCCTGCAACCCGTTCCCTTTGGGCTGGATGAACGAACGTCTCTCCACATGCTCAGTTCTGAGAGATAAGTGTGTGTGAAAGCCGTCCTTCACCTAGCTTGAAGGGAACACAAAGTTTCTTTTCAGTTGCCAACTCCACTCCATACATATATATGGGGAGGGACAAGCTCCAACTCGGTTTTACAGTGAAAACGGCAGGCACTTCAAACCGGCACTAGGAAACAGACTGAGAAACCAGAGTAAGGGTTTCTCCTGCAACCCGTCCCCTTTGTGCTGGATGAACGAACGTCTCTCCACATGCTCAGTTCTGAGAGATAAGTGTGTGTGAAAGCCGTCCTTCACCTAGCTTGAAGGGAACACAAAGTTTCTTTTCAGTTGCCAACTCCACTCCATACATATATATGGGGAGGTACAAGCTCCAACTCGGTTTTACAGTGAAAACAGCAGGCACTTCAAACCGGCACTAGGAAACAGACTGAGAAACCAGAGTAAGGGTTTCTCCTGCAACCCGTTCCCTTTGTGCTGGATGAACGAACGTCTCTCCACATGCTCAGTTCTGAGAGATAAGTGTGTGTGAAAGCCGTCCTTCACCTAGCTTGAAGGGAACACAAAGTTTCTTTTCAGTTGCCAACTCCACTCCATACATATATATGGGGAGGTACAAGCTCCAACTCGGTTTTACAGTGAAAACGGCAGGCACTTCAAACCGGCACTAGGAAACAGACTGAGAAACCAGAGTAAGGGTTTCTCCTGCAACCCGTTCCCTTTGTGCTGGATGAACGAACGTCTCTCCACATGCTCAGTTCTGAGAGATAAGTGTGTGTGAAAGCCGTCCTTCACCTAGCTTGAAGGGAACACAAAGTTTCTTTTCAGTTGCCAACTCCACTCCATACATATATATGGGGAGGTACAAGCTCCAACTCGGTTTTACAGTGAAAACGGCAGGCACTTCAAACCGGCACTAGGAAACAGACTGAGAAACCAGAGTAAGGGTTTCTCCTGCAACCCGTTCCCTTTGTGCTGGATGAACGAACGTCTCTCCACATGCTCAGTTCTGAGAGATAAGTGTGTGTGAAAGCCGTCCTTCACCTAGCTTGAAGGGAACACAAAGTTTCTTTTCAGTTGCCAACTCCACTCCATACATATATATGGGGAGGTACAAGCTCCAACTCGGTTTTACAGTGAAAACGGCAGGCACTTCAAACCGGCACTAGGAAACAGACTGAGAAACCAGAGTAAGGGTTTCTCCTGCAACCCGTTCCCTTTGTGCTGGATGAACGAACGTCTCTCCACATGCTCAGTTCTGAGAGATAAGTGTGTGTGAAAGCCGTCCTTCACCTAGCTTGAAGGGAACACAAAGTTTCTTTTCAGTTGCCAACTCCACTCCATACATATATATGGGGAGGTACAAGCTCCAACTCGGTTTTACAGTGAAAACGGCAGGCACTTCAAACCGGCACTAGGAAACAGACTGAGAAACCAGAGTAAGGGTTTCTCCTGCAACCCGTTCCCTTTGGGCTGGATGAACGAACGTCTCTCCACATGCTCAGTTCTGAGAGATAAGTGTGTGTGAAAGCCGTCCTTCACCAAGCTTGAAGGGAACACAAAGTTTCTTTTCAGTTGCCAACTCCACTCCATACATATATATGGGGAGGGACAAGCTCCAACTCGGTTTTACAGTGAAAACGGCAGGCACTTCAAACCGGCACTAGGAAACAGACTGAGAAACCAGAGTAAGGGTTTCTCCTGCAACCCGTCCCCTTTGTGCTGGATGAACGAACGTCTCTCCACATGCTCAGTTCTGAGAGATAAGTGTGTGTGAAAGCCGTCCTTCACCTAGCTTGAAGGGAACACAAAGTTTCTTTTCAGTTGCCAACTCCACTCCATACATATATATGGGGAGGTACAAGCTCCAACTCGGTTTTACAGTGAAAACAGCAGGCACTTCAAACCGGCACTAGGAAACAGACTGAGAAACCAGAGTAAGGGTTTCTCCTGCAACCCGTTCCCTTTGTGCTGGATGAACGAACGTCTCTCCACATGCTCAGTTCTGAGAGATAAGTGTGTGTGAAAGCCGTCCTTCACCTAGCTTGAAGGGAACACAAAGTTTCTTTTCAGTTGCCAACTCCACTCCATACATATATATGGGGAGGTACAAGCTCCAACTCGGTTTTACAGTGAAAACGGCAGGCACTTCAAACCGGCACTAGGAAACAGACTGAGAAACCAGAGTAAGGGTTTCTCCTGCAACCCGTTCCCTTTGTGCTGGATGAACGAACGTCTCTCCACATGCTCAGTTCTGAGAGATAAGTGTGTGTGAAAGCCGTCCTTCACCTAGCTTGAAGGGAACACAAAGTTTCTTTTCAGTTGCCAACTCCACTCCATACATATATATGGGGAGGTACAAGCTCCAACTCGGTTTTACAGTGAAAACGGCAGGCACTTCAAACCGGCACTAGGAAACAGACTGAGAAACCAGAGTAAGGGTTTCTCCTGCAACCCGTTCCCTTTGTGCTGGATGAACGAACGTCTCTCCACATGCTCAGTTCTGAGAGATAAGTGTGTGTGAAAGCCGTCCTTCACCTAGCTTGAAGGGGACACAAAGTTTCTTTTCAGTTGCCAACTCCACTCCATACATATATATGGGGAGGTACAAGCTCCAAGTCGGTTTTACAGTGAAAACGGCAGGCACTTCAAACCGGCACTAGGAAACAGACTGAGAAACCAGAGTAAGGGTTTCTCCTGCAACCCGTTCCCTTTGTGCTGGATGAACGAACGTCTCTCCACATGCTCAGTTCTGAGAGATAAGTGTGTGTGAAAGCCGTCCTTCACCTAGCTTGAAGGGAACACAAAGTTTCTTTTCAGTTGCCAACTCCACTCCATACATATATATGGGGAGGTACAAGCTCCAACTCGGTTTTACAGTGAAAACGGCAGGCACTTCAAACCGGCACTAGGAAACAGACTGAGAAACCAGAGTAAGGGTTTCTCCTGCAACCCGTTCCCTTTGTGCTGGAAGAACGAACGTCTCTCCACATGCTCAGTTCTGAGAGATAAGTGTGTGTGAAAGCCGTCCTTCACGTAGCTTGAAGGGAACACAAAGTTTCTTTTCAGTTGCCAACTCCACTCCATACATATATATGGGGAGGGACAAGCTCCAACTCGGTTTTACAGTGAAAACGGCAGGCACTTCAAACCGGCACTAGGAAACAGACTGAGAAACCAGAGTAAGGGTTTCTCCTGCAACCCGTTCCCTTTGTGCTGGATGAACGAACGTCTCTCCACATGCTCAGTTCTGAGAGATAAGTGTGTGTGAAAGCCGTCCTTCACCTAGCTTGAAGGGAACACAAAGTTTCTTTTCAGTTGCCAACTCCACTCCATACATATATATGGGGAGGGACAAGCTCCAACTCGGTTTTACAGTGAAAACGGCAGGCACTTCAAACCGGCACTAGGAAACAGACTGAGAAACCAGAGTAAGGGTTTCTCCTGCAACCCGTTCCCTTTGTGCTGGATGAACGAACGTCTCTCCACATGCTCAGTTCTGAGAGATAAGTGTGTGTGAAAGCCGTCCTTCACCTAGCTTGAAGGGAACACAAAGTTTCTTTTCAGTTGCCAACTCCACTCCATACATATATATGGGGAGGTACAAGCTCCAACTCGGTTTTACAGTGAAAACGGCAGGCACTTCAAACCGGCACTAGGAAACAGACTGAGAAACCAGAGTAAGGGTTTCTCCTGCAACCCGTTCCCTTTGTGCTGGAAGAACGAACGTCTCTCCACATGCTCAGTTCTGAGAGATAAGTGTGTGTGAAAGCCGTCCTTCACGTAGCTTGAAGGGAACACAAAGTTTCTTTTCAGTTGCCAACTCCACTCTATACATATATATGGGGAGGGACAAGCTCCAACTCGGTTTTACAGTGAAAACGGCAGGCACTTCAAACCGGCACTAGGAAACAGACTGAGAAACCAGAGTAAGGGTTTCTCCTGCAACCCGTTCCCTTTGTGCTGGATGAACGAACGTCTCTCCACATGCTCAGTTCTGAGAGATAAGTGTGTGTGAAAGCCGTCCTTCACCTAGCTTGAAGGGAACACAAAGTTTCTTTTCAGTTGCCAACTCCACTCCATACATATATATGGGGAGGGACAAGCTCCAACTCGGTTTTACAGTGAAAACGGCAGGCACTTCAAACCGGCACTAGGAAACAGACTGAGAAACCAGAGTAAGGGTTTCTCCTGCAACCCGTTCCCTTTGTGCTGGAAGAACGAACGTCTCTCCACATGCTCAGTTCTGAGAGATAAGTGTGTGTGAAAGCCGTCCTTCACGTAGCTTGAAGGGAACACAAAGTTTCTTTTCAGTTGCCAACTCCACTCCATACATATATATGGGGAGGGACAAGCTCCAACTCGGTTTTACAGTGAAAACGGCAGGCACTTCAAACCGGCACTAGGAAACAGACTGAGAAACCAGAGTAAGGGTTTCTCCTGCAACCCGTTCCCTTTGTGCTGGATGAACGAACGTCTCTCCACATGCTCAGTTCTGAGAGATAAGTGTGTGTGAAAGCCGTCCTTCACCTAGCTTGAAGGGAACACAAAGTTTCTTTTCAGTTGCCAACTCCACTCCATACATATATATGGGGAGGGACAAGCTCCAACTCGGTTTTACAGTGAAAACGGCAGGCACTTCAAACCGGCACTAGGAAACAGACTGAGAAACCAGAGTAAGGGTTTCTCCTGCAACCCGTTCCCTTTGTGCTGGATGAACGAACGTCTCTCCACATGCTCAGTTCTGAGAGATAAGTGTGTGTGAAAGCCGTCCTTCACCTAGCTTGAAGGGAACACAAAGTTTCTTTTCAGTTGCCAACTCCACTCCATACATATATATGGGGAGGGACAAGCTCCAACTCGGTTTTACAGTGAAAACGGCAGGCACTTCAAACCGGCACTAGGAAACAGACTGAGAAACCAGAGTAAGGGTTTCTCCTGCAACCCGTTCCCTTTGTGCTGGATGAACGAACGTCTCTCCACATGCTCAGTTCTGAGAGATAAGTGTGTGTGAAAGCCGTCCTTCACCTAGCTTGAAGGGAACACAAAGTTTCTTTTCAGTTGCCAACTCCACTCCATACATATATATGGGGAGGTACAAGCTCCAACTCGGTTTTACAGTGAAAACGGCAGGCACTTCAAACCGGCACTAGGAAACAGACTGAGAAACCAGAGTAAGGGTTTCTCCTGCAACCCGTTCCCTTTGTGCTGGATGAAAGAACGTCTCTCCACATGCTCGGTTCTGAGAGATAAGTGTGTGTGAAAGCCGTCCTTCACCTAGCTTGAAGGGAACACAAAGTTTCTTTTCAGTTGCCAACTCCACTCCATACATATATATGGGGAGGTACAAGCTCCAACTCGGTTTTACAGTGAAAACGGCAGGCACTTCAAACCGGCACTAGGAAACAGACTGAGAAACCAGAGTAAGGGTTTCTCCTGCAACCCGTTCCCTTTGTGCTGGATGAACGAACGTCTCTCCACATGCTCAGTTCTGAGAGATAAGTGTGTGTGAAAGCCGTCCTTCACCTAGCTTGAAGGGAACACAAAGTTTCTTTTCAGTTGCCAACTCCACTCCATACATATATATGGGGAGGTACAAGATCCAACTCGGTTTTACAGTGAAAACGGCAGGCACTTCAAACCGGCACTAGGAAACAGACTGAGAAACCAGAGTAAGGGTTTCTCCTGCAACCCGTTCCCTTTGTGCTGGATGAACGAACGTCTCTCCACATGCTCAGTTCTGAGAGATAAGTGTGTGTGAAAGCCGTCCTTCACCTAGCTTGAAGGGAACACAAAGTTTCTTTTCAGTTGCCAACTCCACTCCATACATATATATGGGGAGGTACAAGCTCCAACTCGGTTTTACAGTGAAAACGGCAGGCACTTCAAACCGGCACTAGGAAACAGACTGAGAAACCAGAGTAAGGGTTTCTCCTGCAACCCGTTCCCTTTGTGCTGGATGAACGAACGTCTCTCCACATGCTCAGTTCTGAGAGATAAGTGTGTGTGAAAGCCGTCCTTCACCTAGCTTGAAGGGAACACAAAGTTTCTTTTCAGTTGCCAACTCCACTCCATACATATATATGGGGAGGTACAAGCTCCAACTCGGTTTTACAGTGAAAACGGCAGGCACTTCAAACCGGCACTAGGAAACAGACTGAGAAACCAGAGTAAGGGTTTCTCCTGCAACCCGTTCCCTTTGTGCTTGATGAACGAACGTCTCTCCACATGCTCAGTTCTGAGAGATAAGTGTGTGTGAAAGCCGTCCTTCACCTAGCTTGAAGGGAACACAAAGTTTCTTTACAGTTGCCAACTCCACTCCATACATATATATGGGGAGGGACAAGCTCCAACTCGGTTTTACAGTGAAAACGGCAGGCACTTCAAACCGGCACTAGGAAACAGACTGAGAAACCAGAGTAAGGGTTTCTCCTGCAATCCGTTCCCTTTGGGATGGATGAACGAACGTCTCTCCACATGCTCAGTTCTGAGAGATAAGTGTGTGTGAAAGCCGTCCTTCACCTAGCTTGAAGGGAACACAAAGTTTCTTTTCAGTTGCCAACTCCACTCCATACATATATATGGGGAGGTACAAGCTCCAACTCGGTTTTACAGTGAAAACGGCAGGCACTTCAAACCGGCACTAGGAAACAGACTGAGAAACCAGAGTAAGGGTTTCTCCTGCAACCCGTTCCCTTTGTGCTGGATGAACGAACGTCTCTCCACATGCTCAGTTCTGAGAGATAAGTGTGTGTGAAAGCCGTCCTTCACCTAGCTTGAAGGGAACACAAAGTTTCTTTTCAGTTGCCAACTCCACTCCATACATATATATGGGGAGGTACAAGCTCCAAGTCGGTTTTACAGTGAAAACGGCAGGCACTTCAAACCGGCACTAGTAAACAGACTGAGAAACCAGAGTAAGGGTTTCTCCTGCAACCCGTTCCCTTTGTGCTGGATGAACGAACGTCTCTCCACATGCTCAGTTCTGAGAGATAAGTGTGTGTGAAAGCCGTCCTTCACCTAGCTTGAAGGGAACACAAAGTTTCTTTTCAGTTGCCAACTCCACTCCATACATATATATGGGAATGTACAAGCTCCAACTCGGTTTTACAGTGAAAACGGCAGGCACTTCAAACTGGCACTAGGAAACAGACTGAGAAACCAGAGTAAGGGTTTCTCCTGCAACCCGTTACCTTTGTGCTGGATGAACGAACGTCTCTCCACATGCTCAGTTCTGAGAGATAAGTGTGTGTGAAAGCCGTCCTTAACCTAGCTTGAAGGGAACACAAAGTTTCTTTTCAGTTGCCAACTCCACTCCATACATATATATGGGGAGGCACAAGCTCCAACTCGGTTTTACAGTGAAAACGGCAGGCACTTCAAACCGGCACTAGGAAACAGACTGAGAAACCAGAGTAAGGGTTTCTCCTGCAACCCGTTCCCTTTGTGCTGGATGAACGAACGTCTCTCCACATGCTCAGTTCTGAGAGATAAGTGTGTGTGAAAGCCGTCCTTCACCTAGCTTGAAGGGAACACAAAGTTTCTTTTCAGTTGCCAACTCCACTCCATACATATATATGGGGAGGGACAAGCTCCAACTCGGTTTTACAGTGAAAACGGCAGGCACTTCAAACCGGCACTAGGAAACAGACTGAGAAACCAGAGTAAGGGTTTCTCCTGCAACCCGTTCCCTTGGTGCTGGATGAACGAACGTCTCTCCACATGCTCAGTTCTGAGAGATAAGTGTGTGTGAAAGCCGTCCTTCACCTAGCTTGAAGGGAACACAAAGTTTCTTTTCAGTTGCCAACTCAACTCCATACATATATATGGGGAGGTACAAGCTCCAACTCGGTTTTACAGTGAAAACGGCAGGCACTTCAAACCGGCACTAGGAAACAGACTGAGAAACCAGAGTAAGGGTTTCTCCTGCAACCCGTTCCCTTGGTGCTGGATGAACGAACGTCTCTCCACATGCTCAGTTCTGAGAGATAACTGTGTGTGAAAGCCGTCCTTCACCTAGCTTGAAGGGAACACAAAGTTTCTTTTCAGTTGCCAACTCCACTCCGTACATATATATGGGGAGTTACAAGCTCCAACTCGGTTTTACAGTGAAAACGGCAGGCACTTCAAACCGGCACTAGGAAACAGACTGAGAAACCAGAGTAAGGGTTTCTCCTGCAACCCGTTCCCTTTGTGCTGGATGAACGAACGTCTCTCCACATGCTCAGTTCTGAGAGATAAGTGTGTGTGAAAGCCGTCCTTCACCTAGCTTGAAGGGAACACAAAGTTTCTTTTCAGTTGCCAACACCACTCCGTACATATATATGGGGAGGTACAAGCTCCAACTCGGTTTTACAGTGAAAACGGCAGGCACTTCAAACCGGCACTAGGAAACAGACTGAGAAACCAGAGTAAGGGTTTCTCCTGCAACCCGTTCCCTTTGTGCTGGATGAACGAACGTCTCTCCACATGCTCAGTTCTGAGAGATAATTGTGTGTGAAAGCCGTCCTTCACCTAGCTTGAAGGGAACACAAAGATTCTTTTCAGTTGCCAACTCCACTCCATATATATATATGGGGAGGTACAAGCTCCAACTCGGTTTTACAGTGAAAACGGCAGGCACTTAAAACCGGCACTAGGAAACAGACTGAGAAACCAGAGTAAGGGTTTCTCCTGCAACCCGTTCCCTTTGTGCTGGATGAACGAACGTCTCTCCACATGCTCAGTTCTGAGAGATAAGTGTGTGTGAAAGCCGTCCTTCACCTAGCTTGAAGGGAACACAAAGTTTCTTTTCAGTTGCCAACTCCACTCCATACATATATATGGGGAGGTACAAGCTCCAACTCGGTTTTACAGTGAAAACGGCAGGCACTTCAAACCGGCACTAGGAAACAGACTGAGAAACCAGAGTAAGGGTTTCTCCTGCAACCCGTTCCCTTTGTGCTGGATGAACGAACGTCTCTCCACATGCTCAGTTCTGAGAGATAAGTGTGTGTGAAAGCCGTCCTTCACCTAGCTTGAAGGGAACACAAAGTTTCTTTTCAGTTGCCAAATCCACTCCATACATATATATGGGAATGTACAAGCTCCAACTCGGTTTTACAGTGAAAACTGCAGGCACTTCAAACCGGCACTAGGAAACAGACTGAGAAACCAGAGTAAGGGTTTCTCCTGCAACCCGTTCCCTTTGTGCTGGATGAACGAACGTCTCTCCACATGCTCAGTTCTGAGAGATAAGTGTGTGTGAAAGCCGTCCTTCACCTAGCTTGAAGGGAACACAAAGTTTCTTTTCAGTTGCCAACTCCACTCCATACATATATATGGGGAGGTACAAGCTCCAACTCGGTTTTACAGTGAAAACGGCAGGCACTTCAAACCGGCACTAGGAAACAGACTGAGAAACCAGAGTAAGGGTTTCTCCTGCAACCCGTTCCCTTTGTGCTGGATGAACGAACGTCTCTCCACATGCTCAGTTCTGAAAGATAAGTGTGTGTGAAAGTCGTCCTTCACCTAGCTTGAAGGGAACACAAAGTTTCTTTTCAGTTGCCAACTCCACTCCATACATATATATGGGGAGGTACAAGCTCCAACTCGGTTTTACAGTGAAAACGGCAGGCACTTCAAACCGGCACTAGGAAACAGACTGAGAAACCAGACTAAGGGTTTCTCCTGCAACCCGTTCCCTTTGTGCTGGATGAACGAACGTCTCTCCACATGCTCAGTTCTGAGAGATAAGTGTGTGTGAAAGCCGTCCTTCACCTAGCTTGAAGGGAACACAAAGTTTCTTTTCAGTTGCCAACTCCACTCCATACATATATATGGGGAGGTACAAGTTCCAACTCCGTTTTACAGTGAAAACGGCAGGCACTTCAAACCGGCACTAGGAAACAGACTGAGAAACCAGAGTAAGGGTTTCTCCTGCAACCCGTTCCCTTTGTGCTGGATGAACGAACGTCTCTCCTCATGCTCAGTTCTGAGAGATAAGTGTGTGTGAAAGCCGTCCTTCACCTAGCTTGAAGGGAACACAAAGTTTCTTTTCAGTTGCCAACTCCACTCCATACATATATATGGGGAGGTACAAGCTCCAACTCGGTTTTACAGTGAAAACGGCAGGCACTTCAAACCGGCACTAGGAAACAGACTGAGAAACCAGAGTAAGGGTTTCTCCTGCAACCCGTTCCGTTTGTGCTGAATGAACGAACGTCTCTCCACATGCTCAGTTCTGAGAGATAAGTGTGTGTGAAAGCCGTCCTTCACCTAGCTTGAAGGGAACACAAAGTTTCTTTTCAGTTGCCAACTCCACTCCATACATATATATGGGGAGGGACAAGCTCCAACTCGGTTTTACAGTGAAAACGGCAGGCACTTCAAACCGGCACTAGGAAACAGACTGAGAAACCAGAGTAAGGGTTTCTCCTGCAACCCGTTCCCTTTGTGCTGGATGAACGAACGTCTCTCCACATGCTCAGTTCTGAGAGATAATTGTGTGTGAAAGCCGTCCTTCACCTAACTTGAAGGGAACACAAAGATTCTTTTCAGTTGCCAACTCCACTCCATATATATATATGGGGAGGTACAAGCTCCAACTCGTTTTTACAGTGAAAACGGCAGGCACTTAAAACCGGCACTAGGAAACAGACTGAGAAACCAGAGTAAGGGTTTCTCCTGCAACCCGTTCCCTTTGTGCTGGATGAACGAACGTCTCTCCACATGCTCAGTTCTGAGAGATAAGTGTGTGTGAAAGCCGTCCTTCACCTAGCTTGAAGGGAACACAAAGTTTCTTTTCAGTTGCCAACTCCACTCCATACATATATATGGGAATGCACAAGCTTCAACTCGGTTTTACAGTGAAAACGGCAGGCACTTCAAACTGGCACTAGGAAACAGACTGAGAAACCAGAGTAAGGGTTTCTCCTGCAACCCGTTACCTTTGTGCTGGATGAACGAACGTCTCTCCACATGCTCAGTTCTGAGAGATAAGTGTGTGTGAAAGCCGTCCTTCACCTAGCTTGAAGGGAACACAAAGTTTCTTTTCAGTTGCCAACTCCACTCCATACATATATATGGGGAGGTACAAGCTCCAACTCGGTTTTACAGTGAAAACGGCAGGCACTTCAAACCGGCACTAGGAAACAGACTGAGAAACCAGAGTAAGGGTTTCTCCTGCAACCCGTTCCCTTTGTGCTGGATGAACGAACGTCTCTCCACATGCTCAGTTCTGAGAGTTAAGTGTGTGTGAAAGCCGTCCTTCACCTAGCTTGAAGGGAACACAAAGTTTCTTTTCAGTTGCCAACTCCACTCCATACATATATATGGGGAGGGACAAGCTCCAACTCGGTTTTACAGTGAAAACGGCAGGCACTTCAAACCGGCACTAGGAAACAGACTGAGAAACCAGAGTAAGGGTTTCTCCTGCAACCCGTTCCCTTGGTGCTGGATGAACGAACGTCTCTCCACATGCTCAGTTCTGAGAGATAAGTGTGTGTGAAAGCCGTCCTTCACCTAGCTTGAAGGGAACACAAAGTTTCTTTTCAGTTGCCAACTCCACTCCGTACATATATATGGGGAGGTACAAGCTCCAACTCGGTTTTACAGTGAAAACGGCAGGCACTTCAAACCGGCACTAGGAAACAGACTGAGAAACCAGAGTAAGGGTTTCTCCTGCAACCCGTTCCCTTTGTGCTGGATGAACGAACGTCTCTCCACATGCTCAGTTCTGAGAGATAAGTGTGTGTGAAAGTCGTCCTTCACCTAGCTTGAAGGGAACACAAAGTTTCTTTTCAGTTGCCAACTCCACTCCATACATATATATGGGGAGGTACAAGCTCCAACTCGGTTTTACAGTGAAAACGGCAGGCACTTCAAACCGGCACTAGGAAACAGACTGAGAAACCAGAGTAAGGGTTTCTCCTGCAACCCGTTCCCTTTGTGCTGGATGAACGAACGTCTCTCCACATGCTCAGTTCTGAGAGATAAGTGTGTGTGAAAGCCGTCCTTCACCTAGCTTGAAGGGAACACAAAGTTTCTTTTCAGTTGCCAACTCCACTCCATACATATATATGGGGAGGGACAAGCTCCAACTCGGTTTTACAGTGAAAACGGCAGGCACTTCAAACCGGCACTAGGAAACAGACTGAGAAACCAGAGTAAGGGTTTCTCCTGCAACCGGTTCCCTTGGTGCTGGATGAACGAACGTCTCTCCACATGCTCAGTTCTGAGAGATAAGTGTGTGTGAAAGCCGTCCTTCACCTAGCTTGAAGGGAACACAAAGTTTCTTTTCAGTTGCCAACTCCCCTCTGTACATATATATGGGGAGGTACAAGCTCCAACTCGGTTTTACAGTGAAAACGGCAGGCACTTCAAACCGGCACTAGGAAACAGACTGAGAAACCAGAGTAAGGGTTTCTCCTGCAACCCGTTCCCTTTGTGCTGGATGAACGAACGTCTCTCCACATGCTCAGTTCTGAGAGATAATTGTGTGTGAAAGCCGTCCTTCACCTAGCTTGAAGGGAACACAAAGTTTCTTTTCAGTTGCCAACTCCACTCCATATATATATATGGGGAGGTACAAGCGCCAACTCGGTTTTACAGTGAAAACGGCAGGCACTTCAAACCGGCACTAGGAAACAGACTGAGAAACCAGAGTAAGGGTTTCTCCTGCAACCCGTTCCCTTTGTGCTGGATGAACGAACGTCTCTCCACATGCTCAGTTCTGAGAGATAAGTGTGTGTGAAAGCCGTCCTTCACCTAGCTTGAAGGGAACACAAAGTTTCTTTTCAGTTGCCAACTCCACTCCATACATATATATGGGGAGGTACAAGCTCCAACTCGGTTTTACAGTGAAAACGGCAGGCACTTCAAACCGGCACTAGGAAACAGACTGAGAAACCAGACTAAGGGTTTCTCCTGCAACCCGTTCCCTTTGTGCTGGATGAACGAACGTCTCTCCACATGCTCAGTTCTGAGAGATAAGTGTGTGTGAAAGCCATCCTTCACCTAGCTTGAAGGGAACACAAAGTTTCTTTTCAGTTGCCAACTCCACTCCATACATATATATGGGGAGGTACAAGCTCCAACTCGGTTTTACAGTGAAAACGGCAGGCACTTCAAACCGGCACTAGGAAACAGACTGAGAAACCAGAGTAAGGGTTTCTCCTGCAACCCGTTCCCTTTGTGCTGGATGAACGAACGTCTCTCCACATGCTCAGTTCTGAGAGATAAGTGTGTGTGAAAGCCGTCCTTCACCTAGCTTGAAGGGAACACAAAGTTTCTTTTCAGTTGCCAACTCCACTCCATACATATATATGGGGAGGTACAAGCTCCAACTCGGTTTTACAGTGAAAACGGCAGGCACTTCAAACCGGCACTAGGAAACAGACTGAGAAACCAGAGTAAGGGTTTCTCCTGCAACCCGTTCCCTTTGTTCTGGATGAACGAACGTCTCTCCACATGCTCAGTTCTGAAAGATAAGTGTGTGTGAAAGTCGTCCTTCACCTAGCTTGAAGGGAACACAAAGTTTCTTTTCAGTTGCCAACTCCACTCCATACATATATATGGGGAGGTACAAGCTCCAACTCGGTTTTACAGTGAAAACGGTAGGCACTTCAAACCGGCACTAGGAAACAGACTGAGAAACCAGAGTAAGGGTTTCTCCTGCAACCCGTTCCCTTTGTGCTGGATGAACGAACGTCTCTCCACATGCTCAGTTCTGAGAGATAAGTGTGTGTGAAAGCCGTCCTTCACCTAGATTGAAGGGAACACAAAGTTTCTTTTCAGTTGCCAACTCCACTCCATACATATATATGGGAATGTACAAGCTCCAACTCGGTTTTACAGTGAAAACGGCAGGCACTTCAAACCGGCACTAGGAAACAGACTGAGAAACCAGAGTAAGGGTTTCTCCTGCAACCCGTTCCCTTTGTGCTGGATGAACGAACGTCTCTCCACATGCTCAGTTCTGAAAGATAAGTGTGTGTGAAAGTCGTGCTTCACCTAGCTTGAAGGGAACACAAAGTTTCTTTTCAGTTGCCAACTCCACTCCATACATATATATGGGTAGGTACAAGCTCCAATTCGGTTTTACAGTGAAAACGGCAGGCACTTCAAACCGGCACTAGGAAACAGACTGAGAAACCAGAGTAAGGGTTTCTCCTGCAACCCGTTCCCTTTGTTCTGGATGAACGAACGTCTCTCCACATGCTCAGTTCTGAAAGATAAGTGTGTGTGAAAGTTGTCCTTCACCTAGCTTGAAGGGAACACAAAGTTTCTTTTCAGTTGCCAACTCCACTCCATACATATATATGGGGAGGTACAAGCTCCAACTCGGTTTTACAGTGAAAACGGTAGGCACTTCAAACCGGCACTAGGAAACAGACTGAGAAACCAGAGTAAGGGTTTCTCCTGCAACCCGTTCCCTTTGTGCTGGATGAACGAACGTCTCTCCACATGCTCAGTTCTGAGAGATAAGTGTGTGTGAAAGCCGTCCTTCACCTAGCTTGAAGGGAACACAAAGTTTCTTTTCAGTTGCCAACTCCACTCCATACATATATATGGGGAGGGACAAGCTCCAACTCGGTTTTACAGTGAAAACGGCAGGCACTTCAAACCGGCACTAGGAAACAGACTGAGAAACCAGAGTAAGGGTTTCTCCTGCAACCGGTTCCCTTGGTGCTGGATGAACGAACGTCTCTCCACATGCTCAGTTCTGAGAGATAAGTGTGTGTGAAAGCCGTCCTTCACCTAGCTTGAAGGGAACACAAAGTTTCTTTTCAGTTGCCAACTCCACTCTGTACATATATATGGGGAGGTACAAGCTCCAACTCGGTTTTACAGTGAAAACGGCAGGCACTTCAAACCGGCACTAGGAAACAGACTGAGAAACCAGAGTAAGGGTTTCTCCTGCAACCCGTTCCCTTTGTGCTGGATGAACGAACGTCTCTCCACATGCTCAGTTCTGAGAGATAATTGTGTGTGAAAGCCGTCCTTCACCTAGCTTGAAGGGAACACAAAGTTTCTTTTCAGTTGCCAACTCCACTCCATATATATATATGGGGAGGTACAAGCGCCAACTCGGTTTTACAGTGAAAACGGCAGGCACTTCAAACCGGCACTAGGAAACAGACTGAGAAACCAGAGTAAGGGTTTCTCCTGCAACCCGTTCCCTTTGTGCTGGATGAACGAACGTCTCTCCACATGCTCAGTTCTGAGAGATAAGTGTGTGTGAAAGCCGTCCTTCACCTAGCTTGAAGGGAACACAAAGTTTCTTTTCAGTTGCCAACTCCACTCCATACATATATATGGGGAGGTACAAGCTCCAACTCGGTTTTACAGTGAAAACGGCAGGCACTTCAAACCGGCACTAGGAAACAGACTGAGAAACCAGACTAAGGGTTTCTCCTGCAACCCGTTCCCTTTGTGCTGGATGAACGAACGTCTCTCCACATGCTCAGTTCTGAGAGATAAGTGTGTGTGAAAGCCATCCTTCACCTAGCTTGAAGGGAACACAAAGTTTCTTTTCAGTTGCCAACTCCACTCCATACATATATATGGGAATGTACAAGCTCCAACTCGGTTTTACAGTGAAAACGGCAGGCACTTCAAACCGGCACTAGGAAACAGACTGAGAAACCAGAGTAAGGGTTTCTCCTGCAACCCGTTCCCTTTGTACTGGATGAACGAACGTCTCTCCACATGCTCAGTTCTGAGAGATAAGTGTGTGTGAAAGCCGTCCTTCACCTACCTTGAAGGGAACACAAAGTTTCTTTTCAGTTGCCAACTCCACTCCATACATATATATGGGGAGGTACAAGCTCCAACTCGGTTTTACAGTGAAAACGGCAGGCACTTCAAACCGGCACTAGGAAACAGACTGAGAAACCAGAGTAAGGGTTTCTCCTGCAACCCGTTCCCTTTGTTCTGGATGAACGAACGTCTCTCCACATGCTCAGTTCTGAAAGATAAGTGTGTGTGAAAGTCGTCCTTCACCTAGCTTGAAGGGAACACAAAGTTTCTTTTCAGTTGCCAACTCCACTCCATACATATATATGGGGAGGTACAAGCTCCAACTCGGTTTTACAGTGAAAACGGTAGGCACTTCAAACCGGCACTAGGAAACAGACTGAGAAACCAGAGTAAGGGTTTCTCCTGCAACCCGTTCCCTTTGTGCTGGATGAACGAACGTCTCTCCACATGCTCAGTTCTGAGAGATAAGTGTGTGTGAAAGCCGTCCTTCACCTAGATTGAAGGGAACACAAAGTTTCTTTTCAGTTGCCAACTCCACTCCATACATATATATGGGAATGTACAAGCTCCAACTCGGTTTTACAGTGAAAACGGCAGGCACTTCAAACCGGCACTAGGAAACAGACTGAGAAACCAGAGTAAGGGTTTCTCCTGCAACCCGTTCCCTTTGTGCTGGATGAACGAACGTCTCTCCACATGCTCAGTTCTGAAAGATAAGTGTGTGTGAAAGTCGTGCTTCACCTAGCTTGAAGGGAACACAAAGTTTCTTTTCAGTTGCCAACTCCACTCCATACATATATATGGGGAGGTACAAGCTCCAACTCGGTTTTACAGTGAAAACGGCAGGCACTTCAAACCGGCACTAGGAAACAGACTGAGAAACCAGAGTAAGGGTTTCTCCTGCAACCCGTTCCCTTTGTTCTGGATGAACGAACGTCTCTCCACATGCTCAGTTCTGAAAGATAAGTGTGTGTGAAAGTTGTCCTTCACCTAGCTTGAAGGGAACACAAAGTTTCTTTTCAGTTGCCAACTCCACTCCATACATATATATGGGGAGGTACAAGCTCCAACTCGGTTTTACAGTGAAAACGGTAGGCACTTCAAACCGGCACTAGGAAACAGACTGAGAAACCAGAGTAAGGGTTTCTCCTGCAACCCGTTCCCTTTGTGCTGGATGAACGAACGTCTCTCCACATGCTCATTTCTGAGAGATAAGTGTGTGTGAAAGCCGTCCTTCACCTAGCTTGAAGGGAACACAAAGTTTCTTTTCAGTTGCCAACTCCACTCCATACATATATATGGGGAGGTACAAGCTCCAACTCGGTTTTACAATGAAAACGGCAGGCACTTCAAACCGGCACTAGGAAACAGACTGAGAAACCAGAGTAAGGGTTTCTCCTGCAACCCGTTCCCTTTGTGCTGGATGAACGAACGTCTCTCCACATGCTCAGTTCTGAGAGATAAGTGTGTGTGAAAGCCGTCCTTCACCTAGCTTGAAGGGAACACAAAGTTTCTTTTCAGTTGCCAACTCCACTCCATACATATATATGGGGAGGTACAAGCTCCAAGTCGGTTTTACAGTGAAAACGGCAGGCACTTCAAACCGGCACTAGGAAACAGACTGAGAAACCAGAGTAAGGGTTTCTCCTGCAACCCGTTCCCTTTGTGCTGGATGAACGAACGTCTCTCCACATGCTCAGTTCTGAGAGATAAGTGTGTGTGAAAGCCGTCCTTCACCTAGCTTGAAGGGAACACAAAGTTTCTTTTCAGTTGCCAACTCCACTCCATACATATATATGGGGAGGTACAAGCTCCAACTCGGTTTTACAGTGAAAACGGCAGGCACTTCAAACCGGCACTAGGAAACAGACTGAGAAACCAGAGTAAGGGTTTCTCCTGCAACCCGTTCCCTTTGTGCTGGATGAACGAACGTCTCTCCACATGCTCAGTTCTGAGAGATAAGTGTGTGTGAAAGCCGACCTTCACCTAGCTTGAAGGGAACACAAAGTTTCTTTTCAGTTGCCAACTCCACTCCATACATATATATGGGGAGGTACAAGCTCCAACTCGGTTTTACAGTGAAAACGGCAGGCACTTCAAACCGGCACTAGGAAACAGACTGAGAAACCAGAGTAAGGGTTTCTCCTGCAACCCGTTCCCTTTGTGCTGGATGAACGAACGTCTCTCCACATGCTCAGTTCTGAGAGATAAGTGTGTGTGAAAGCCGTCCTTCACCTAGCTTGAAGGGAACACAAAGTTTCTTTTCAGTTGCCAACTCCACTCCATACATATATATGGGGAGGTACTAGCTCCAACTCGGTTTTACAGTGAAAACGGCAGGCACTTCAAACCGGCACTAGGAAACAGACTGAGAAACCAGAGTAAGGGTTTCTCCTGCAACCCGTTCCCTTTGTGCTGGATGAACCAACGTCTCTCCACATGCTCAGTTCTGAGAGATAAGTGTGTGTGAAAGTCGTCCTTCACCTAGCTTGAAGGGAACACAAAGTTTCTTTTCAGTTGCCAACTCCACTCCATACATATATATGGGGAGGGACAAGCTCCAACTCGGTTTTACAGTGAAAACGGCAGGCACTTCAAACCGGCACTAGGAAACAGACTGAGAAACCAGAGTAAGGGTTTCTCCTGCAACCGGTTCCCTTGGTGCTGGATGAACGAACGTCTCTCCACATGCTCAGTTCTGAGAGATAAGTGTGTGTGAAAGCCGTCCTTCACCTAGCTTGAAGGGAACACAAAGTTTCTTTTCAGTTGCCAACTCCACTCTGTACATATATATGGGGAGGTACAAGCTCCAACTCGGTTTTACAGTGAAAACGGCAGGCACTTCAAACCGGCACTAGGAAACAGACTGAGAAACCAGAGTAAGGGTTTCTCCTGCAACCCGTTCCCTTTGTGCTGGATGAACGAACGTCTCTCCACATGCTCAGTTCTGAGAGATAATTGTGTGTGAAAGCCGTCCTTCACCTAGCTTGAAGGGAACACAAAGTTTCTTTTCAGTTGCCAACTCCACTCCATATATATATATGGGGAGGTACAAGCGCCAACTCGGTTTTACAGTGAAAACGGCAGGCACTTCAAACCGGCACTAGGAAACAGACTGAGAAACCAGAGTAAGGGTTTCTCCTGCAACCCGTTCCCTTTGTGCTGGATGAACGAACGTCTCTCCACATGCTCAGTTCTGAGAGATAAGTGTGTGTGAAAGCCGTCCTTCACCTAGCTTGAAGGGAACACAAAGTTTCTTTTCAGTTGCCAACTCCACTCCATACATATATATGGGGAGGTACAAGCTCCAACTCGGTTTTACAGTGAAAACGGCAGGCACTTCAAACCGGCACTAGGAAACAGACTGAGAAACCAGACTAAGGGTTTCTCCTGCAACCCGTTCCCTTTGTGCTGGATGAACGAACGTCTCTCCACATGCTCAGTTCTGAGAGATAAGTGTGTGTGAAAGCCATCCTTCACCTAGCTTGAAGGGAACACAAAGTTTCTTTTCAGTTGCCAACTCCACTCCATACATATATATGGGAATGTACAAGCTCCAACTCGGTTTTACAGTGAAAACGGCAGGCACTTCAAACCGGCACTAGGAAACAGACTGAGAAACCAGAGTAAGGGTTTCTCCTGCAACCCGTTCCCTTTGTACTGGATGAACGAACGTCTCTCCACATGCTCAGTTCTGAGAGATAAGTGTGTGTGAAAGCCGTCCTTCACCTACCTTGAAGGGAACACAAAGTTTCTTTTCAGTTGCCAACTCCACTCCATACATATATATGGGGAGGTACAAGCTCCAACTCGGTTTTACAGTGAAAACGGCAGGCACTTCAAACCGGCACTAGGAAACAGACTGAGAAACCAGAGTAAGGGTTTCTCCTGCAACCCGTTCCCTTTGTTCTGGATGAACGAACGTCTCTCCACATGCTCAGTTCTGAAAGATAAGTGTGTGTGAAAGTCGTCCTTCACCTAGCTTGAAGGGAACACAAAGTTTCTTTTCAGTTGCCAACTCCACTCCATACATATATATGGGGAGGTACAAGCTCCAACTCGGTTTTACAGTGAAAACGGTAGGCACTTCAAACCGGCACTAGGAAACAGACTGAGAAACCAGAGTAAGGGTTTCTCCTGCAACCCGTTCCCTTTGTGCTGGATGAACGAACGTCTCTCCACATGCTCAGTTCTGAGAGATAAGTGTGTGTGAAAGCCGTCCTTCACCTAGATTGAAGGGAACACAAAGTTTCTTTTCAGTTGCCAACTCCACTCCATACATATATATGGGAATGTACAAGCTCCAACTCGGTTTTACAGTGAAAACGGCAGGCACTTCAAACCGGCACTAGGAAACAGACTGAGAAACCAGAGTAAGGGTTTCTCCTGCAACCCGTTCCCTTTGTGCTGGATGAACGAACGTCTCTCCACATGCTCAGTTCTGAAAGATAAGTGTGTGTGAAAGTCGTGCTTCACCTAGCTTGAAGGGAACACAAAGTTTCTTTTCAGTTGCCAACTCCACTCCATACATATATATGGGGAGGTACAAGCTCCAACTCGGTTTTACAGTGAAAACGGCAGGCACTTCAAACCGGCACTAGGAAACAGACTGAGAAACCAGAGTAAGGGTTTCTCCTGCAACCCGTTCCCTTTGTTCTGGATGAACGAACGTCTCTCCACATGCTCAGTTCTGAAAGATAAGTGTGTGTGAAAGTTGTCCTTCACCTAGCTTGAAGGGAACACAAAGTTTCTTTTCAGTTGCCAACTCCACTCCATACATATATATGGGGAGGTACAAGCTCCAACTCGGTTTTACAGTGAAAACGGTAGGCACTTCAAACCGGCACTAGGAAACAGACTGAGAAACCAGAGTAAGGGTTTCTCCTGCAACCCGTTCCCTTTGTGCTGGATGAACGAACGTCTCTCCACATGCTCAGTTCTGAGAGATAAGTGTGTGTGAAAGCCGTCCTTCACCTAGCTTGAAGGGAACACAAAGTTTCTTTTCAGTTGCCAACTCCACTCCATACATATATATGGGAATGTACAAGCTCCAACTCGGTTTTACAGTGAAAACGGCAGGCACTTCAAACCGGCACTAGGAAACAGACTGAGAAACCAGAGTAAGGGTTTCTCCTGCAACCCGTTCCCTTTGTGCTGGATGAACGAACGTCTCTCCACATGCTCAGTTCTGAAAGATAAGTGTGTGTGAAAGTCGTCCTTCACCTAGCTTGAAGGGAACACAAAGTTTCTTTTCAGTTGCCAACTCCACTCCATACATATATATGGGGAGGTACAAGCTCCAAGTCGGTTTTACAGTGAAAACGGCAGGCACTTCAAACCGGCACTAGGAAACAGACTGAGAAACCAGAGTAAGGGTTTCTCCTGCAACCCGTTCCCTTTGTGCTGGATGAACGAACGTCTCTCCACATGCTCATTTCTGAGAGATAAGTGTGTGTGAAAGCCGTCCTTCACCTAGCTTGAAGGGAACACAAAGTTTCTTTTCAGTTGCCAACTCCACTCCATACATATATATGGGGAGGTACAAGCTCCAACTCGGTTTTACAATGAAAACGGCAGGCACTTCAAACCGGCACTAGGAAACAGACTGAGAAACCAGAGTAAGGGTTTCTCCTGCAACCCGTTCCCTTTGTGCTGGATGAACGAACGTCTCTCCACATGCTCAGTTCTGAGAGATAAGTGTGTGTGAAAGCCGTCTTTCACCTAGCTTGAAGGGAACACAAAGTTTCTTTTCAGTTGCCAACTCCACTCCATACATATATATGGGGAGGTACAAGCTCCAAGTCGGTTTTACAGTGAAAACGGCAGGCACTTCAAACCGGCACTAGGAAACAGACTGAGAAACCAGAGTAAGGGTTTCTCCTGCAACCCGTTCCCTTTGTGCTGGATGAACGAACGTCTCTCCACATGCTCAGTTCTGAGAGATAAGTGTGTGTGAAAGCCGTCCTTCACCTAGCTTGAAGGGAACACAAAGTTTCTTTTCAGTTGCCAACTCCACTCCATACATATATATGGGGAGGTACAAGCTCCAACTCGGTTTTACAGTGAAAACGGCAGGCACTTCAAACCGGCACTAGGAAACAGACTGAGAAACCAGAGTAAGGGTTTCTCCTGCAACCCGTTCCCTTTGTGCTGGATGAACGAACGTCTCTCCACATGCTCAGTTCTGAGAGATAAGTGTGTGTGAAAGCCGACCTTCACCTAGCTTGAAGGGAACACAAAGTTTCTTTTCAGTTGCCAACTCCACTCCATACATATATATGGGGAGGTACAAGCTCCAACTCGGTTTTACAGTGAAAACGGCAGGCACTTCAAACCGGCACTAGGAAACAGACTGAGAAACCAGAGTAAGGGTTTCTCCTGCAACCCGTTCCCTTTGTGCTGGATGAACGAACGTCTCTCCACATGCTCAGTTCTGAGAGATAAGTGTGTGTGAAAGCCGTCCTTCACCTAGCTTGAAGGGAACACAAAGTTTCTTTTCAGTTGCCAACTCCACTCCATACATATATATGGGGAGGTACTAGCTCCAACTCGGTTTTACAGTGAAAACGGCAGGCACTTCAAACCGGCACTAGGAAACAGACTGAGAAACCAGAGTAAGGGTTTCTCCTGCAACCCGTTCCCTTTGTGCTGGATGAACCAACGTCTCTCCACATGCTCAGTTCTGAGAGATAAGTGTGTGTGAAAGTCGTCCTTCACCTAGCTTGAAGGGAACACAAAGTTTCTTTTCAGTTGCCAACTCCACTCCATACATATATATGGGGAGGTACAAGCTCCAACTCGGTTTTACAGTGAAAACGGCAGGCACTTCAAACCGGCAGTAGGAAACAGACTGAGAAACCAGAGTAAGGGTTTCTCCTGCAACCCGTTCCCTTTGTGCTGGATGAACGAACGTCTCTCCACATGCTCAGTTCTGAGAGATAAGTGTGTGTGAAAGCCGTCCTTCACCTAGCTTGAAGGGAACACAAAGTTTCTTTTCAGTTGCCAACTCCACTCCATACATATATATGGGGAGGTACAAGTTCCAACTCCGTTTTACAGTGAAAACGGCAGGCACTTCAAACCGGCACTAGGAAACAGACTGAGAAACCAGAGTAAGGGTTTCTCCTGCAACCCGTTCCCTTTGTGCTGGATGAACGAACGTCTCTCCTCATGCTCAGTTCTGAGAGATAAGTGTGTGTGAAAGCCGTCCTTCACCTAGCTTGAAGGGAACACAAAGTTTCTTTTCAGTTGCCAACTCCACTCCATACATATATATGGGGAGGTACAAGCTCCAACTCGGTTTTACAGTGAAAACGGCAGGCACTTCAAACCGGCACTAGGAAACAGACTGAGAAACCAGAGTAAGGGTTTCTCCTGCAACCCGTTCCCTTTGTGCTGGATGAACGAACGTCTCTCCACATGCTCAGTTCTGAGAGATAAGTGTGTGTGAAAGCCGTCCTTCACCTAGCTTGAAGGGAACACAAAGTTTCTTTTCAGTTGCCAACTCCACTCCATACATATATATGGGGAGGGACAAGCTCCAACTCGGTTTTACAGTGAAAACGGCAGGCACTTCAAACCGGCACTAGGAAACAGACTGAGAAACCAGAGTAAGGGTTTCTCCTGCAAACCGTTCCCTTTGTGCTGGATGAAAGAACGTCTCTCCAGATGCTCAGTTCTGAGAGATAAGTGTGTGTGAAAGCCGTCCTTCACCTAGCTTGAAGGGAACACAAAGTTTCTTTTCAGTTGCCAACTCCACTCCATACATATATATGGGGAGGTACAAGCTCCAACTCGGTTTTACAGTGAAAACGGCAGGCACTTCAAACCGGCACTAGGAAACAGACTGAGAAACCAGAGTAAGGGTTTCTCCTGCAACCCGTTCCCTTTGTGCTGGATGAACGAACGTCTCTCCACATGCTCAGTTCTGAGAGATAAGTGGGTGTGAAAGCCGTCCTTCACCTAGCTTGAAGGGAACACAAAGTTTCTTTTCAGTTGCCAACTCCACTCCATACATATATATGGGGAGGTACAAGCTCCAACTCGGTTTTACAGTGAAAACGGCAGGCACTTCAAACCGGCACTAGGAAACAGACTGAGAAACCAGACTAAGGGTTTCTCCTGCAACCCGTTCCCTTTGTGCTGGATGAACGAACGTCTCTCCACATGCTCAGTTCTGAGAGATAAGTGTGTGTGAAAGCCGTCCTTCACCTAGCTTGAAGGGAACACAAAGTTTCTTTTCAGTTGCCAACTCCACTCCATACATATATATGGGGAGGTACAAGCTCCAAGTCGGTTTTACAGTGAAAACGGCAGGCACTTCAAACCGGCACTAGGAAACAGACTGAGAAACCAGAGTAAGGGTTTCTCCTGCAACCCGTTCCCTTTGTGCTGGATGAACGAACGTCTCTCCACATGCTCAGTTCTGAGAGATAAGTGTGTGTGAAAGCCGTCCTTCACCTAGCTTGAAGGGAACACAAAGTTTCTTTTCAGTTGCCAACTCCACTCCATACATATATATGGGGAGGGACAAGCTCCAACTCGGTTTTACAGTGAAAACGGCAGGCACTTCAAACCGGCACTAGGAAACAGACTGAGAAACCAGAGTAAGGGTTTCTCCTGCAACCCGTTCCCTTTGTGCTGGATGAACGAACGTCTCTCCACATGCTCAGTTCTGAGAGATAAGTGTGTGTGAAACCGTCCTTCACCTAGCTTGAAGGGGACACAAAGTTTCTTTTCAGTTGCCAACTCCACTCCATATATATATATGGGGAGGTACAAGCTCCAACTCGGTTTTACAGTGAAAACGGCAGGCACTTCAAACCGGCACTAGGAAACAGACTGAGAAACCAGAGTAAGGGTTTCTCCTGCAACCCGTTCCCTTTGTGCTGGATGAACGAACGTCTCTCCACATGCTCAGATCTGAGAGATAAGTGTGTGTGAAACCGTCCTTCAAATAGCTTGAAGGGAACACAAAGTTTCTTTTAAGTTGCCAACTCCACTCCATACATATATATGGGGAGGTACAAGCTCCAACTCGGTTTTACAGTGAAAACGGCAGGCACTTCAAACCGGCACTAGGAAACCGACTGAGAAACCAGAGTAAGGGCTTCTCCTGCAACCCGTTCCCTTTGTGCTGGATGAACGAACGTCTCTCCACATGCTCAGTTCTGAGAGATAAGTGTGTGTGAAAGCCGTCCTTCACCTAGCTTGAAGGGAACACAAAGTTTCTTTTCAGTTGCCAACTCCACTCCATACATATATATGGGGAGTTAAAAGCTCCAACTCGGTTTTACAGTGAAAACGGCAGGCACTTCAAACCGGCACTAGGAAACAGACTGAGAAACCAGAGTAAGGGTTTCTCCTGCAACCCGTTCCCTTTGTGCTGGATGAACGAACGTCTCTCCACATGCTCAGTTCTGAGAGATAAGTGTGTGTGAAAGCCGTCCTTCACCTAGCTTGAAGGGAACACAAAGTTTCTTTTCAGTTGCCAACTCCACTCCATACATATATATGGGGAGTTACAAGCTCGAACTCTGTTTTACAGTGAAAACGGCAGGCACTTCAAACCGACACTAGGAAACAGACTGAGAAACCAGAGTAAGGGTTTCTCCTGCAACCCGTTCCCTTTGTGCTGGATGAACGAACGTCTCTCCACATGCTCAGTTCTGAGAGATAAGTGTGTGTGAAAGCCGTCCTTCACCTAGCTTGAAGGGAACACAAAGTTTCTTTTCAGTTGCCAACTCCACTCCATACATATATATGGGGAGGTACAAGCTCCAACTCGGTTTTACAGTGAAAACGGCAGGCACTTCAAATCGGCACTAGGAAACCGACTGAAAAACCAGAGTAAGGGTTTCTCCTGCAACCCGTTCCCTTTGTGCTGGATGAACGAACGTCTCTCCACATGCTTAGTTCTGAGAGATAAGTGTGAGTGAAAGCCGTCCTTCACCTAGCTTGAAGGGAACACAAAGTTTCTTTTCAGTTGCCAACTCCACTCCATACATATATATGGGGAGGTACAAGCTCCAACTCGGTTTTACAGTGAAAACGGCAGGCACTTCAAATCGGCACTAGGAAACCGACTGAGAAACCAGAGTAAGGGTTTCTCCTGCACCCGTTCCCTTTGTGCTGGATGAACGAACGTCTCTCCACATGCTCAGTTCTGAGAGATAAGTGTGTGTGAAAGCCGTCCTTCACCTAGCTTGAAGGGAACACAAAGTTTCTTTTCAGTTGCCAACTCCACTCCATACATATATATGGGGAGGTACAAGCTCCAACTCGGTTTTACAGTGAAAACGGCAGGCACTTCAACCCGGCACTAGGAAACAGACTGAGAAACCAGAGTAAGGGTTTCTCCTGCAACCCGTTCCCTTTGTGCTGGATGAACGAACGTCTGTACACATGCTCAGTTCTGAGAGATAAGTGTGTGTGAAAGCCGTCCTTCACCTAGCTTGAAGGGAACACAAAGTTTCTTTTCAGTTGCCAACTCCACTCCATACATATATATGGGGAGGTACAAGCTCCAACTCGGTTTTACAGTGAAAACGGCAGGCACTTCAAACCGGCACTAGCAAACAGACTGAGAAACCAGAGTAAGGGTTTCTCCTGCAATTCGTTCCCTTTGGGCTTGATGAACGAACGTCTCTCCACATGCTCAGTTCTGAGAGGTAAGTGTGTGTGAAAGCCGTCCTTCACCTAGCTTGAAGGGGACACAAAGTTTCTTTTCAGTTGCCAACTCCACTCCATACATATATATGGGGAGGTACAAGCTCCAAGTCGGTTTTACAGTGAAAACGGCAGGCACTTCAAACCGGCACTAGGAAACAGACTGAGAAACCAGAGTAAGGATTTCTCCTGCAACCCGTTCCCTTTGTGCTGGATGAACGAACGTCTCTCCACATGCTCAGATCTGAGAGATAAGTGTGTGTGAAACCGTCCTTCAAATAGCTTGAAGGGAACACAAAGTTTCTTTTCAGTTGCCAACTCCACTCCATACATATATATGGGGAGGTACAAGCTCCAACTCGGTTTTACAGTGAAAACGGCAGGCACTTCAAACCGGCACTAGGAAACCGACTGAGAAACCAGAGTAACGGTTTCTCCTGCAACCCGTTCCCTTTGTGCTGGATGAACGAACGTCTCTCCACATGCTCAGTTCTGAGAGATAAGTGTGTGTGAAAGCCGACCTTCACCTAGCTTGAAGGGAACACAAAGTTTCTTTTCAGTTGCCAACTCCACTCCATACATATATATGGGAAGGTACAAGCTCCAACTCGGTTTTACAGTGAAAACGGCAGGCACTTCAAACCGGCACTAGGAAACAGACTGAGAAACCAGAGTAAGGGTTTCTCCTGCAACCCGTTCCCTTTGTGCTGGATGAACGAAAGTCTCTCCACATGCTCAGTTCTGAGAGATAAGTGTGTGTGAAAGCCGTCCTTCACCTAGCTTGAAGGGAACACAAAGTTTCTTTTCAGTTGCCAACTCCACTCCATACATATATATGGGGAGGTACAAGCTCCAACTCGATTTTACAGTGAAAACGGCAGGCACTTCAAACCGGCACTAGGAAACCGACTGAGAAACCAGAGTAAGGGCTTCTCCTGCAACCCGTTCCCTTTGTGCTGGATGAACGAACGTCTCTCCACATGCTCAGTTCTGAGAGATAAGTGTGTGTGAAAGCCGTCCTTCACCTAGCTTGAAGGGAACACAAAGTTTCTTTTCAGTTGCCAACTCCACTCCATACATATATATGGGGAGGTACAAGCTCCAACTCGGTTTTACAGTGAAAACGGCAGGCACTTCAAATCGGCACTAGGAAACCGACTGAAAAACCAGAGTAAGGGTTTCTCCTGCAACCCGTTCCCTTTGTGCTGGATGAACGAACGTCTCTCCACATGCTTAGTTCTGAGAGATAAGTGTGAGTGAAAGCCGTCCTTCACCTAGCTTGAAGGGAACACAAAGTTTCTTTTCAGTTGCCAACTCCACTCCATACATATATATGGGGAGGTACAAGCTCCAACTCGGTTTTACAGTGAAAACGGCAGGCACTTCAAATCGGCACTAGGAAACCGACTGAGAAACCAGAGTAAGGGTTTCTCCTGCACCCGTTCCCTTTGTGCTGGATGAACGAACGTCTCTCCACATGCTCAGTTCTGAGAGATAAGTGTGTGTGAAAGCCGTCCTTCACCTAGCTTGAAGGGAACACAAAGTTTCTTTTCAGTTGCCAACTCCACTCCATACATATATATGGGGAGGTACAAGCTCCAACTCGGTTTTACAGTGAAAACGGCAGGCACTTCAACCCGGCACTAGGAAACAGACTGAGAAACCAGAGTAAGGGTTTCTCCTGCAACCCGTTCCCTTTGTGCTGGATGAACGAACGTCTGTACACATGCTCAGTTCTGAGAGATAAGTGTGTGTGAAAGCCGTCCTTCACCTAGCTTGAAGGGAACACAAAGTTTCTTTTCAGTTGCCAACTCCACTCCATACATATATATGGGGAGGTACAAGCTCCAACTCGGTTTTACAGTGAAAACGGCAGGCACTTCAAACCGGCACTAGCAAACAGACTGAGAAACCAGAGTAAGGGTTTCTCCTGCAATTCGTTCCCTTTGGGCTTGATGAACGAACGTCTCTCCACATGCTCAGTTCTGAGAGGTAAGTGTGTGTGAAAGCCGTCCTTCACCTAGCTTGAAGGGGACACAAAGTTTCTTTTCAGTTGCCAACTCCACTCCATACATATATATGGGGAGGTACAAGCTCCAAGTCGGTTTTACAGTGAAAACGGCAGGCACTTCAAACCGGCACTAGGAAACATACTGAGAAACCAGAGTAAGGATTTCTCCTGCAACCCGTTCCCTTTGTGCTGGATGAACGAACGTCTCTCCACATGCTCAGATCTGAGAGATAAGTGTGTGTGAAACCGTCCTTCAAATAGCTTGAAGGGAACACAAAGTTTCTTTTCAGTTGCCAACTCCACTCCATACATATATATGGGGAGGTACAAGCTCCAACTCGGTTTTACAGTGAAAACGGCAGGCACTTCAAACCGGCACTAGGAAACCGACTGAGAAACCAGAGTAACGGTTTCTCCTGCAACCCGTTCCCTTTGTGCTGGATGAACGAACGTCTCTCCACATGCTCAGTTCTGAGAGATAAGTGTGTGTGAAAGCCGACCTTCACCTAGCTTGAAGGGAACACAAAGTTTCTTTTCAGTTGCCAACTCCACTCCATACATATATATGGGAAGGTACAAGCTCCAACTCGGTTTTACAGTGAAAACGGCAGGCACTTCAAACCGGCACTAGGAAACAGACTGAGAAACCAGAGTAACGGTTTCTCCTGCAACCCGTTCCCTTTGTGCTGGATGAACGAAAGTCTCTCCACATGCTCAGTTCTGAGAGATAAGTGTGTGTGAAAGCCGTCCTTCACCTAGCTTGAAGGGAACACAAAGTTTCTTTTCAGTTGCCAACTCCACTCCATACATATATATGGGGAGGTACAAGCTCCAACTCGATTTTACAGTGAAAACGGCAGGCACTTGAAACCGGCACTAGGAAACCGACTGAGAAACCAGAGTAAGGGCTTCTCCTGCAACCCGTTCCCTTTGTGCTGGATGAACGAACGTCTCTCCACATGCTCAGTTCTGAGAGATAAGTGTGTGTGAAAGCCGTCCTTCACCTAGCTTGAAGGGAACACAAAATTTCTTTTCAGTTGCCAACTCCACTCCATACATATATATGGGGAGTTACAAGCTCCAACTCGGTTTTACAGTGAAAACGGCAGGCACTTCAAACCGGCACTAGGAAACAGACTGAGAAACCAGAGTAAGGGTTTCTCCTGCAACCCGTTCCCTTTGTGCTGGATGAACGAACGTCTCTCCACATGCTCAGTTCTGAGAGATAAGTGTGTGTGAAAGCCGTCCTTCACCTAGCTTGAAGGGAACACAAAGTTTCTTTTCAGTTGCCAACTCCACTCCATACATATATATGGGGAGTTACAAGCTCGAACTCTGTTTTACAGTGAAAACGGCAGGCACTTCAAACCGACACTAGGAAACAGACTGAGAAACCAGAGTAAGGGTTTCTCCTGCAACCCGTTCCCTTTGTGCTGGATGAACGAACGTCTCTCCACATGCTCAGTTCTGAGAGATAAGTGTGTGTGAAAGCCGTCCTTCACCTAGCTTGAAGGGAACACAAAGTTTCTTTTCAGTTGCCAACTCCACTCCATACATATATATGGGGAGGTACAAGCTCCAACTCGGTTTTACAGTGAAAACGGCAGGCACTTCAAACCGGCACTAGGAAACAGACTGAGAAACCAGAGTAAGGGTTTCTCCTGCAACCCGTTCCCTTTGTGCTGGATGAACGAACGTCTCTCCACATGCTCAGTTCTGAGAGATAAGTGTGTGTGAAAGCCGTCCTTCACGTAGCTTGAAGGGAACACAAAGTTTCTTTTCAGTTGCCAACTCCACTCCATACATATATATGGGGAGTTACAAGCTCCATCTCGGTTTTACAGTGAAAACGGCAGGCACTTCAAACCGGCACTAGGAAACAGACTGAGAAACCAGAGTAAGGGTTTCACCTGCAACCCGTTCCCTTTGTGCTGGATGAACGAACGTCTCTCCACATGCTCAGTTCTGAGAGATAAGTGTGTGTGAAAGCCGTCCTTCACCTAGCTTGAAGGGAACACAAAGTTTCTTTTCAGTTGCCAACTCCACTCCATACATATATATGGGGAGGTACAAGCTCCAACTCGGTTTTACAGTGAAAACGGCAGGCACTTCAAACCGGCACTAGGAAACAGACTGAGAAACCAGAGTAAGGGTTTCTCCTGCAACCCGTTCCCTTTGTGCTGGATGAACGAACGTCTCTCCACATGCTCAGTTCTGAGAGATAAGTGTGTGTGAAAGCCGACCTTCACCTAGCTTGAAGGGAACACAAAGTTTCTTTTCAGTTGCCAACTCCACTCCATACATATATATGGGGAGGTACAAGCTCCAACTCGGTTTTACAGTGAAAACGGCAGGCACTTCAAATCGGCACTAGGAAACCGACTGAAAAACCAGAGTAAGGGTTTCTCCTGCAACCCGTTCCCTTTGTGCTGGATGAACGAACGTCTCTCCACATGCTCAGTTCTGAGAGATAAGTGTGTGTGAAAGCCGTCCTTCACCTAGCTTGAAGGGAACACAAAGTTTCTTTTCAGTTGCCAACTCCACTCCATACATATATATGGGGAGGTACAAGCTCCAACTCGGTTTTACAGTGAAAACGGCAGGCACTTCAAACCGGCACTAGGAAACCGACTGAGAAACCAGAGTAAGGGTTTCTCCTGCAACCCGTTCCCTTTGTGCTGGATGAACGAACGTCTCTCCACATGCTCAGTTCTGAAAGATAAGTGTGTGTGAAAGTTGTCCTTCACCTAGCTTGAAGGGAACACAAAGTTTCTTTTCAGTTGCCAACTCCACTCCTTACATATATATGGGGAGGTACAAGCTCCAACTCGGTTTTACAGTGAAAACGGTAGGCACTTCAAACCGGCACTAGGAAACAGACTGAGAAACCAGAGTAAGGGTTTCTCCTGCAACCCGTTCCCTTTGTGCTGGATGAACGAACGTCTCTCCACATGCTCAGTTCTGAGAGATAAGTGTGTGTGAAAGCCGTCCTTCACCTAGCTTGAAGGGAACACAAAGTTTCTTTTCAGTTGCCAACTCCACTCCATACATATATATGGGAATGTACAAGCTCCAACTCGGTTTTACAGTGAAAACGGCAGGCACTTCAAACCGGCACTAGGAAACAGACTGAGAAACCAGAGTAAGGGTTTCTCCTGCAACCCGTTCCCTTTGTGCTGGATGAACGAACGTCTCTCCACATGCTCAGTTCTGAAAGATAAGTGTGTGTGAAAGTCGTCCTTCACCTAGCTTGAAGGGAACACAAAGTTTCTTTTCAGTTGCCAACTCCACTCCATACATATATATGGGGAGGTACAAGCTCCAAGTCGGTTTTACAGTGAAAACGGCAGGCACTTCAAACCGGCACTAGGAAACAGACTGAGAAACCAGAGTAAGGGTTTCTCCTGCAACCCGTTCCCTTTGTGCTGGATGAACGAACGTCTCTCCACATGCTCATTTCTGAGAGATAAGTGTGTGTGAAAGCCGTCCTTCACCTAGCTTGAAGGGAACACAAAGTTTCTTTTCAGTTGCCAACTCCACTCCATACATATATATGGGGAGGTACAAGCTCCAACTCGGTTTTACAATGAAAACGGCAGGCACTTCAAACCGGCACTAGGAAACAGACTGAGAAACCAGAGTAAGGGTTTCTCCTGCAACCCGTTCCCTTTGTGCTGGATGAACGAACGTCTCTCCACATGCTCAGTTCTGAGAGATAAGTGTGTGTGAAAGCCGTCCTTCACCTAGCTTGAAGGGAACACAAAGTTTCTTTTCAGTTGCCAACTCCACTCCATACATATATATGGGGAGGTACAAGCTCCAACTCGGTTTTACAGTGAAAACGGCAGGCACTTCAAACCGGCACTAGGAAACAGACTGAGAAACCAGAGTAAGGGTTTCTCCTGCAACCCGTTCCCTTTGTGCTGGATGAACGAACGTCTCTCCACATGCTCAGTTCTGAGAGATAAGTGTGTGTGAAAGCCGTCCTTCACCTAGCTTGAAGGGAACACAAAGTTTCTTTTCAGTTGCCAACTCCACTCCATACATATATATGGGGAGGTACAAGCTCCAACTCGGTTTTACAGTGAAAACGGCAGGCACTTCAAACCGGCACTAGGAAACAGACTGAGAAACCAGAGTAAGGGTTTCTCCTGCAACCCGTTCCCTTTGTGCTGGATGAACGAACGTCTCTCCACATGCTCAGTTCTGAGAGATAAGTGTGTGTGAAAGCCGTCCTTCACCTAGCTTGAAGGGAACACAAAGTTTCTTTTCAGTTGCCAACTCCACTCCATACATATATATGGGGAGGTACAAGCTCCAACTCGGTTTTACAGTGAAAACGGCAGGCACTTCAAACCGGCAGTAGGAAACAGACTGAGAAACCAGAGTAAGGGTTTCTCCTGCAACCCGTTCCCTTTGTGCTGGATGAAAGAACGTCTCTCCACATGCTCAGTTCTGAGAGATAAGTGTGTGTGAAAGCCGTCCTTCACCTAGCTTGAAGGGAACACAAAGTTTCTTTTCAGTTGCCAACTCCACTCCATACATATATATGGGGAGGTACAAGTTCCAACTCCGTTTTACAGTGAAAACGGCAGGCACTTCAAACCGGCACTAGGAAACAGACTGAGAAACCAGAGTAAGGGTTTCTCCTGCAACCCGTTCCCTTTGTGCTGGATGAACGAACGTCTCTCCTCATGCTCAGTTCTGAGAGATAAGTGTGTGTGAAAGCCGTCCTTCACCTAGCTTGAAGGGAACACAAAGTTTCTTTTCAGTTGCCAACTCCACTCCATACATATATATGGGGAGGTACAAGCTCCAACTCGGTTTTACAGTGAAAACGGCAGGCACTTCAAACCGGCACTAGGAAACAGACTGAGAAACCAGAGTAAGGGTTTCTCCTGCAACCCGTTCCCTTTGTGCTGGATGAACGAACGTCTCTCCACATGCTCAGTTCTGAGAGATAAGTGTGTGTGAAAGCCGTCCTTCACCTAGCTTGAAGGGAACACAAAGTTTCTTTTCAGTTGCCAACTCCACTCCATACATATATATGGGGAGGGACAAGCTCCAACTCGGTTTTACAGTGAAAACGGCAGGCACTTCAAACCGGCACTAGGAAACAGACTGAGAAACCAGAGTAAGGGTTTCTCCTGCAACCCGTTCCCTTTGTGCTGGATGAAAGAACGTCTCTCCAGATGCTCAGTTCTGAGAGATAAGTGTGTGTGAAAGCCGTCCTTCACCTAGCTTGAAGGGAACACAAAGTTTCTTTTCAGTTGCCAACTCCACTCCATACATATATATGGGGAGGGACAAGCTCCAACTCGGTTTTACAGTGAAAACGGCAGGCACTTCAAACCGGCACTAGGAAACAGACTGAGAAACCAGAGTAAGGGTTTCTCCTGCAACCCGTTCCCTTTGTGCTGGATGAACGAACGTCTCTCCACATGCTCAGTTCTGAGAGATAAGTGGGTGTGAAAGCCGTCCTTCACCTAGCTTGAAGGGAACACAAAGTTTCTTTTCAGTTGCCAACTCCACTCCATACATATATATGGGGAGGTACAAGCTCCAACTCGGTTTTACAGTGAAAACGGCAGGCACTTCAAACCGGCACTAGGAAACAGACTGAGAAACCAGACTAAGGGTTTCTCCTGCAACCCGTTCCCTTTGTGCTGGATGAACGAACGTCTCTCCACATGCTCAGTTCTGAGAGATAAGTGTGTGTGAAAGCCGTCCTTCACCTAGCTTGAAGGGAACACAAAGTTTCTTTTCAGTTGCCAACTCCACTCCATACATATATATGGGGAGGTACAAGCTCCAAGTCGGTTTTACAGTGAAAACGGCAGGCACTTCAAACCGGCACTAGGAAACAGACTGAGAAACCAGAGTAAGGGTTTCTCCTGCAACCCGTTCCCTTTGTGCTGGATGAACGAACGTCTCTCCACATGCTCAGTTCTGAGAGATAAGTGTGTGTGAAAGCCGTCCTTCACCTAGCTTGAAGGGAACACAAAGTTTCTTTTCAGTTGCCAACTCCACTCCATACATATATATGGGGAGGGACAAGCTCCAACTCGGTTTTACAGTGAAAACGGCAGGCACTTCAAACCGGCACTAGGAAACAGACTGAGAAACCAGAGTAAGGGTTTCTCCTGCAACCCGTTCCCTTTGTGCTGGATGAACGAACGTCTCTCCACATGCTCAGTTCTGAGAGATAAGTGTGTGTGAAACCGTCCTTCACCTAGCTTGAAGGGGACACAAAGTTTCTTTTCAGTTGCCAACTCCACTCCATATATATATATGGGGAGGTACAAGCTCCAACTCGGTTTTACAGTGAAAACGGCAGGCACTTCAAACCGGCACTAGGAAACAGACTGAGAAACCAGAGTAAGGGTTTCTCCTGCAACCCGTTCCCTTTGTGCTGGATGAACGAACGTCTCTCCACATGCTCAGATCTGAGAGATAAGTGTGTGTGAAACCGTCCTTCAAATAGCTTGAAGGGAACACAAAGTTTCTTTTCAGTTGCCAACTCCACTCCATACATATATATGGGGATGTACAAGCTCCAACTCGGTTTTACAGTGAAAACGGCAGGCACTTCAAACCGGCACTAGGAAACAGACTGAGAAACCAGAGTAACGGTTTCTCCTGCAACCCGTTCCCTTTGTGCTGGATGAACGAACGTCTCTCCACATGCTCAGTTCTGAGAGATAAGTGTGTGTGAAAGCCGTCCTTCACCTAGCTTGAAGGGAACACAAAGTTTCTTTTCAGTTGCCAACTCCACTCCATACATATATATGGGAAGGTACAAGCTCCAACTCGGTTTTACAGTGAAAACGGCAGGCACTTCAAACCGGCACTAGGAAACAGACTGAGAAACCAGAGTAAGGGTTTCTCCTGCAACCCGTTCCCTTTGTGCTGGATGAACGAACGTCTCTCCACATGCTCAGTTCTGAGAGATAAGTGTGTGTGAAAGCCGTCCTTCACCTAGCTTGAAGGGAACACAAAGTTTCTTTTAAGTTGCCAACTCCACTCCATACATATATATGGGGAGGTACAAGCTCCAACTCGGTTTTACAGTGAAAACGGCAGGCACTTCAAACCGGCACTAGGAAACCGACTGAGAAACCAGAGTAAGGGCTTCTCCTGCAACCCGTTCCCTTTGTGCTGGATGAACGAACGTCTCTCCACATGCTCAGTTCTGAGAGATAAGTGTGTGTGAAAGCCGTCCTTCACCTAGCTTGAAGGGAACACAAAGTTTCTTTTCAGTTGCCAACTCCACTCCATACATATATATGGGGAGTTAAAAGCTCCAACTCGGTTTTACAGTGAAAACGGCAGGCACTTCAAACCGGCACTAGGAAACAGACTGAGAAACCAGAGTAAGGGTTTCTCCTGCAACCCGTTCCCTTTGTGCTGGATGAACGAACGTCTCTCCACATGCTCAGTTCTGAGAGATAAGTGTGTGTGAAAGCCGTCCTTCACCTAGCTTGAAGGGAACACAAAGTTTCTTTTCAGTTGCCAACTCCACTCCATACATATATATGGGGAGTTACAAGCTCGAACTCTGTTTTACAGTGAAAACGGCAGGCACTTCAAACCGACACTAGGAAACAGACTGAGAAACCAGAGTAAGGGTTTCTCCTGCAACCCGTTCCCTTTGTGCTGGATGAACGAACGTCTCTCCACATGCTCAGTTCTGAGAGATAAGTGTGTGTGAAAGCCGTCCTTCACCTAGCTTGAAGGGAACACAAAGTTTCTTTTCAGTTGCCAACTCCACTCCATACATATATATGGGGAGGTACAAGCTCCAACTCGGTTTTACAGTGAAAACGGCAGGCACTTCAAATCGGCACTAGGAAACCGACTGAAAAACCAGAGTAAGGGTTTCTCCTGCAACCCGTTCCCTTTGTGCTGGATGAACGAACGTCTCTCCACATGCTCAGTTCTGAGAGATAAGTGTGAGTGAAAGCCGTCCTTCACCTAGCTTGAAGGGAACACAAAGTTTCTTTTCAGTTGCCAACTCCACTCCATACATATATATGGGGAGGTACAAGCTCCAACTCGGTTTTACAGTGAAAACGGCAGGCACTTCAAATCGGCACTAGGAAACCGACTGAGAAACCAGAGTAAGGGTTTCTCCTGCAACCCGTTCCCTTTGTGCTGGATGAACGAACGTCTCTCCACATGCTCAGTTCTGAGAGATAAGTGTGTGTGAAAGCCGTCCTTCACCTAGCTTGAAGGGAACACAAAGTTTCTTTTCAGTTGCCAACTCCACTCCATACATATATATGGGGAGGTACAAGCTCCAACTCGGTTTTACAGTGAAAACGGCAGGCACTTCAACCCGGCACTAGGAAACAGACTGAGAAACCAGAGAAAGGGTTTCTCCTGCAACCCGTTCCCTTTGTGCTGGATGAACGAACGTCTGTACACATGCTCAGTTCTGAGAGATAAGTGTGTGTGAAAGCCGTCCTTCACCTAGCTTGAAGGGAACACAAAGTTTCTTTTCAGTTGCCAACTCCACTCCATACATATATATGGGGAGGTACAAGCTCCAACTCGGTTTTACAGTGAAAACGGCAGGCACTTCAAACCGGCACTAGCAAACAGACTGAGAAACCAGAGTAAGGGTTTCTCCTGCAATTCGTTCCCTTTGGGCTTGATGAACGAACGTCTCTCCACATGCTCAGTTCTGAGAGGTAAGTGTGTGTGAAAGCCGTCCTTCACCTAGCTTGAAGGGGACACAAAGTTTCTTTTCAGTTGCCAACTCCACTCCATACATATATATGGGGAGGTACAAGCTCCAAGTCGGTTTTACAGTGAAAACGGCAGGCACTTCAAACCGGCACTAGGAAACAGACTGAGAAACCAGAGTAAGGATTTCTCCTGCAACCCGTTCCCTTTGTGCTGGATGAACGAACGTCTCTCCACATGCTCAGATCTGAGAGATAAGTGTGTGTGAAACCGTCCTTCAAATAGCTTGAAGGGAACACAAAGTTTCTTTTCAGTTGCCAACTCCACTCCATACATATATATGGGGAGGTACAAGCTCCAACTCGGTTTTACAGTGAAAACGGCAGGCACTTCAAACCGGCACTAGGAAACCGACTGAGAAACCAGAGTAACGGTTTCTCCTGCAACCCGTTCCCTTTGTGCTGGATGAACGAACGTCTCTCCACATGCTCAGTTCTGAGAGATAAGTGTGTGTGAAAGCCGACCTTCACCTAGCTTGAAGGGAACACAAAGTTTCTTTTCAGTTGCCAACTCCACTCCATACATATATATGGGAAGGTACAAGCTCCAACTCGGTTTTACAGTGAAAACGGCAGGCACTTCAAACCGGCACTAGGAAACAGACTGAGAAACCAGAGTAAGGGTTTCTCCTGCAACCCGTTCCCTTTGTGCTGGATGAACGAAAGTCTCTCCACATGCTCAGTTCTGAGAGATAAGTGTGTGTGAAAGCCGTCCTTCACCTAGCTTGAAGGGAACACAAAGTTTCTTTTCAGTTGCCAACTCAACTCCATACATATATATGGGGAGGTACAAGCTCCAACTCGATTTTACAGTGAAAACGGCAGGCACTTCAAACCGGCACTAGGAAACCGACTGAGAAACCAGAGTAAGGGCTTCTCCTGCAACCCGTTCCCTTTGTGCTGGATGAACGAACGTCTCTCCACATGCTCAGTTCTGAGAGATAAGTGTGTGTGAAAGCCGTCCTTCACCTAGCTTGAAGGGAACACAAAATTTCTTTTCAGTTGCCAACTCCACTCCATACATATATATGGGGAGTTACAAGCTCCAACTCGGTTTTACAGTGAAAACGGCAGGCACTTCAAACCGGCACTAGGAAACAGACTGAGAAACCAGAGTAAGGGTTTCTCCTGCAACCCGTTCCCTTTGTGCTGGATGAACGAACGTCTCTCCACATGCTCAGTTCTGAGAGATAAGTGTGTGTGAAAGCCGTCCTTCACCTAGCTTGAAGGGAACACAAAGTTTCTTTTCAGTTGCCAACTCCACTCCATACATATATATGGGGAGTTACAAGCTCGAACTCTGTTTTACAGTGAAAACGGCAGGCACTTCAAACCGACACTAGGAAACAGACTGAGAAACCAGAGTAAGGGTTTCTCCTGCAACCCGTTCCCTTTGTGCTGGATGAACGAACGTCTCTCCACATGCTCAGTTCTGAGAGATAAGTGTGTGTGAAAGCCGTCCTTCACCTAGCTTGAAGGGAACACAAAGTTTCTTTTCAGTTGCCAACTCCACTCCATACATATATATGGGGAGGTACAAGCTCCAACTCGGTTTTACAGTGAAAACGGCAGGCACTTCAAACCGGCACTAGGAAACAGACTGAGAAACCAGAGTAAGGGTTTCTCCTGCAACCCGTTCCCTTTGTGCTGGATGAACGAACGTCTCTCCACATGCTCAGTTCTGAGAGATAAGTGTGTGTGAAAGCCGTCCTTCACGTAGCTTGAAGGGAACACAAAGTTTCTTTTCAGTTGCCAACTCCACTCCATACATATATATGGGGAGTTACAAGCTCCATCTCGGTTTTACAGTGAAAACGGCAGGCACTTCAAACCGGCACTAGGAAACAGACTGAGAAACCAGAGTAAGGGTTTCACCTGCAACCCGTTCCCTTTGTGCTGGATGAACGAACGTCTCTCCACATGCTCAGTTCTGAGAGATAAGTGTGTGTGAAAGCCGTCCTTCACCTAGCTTGAAGGGAACACAAAGTATCTTTTCAGTTGCCAACTCCACTCCATACATATATATGGGGAGGGACAAGCTCCAACTCGGTTTTACAGTGAAAACGGCAGGCACTTCAAACCGGCACTAGGAAACAGACTGAGAAACCAGAGTAAGGGTTTCTCCTGCAACCCGTTCCCTTTGTGCTGGATGAACGAACGTCTCTCCACATGCTCATTTCTGAGAGATAAGTGTGTGTGAAAGCCGACCTTCACCTAGCTTGAAGGGAACACAAAGTTTCTTTTCAGTTGCCAACTCCACTCCATACATATATATGGGGAGGTACAAGCTCCAACTCGGTTTTACAGTGAAAACGGCAGGCACTTCAAATCGGCACTAGGAAACCGACTGAAAAACCAGAGTAAGGGTTTCTCCTGCAACCCGTTCCCTTTGTGCTGGATGAACGAACGTCTCTCCACATGCTCAGTTCTGAGAGATAAGTGTGTGTGAAAGCCGTCCTTCACCTAGCTTGAAGGGAACACAAAGTTTCTTTTCAGTTGACAACTCCACTCCATACATATATATGGGGAGGTACAAGCTCCAACTCGGTTTTACAGTGAAAACGGCAGGCACTTCAAATCGGCACTAGGAATCCGACTGAGAAACCAGAGTAAGGGTTTCTCCTGCAACCCGTTCCCTTTGTGCTGGATGAACGAACGTCTCTCCACATGCTCAGTTCTGAGAGATAAGTGTGTGTGAAAGCCGTCCTTCACCTAGCTTGAAGGGAACACATAGTTTCTTTTCAGTTGCCAACTCCACTCCATACATATATATGGGGAGGTACAAGCTCCAACTCGGTTTTACAGTGAAAACGGCAGGCACTTCAACCCGGCACTAGGAAACAGACTGAGAAACCAGAGTAAGGGTTTCTCCTGCAACCCGTTCCCTTTGTGCTGGATGAACGAACGTCTCTCCACATGCTCAGTTCTGAGAGATAAGTGTGTGTGAAAGCCGTCCTTCACCTAGCTTGAAGGGAACACAAAGTTTCTTTTCAGTTGCCAACTCCACTCCATACATATATATGGGGAGGTACAAGCTCCAACTCGGTTTTACAGTGAAAACGGCAGGCACTTCAAACCGGCACTAGGAAACAGACTGAGAAACCAGAGTAAGGGTTTCTCCTGCAATCCGTTCCCTTTGGGCTTGATGAACGAACGTCTCTCCACATGCTCAGTTCTGAGAGGTAAGTGTGTGTGAAAGCCGTCCTTCACCTAGCTTGAAGGGGACACAAAGTTTCTTTTCAGTTGCCAACTCCACTCCATACATATATATGGGGGGTACAAGCTCCAAGTCGGTTTTACAGTGAAAACGGCAGGCACTTCAAACCGGCACTAGGAAACAGACTGAGAAACCAGAGTAAGGGTTTCTCCTGCAACCCGTTCCCTTTGTGCTGGATGAACGAACGTCTCTCCACATGCTCAGTTCTGAGAGATAAGTGTGTGTGAAAGCCGTCCTTCACCTAGCTTGAAGGGAACACAAAGTTTCTTTTCAGTTGCCAACTCCACTCCATACATATATATGGGGAGGTACAAGCTCCAACTCGGTTTTACAGTGAAAACGGCAGGCACTTCAAACCGGCACTAGGAAACAGACTGAGAAACCAGAGTAAGGGTTTCTCCTGCAACCCGTTCCCTTTGTGCTGGATGAACGAACGTCTCTCCACATGCTCAGTTCTGAGAGATAAGTGTGTGTGAAAGCCGTCCTTCACCTAGCTTGAAGGGAACACATAGTTTCTTTTCAGTTGCCAACTCCACTCCATACATATATATGGGGAGGTACAAGCTCCAACTCGGTTTTACAGTGAAAACGGCAGGCACTTCAACCCGGCACTAGGAAACAGACTGAGAAACCAGAGTAAGGGTTTCTCCTGTAACCCGTTCCCTTTGTGCTGGATGAACGAACGTCTCTCCACATGCTCAGTTCTGAGAGATAAGTGTGTGTGAAAGCCGTCCTTCACCTAGCTTGAAGGGAACACAAAGTTTCTTTTCAGTTGCCAACTCCACTCCATACATATATATGGGGAGGTACAAGCTCCAACTCGGTTTTACAGTGAAAACGGCAGGCACTTCAAACCGGCACTAGGAAACAGACTGAGAAACCAGAGTAAGGGTTTCTCCTGCAATCCGTTCCCTTTGGGCTTGATGAACGAACGTCTCTCCACATGCTCAGTTCTGAGAGGTAAGTGTGTGTGAAAGCCGACCTTCACCTAGCTTGAAGGGGACACAAAGTTTCTTTTCAGTTGCCAACTCCACTCCATACATATATATGGGGAGGTACAAGCTCCAAGTCGGTTTTACAGTGAAAACGGCAGGCACTTCAAACCGGCACTAGGAAACAGACTGAGAAACCAGAGTAAGGGTTTCTCCTGCAACCCGTTCCCTTTGTGCTGGATGAACGAACGTCTCTCCACATGCTCAGTTCTGAGAGATAAGTGTGTGTGAAAGCCGTCCTTCACCTAGCTTGAAGGGAACACAAAGTTTCTTTTCAGTTGCCAACTCCACTCCATACATATATATGGGGAGGTACAAGCTCGAACTCTGTTTTACAGTGAAAACGGCAGGCACTTCAAACCGACACTAGGAAACAGACTGAGAAACCAGAGTAAGGGTTTCTCCTGCAACCCGTTCCCTTTGTGCTGGATGAACGAACGTCTCTCCACATGCTCAGTTCTGAGAGATAAGTGTGTGTGAAAGCCGTCCTTCACCTAGCTTGAAGGGAACACAAAGTTTCTTTTCAGTTGCCAACTCCACTCCATACATATATATGGGGAGGGACAAGCTCCAACTCGGTTTTACAGTGAAAACGGCAGGCACTTCAAACCGGCACTAGGAAACAGACTGAGAAACCAGAGTAAGGGTTTCTCCTGCAACCCGTTCCCTTTGTGCTGGATGAACGAACGTCTCTCCACATGCTCAGTTCTGAGAGATAAGTGTGTGTGAAAGCCGTCCTTCACCTAGCTTGAAGGGAACACAAAGTTTCTTTTCAGTTGCCAACTCCACTCCATACATATATATGGGGAGGGACAAGCTCCAACTCGGTTTTACAGTGAAAACGGCAGGCACTTCAAACCGGCACTAGGAAACAGACTGAGAAACCAGAGTAAGGGTTTCTCCTGCAACCCGTTCCCTTTGTGCTGGATGAACGAACGTCTCTCCACATGCTCAGTTCTGAGAGATAAGTGTGTGTGAAAGCCGTCCTTCACCTAGCTTGAAGGGAACACAAAGTTTCTTTTCAGTTGCCAACTCCACTCCATACATATATATGGGGAGGTACAAGCTCCAACTCGGTTTTACAGTGAAAACGGCAGGCACTTCAAACCGGCACTAGGAAGCAGACTGAGAAACCAGAGTAAGGGTTTCTCCTGCAAACCGTTCCCTTTGTGCTGGATGAACGAACGTCTCTCCACATGCTCAGTTCTGAGAGATTAAGTGTGTGTGAAAGCCGTCCTTCACCTAGCTTGAAGGGAACACAAAGTTTCTTTTCAGTTGCCAACTCCAATCCATACATATATATGGGGAGGAACAAGTTCCAACTCGGTTTTACAGTGAAAACGGCAGGCACTTCATACCGGCACTAGGAAACAGACTGAGAAACCAGAGTAAGGGTTTCACCTGCAACCCGTTCCCTTTGTGCTGGATGAACGAACGTCTCTCCACATGCTCAGTTCTGAGAGATAAGTGTGTGTGAAAGCCGTCCTTCACCTAGCTTGAAGGGAACACAAAGTTTCTTTTCAGTTGCCAACTCCACTCCATACATATATATGGGGAGGTACAAGCTCCAACTCGGTTTTACAGTGAAAACGGCAGGCACTTCAAACCGGCACTAGGAAACAGACTGAGAAACCAGAGTAAGGGTTTCTCCTGCAACCCGTTCCCTTTGTGCTGGATGAACGAACGTCTCTCCACATGCTCAGTTCTGAGAGATAAGTGTGTGTGAAAGCCGTCCTTCACCTAGCTTGAAGGGAACACAAAGTTTCTTTTAAGTTGCCAACTCCACTCCATACATATATATGGGGAGGTACAAGCTCCAACTCGGTTTTACAGTGAAAACGGCAGGCACTTCAAACCGGCACTAGGAAACAGACTGAGAAACCAGAGTAAGGGTTTCTCCTGCAACCCGTTCCCTCTGTGCTGGATGAACGAACGTCTCTCCACATGCTCAGTTCTGAGAGATAAGTGTGTGTGAAAGCCGTCCTTCACCTAGCTTGAAGGGAACACAAAGTTTCTTTTCAGTTGCCAACTCCACTCCATACATATATATGGGGAGGTACAAGCTCCAACTCGGTTTTACAGTGAAAACGGCAGGCACTTCAAACCGGCACTAGGAAACCGACTGAGAAACCAGAGTAAGGGTTTCTCCTGCAACCCGTTCCCTTTGTGCTGGATGAACGAACGTCTCTCCACATGCTCAGTTCTGAGAGATAAGTGTGTGTGAAAGCCGTCCTTCACCTAGCTTGAAGGGAACACAAAGTTTCTTTTCAGTTGCCAACTCCACTCCATACATATATATGGGGAGGGACAAGCTCCAACTCGGTTTTACAGTGAAAACGGCAGGCACTTCAAACCGGCACTAGGAAACAGACTGAGAAACCAGAGTAAGGGTTTCTCCTGCAACCCGTTCCCTTTGTGCTGGATGAACGAACGTCTCTCCACATGCTCAGTTCTGAGAGATAAGTGTGTTTGAAAGCCGTCCTTCACCTAGCTTGAAGGGAACTCAAAGTTTCTTTTCAGTTGCCAACTCCACTCCATACATATATATGGGGAGGTACAAGCTCCAACTCGGTTTTACAGTGAAAACCGCAGGCACTTCAAACCGGCACTAGGAAACAGACTGAGAAACCAGAGTAAGGGTTTCTCCTGCAACCCGTTCCCTTTGTGCTGGATGAACGAACGTCTCTCCACATGCTCAGTTCTGAGAGATAAGTGTGTGTGAAAGCCGTCCTTCACCTAGCTTGAAGGGAACACAAAGTTACTTTTCAGTTGCCAACTCCACTCCATACATATATATGGGGAGGGACAAGCTCCAACTCGGTTTTACAGTGAAAACGGCAGGCACTTCAAACCGGCACTAGGAAACAGACTGAGAAACCAGAGTAAGGGTTTCTCCTGCAACCCGTTCCCTTTGTGCTGGATGAACGAACGTCTCTCCACATGCTTAGTTCTGAGAGATAAGTGTGTGTGAAAGCCGTCCTTCACCTAACTTGAAGGGAACACAAAGTTTCTTTTCAGTTGCCAACTCCACTCCATACATATATATGGGGAGGTACAAGCTCCAACTCGGTTTTACAGTGAAAACGGCAGGCACTTCAAACCGGCACAAGGAAACCGACTGAGAAATCAGAGTAAGGGTTTCTCCTGCAAACTGTTCCCTCTGTGCTGGATGAACGAACGTCTCTCCACATGCTCAGTTCTGAGAGATAAGTGTGTGTGAAAGCCGTCCTTCACCTAGCTTGAAGGGAACACAAAGTTTCTTTTCAGTTGCCAACTCCACTCCATACATATATATGGGGAGGTACAAGCTCCAAGTCGGTTTTACAGTGAAAACGGCAGGCACTTCAAACCGGCACTAGGAAACAGACTGAGAAACCAGAGTAAGGGTTTCTCCTGCAACCCGTTCCCTTTGTGCTGGATGAACGAACGTCTCTCCACATGCTCAGTTCTGAGAGATAAGTGTGTGTGAAAGCCGTCCTTCACCTAGCTTGAAGGGAACACAAAGTTTCTTTTCAGTTGCCAACTCCACTCCATACATGTATATGGGGAGGTACAAGCTCCAACTCGGTTTTACAGTGAAAACGGCAGGCACTTCAAACCGGCACTAGGAAACAGACTGAGAAACCAGAGTAAGGGTTTCTCCTGCAACCCGTTCCCTTTGTGCTGGATGAACGAACGTCTCTCCACATGCTCAGTTCTGAGAGATAAGTGTGTGTGAAAGCCGTCCTTCACCTAGCTTGAAGGGAACACAAAGTTTCTTTTCAGTTGCCAACTCCACTCCATACATATATATGGGGAGGGACAAGCTCCAACTCGGTTTTACAGTGAAAACGGCAGGCACTTCAAACCGGCACTAGGAAACAGACTGAGAAACCAGAGTAAGGGTTTCTCCTGCAACCCGTTCCCTTTGTGCTGGATGAACGAACGTCTCTCCACATGCTCAGTTCTGAGAGATAAGTGTGTGTGAAAGCCGTCCTTCACCTAGCTTGAAGGGAACACAAAGTTTCTTTTCAGTTGCCAACTCCACTCCATACATATATATGGGGAGGTACAAGCTCCAACTCGGTTTTACAGTGAAAACGGCAGGCACTTCAAACCGGCACTAGGAAACAGACTGAGAAACCAGAGTAAGGGTTTCTCCTGCAACCCGTTCCCTTTGTGCTGGATGAACGAACGTCTCTCCACATGCTCAGTTCTGAGAGATAAGTGTGTGTGAAAGCCGTCCTTCACCTAGCTTGAAGGGAACACAAAGTTTCTTTTCAGTTGCCAACTCCACTCCATACATATATATGGGGAGGGACAAGCTCCAAGTCGGTTTTACAGTGAAAACGGCAGGCACTTCAAACCGGCACTAGGAAACAGACTGAGAAACCAGAGTAAGGGTTTCTCCTGCAACCCGTTCCCTTTGTGCTGGATGAACGAACGTCTCTCCACATGCTCAGTTCTGAGAGATAAGTGTGTGTGAAAGCCGTCCTTCACCTAGCTTGAAGGGAACACAAAGTTTCTTTTCAGTTGCCAACTCCACTCCATACATATATATGGGGAGGTACAAGCTCCAACTCGGTTTTACAGTGAAAACGGCAGGCACTTCAAACCGGCACAAGGAAACCGACTGAGAAATCAGAGTAAGGGTTTCTCCTGCAAACAGTTCCCTCTGTGCTGGATGAACGAACGTCTCTCCACATGCTCAGTTCTGAGAGATAAGTGTGTGTGAAAGCCGTCCTTCACCTAGCTTGAAGGGAACACAAAGTTTCTTTTCAGTTGCCAACTCCACTCCATACATATATATGGGGAGGTACAAGCTCCAAGTCGGATTTACAGTGAAAACGGCAGGCACTTCAAACCGGCACTTGGAAACAGACTGAGAAACCAGAGTAAGGGTTTCTCCTGCAACCCGTTCCCTCTGTGCTGGATGAACGAACGTCTCTCCACATGCTCAGTTCTGAGAGATAAGTGTGTGTGAAAGCCGTCCTTCACCTAGCTTGAAGGGAACACAAAGTTTCTTTTCAGTTGCCAACTCCACTCCATACATATATATGGGGAGGTACAAGCTCCAAGTCGGTTTTACAGTGAAAACGGCAGGCACTTCAAACCGGCTCTAGGAAACAGACTGAGAATCCAGAGTAAGGGTTTCTCCTGCAACCCGTTCCCTTTGTGCTGGATGAACGAACGTCTCTCCACATGCTCAGTTCTGAGAGATAAGTGTGTGTGAAAGCCGTCCTTCACCTAGCTTGAAGGGAACACAAAGTTTCTTTTCAGTTGCCAACTCCACTCCATACATATATATGGGGAGGGACAAGCTCCAACTCGGTTTTACAGTGAAAACGGCAGGCACTTCAAACCGGCACTAGGAAACAGACTGAGAAACCAGAGTAAGGGTTTCTCCTGCAACCCGTTCCCTTTGTGCTGGATGAACGAACGTCTCTCCACATGCTCAGTTCTGAGAGATAAGTGTGTGTGAAAGCCGTCCTTCACCTAGCTTGAAGGGAACACAAACTTTCTTTTCAGTTGCCAACTCCACTCCATACATATATATGGGGAGGTACAAGCTCCAAGTCGGTTTTACAGTGAAAACGGCAGGCACTTCAAACCGGCACTAGGAAACAGACTGAGAAACCAGAGTAAGGGTTTCTCCTGCAACCCGTTCCCTTTGTGCTGGATGAACGAACGTCTCTCCACATGCTCAGTTCTGAGAGATAAGTGTGTGTGAAAGCCGTCCTTCACCTAGCTTGAAGGGAACACAAAGTTTCTTTTCAGTTGCCAACTCCACTCCATACATATATATGGGGAGGTACAAGCTCCAACTCGGTTTTACAGTGAAAACGGCAGGCACTTCAAACCGGCACTAGGAAACAGACTGAGAAACCAGAGTAAGGGTTTCTCATGCAACCCGTTCCCTTTGTGCTGGATGAACGAACGTCTCTCCACATGCTCAGTTCTGAGAGATAAGTGTGTGTGAAAGCCGTCCTTCACCTAGCTTGAAGGGAACACAAAGTTTCTTTTCAGTTGCCAACTCCACTCCATACATATATATGGGGAGGTACAAGCTCCAACTCGGTTTTACAGTGAAAACCGCAGGCACTTCAAACCGGCACTAGGAAACAGACTGAGAAACCAGAGTAAGGGTTTCTCCTGCAACCCGTTCCCTTTGTGCTGGATGAACGAACGTCTCTCCACATGCTCAGTTCTGAGAGATAAGTGTGTGTGAAAGCCGTCCTTCACCTAGCTTGAAGGGAACACAAAGTTACTTTTCAGTTGCCAACTCCACTCCATACATATATATGGGGAGGGACAAGCTCCAACTCGGTTTTACAGTGAAAACGGCAGGCACTTCAAACCGGCACTAGGAAACAGACTGAGAAACCAGAGTAAGGGTTTCTCCTGCAACCCGTTCCCTTTGTGCTGGATGAACGAACGTCTCTCCACATGCTTAGTTCTGAGAGATAAGTGTGTGTGAAAGCCGTCCTTCACCTAACTTGAAGGGAACACAAAGTTTCTTTTCAGTTGCCAACTCCACTCCATACATATATATGGGGAGGTACAAGCTCCAACTCGGTTTTACAGTGAAAACGGCAGGCACTTCAAACCGGCACAAGGAAACCGACTGAGAAATCAGAGTAAGGGTTTCTCCTGCAAACTGTTCCCTCTGTGCTGGATGAACGAACGTCTCTCCACATGCTCAGTTCTGAGAGATAAGTGTGTGTGAAAGCCGTCCTTCACCTAGCTTGAAGGGAACACAAAGTTTCTTTTCAGTTGCCAACTCCACTCCATACATATATATGGGGAGGTACAAGCTCCAAGTCGGTTTTACAGTGAAAACGGCAGGCACTTCAAACCGGCACTAGGAAACAGACTGAGAAACCAGAGTAAGGGTTTCTCCTGCAACCCGTTCCCTTTGTGCTGGATGAACGAACGTCTCTCCACATGCTCAGTTCTGAGAGATAAGTGTGTGTGAAAGCCGTCCTTCACCTAGCTTGAAGGGAACACAAAGTTTCTTTTCAGTTGCCAACTCCACTCCATACATGTATATGGGGAGGTACAAGCTCCAACTCGGTTTTACAGTGAAAACGGCAGGCACTTCAAACCGGCACTAGGAAACAGACTGAGAAACCAGAGTAAGGGTTTCTCCTGCAACCCGTTCCCTTTGTGCTGGATGAACGAACGTCTCTCCACATGCTCAGTTCTGAGAGATAAGTGTGTGTGAAAGCCGTCCTTCACCTAGCTTGAAGGGAACACAAAGTTTCTTTTCAGTTGCCAACTCCACTCCATACATATATATGGGGAGGGACAAGCTCCAACTCGGTTTTACAGTGAAAACGGCAGGCACTTCAAACCGGCACTAGGAAACAGACTGAGAAACCAGAGTAAGGGTTTCTCCTGCAACCCGTTCCCTTTGTGCTGGATGAACGAACGTCTCTCCACATGCTCAGTTCTGAGAGATAAGTGTGTGTGAAAGCCGTCCTTCACCTAGCTTGAAGGGAACACAAAGTTTCTTTTCAGTTGCCAACTCCACTCCATACATATATATGGGGAGGTACAAGCTCCAACTCGGTTTTACAGTGAAAACGGCAGGCACTTCAAACCGGCACTAGGAAACAGACTGAGAAACCAGAGTAAGGGTTTCTCCTGCAACCCGTTCCCTTTGTGCTGGATGAACGAACGTCTCTCCACATGCTCAGTTCTGAGAGATAAGTGTGTGTGAAAGCCGTCCTTCACCTAGCTTGAAGGGAACACAAAGTTTCTTTTCAGTTGCCAACTCCACTCCATACATATATATGGGGAGGGACAAGCTCCAAGTCGGTTTTACAGTGAAAACGGCAGGCACTTCAAACCGGCACTAGGAAACAGACTGAGAAACCAGAGTAAGGGTTTCTCCTGCAACCCGTTCCCTTTGTGCTGGATGAACGAACGTCTCTCCACATGCTCAGTTCTGAGAGATAAGTGTGTGTGAAAGCCGTCCTTCACCTAGCTTGAAGGGAACACAAAGTTTCTTTTCAGTTGCCAACTCCACTCCATACATATATATGGGGAGGTACAAGCTCCAACTCGGTTTTACAGTGAAAACGGCAGGCACTTCAAACCGGCACAAGGAAACCGACTGAGAAATCAGAGTAAGGGTTTCTCCTGCAAACAGTTCCCTCTGTGCTGGATGAACGAACGTCTCTCCACATGCTCAGTTCTGAGAGATAAGTGTGTGTGAAAGCCGTCCTTCACCTAGCTTGAAGGGAACACAAAGTTTCTTTTCAGTTGCCAACTCCACTCCATACATATATATGGGGAGGTACAAGCTCCAAGTCGGATTTACAGTGAAAACGGCAGGCACTTCAAACCGGCACTTGGAAACAGACTGAGAAACCAGAGTAAGGGTTTCTCCTGCAACCCGTTCCCTCTGTGCTGGATGAACGAACGTCTCTCCACATGCTCAGTTCTGAGAGATAAGTGTGTGTGAAAGCCGTCCTTCACCTAGCTTGAAGGGAACACAAAGTTTCTTTTCAGTTGCCAACTCCACTCCATACATATATATGGGGAGGTACAAGCTCCAAGTCGGTTTTACAGTGAAAACGGCAGGCACTTCAAACCGGCTCTAGGAAACAGACTGAGAATCCAGAGTAAGGGTTTCTCCTGCAACCCGTTCCCTTTGTGCTGGATGAACGAACGTCTCTCCACATGCTCAGTTCTGAGAGATAAGTGTGTGTGAAAGCCGTCCTTCACCTAGCTTGAAGGGAACACAAAGTTTCTTTTCAGTTGCCAACTCCACTCCATACATATATATGGGGAGGGACAAGCTCCAACTCGGTTTTACAGTGAAAACGGCAGGCACTTCAAACCGGCACTAGGAAACAGACTGAGAAACCAGAGTAAGGGTTTCTCCTGCAACCCGTTCCCTTTGTGCTGGATGAACGAACGTCTCTCCACATGCTCAGTTCTGAGAGATAAGTGTGTGTGAAAGCCGTCCTTCACCTAGCTTGAAGGGAACACAAACTTTCTTTTCAGTTGCCAACTCCACTCCATACATATATATGGGGAGGTACAAGCTCCAAGTCGGTTTTACAGTGAAAACGGCAGGCACTTCAAACCGGCACTAGGAAACAGACTGAGAAACCAGAGTAAGGGTTTCTCCTGCAACCCGTTCCCTTTGTGCTGGATGAACGAACGTCTCTCCACATGCTCAGTTCTGAGAGATAAGTGTGTGTGAAAGCCGTCCTTCACCTAGCTTGAAGGGAACACAAAGTTTCTTTTCAGTTGCCAACTCCACTCCATACATATATATGGGGAGGTACAAGCTCCAACTCGGTTTTACAGTGAAAACGGCAGGCACTTCAAACCGGCACTAGGAAACAGACTGAGAAACCAGAGTAAGGGTTTCTCCTGCAACCCGTTCCCTTTGTGCTGGATGAACGAACGTCTCTCCACATGCTCAGTTCTGAGAGATAAGTGTGTGTGAAAGCCGTCCTTCACCTAGCTTGAAGGGAACACAAAGTTTCTTTTCAGTTGCCAACTCCACTCCATACATATATATGGGGAGGGACAAGCTCCAACTCGGTTTTACAGTGAAAACGGCAGGCACTTCAAACCGGCACTAGGAAACAGACTGAGAAACCAGAGTAAGGGTTTCTCCTGCAACCCGTTCCCTTTGTGCTGGATGAACGAACGTCTCTCCACATGCTCAGTTCTGAGAGATAAGTGTGTGTGAAAGCCGTCCTTCACCTAGCTTGAAGGGAACACAAAGTTTCTTTTCAGTTGCCAACTCCACTCCATACATATATATGGGGAGGTACAAGCTCCAACTCGGATTTACAGTGAAAACGGCAGGCACTTCAAACCGGCACAAGGAAACCGACTGAGAAATCAGAGTAAGGGTTTCTCCTGCAAACTGTTCCCTCTGTGCTGGATGAACGAACGTCTCTCCACATGCTCAGTTCTGAGAGATAAGTGTGTGTGAAAGCCGTCCTTCACCTAGCTTGAAGGGAACACAAAGTTTCTTTTCAGTTGCCAACTCCACTCCATACATATATATGGGGAGGTACAAGCTCCAAGTCGGTTTTACAGTGAAAACGGCAGGCACTTCAAACCGGCACTAGGAAACAGACTGAGAAACCAGAGTAAGGGTTTCTCCTGCAACCCGTTCCCTCTGTGCTGGATGAACGAACGTCTCTCCACATGCTCAGTTCTGAGAGATAAGTGTGTGTGAAAGCCGTCCTTCACCTAGCTTGAAGGGAACACAAAGTTTCTTTTCAGTTGCCAACTCCACTCCATACATATATATGGGGAGGTACAAGCTCCAAGTCGGTTTTACAGTGAAAACGGCAGGCACTTCAAACCGGCACTAGGAAACAGACTGAGAAACCAGAGTAAGGGTTTCTCCTGCAACCCGTTCCCTTTGTGCTGGATGAACGAACGTCTCTCCACATGCTCAGTTCTGAGAGATAAGTGTGTGTGAAAGCCGTCCTTCACCTAGCTTGAAGGGAACACAAAGTTTCTTTTCAGTTGCCAACTCCACTCCATACATATATATGGGGAGGGACAAGCTCCAACTCGGTTTTACAGTGAAAACGGCAGGCACTTCAAACCGGCACTAGGAAACAGACTGAGAAACCAGAGTAAGGGTTTCTCCTGCAACCCGTTCCCTTTGTGCTGGATGAACGAACGTCTCTCCACATGCTCAGTTCTGAGAGATAAGTGTGTGTGAAAGCCGTCCTTCACCTAACTTGAAGGGAACACAAAGTTTCTTTTCAGTTGCCAACTCCACTCCATACATATATATGGGGAGGTACAAGCTCCAACTCGGTTTTACAGTGAAAACGGCAGGCACTTCATACCGGCACAAGGAAACCGACTGAGAAATCAGAGTAAGGGTTTCTCCTGCAAACAGTTCCCTCTGTGCTGGATGAACGAACGTCTCTCCACATGCTCAGTTCTGAGAGATAAGTGTGTGTGAAAGCCGTCCTTCACCTAGCTTGAAGGGAACACAAAGTTTCTTTTCAGTTGCCAACTCCACTCCATACATATATATGGGGAGGTACAAGCTCCAACTCGGTTTTACAGTGAAAACGGCAGGCACTTCAAACCGGCACTAGGAAACAGACTGAGAAACCAGAGTAAGGGTTTCTCCTGCAACCCGTTCCCTTTGTGCTGGATGAACGAACGTCTCTCCACATGCTCAGTTCTGAGAGATAAGTGTGTGTGAAAGCCGTCCTTCACCTAGCTTGAAGGGAACACAAAGTTTCTTTTCAGTTGCCAACTCCACTCCATACATATATATGGGGAGGGACAAGCTCCAACTCGGTTTTACAGTGAAAACGGCAGGCACTTCAAACCGGCACTAGGAAACAGACTGAGAAACCAGAGTAAGGGTTTCTCCTGCAACCCGTTCCCTTTGTGCTGGATGAACGAACGTCTCTCCACATGCTCAGTTCTGAGAGATAAGTGTGTGTGAAAGCCGTCCTTCACCTAGCTTGAAGGGAACACAAAGTTTCTTTTCAGTTGCCAACTCCACTCCATACATATATATGGGGAGGGACAAGCTCCAACTCGGTTTTACAGTGAAAACGGCAGGCACTTCAAACCGGCACTAGGAAACAGACTGAGAAACCAGAGTAAGGGTTTCTCCTGCAACCCGTTCCCTTTGTGCTGGATGAACGAACGTCTCTCCACATGCTCAGTTCTGAGAGATAAGTGTGTGTGAAAGCCGTCCTTCACCTAGCTTGAAGGGAACACAAAGTTTCTTTTCAGTTGCCAACTCCACTCCATACATATATATGGGGAGGTACAAGCTCCAACTCGGTTTTACAGTGAAAACGGCAGGCACTTCAAACCGGCACAAGGAAACCAACTGAGAAATCAGAGTAAGGGTTTCTCCTGCAAACAGTTCCCTCTGTGCTGGATGAACGAACGTCTCTCCACATGCTCAGTTCTGAGAGATAAGTGTGTGTGAAAGCCGTCCTTCACCTAGCTTGAAGGGAACACAAAGTTTCTTTTCAGTTGCCAACTCCACTCCATACATATATATGGGGAGGTACAAGCTCCAAGTCGGTTTTACAGTGAAAACGGCAGGCACTTCAAACCGGCACTAGGAAACAGACTGAGAAACCAGAGTAAGGGTTTCTCCTGCAACCCGTTCCCTCTGTGCTGGATGAACGAACGTCTCTCCACATGCTCAGTTCTGAGAGATAAGTGTGTGTGAAAGCCGTCCTTCACCTAGCTTGAAGGGAACACAAAGTTTCTTTTCAGTTGCCAACTCCACTCCATACATATATATGGGGAGGTACAAGCTCCAACTCGGTTTTACAGTGAAAACGGCAGGCACTTCAAACCGGCACTAGGAAACAGACTGAGAAACCAGAGTAAGGGTTTCTCCTGCAACCCGTTCCCTTTGTGCTGGATGAACGAACGTCTCTCCACATGCTCAGTTCTGAGAGATAAGTGTGTGTGAAAGCCGTCCTTCACCTAGCTTGAAGGGAACACAAAGTTTCTTTTCAGTTGCCAACTCCACTCCATACATATATATGGGGAGGGACAAGCTCCAACTCGGATTTACAGTGAAAACGGCAGGCACTTCAAACCGGCACTAGGAAACAGACTGAGAAACCAGAGTAAGGGTTTCTCCTGCAACCCGTTCCCTTTGTGCTGGATGAACGAACGTCTCTCCACATGCTCAGTTCTGAGAGATAAGTGTGTGTGAAAGCCGTCCTTCACCTAGCTTGAAGGGAACACAAAGTTTCTTTTCAGTTGCCAACTCCACTCCATACATATATATGGGGAGGGACAAGCTCCAACTCGGTTTTACAGTGAAAACGGCAGGCACTTCAAACCGGCACTAGGAAACAGACTGAGAAACCAGAGTAAGGGTTTCTCCTGCAACCCGTTCCCTTTGTGCTGGATGAACGAACGTCTCTCCACATGCTCAGTTCTGAGAGATAAGTGTGTGTGAAGGCCGTCCTTCACCTAGCTTGAAGGGAACACAAAGTTTCTTTTCAGTTGCCAACTCCACTCCATATATATATATGGGGAGGTACAAGCTCCAACTCGGTTTTACAGTGAAAACGGCAGGCACTTCAAACCGGCACTAGGAAACAGACTGAGAAACCAGAGTAAGGGTTTCTCCTGCAACCCGTTCCCTTTGTGCTGGATGAACGAACGTCTCTCCACATGCTCAGTTCTGAGAGATAAGTGTGTGTGAAAGCCGTCCTTCACCTAGCTTGAAGGGAACACAAAGTTTCTTTTCATTTGCCAACTCCACTCCATACATATATATGGGGAGGGACAAGCTCCATCTCGGTTTTACAGTGAAAACGGCAGGCACTTCAAACCGGCACTAGGAAACAGACTGAGAAACCAGAGTAAGGGTTTCTCCTGCAACCCGTTCCCTTTGTGCTGGATGAACGAACGTCTCTCCACATGCTCAGTTCTGAGAGATAAGTGTGTGTGAAAGCCGTCCTTCACCTAGCTTGAAGGGAACACAAAGTTTCTTTTCAGTTGCCAACTCCACTCCATACATATATATGGGGAGGTACAAGCTCGAACTCTGTTTTACAGTGAAAACGGCAGGCACTTCAAACCGGCACTAGGAAACCGACTGAGAAATCAGAGTAAGGGTTTCTCCTGCAAACAGTTCCCTCTGTGCTGGATGAACGAACGTCTCTCCACATGCTCAGTTCTGAGAGATAAGTGTGTGTGAAAGCCGTCCTTCACCTAGCTTGAAGGGAACACAAAGTTTCTTTTCAGTTGCCAACTCCACTCCATACATATATATGGGGAGGTACAAGCTCCAACTCGGTTTTACAGTGAAAACGGCAGGCACTTCAAACCGGCACTAGGAAACAGACTGAGAAACCAGAGTAAGGGTTTCTCCTGCAACCCGTTCCCTTTGTGCTGGATGAACGAACGTCTCTCCACATGCTCAGTTCTGAGAGATAAGTGTGTGTGAAAGCCGTCCTTCACCTAGCTTGAAGGGAACACAAAGTTTCTTTTCAGTTGCCAACTCCACTCCATACATATATATGGGGAGGGACAAGCTCCAACTCGGTTTTACAGTGAAAACGGCAGGCACTTCAAACCGGCACTAGGAAACAGACTGAGAAACCAGAGTAAGGGTTTCTCCTGCAACCCGTTCCCTTTGTGCTGGATGAACGAACGTCTCTCCACATGCTCAGTTCTGAGAGATAAGTGTGTGTGAAAGCCGTCCTTCACCTAGCTTGAAGGGAACACAAAGTTTCTTTTCAGTTGCCAACTCCACTCCATACATATATATGGGGAGGGACAAGCTCCAACTCGGTTTTACAGTGAAAACGGCAGGCACTTCAAACCGGCACTAGGAAACAGACTGAGAAACCAGAGTAAGGGTTTCTCCTGCAACCCGTTCCCTTTGTGCTGGATGAACGAACGTCTCTCCACATGCTCAGTTCTGAGAGATAAGTGTGTGTGAAAGCCGTCCTTCACCTAGCTTGAAGGGAACACAAAGTTTCTTTTCAGTTGCCAACTCCACTCCATACATATATATGGGGAGGGACAAGCTCCAACTCGGATTTACAGTGAAAACGGCAGGCACTTCAAACCGGCACTAGGAAACAGACTGAGAAACCAGAGTAAGGGTTTCTCCTGCAACCCGTTCCCTTTGTGCTGGATGAACGAACGTCTCTCCACATGCTCAGTTCTGAGAGATAAGTGTGTGTGAAAGCCGTCCTTCACCTAGCTTGAAGGGAACACAAAGTTTCTTTTCAGTTGCCAACTCCACTCCATACATATATATGGGGAGGTACAAGCTCCAACTCGGTTTTACAGTGAAAACGGCAGGCACTTCAAACCGGCACTAGGAAACAGACTGAGAAACCAGAGTAAGGGTTTCTCCTGCAACCCGTTCCCTTTGTGCTGGATGAACGAACGTCTCTCCACATGCTCAGTTCTGAGAGATAAGTGTGTGTGAAAGCCGTCCTTCACCTAGCTTGAAGGGAACACAAAGTTTCTTTTCAGTTGCCAACTCCACTCCATACATATATATGGGGAGGGACAAGCTCCAACTCGGTTTTACAGTGAAAACGGCAGGCACTTCAAACCGGCACTAGGAAACAGACTGAGAAACCAGAGTAAGGGTTTCTCCTGCAACCCGTTCCCTTTGTGCTGGATGAACGAACGTCTCTCCACATGCTCAGTTCTGAGAGATAAGTGTGTGTGAAAGCCGTCCTTCACCTAGCTTGAAGGGAACACAAAGTTTCTTTTCAGTTGCCAACTCCACTCCATACATATATATGGGGAGGTACAAGCTCCAACTCGGTTTTACAGTGAAAACGGCAGGCACTTCAAACCGGCACTAGGAAACAGACTGAGAAACCAGAGTAAGGGTTTCTCCTGCAACCCGTTCCCTTTGTGCTGGATGAACGAACGTCTCTCCACATGCTCAGTTCTGAGAGATAAGTGTGTGTGAAAGCCGTCCTTCACCTAGCTTGAAGGGAACACAAAGTTTCTTTTCAGTTGCCAACTCCACTCCATACATATATATGGGGAGGGACAAGCTCCAACTCGGATTTACAGTGAAAACGGCAGGCACTTCAAACCGGCACTAGGAAACAGACTGAGAAACCAGAGTAAGGGTTTCTCCTGCAACCCGTTCCCTTTGTGCTGGATGAACGAACGTCTCTCCACATGCTCAGTTCTGAGACATAAGTGTGTGTGAAAGCCGTCCTTCACCTAGCTTGAAGGGAACACAAAGTTTCTTTTCAGTTGCCAACTCCACTCCATACATATATATGGGGAGGGACAAGCTCCAACTCGGTTTTACAGTGAAAACGGCAGGCACTTCAAACCGGCACTAGGAAACAGACTGAGAAACCAGAGTAAGGGTTTCTCCTGCAACCCGTTCCCTTTGTGCTGGATGAACGAACGTCTCTCCACATGCTCAGTTCTGAGAGATAAGTGTGTGTGAAAGCCGTCCTTCACCTAGCTTGAAGGGAACACAAAGTTTCTTTTCAGTTGCCAACTCCACTCCATACATATATATGGGGAGGTACAAGCTCCAACTCGGTTTTACAGTGAAAACGGCAGGCACTTCAAACCGGCACAAGGAAACCAACTGAGAAATCAGAGTAAGGGTTTCTCCTGCAAACAGTTCCCTCTGTGCTGGATGAACGAACGTCTCTCCACATGCTCAGTTCTGAGAGATAAGTGTGTGTGAAAGCCGTCCTTCACCTAGCTTGAAGGGAACACAAAGTTTCTTTTCAGTTGCCAACTCCACTCCATACATATATATGGGGAGGTACAAGCTCCAAGTCGGTTTTACAGTGAAAACGGCAGGCACTTCAAACCGGCACTAGGAAACAGACTGAGAAACCAGAGTAAGGGTTTCTCCTGCAACCCGTTCCCTCTGTGCTGGATGAACGAACGTCTCTCCACATGCTCAGTTCTGAGAGATAAGTGTGTGTGAAAGCCGTCCTTCACCTAGCTTGAAGGGAACACAAAGTTTCTTTTCAGTTGCCAACTCCACTCCATACATATATATGGGGAGGTACAAGCTCCAACTCGGTTTTACAGTGAAAACGGCAGGCACTTCAAACCGGCACTAGGAAACAGACTGAGAAACCAGAGTAAGGGTTTCTCCTGCAACCCGTTCCCTTTGTGCTGGATGAACGAACGTCTCTCCACATGCTCAGTTCTGAGAGATAAGTGTGTGTGAAAGCCGTCCTTCACCTAGCTTGAAGGGAACACAAAGTTTCTTTTCAGTTGCCAACTCCACTCCATACATATATATGGGGAGGGACAAGCTCCAACTCGGATTTACAGTGAAAACGGCAGGCACTTCAAACCGGCACTAGGAAACAGACTGAGAAACCAGAGTAAGGGTTTCTCCTGCAACCCGTTCCCTTTGTGCTGGATGAACGAACGTCTCTCCACATGCTCAGTTCTGAGAGATAAGTGTGTGTGAAAGCCGTCCTTCACCTAGCTTGAAGGGAACACAAAGTTTCTTTTCAGTTGCCAACTCCACTCCATACATATATATGGGGAGGGACAAGCTCCAACTCGGTTTTACAGTGAAAACGGCAGGCACTTCAAACCGGCACTAGGAAACAGACTGAGAAACCAGAGTAAGGGTTTCTCCTGCAACCCGTTCCCTTTGTGCTGGATGAACGAACGTCTCTCCACATGCTCAGTTCTGAGAGATAAGTGTGTGTGAAAGCCGTCCTTCACCTAGCTTGAAGGGAACACAAAGTTTCTTTTCAGTTGCCAACTCCACTCCATATATATATATGGGGAGGTACAAGCTCCAACTCGGTTTTACAGTGAAAACGGCAGGCACTTCAAACCGGCACTAGGAAACAGACTGAGAAACCAGAGTAAGGGTTTCTCCTGCAACCCGTTCCCTTTGTGCTGGATGAACGAACGTCTCTCCACATGCTCAGTTCTGAGAGATAAGTGTGTGTGAAAGCCGTCCTTCACCTAGCTTGAAGGGAACACAAAGTTTCTTTTCATTTGCCAACTCCACTCCATACATATATATGGGGAGGGACAAGCTCCATCTCGGTTTTACAGTGAAAACGGCAGGCACTTCAAACCGGCACTAGGAAACAGACTGAGAAACCAGAGTAAGGGTTTCTCCTGCAACCCGTTCCCTTTGTGCTGGATGAACGAACGTCTCTCCACATGCTCAGTTCTGAGAGATAAGTGTGTGTGAAAGCCGTCCTTCACCTAGCTTGAAGGGAACACAAAGTTTCTTTTCAGTTGCCAACTCCACTCCATACATATATATGGGGAGGTACAAGCTCCAACTCGGTTTTACAGTGAAAACGGCAGGCACTTCAAACCGGCACTAGGAAACCGACTGAGAAATCAGAGTAAGGGTTTCTCCTGCAAACAGTTCCCTCTGTGCTGGATGAACGAACGTCTCTCCACATGCTCAGTTCTGAGAGATAAGTGTGTGTGAAAGCCGTCCTTCACCTAGCTTGAAGGGAACACAAAGTTTCTTTTCAGTTGCCAACTCCACTCCATACATATATATGGGGAGGTACAAGCTCCAACTCGGTTTTACAGTGAAAACGGCAGGCACTTCAAACCGGCACTAGGAAACAGACTGAGAAACCAGAGTAAGGGTTTCTCCTGCAACCCGTTCCCTTTGTGCTGGATGAACGAACGTCTCTCCACATGCTCAGTTCTGAGAGATAAGTGTGTGTGAAAGCCGTCCTTCACCTAGCTTGAAGGGAACACAAAGTTTCTTTTCAGTTGCCAACTCCACTCCATACATATATATGGGGAGGGACAAGCTCCAACTCGGTTTTACAGTGAAAACGGCAGGCACTTCAAACCGGCACTAGGAAACAGACTGAGAAACCAGAGTAAGGGTTTCTCCTGCAACCCGTTCCCTTTGTGCTGGATGAACGAACGTCTCTCCACATGCTCAGTTTTCAGAGATAAGTGTGTGTGAAAGCCGTCCTTCACCTAGCTTGAAGGGAACACAAAGTTTCTTTTCAGTTGCCAACTCCACTCCATACATATATATGGGGAGGGACAAGCTCCAACTCGGTTTTACAGTGAAAACGGCAGGCACTTCAAACCGGCACTAGGAAACAGACTGAGAAACCAGAGTAAGGGTTTCTCCTGCAACCCGTTCCCTTTGTGCTGGATGAACGAACGTCTCTCCACATGCTCAGTTCTGAGAGATAAGTGTGTGTGAAAGCCGTCCTTCACCTAGCTTGAAGGGAACACAAAGTTTCTTTTCAGTTGCCAACTCCACTCCATACATATATATGGGGAGGGACAAGCTCCAACTCGGATTTACAGTGAAAACGGCAGGCACTTCAAACCGGCACTAGGAAACAGACTGAGAAACCAGAGTAAGGGTTTCTCCTGCAACCCGTTCCCTTTGTGCTGGATGAACGAACGTCTCTCCACATGCTCAGTTCTGAGAGATAAGTGTGTGTGAAAGCCGTCCTTCACGTAGCTTGAAGGGAACACAAAGTTTCTTTTCAGTTGCCAACTCCACTCCATACATATATATGGGGAGAGACAAGCTCCAACTCGGTTTTACAGTGAAAACGGCAGGCACTTCAAACCGGCACTGGGAAACAGACTGAGAAACCAGAGTAAGGGTTTCTCCTGCAACCCGTTCCCTTTGTGCTGGATGAACGAACGTCTCTCCACATGCTCAGTTCTGAGAGATAAGTGTGTGTGAAAGCCGTCCTTCACCTAGCTTGAAGGGAACACAAAGTTTCTTTTCAGTTGCCAACTCCACTCCATATATATATATGGGGAGGTACAAGCTCCAACTCGGTTTTACAGTGAAAACGGCAGGCACTTCAAACCGGCACTAGGAAACAGACTGAGAAACCAGAGTAAGGGTTTCTCCTGCAACCCGTTCCCTTTGTGCTGGATGAACGAACGTCTCTCCACATGCTCAGTTCTGAGAGATAAGTGTGTGTGAAAGCCGTCCTTCACCTAGCTTGAAGGGAACACAAAGTTTCTTTTCATTTGCCAACTCCACTCCATACATATATATGGGGAGGGACAAGCTCCATCTCGGTTTTACAGTGAAAACGGCAGGCACTTCAAACCGGCACTAGGAAACAGACTGAGAAACCAGAGTAAGGGTTTCTCCTGCAACCCGTTCCCTTTGTGCTGGATGAACGAACGTCTCTCCACATGCTCAGTTCTGAGAGATAAGTGTGTGTGAAAGCCGTCCTTCACCTAGCTTGAAGGGAACACAAAGTTTCTTTTCAGTTGCCAACTCCACTCCATACATATATATGGGGAGGTACAAGCTCCAACTCGGTTTTACAGTGAAAACGGCAGGCACTTCAAACCGGCACTAGGAAACCGACTGAGAAATCAGAGTAAGGGTTTCTCCTGCAAACAGTTCCCTCTGTGCTGGATGAACGAACGTCTCTCCACATGCTCAGTTCTGAGAGATAAGTGTGTGTGAAAGCCGTCCTTCACCTAGCTTGAAGGGAACACAAAGTTTCTTTTCAGTTGCCAACTCCACTCCATACATATATATGGGGAGGTACAAGCTCCAACTCGGTTTTACAGTGAAAACGGCAGGCACTTCAAACCGGCACTAGGAAACAGACTGAGAAACCAGAGTAAGGGTTTCTCCTGCAACCCGTTCCCTTTGTGCTGGATGAACGAACGTCTCTCCACATGCTCAGTTCTGAGAGATAAGTGTGTGTGAAAGCCGTCCTTCACCTAGCTTGAAGGGAACACAAAGTTTCTTTTCAGTTGCCAACTCCACTCCATACATATATATGGGGAGGGACAAGCTCCAACTCGGTTTTACAGTGAAAACGGCAGGCACTTCAAACCGGCACTAGGAAACAGACTGAGAAACCAGAGTAAGGGTTTCTCCTGCAACCCGTTCCCTTTGTGCTGGATGAACGAACGTCTCTCCACATGCTCAGTTTTCAGAGATAAGTGTGTGTGAAAGCCGTCCTTCACCTAGCTTGAAGGGAACACAAAGTTTCTTTTCAGTTGCCAACTCCACTCCATACATATATATGGGGAGGGACAAGCTCCAACTCGGTTTTACAGTGAAAACGGCAGGCACTTCAAACCGGCACTAGGAAACAGACTGAGAAACCAGAGTAAGGGTTTCTCCTGCAACCCGTTCCCTTTGTGCTGGATGAACGAACGTCTCTCCACATGCTCAGTTCTGAGAGATAAGTGTGTGTGAAAGCCGTCCTTCACCTAGCTTGAAGGGAACACAAAGTTTCTTTTCAGTTGCCAACTCCACTCCATACATATATATGGGGAGGGACAAGCTCCAACTCGGATTTACAGTGAAAACGGCAGGCACTTCAAACCGGCACTAGGAAACAGACTGAGAAACCAGAGTAAGGGTTTCTCCTGCAACCCGTTCCCTTTGTGCTGGATGAACGAACGTCTCTCCACATGCTCAGTTCTGAGAGATAAGTGTGTGTGAAAGCCGTCCTTCACCTAGCTTGAAGGGAACACAAAGTTTCTTTTCAGTTGCCAACTCCACTCCATACATATATATGGGGAGGTACAAGCTCCAACTCGGTTTTACAGTGAAAACGGCAGGCACTTCAAACCGGCACTAGGAAACAGACTGAGAAACCAGAGTAAGGGTTTCTCCTGCAACCCGTTCCCTTTGTGCTGGATGAACGAACGTCTCTCCACATGCTCAGTTCTGAGAGATAAGTGTGTGTGAAAGCCGTCCTTCACCTAGCTTGAAGGGAACACAAAGTTTCTTTTCAGTTGCCAACTCCACTCCATACATATATATGGGGAGGGACAAGCTCCAACTCGGATTTACAGTGAAAACGGCAGGCACTTCAAACCGGCACTAGGAAACAGACTGAGAAACCAGAGTAAGGGTTTCTCCTGCAACCCGTTCCCTTTGTGCTGGATGAACGAACGTCTCTCCACATGCTCAGTTCTGAAAGATAAGTGTGTGTGAAAGCCGTCCTTCACCTAGCTTGAAGGGAACACAAAGTTTCTTTTCAGTTGCCAACTCCACTCCATACATATATATGGGGAGGTACAAGCTCCAACTCGGTTTTACAGTGAAAACGGCAGGCACTTCAAACCGGCACTAGGAAACAGACTGAGAAACCAGAGTAAGGGTTTCTCCTGCAACCCGTTCCCTTTGTGCTGGATGAACGAACGTCTCTCCACATGCTCAGTTCTGAGAGATAAGTGTGTGTGAAAGCCGTCCTTCACCTAGCTTGAAGGGAACACAAAGTTTCTTTTCAGTTGCCAACTCCACTCCATACATATATATGGGGAGGGACAAGCTCCAACTCGGATTTACAGTGAAAACGGCAGGCACTTCAAACCGGCACTAGGAAACAGACTGAGAAACCAGAGTAAGGGTTTCTCCTGCAACCCGTTCCCTTTGTGCTGGATGAACGAACGTCTCTCCACATGCTCAGTTCTGAGACATAAGTGTGTGTGAAAGCCGTCCTTCACCTAGCTTGAAGGGAACACAAAGTTTCTTTTCAGTTGCCAACTCCACTCCATACATATATATGGGGAGGGACAAGCTCCAACTCGGTTTTACAGTGAAAACGGCAGGCACTTCAAACCGGCACTAGGAAACAGACTGAGAAACCAGAGTAAGGGTTTCTCCTGCAACCCGTTCCCTTTGTGCTGGATGAACGAACGTCTCTCCACATGCTCAGTTCTGAGAGATAAGTGTGTGTGAAAGCCGTCCTTCACCTAGCTTGAAGGGAACACAAAGTTTCTTTTCAGTTGCCAACTCCACTCCATACATATATATGGGGAGGTACAAGCTCCAACTCGGTTTTACAGTGAAAACGGCAGGCACTTCAAACCGGCACTAGGAAACAGACTGAGAAACCAGAGTAAGGGTTTCTCCTGCAACCCGTTCCCTTTGTGCTGGATGAACGAACGTCTCTCCACATGCTCAGTTCTGAGAGATAAGTGTGTGTGAAAGCCGTCCTTCACCTAGCTTGAAGGGAACACAAAGTTTCTTTTCAGTTGCCAACTCCACTCCATACATATATATGGGGAGGGACAAGCTCCATCTCGGTTTTACAGTGAAAACGGCAGGCACTTCAAACCGGCACTAGGAAACAGACTGAGAAACCAGAGTAAGGGTTTCTCCTGCAACCCGTTCCCTTTGTGCTGGATGAACGAACGTCTCTCCACATGCTCAGTTCTGAGAGATAAGTGTGTGTGAAAGCCGTCCTTCACCTAGCTTGAAGGGAACACAAAGTTTCTTTTCAGTTGCCAACTCCACTCCATACATATATATGGGGATTTACAAGCTCCAACTCGGTTTTACAGTGAAAACGGCAGGCACTTCAAACCGGCACTAGGAAACAGACTGAGAAACCAGAGTAAGGGTTTCTCCTGCAACCCGTTCCCTTTGTGCTGGATGAACGAACGTCTCTCCACATGCTCAGTTCTGAGAGATAAGTGTGTGTGAAAGCCGTCCTTCAACTAGCTTGAAGGGAACACAAACTTTCTTTTCAGTTGCCAACTCCCCTCCATACAGATATATGGGGAGGTACAAGCTCCAACTCGGTTTTACAGTGAAAACGGCAGGCACTTCAAACCGGCACTAGGAAACAGACTGAGAAACCAGAGTAAGGGTTTCTCCTGCAACCCGTTCCCTTTGTGCTGGATGAACGAACGTCTCTCCACATGCTCAGTTCTGAGAGATAAGTGTGTGTGAAAGCCGTCCTTCACCTAGCTTGAAGGGAACACAAAGTTTCTTTTCAGTTGCCAACTCCACTCCATACATATATATGGGGAGGTACAAGCTCCAACTCGGTTTTACAGTGAAAACGGCAGGCACTTCAAACCGGCAATAGGAAACCGACTGAGAAATCAGAGTAAGGGTTTCTCCTGCAAACAGTTCCCTCTGTGCTGGATGAACGAACGTCTCTCCACATGCTCAGTTCTGAGAGATAAGTGTGTGTGAAAGCCGTCCTTCACCTAGCTTGAAGGGAACACAAAGTTTCTTTTCAGTTGCCAACACCACTACATACATATATATGGGGAGGTACAAGCTCCAACTCGGTTTTACAGTGAAAACGGCAGGCACTTCAAACCGGCACTAGGAAACAGACTGAGAAACCAGAGTAAGGGTTTCTCCTGCAACCCGTTCCCTTTGTGCTGGATGAACGAACGTCTCTCCACATGCTCAGTTCTGAGAGATAAGTGTGTGTGAAAGCCGTCCTTCACGTAGCTTGAAGGGAACACAAAGTTTCTTTTCAGTTGCCAACTCCAATCCATACATATATATGGGGAGGGACAAGCTCCAACTCGGTTTTACAGTGAAAACGGCAGGCACTTCAAACCGGCACTAGGAAACAGACTGAGAAACCAGAGTAAGGGTTTCTCCTGCAACCCGTTCCCTTTGTGCTGGATGAACGAACGTCTCTCCACATGCTCAGTTCTGAGAGATAAGTGTGTGTGAAAGCCGTCCTTCACCTAGCTTGAAGGGAACACAAAGTTTCTTTTCAGTTGCCAACTCCACTCCATACATATATATGGGGAGGGACAAGCTCCAACTCGGTTTTACAGTGAAAACGGCAGGCACTTCAAACCGGCACTAGGAAACAGACTGAGAAACCAGAGTAAGGGTTTCTCCTGCAACCCGTTCCCTTTGTGCTGGATGAACGAACGTCTCTCCACATGCTCAGTTCTGAGAGATAAGTGTGTGTGAAAGCCGTCCTTCACCTAGCTTGAAGGGAACACAAAGTTTCTTTTCAGTTGCCAACTCCACTCCATACATATATATGGGGAGGGACAAGCTCCAACTCGGATTTACAGTGAAAACGGCAGGCACTTCAAACCGGCACTAGGAAACAGACTGAGAAACCAGAGTAAGGGTTTCTCCTGCAACCCGTTCCCTTTGTGCTGGATGAACGAACGTCTCTCCACATGCTCAGTTCTGAGAGATAAGTGTGTGTGAAAGCCGTCCTTCACCTAGCTTGAAGGGAACACAAAGTTTCTTTTCAGTTGCCAACTCCACTCCATACATATATATGGGGAGGTACAAGCTCCAACTCGGTTTTACAGTGAAAACGGCAGGCACTTCAAACCGGCACTAGGAAACAGACTGAGAAACCAGAGTAAGGGTTTCTCCTGCAACCCGTTCCCTTTGTGCTGGATGAACGAACGTCTCTCCACATGCTCAGTTCTGAGAGATAAGTGTGTGTGAAAGCCGTCCTTCACCTAGCTTGAAGGGAACACAAAGTTTCTTTTCAGTTGCCAACTCCACTCCATACATATATATGGGGAGGGACAAGCTCCAACTCGGATTTACAGTGAAAACGGCAGGCACTTCAAACCGGCACTAGGAAACAGACTGAGAAACCAGAGTAAGGGTTTCTCCTGCAACCCGTTCCCTTTGTGCTGGATGAACGAACGTCTCTCCACATGCTCAGTTCTGAGAGATAAGTGTGTGTGAAAGCCGTCCTTCACCTAGCTTGAAGGGAACACAAAGTTTCTTTTCAGTTGCCAACTCCACTCCATACATATATATGGGGAGGTACAAGCTCCAACTCGGTTTTACAGTGAAAACGGCAGGCACTTCAAACCGGCACTAGGAAACAGACTGAGAAACCAGAGTAAGGGTTTCTCCTGCAACCCGTTCCCTTTGTGCTGGATGAACGAACGTCTCTCCACATGCTCAGTTCTGAGAGATAAGTGTGTGTGAAAGCCGTCCTTCACCTAGCTTGAAGGGAACACAAAGTTTCTTTTCAGTTGCCAACTCCACTCCATACATATATATGGGGAGGGACAAGCTCCAACTCGGATTTACAGTGAAAACGGCAGGCACTTCAAACCGGCACTAGGAAACAGACTGAGAAACCAGAGTAAGGGTTTCTCCTGCAACCCGTTCCCTTTGTGCTGGATGAACGAACGTCTCTCCACATGCTCAGTTCTGAGACATAAGTGTGTGTGAAAGCCGTCCTTCACCTAGCTTGAAGGGAACACAAAGTTTCTTTTCAGTTGCCAACTCCACTCCATACATATATATGGGGAGGGACAAGCTCCAACTCGGTTTTACAGTGAAAACGGCAGGCACTTCAAACCGGCACTAGGAAACAGACTGAGAAACCAGAGTAAGGGTTTCTCCTGCAACCCGTTCCCTTTGTGCTGGATGAACGAACGTCTCTCCACATGCTCAGTTCTGAGAGATAAGTGTGTGTGAAAGCCGTCCTTCACCTAGCTTGAAGGGAACACAAAGTTTCTTTTCAGTTGCCAACTCCACTCCATACATATATATGGGGAGGTACAAGCTCCAACTCGGTTTTACAGTGAAAACGGCAGGCACTTCAAACCGGCACTAGGAAACAGACTGAGAAACCAGAGTAAGGGTTTCTCCTGCAACCCGTTCCCTTTGTGCTGGATGAACGAACGTCTCTCCACATGCTCAGTTCTGAGAGATAAGTGTGTGTGAAAGCCGTCCTTCACCTAGCTTGAAGGGAACACAAAGTTTCTTTTCAGTTGCCAACTCCACTCCATACATATATATGGGGAGGGACAAGCTCCATCTCGGTTTTACAGTGAAAACGGCAGGCACTTCAAACCGGCACTAGGAAACAGACTGAGAAACCAGAGTAAGGGTTTCTCCTGCAACCCGTTCCCTTTGTGCTGGATGAACGAACGTCTCTCCACATGCTCAGTTCTGAGAGATAAGTGTGTGTGAAAGCCGTCCTTCACCTAGCTTGAAGGGAACACAAAGTTTCTTTTCAGTTGCCAACTCCACTCCATACATATATATGGGGATTTACAAGCTCCAACTCGGTTTTACAGTGAAAACGGCAGGCACTTCAAACCGGCACTAGGAAACAGACTGAGAAACCAGAGTAAGGGTTTCTCCTGCAACCCGTTCCCTTTGTGCTGGATGAACGAACGTCTCTCCACATGCTCAGTTCTGAGAGATAAGTGTGTGTGAAAGCCGTCCTTCAACTAGCTTGAAGGGAACACAAACTTTCTTTTCAGTTGCCAACTCCCCTCCATACAGATATATGGGGAGGTACAAGCTCCAACTCGGTTTTACAGTGAAAACGGCAGGCACTTCAAACCGGCACTAGGAAACAGACTGAGAAACCAGAGTAAGGGTTTCTCCTGCAACCCGTTCCCTTTGTGCTGGATGAACGAACGTCTCTCCACATGCTCAGTTCTGAGAGATAAGTGTGTGTGAAAGCCGTCCTTCACCTAGCTTGAAGGGAACACAAAGTTTCTTTTCAGTTGCCAACTCCACTCCATACATATATATGGGGAGGGACAAGCTCCAACTCGGTTTTACAGTGAAAACGGCAGGCACTTCAAACCGGCAATAGGAAACCGACTGAGAAATCAGAGTAAGGGTTTCTCCTGCAAACAGTTCCCTCTGTGCTGGATGAACGAACGTCTCTCCACATGCTCAGTTCTGAGAGATAAGTGTGTGTGAAAGCCGTCCTTCACCTAGCTTGAAGGGAACACAAAGTTTCTTTTCAGTTGCCAACACCACTACATACATATATATGGGGAGGTACAAGCTCCAACTCGGTTTTACAGTGAAAACGGCAGGCACTTCAAACCGGCACTAGGAAACAGACTGAGAAACCAGAGTAAGGGTTTCTCCTGCAACCCGTTCCCTTTGTGCTGGATGAACGAACGTCTCTCCACATGCTCAGTTCTGAGAGATAAGTGTGTGTGAAAGCCGTCCTTCACGTAGCTTGAAGGGAACACAAAGTTTCTTTTCAGTTGCCAACTCCAATCCATACATATATATGGGGAGGGACAAGCTCCAACTCGGTTTTACAGTGAAAACGGCAGGCACTTCAAACCGGCACTAGGAAACAGACTGAGAAACCAGAGTAAGGGTTTCTCCTGCAACCCGTTCCCTTTGTGCTGGATGAACGAACGTCTCTCCACATGCTCAGTTCTGAGAGATAAGTGTGTGTGAAAGCCGTCCTTCACCTAGCTTGAAGGGAACACAAAGTTTCTTTTCAGTTGCCAACACCACTACATACATATATATGGGGAGGTACAAGCTCCAACACGGTTTTACAGTGAAAACGGCAGGCACTTCAAACCGGCACTAGGAAACAGACTGAGAAACCAGAGTAAGGGTTTCTCCTGCAACCCGTTCCCTTTGTGCTGGATGAACGAACGTCTCTCCACATGCTCAGTTCTGAGAGATAAGTGTGTGTGAAAGCCGTCCTTCACCTAGCTTGAAGGGAACACAAAGTTTCTTTTCAGTTGCCAACTCCACTCCATACATATATATGGGGAGGTACAAGCTCCAACTCGGTTTTACAGTGAAAACGGCAGGCACTTCAAACCGGCACTAGGAAACAGACTGAGAAACCAGAGTAAGGGTTTCTCCTGCAACCCGTTCCCTTTGTGCTGGATAAACGAACGTCTCTCCACATGCTCAGTTCTGAGAGATAAGTGTGTGTGAAAGCCGTCCTTCACCTAGCTTGAAGGGAACACAAAGTTTCTTTTCAGTTGCAACTCCACTCCATACATATATATGGGGAGGTACAAGCTCCAAGTCGGTTTTACAGTGAAAACGGCAGGCACTTCAAACCGGCACTAGGAAACAGACTGAGAAACCAGAGTAAGGGTTTCTCCTGCAACCCGTTCCCTTTGTGCTGGATGAACGAACGTCTCTCCACATGCTCAGTTCTGAGAGATAAGTGTGTGTGAAAGCCGTCCTTCACCTAGCTTGAAGGGAACACAAAGTTTCTTTTCAGTTGCCAACTCCACTCCATACATATATATGGGAATGTACAAGCTCCAACTCGGTTTTACAGTGAAAACGGCAGGCACTTCAAACCGGCACTAGGAAACAGACTGAGAAACCAGAGTAAGGGTTTCTCCTGCAACCCGTTCCCTTTGTGCTGGATGAACGAACGTCTCTCCACATGCTCAGTTCTGAGAGATAAGTGTGTGTGAATGCCGTCCTTCACCTAGCTTGAAGGGAACACAAAGTTTCTTTTCAGTTGCCAACTCCACTCCATACATATATATGGGGAGGTACAAGCTCCAACTCGGTTTTACAGTGAAAACGGCAGGCACTTCAAACCGGCACTAGGAAACAGACTGAGAAACCAGAGTAAGGGTTTCTCCTGCAACCCGTTCCCTTTGTGCTGGATGAACGAACGTCTCTCCACATGCTCAGTTCTGAGAGATAAGTGTGTGTGAAAGCCGTCCTTCACCTAGCTTGAAGGGATCACAAAGTTTCTTTTCAGTTGCCAACTCCACTCCATAGAAGTATATGGGGAGGTACAAGCTCCAAATCGGTTTTACAGTGAAAACGGCAGGCACTTCAAACCGGCACTAGGAAACAGACTGAGAAACCAGAGTAAGGGTTTCTCCTGCAACCCGTTCCCTTTGTGCTGGATGAACGAACGTCTCTCCACATGCTCAGTTCTGAGAGATAAGTGTGTGTGAAAGCCGTCCTTCACCTAGCTTGAAGGGAACACAAAGTTTCTTTTCAGTTGCCAACTCCACTCCATACATATATATGGGGAGGTACAAGCTCCAACTCGGTTTTACAGTGAAAACGGCAGGCACTTCAAACCGGCACTAGGAAACAGACTGAGAAACCAGAGTAAGGGTTTCTCCTGCAACCCGTTCCCTTTGTGCTGGATGAACGAACGTCTCTCCACATGCTCAGTTCTGAGAGATAAGTGTGTGTGAAAGCCGTCCTTCACCTAGCTTGAAGGGAACACAAAGATTCTTTTCTGTTGCCAACTCCACTCCATACATGTATATGTGGAGGTACAAGCTCCAACTCGGTTTTACAGTGAAAACGGCAGGCACTTCAAACCGGCACTAGGAAACAGACTGAGAAACCAGAGTAAGGGTTTCTCCTGCAACCCGTTCCCTTTGTGCTGGATGAACGAACGTCTCTCCACATGCTCAGTTCTGAGAGATAAGTGTGTGTGAAAGCCGTCCTTCACCTAGCTTGAAGGGAACACAAAGTTTCTTTTCAGTTGCCAACTCCACTCCATACATATATATGGGGAGGGACAAGCTCCAACTCGGTTTTACAGTGAAAACGGCAGGCACTTCAAACCGGCACTAGGAAACAGACTGAGAAACCAGAGAAAGGGTTTCTCCTGCAACCCGTTCCCTTTGTGCTGGATGAACGAACGTCTCTCCTCATGCTCAGTTCTGAGAGATTAGTGTGTGTGAAAGCCGTCCTTCACCTAGCTTGAAGGGAGCACAAAGTTTCTTTTCAGTTGCCAACTCCACTCCATACATATATATGGGGAGGTACAAGCTCCAACTCGGTTTTACAGTGAAAACGTCAGGCACTTCAAACCGGCACTAGGAAACAGACTGAGAAACCAGAGTAAGGGTTTCTCCTGCAACCCGTTCCCTTTGTGCTGGATGAACGAACGTCTCTCCACATGCTCAGTTCTGAGAGATAAGTGTGTGTGAAAGCCGTCCTTCACCTAGCTTGAAGGGAACACAAAGTTTCTTTTCAGTTGCCAACTCCACTCCATACATATATATGGGGAGGTACAAGCTCCAACTCGGTTTTACAGTGAAAACGGCAGGCACTTCAAACCGGCACTAGGAAACAGACTGAGAAACCAGAGTAAGGGTTTCTCCTGCAACCCGTTCCCTTTGTGCTGGATGAACGAACGTCTCTCCACATGCTCAGTTCTGAGAGATAAGTGTGTGTGAAAGCCGTCCTTCACCTAGCTTGAAGGGAACACAAAGTTTCTTTTCAGTTGCCAACTCCACTCCATACATATATATGGGGAGGTACAAGCTCCAACTCGGTTTTACAGTGAAAACGGCAGGCACTTCAAACCGGCACTAGGAAACAGACTGAGAAACCAGAGAAAGGGTTTCTCCTGCAACCCGTTCCCTTTGTGCTGGATGAGCGAACGTCTCTCCACATGCTCAGTTCTGAGAGATAAGTGTGTGTGAAAGCCGTCCTTCACCAAGCTTGAAGGGAACACAAAGTTTCTTTTCAGTTGCCAACTCCACTCCATACATATATATGGGGAGGTACAAGCTCCAACTCGGTTTTACAGTGAAAACGGCAGGCACTTTAAACCGGCACTAGGAAACAGACTGAGAAACCAGAGAAAGAGTTTCTCCTGCAACCCGTTCCCTTTGTGCTGGATGAACGAACGTCTCTCCACATGCTCAGATCTGAGAGATTAGTGTGTGTGAAAGCCGTCCTTCACCTAGCTTGAAGGGAACACAAAGTTTCTTTTCAGTTGCCAACTCCACTCCATACATATATATGGGGAGGTACAAGCTCCAACTCGGTTTTACAGTGAAAACGGCAGGCACTTCAAACCGGCACTAGGAAACAGACTGAGAAACCAGAGTAAGGGTTTCTCCTGCAACCCGTTCCCTTTGTGCTGGATGAACGAACGTCTCTCCACATGCTCAGTTCTGAGAGATAAGTGTGTGTGAAAGCCGTCCTTCACCTAGCTTGAAGGGAACACAAAGTTTCTTTTCAGTTGCCAACTCCACTCCATACATATATATGGGGAGGTACAAGCTCCAAGTCGGTTTTACAGTGAAAACGGCAGGCACTTCAAACCGGCACTAGGAAACAGACTGAGAAACCAGAGTAAGGGTTTCTCCTGCAACCCGTTCCCTTTGTGCTGGATGAACGAACGTCTCTCCACATGCTCAGTTCTGAGAGATAAGTGTGTGTGAAAGCCGTCCTTCACCTAGCTTGAAGGGAACACAAAGTTTCTTTTCTGTTGCCAACTCCACTCCATACATGTATATGTGGAGGTACAAGCTCCAAGTCGGTTTTACAGTGAAAACGGCAGGCACTTCAAACCGGCACTAGGAAACAGACTGAGAAACCAGAGTAAGGGTTTCTCCTGCAACCCGTTCCCTTTGTGCTGGATGAACGAACGTCTCTCTACATGCTCAGTTCTGAGAGATAAGTGTGTGTGAAAGCCGTCCTTCACCTAGCTTGAAGGGAACACAAAGTTTCTTTTCAGTTGCCAACTCCACTCCATACATATATATGGGGAGGGACAAGCTCCAACTCGGTTTTACAGTGAAAACGGCAGGCACTTCAAACCGGCACTAGGAAACAGACTGAGAAACCAGAGTAAGGGTTTCTCCTGCAACCCGTTCCCTTTGTGCTGGATGAACGAACGTCTCTCCACATGCTCAGTTCTGAGAGATAAGTGTGTGTGAAAGCCGACCTTCACCTAGCTTGAAGGGAACACAAAGTTTCTTATCAGATGCCAACACCACTCCATACATATATATGGGGAGGTACAAGCTCGAACTCGGTTTTACAGTGAAAACGGCAGGCACTTCAAACCGGCACTAGGAAACAGACTGAGAAACCTGAGTAAGGGTTTCTCCTGCAACCCGTTCCCTTTGTGCTGGATGAACGAACGTCTCTCCTCATGCTCAGTTCTGAGAGATTAGTGTGTGTGAAAGCCGTCCTTCACCTAGCTTGAAGGGAGCACAAAGTTTCTTTTCAGTTGCCAACTCCACTCCATACATATATATGGGGAGGTACAAGCTCCAACTCGGTTTTACAGTGAAAACGGCAGGCACTTCAAACCGGCACTAGGAAACAGACTGAGAAACCAGAGTAAGGGTTTCTCCTGCAACCCGTTCCCTTTGTGCTGGATGAACGAACGTCTCTCCACATGCTCAGTTCTGAGAGATAAGTGTGTGTGAAAGCCGTCCTTCACCTAGCTTGAAGGGAACACAAAGTTTCTTTTCAGTTGCCAACTCCACTCCATACATATATATGGGGAGGGACAAGCTCCAACTCGGTTTTACATTGAAAACGGCAGGCACTTCAAACCGGCACTAGGAAACAGACTGAGAAACCAGAGTAAGGGTTTCTCCTGCAACCCGTTCCCTTTGTGCTGGATGAACGAACGTCTCTCCACATGCTCAGTTCTGAGAGAAAAGTGTGTGTGAAAGCCGTCCTTCACCTAGCTTGAAGGGAACACAAAGTTTCTTTTCAGTTGCCAACTCCACTCCATACATATATATGGGGAGGTACAAGCTCCAACTCGGTTTTACAGTGAAAACGGCAGGCACTTCAAACCGGCACTAGGAAACAGACTGAGAAACCAGAGAAAGGGTTTCTCCTGCAACCCGTTCCCTTTGTGCTGGATGAACGAACGTCTCTCCACATGCTCAGTTCTGAGAGATAAGTGTGTGTGAAAGCCGTCCTTCACCAAGCTTGAAGGGAACACAAAGTTTCTTTTCAGTTGCCAACTCCACTCCATACATATATATGGGGAGGTACAAGCTCCAACTCGGTTTTACAGTGAAAACGGCAGGCACTTTAAACCGGCACTAGGAAACAGACTGAGAAACCAGAGAAAGGGTTTCTCCTGCAACCCGTTCCCTTTGTGCTGGATGAACGAATGTCTCTCCACATGCTCAGTTCTGAGAGATAAGTGTGTGTGAAAGCCGTCCTTCACCTAGCTTGAAGGGAACACAAAGTTTCTTTTCAGTTGCCAACTCCACTCCATACATATATATGGGAATGCACAAGCTCCAACTCGGTTTTACAGTGAAAACGGCAGGCACATTAAACCGGCACTAGGAAACAGACTGAGAAACCAGAGTAAGGGTTTCTCCTGCAACCCGTTCCCTTTGTGCTGGATGAACGAACGTCTCTCCTCATGCTCAGTTCTGAGAGATTAGTGTGTGTGAAAGCCGTCCTTCACCTAGCTTGAAGGGAGCACAAAGTTTCTTTTCAGTTGCCAACTCCACTCCATACATATATATGGGGAGGTACAAGCTCCAACTCGGTTTTACAGTGAAAACGGCAGGCACTTCAAACCGGCACTAGGAAACAGACTGAGAAACCAGAGTAAGGGTTTCTCCTGCAACCCGTTCCCTTTGTGCTGGATGAACGAACGTCTCTCCACATGCTCAGTTCTGAGAGATAAGTGTGTGTGAAAGCCGTCCTTCACCTAGCTTGAAGGGAACACAAAGTTTCTTTTCAGTTGCCAACTCCACTCCATACATATATATGGGGAGGTACAAGCTCCAACTCGGTTTTACAGTGAAAACGGCAGGCACTTCAAACCGGCACTAGGAAACAGACTGAGAAACCAGAGTAAGGGTTTCTCCTGCAACCCGTTCCCTTTGTGCTGGATGAACGAACGTCTCTCCACATGCTCAGTTCTGAGAGATAAGTGTGTGTGAAAGCCGTCCTTCACCTAGCTTGAAGGGAGCACAAAGTTTCTTTTCAGTTGCCAACTCCACTCCATACATATATATGGGGAGGTACAAGCTCCAACTCGGTTTTACAGTGAAAACGGCAGGCACTTCAAACCGGCACTAGGAAACAGACTGAGAAACCAGAGTAAGGGTTTCTCCTGCAACCCGTTCCCTTTGTGCTGGATGAACGAACGTCTCTCCACATGCTCAGTTCTGAGAGATAAGTGTGTGTGAAAGCCGTCCTTCACCTAGCTTGAAGGGAACACAAAGTTTCTTTTCAGTTGCCAACTCCACTCCATACATATATATGGGGAGGTACAAGCTCCAACTCGGTTTTACATTGAAAACGGCAGGCACTTCAAACCGGCACTAGGAAACAGACTGAGAAACCAGAGTAAGGGTTTCTCCTGCAACCCGTTCCCTTTGTGCTGGATGAACGAACGTCTCTCCACATGCTCAGTTCTGAGAGAAAAGTGTGTGTGAAAGCCGTCCTTCACCTAGCTTGAAGGGAACACAAAGTTTCTTTTCAGTTGCCAACTCCACTCCATACATATATATGGGGAGGTACAAGCTCCAACTCGGTTTTACAGTGAAAACGGCAGGCACTTCAAACCGGCACTAGGAAACAGACTGAGAAACCAGAGAAAGGGTTTCTCCTGCAACCCGATCCCTTTGTGCTGGATGAACGAACGTCTCTCCACATGCTCAGTTCTGAGAGATAAGTGTGTGTGAAAGCCGTCCTTCACCAAGCTTGAAGGGAACACAAAGTTTCTTTTCAGTTGCCAACTCCACTCCATACATATATATGGGGAGGTACAAGCTCCAACTCGGTTTTACACTGAAAACGGCAGGCACTTTAAACCGGCACTAGGAAACAGACTGAGAAACCAGAGAAAGGGTTTCTCCTGCAACCCGTTCCCTTTGTGCTGGATGAACGAACGTCTCTCCACATGCTCAGTTCTGAGAGATAAGTGTGTGTGAAAGCCGTCCTTCACCTAGCTTGAAGGGGACACAAAGTTTCTTTTCAGTTGCCAACTCCACTCCATACATATATATGGGGAGGTACAAGCTCCAACTCGGTTTTACAGTGAAAACGGCAGGCACTTCAAACCGGCACTAGGAAACAGACTGAGAAACCAGAGTAAGGGTTTCTCCTGCAACCCGTTCCCTTTGTGCTGGATGAACGAACGTCTCTCCACATGCTCAGTTCTGAGAGATAAGTGTGTGTGAAAGCCGTCCTTCACCTAGCTTGAAGGGAACACAAAGTTTCTTTTCAGTTGCCAACTCCACTCCATACATATATATGGGGAGGGACAAGCTCCAACTCGGTTTTACAGTGAAAACGGCAGGCACTTCAAACCGGCACTAGGAAACAGACTGAGAAACCAGAGTAAGGGTTTCTCCTGCAACCCGTTCCCTTTGTGCTGGATGAACGAACGTCTCTCCACATGCTCAGTTCTGAGAGATAAGTGTGTGTGAAAGCCGTCCTTCACCTAGCTTGAAGGGGACACAAAGTTTCTTTTCAGTTGCCAACTCCACTCCATACATATATATGGGGAGGTACAAGCTCCAACTCGGTTTTACAGTGAAAACGGCAGGCACTTCAAACCGGCACTAGGAAACAGACTGAGAAACCAGAGTAAGGGTTTCTCCTGCAACCCGTTCCCTTTGTGCTGGATGAACGAACGTCTCTCCACATGCTCAGATCTGAGAGATAAGTGTGTGTGAAACCGTCCTTCAAATAGCTTGAAGGGAACACAAAGTTTCTTTTCAGTTGCCAACTCCACTCCATACATATATATGGGGAGGTACAAGCTCCAACTCGGTTTTACAGTGAAAACGGCAGGCACTTCAAACCGGCACTAGGAAACAGACTGAGAAACCAGAGTAACGGTTTCTCCTGCAACCCGTTCCCTTTGTGCTGGATGAACGAACGTCTCTCCACATGCTCAGTTCTGAGAGATAAGTGTGTGTGAAAGCCGTCCTTCACCTAGCTTGAAGGGAACACAAAGTTTCTTTTCAGTTGCCAACTCCACTCCATACATATATATGGGGAGGTACAAGCTCCAACTCGGTTTTACAGTGAAAACGGCAGGCACTTCAAACCGGCACTAGGAAACAGACTGAGAAACCAGAGTAAGGGTTTCTCCTGCAACCCGTTCCCTTTGTGCTGGATGAACGAACGTCTCTCCACATGCTCAGTTCTGAGAGATAAGTGTGTGTGAAAGCCGTCCTTCACCTAGCTTGAAGGGAACACAAAGTTTCTTTTCAGTTGCCAACTCCACTCCATACATATATATGGGGAGGTACAAGCTCCAACTCGGTTTTACAGTGAAAACGGCAGGCACTTAAAACCGGCACTAGGAAACCGACTGAGAAACCAGAGTAAGGGCTTCTCCTGCAACCGGTTCCCTTTGGGCTGGATGAACGAACGTCTCTCCACATGCTCAGTTCTGAGAGATAAGTGTGTGTGAAAGCCGTCCTTCACCTAGCTTGAAGGGAACACAAAGTTTCTTTTCAGTTGCCAACTCCACTCCATACATATATATGGGGAGTTAAAAGCTCCAACTCGGTTTTACAGTGAAAACGGCAGGCACTTCAAACCGGCACTAGGAAACAGACTGAGAAACCAGAGTAAGGGTTTCTCCTGCAACCCGTTCCCTTTGTGCTGGATGAACGAACGTCTCTCCACATGCTCAGTTCTGAGAGATAAGTGTGTGTGAAAGCCGTCCTTCACCTAGCTTGAAGGGAACACAAAGTTTCTTTTCAGTTGCCAACTCCACTCCATACATATATATGGGGAGGTACAAGCTCGAACTCTGTTTTACAGTGAAAACGGCAGGCACTACAAACCGACACTAGGAAACAGACTGAGAAACCAGAGTAAGGGTTTCTCCTGCAACCCGTTCCCTTTGTGCTGGATGAACGAACGTCTCTCCACATGCTCAGTTCTGAGAGATAAGTGTGTGTGAAAGCCGTCCTTCACCTAGCTTGAAGGGAACACAAAGTTTCTTTTCAGTTGCCAACTCCACTCCATACATATATATGGGGAGGTACAAGCTCCAACTCGGTTTTACAGTGAAAACGGCAGGCACTTCAAACCGGCACTAGGAAACAGACTGAGAAACCAGAGTAAGGGTTTCTCCTGCAACCCGTTCCCTTTGTGCTGGATGAACGAACGTCTCTCCACATGCTCAGTTCTGAGAGATAAGTGTGTGTGAAAGCCGTCCTTCACGTAGCTTGAAGGGAACACAAAGTTTCTTTTCAGTTGCCAACTCCACTCCATACATATATATGGGGAGTTACAAGCTCCATCTCGGTTTTACAGTGAAAACGGCAGGCACTTCAAACCGGCACTAGGAAACAGACTGAGAAACCAGAGTAAGGGTTTCTCCTGCAACCCGTTCCCTTTGTGCTGGATGAACGAACGTCTCTCCACATGCTCAGTTCTGAGAGATAAGTGTGTGTGAAAGCCGTCCTTCACCTAGCTTGAAGGGAACACAAAGTTTCTTTTCAGTTGCCAACTCCACTCCATACATATATATGGGGAGGGACAAGCTCCAACTCGGTTTTACAGTGAAAACGGCAGGCACTTCAAACCGGCACTAGGAAACAGACTGAGAAACCAGAGTAAGGGTTTCTCCTGCAACCCGTTCCCTTTGTGCTGGATGAACGAACGTCTCTCCACATGCTCAGTTCTGAGAGATAAGTGTGTGTGAAAGCCGTCCTTCACGTAGCTTGAAGGGAACACAAAGTTTCTTTTCAGTTGCCAACTCCACTCCATACATATATATGGGGAGTTACAAGCTCCATCTCGGTTTTACAGTGAAAACGGCAGGCACTTCAAACCGGCACTAGGAAACAGACTGAGAAACCAGAGTAAGGGTTTCTCCTGCAACCCGTTCCCTTTGTGCTGGATGAACGAACGTCTCTCCACATGCTCAGTTCTGAGAGATAAGTGTGTGTGAAAGCCGTCCTTCACCTAGCTTGAAGGGAACACAAAGTTTCTTTTCAGTTGCCAACTCCACTCCATACATATATATGGGGAGGGACAAGCTCCAACTCGGTTTTACAGTGAAAACGGCAGGCACTTCAAACCGGCACTAGGAAACAGACTGAGAAACCAGAGTAAGGGTTTCTCCTGCAACCCGTTCCCTTTGTGCTGGATGAACGAACGTCTCTCCACATGCTCAGTTCTGAGAGATAAATGTGTGTGAAAGCCGTCCTTCACCTAGCTTGAAGGGAACAAAAAGTTTCTTTTCAGTTGCCAACTCCACTCCATACATATATATGGGGAGGTACAAGCTCCAACTCGGTTTTACACTGAAAACGGCAGGCACTTCAAATCGGCACTAGGAAACCGACTGAGAAACCAGAGTAAGGGTTTCTCCTGCAACCCGTTCCCTTTGTGCTGGATGAACGAACGTCTCTCCACATGCTCAGTTCTGAGAGATAAGTGTGTGTGAAAGCCGTCCTTCACCTAGCTTGAAGGGAACACAAAGTTTCTTTTCAGTTGCCAACTCCACTCCATACATATATATGGGGAGGTACAAGCTCCAACTCGGTTTTACAGTGAAAACGGCAGGCACTTCAAACCGGCACTAGGAAACAGACTGAGAAACCAGAGTAACGGTTTCTCCTGCAACCCGTTCCCTTTGTGCTGGATGAACGAACGTCTCTCCACATGCTCAGTTCTGAGAGATAAGTGTGTGTGAAAGCCGACCTTCACCTAGCTTGAAGGGAACACAAAGTTTCTTTTCAGTTGCCAACTCCACTCCATACATATATATGGGAAGGTACAAGCTCCAACTCGGTTTTACAGTGAAAACGGCAGGCACTTCAAACCGGCACTAGGAAACAGACTGAGAAACCAGAGTAAGGGTTTCTCCTGCAACCCGTTCCCTTTGTGCTGGATGAACGAACGTCTCTCCACATGCTCAGTTCTGAGAGATAAGTGTGTGTGAAAGCCGTCCTTCACCTAGCTTGAAGGGAACACAAAGTTTCTTTTCAGTTGCCAACTCCACTCCATACATATATATGGGGAGGTACAAGCTCCAACTCGGTTTTACAGTGAAAACGGCAGGCACTTCAAACCGGCACTAGGAAACCGACTGAGAAACCAGAGTAAGGGCTTCTCCTGCAACCCGTTCCCTTTGTGCTGGATGAACGAACGTCTCTCCACATGCTCAGTTCTGAGAGATAAGTGTGTGTGAAAGCCGTCCTTCACCTAGCTTGAAGGGAACACAAAGTTTCTTTTCAGTTGCCAACTCCACTCCATACATATATATGGGGAGGTACAAGCTCCAACTCGGTTTTACAGTGAAAACCGCAGGCACTTCAAACCGGCACTAGGAAACAGACTGAGAAACCAGAGTAAGGGTTTCTCCTGCAAAACGTTCCCTTTGTGCTGGATGAACGAACGTCTCTCCACATGCTCAGTTCTGAGAGATAAGTGTGTGTGAAAGCCGTCCTTCACCTAGCTTGAAGGGAACACAAAGTTTCTTTTCAGTTGCCAACTCCACTCCATACATATATATGGGGAGGTACAAGCTCCATCTCGGTTTTACAGTGAAAACGGCAGGCACTTCAAACCGGCACTAGGAAACAGACTGAGAAACCAGAGTAAGGGTTTCTCCTGCAACCCGTTCCCTTTGTGCTGGATGAACGAACGTCTCTCCACATGCTCAGTTCTGAGAGATAAGTGTGTGTGAAAGCCGTCCTTCACCTAGCTTGAAGGGAACACAAAGTTTCTTTTCAGTTGCCAACTCCACTCCATACATATATATGGGGAGGGACAAGCTCCAACTCGGTTTTACAGTGAAAACGGCAGGCACTTCAAACCGGCACTAGGAAACAGACTGAGAAACCAGAGTAAGGGTTTCTCCTGCAACCCGTTCCCTTTGTGCTGGATGAACGAACGTCTCTCCACATGCTCAGTTCTGAGAGATAAGTGTGTGTGAAAGCCGTCCTTCACCTAGCTTGAAGGGAACACAAAGTTTCTTTTCAGTTGCCAACTCCACTCCATACATATATAAGGGGAGGTACAAGCTCCAACTCGGTTTTACAGTGAATACGGCAGGCACTTCAAACCGGCACTAGGAAACCGACTGAGAAACCAGAGTAAGGGCTTCTACTGCAACCCGTTCCCTTTGTGCTGGATGAACGAACGTCTCTCCACATGCTCAGTTCTGAGAGATAAGTGTGTGTGAAAGCCGTCCTTCACCTAGCTTGAAGGGAACACAAAGTTTCTTTTCAGTTGCCAACTCCACTCCATACATATATATGGGGAGTTACAAGCTCGAACTCTGTTTTACAGTGAAAACGGCAGGCACTTCAAACCGACACTAGGAAACAGACTGAGAAACCAGAGTAAGGGTTTCTCCTGCAACCCGTTCCCTTTGTGCTGGATGAACGAACGTCTCTCCACATGCTCAGTTCTGAGAGATAAGTGTGTGTGAAAGCCGTCCTTCACCTAGCTTGAAGGGAACACAAAGTTTCTTTTCAGTTGCCAACTCCACTCCATACATATATATGGGGAGGTACAAGCTCCAACTCGGTTTTACAGTGAAAACGGCAGGCACTTCAAACCGGCACTAGGAAACAGACTGAGAAACCAGAGTAAGGGTTTCTCCTGCAACCCGTTCCCTTTGTGCTGGATGAACGAACGTCTCTCCACATGCTCAGTTCTGAGAGATAAGTGTGTGTGAAAGCCGTCCTTCACCTAGCTTGAAGGGAACACAAAGTTTCTTTTCAGTTGCCAACTCCACTCCATACATATATATGGGGAGGTACAAGCTCCAACTCGGTTTTACAGTGAATACGGCAGGCACTTCAAACCGGCACTAGGAAACAGACTGAGAAACCAGAGTAAGGGTTTCTCCTGCAACCCGTTCCCTTTGTGCTGGATGAACGAACGTCTCTCCACATGCTCAGTTCTGAGAGATAAGTGTGTGTGGAAGCCGTCCTTCACCTAGCTTGAAGGGAACACAAAGTTTCTTTTCAGTTGCCAACTCCACTCCATACATATATATGGGAAGGGACAAGCTCCAACTCGGTTTTACAGTGAAAACGGCAGGCACTTCAAACCAGCACTAGGAAACAGACTGAGAAACCAGAGTAAGGGTTTCTCCTGCAACCCGTTCCCTTTGTGCTGGATGAACGAACGTCTCTCCACATGCTCAGTTCTGAGAGATAAGTGTGTGTGAAAGCCGTCCTTCACCTAGCTTGAAGGGAACACAAAGTTTCTTTTCAGTTGCCAACTCCACTCCATACATATATATGGGGAGGTACAAGCTCCAACTCGGTTTTACAGTGAAAACGGCAGGCACTTCAAACCGGCACTAGGAAACAGACTGAGAAACCAGAGTAAGGGTTTCTCCTGCAAACCGTTCCCTTTGTGCTGGATGAACGAACGTCTCTCCACATGCTCAGTTCTGAGAGATTAAGTGTGTGTGAAAGCCGTCCTTCACCTAGCTTGAAGGGAACACAAAGTTTCTTTTCAGTTGCCAACTCCACTCCATACATATATATGGGGAGGAACAAGTTCCAACTCGGTTTTACAGTGAAAACGGCAGGCACTTCATACCGGCACTAGGAAACAGACTGAGAAACCAGAGTAAGGGTTTCACCTGCAACCCGTTCCCTTTGTGCTGGATGAACGAACGTCTCTCTACATGCTCAGTTCTGAGAGATAAGTGTGTGTGAAAGCCGTCCTTCACCTAGCTTGAAGGGAACACAAAGTTTCTTTTCAGTTGCCAACTCCACTCCATACATATATATGGGGAGGTACAAGCTCCAACTCGGTTTTACAGTGAAAACGGCAGGCACTTCAAACCGGCACTAGGAAACAGACTGAGAAACCAGAGTAAGGGTTTCTCCTGCAACCCGTTCCCTTTGTGCTGGATGAACGAACGTCTCTCCACATGCTCAGTTCTGAGAGATAAGTGTGTGTGAAAGCCGTCCTTCACCTAGCTTGAAGGGAACACAAAGTTTCTTTTCAGTTGCCAACTCCACTCCATACATATATATGGGGAGGTACAAGCTCCAACTCGGTTTTACAGTGAAAACGGCAGGCACTTCAAACCGGCACTAGGAAACAGACTGAGAAACCAGAGTAAGGGTTTCTCCTGCAACCCGTTCCCTTTGTGCTGGATGAACGAACGTCTCTCCACATGCTCAGTTCTGAGAGATAAGTGTGTGTGAAAGCCGTCCTTCACCTAGCTTGAAGGGAACACAAAGTTTCTTTTCAGTTGCCAACTCCACTCCATACATATATATGGGGAGGGACAAGCTCCAACTCGGTTTTACAGTGAAAACGGCAGGCACTTCAAACCGGCACTAGGAAACCGACTGAGAAACCAGAGTAAGGGTTTCTCCTGCAACCCGTTCCCTTTGTGCTGGATGAACGAACGTCTCTCCACATGCTCAGTTCTGAGAGATAAGTGTGTGTGAAAGCCGTCCTTCACCTAGCTTGAAGGGAACACAAAGTTTCTTTTCAGTTGCCAACTCCACTCCATACATATATATGGGGAGGTACAAGCTCCAACTCGGTTTTACAGTGAAAACGGCAGGCACTTCAAACCGGCACTAGGAAACAGACTGAGAAACCAGAGTAAGGGTTTCTCCTGCAACCCGTTCCCTTTGTGCTGGATGAACGAACGTCTCTCCACATGCTCAGTTCTGAGAGATAAGTGTGTGTGAAAGCCGTCCTTCACCTAGCTTGAAGGGAACTCAAAGTTTCTTTTCAGTTGCCAACTCCACTCCATACATATATATGGGGAGGTACAAGCTCCAACTCGGTTTTACAGTGAAAACGGCAGGCACTTCAAACCGGCACTAGGAAACAGACTGAGAAACCAGAGTAAGGGTTTCTCATGCAACCCGTTCCCTTTGTGCTGGATGAACGAACGTCTCTCCACATGCTCAGTTCTGAGAGATAAGTGTGTGTGAAAGCCGTCCTTCACCTAGCTTGAAGGGAACACAAAGTTTCTTTTCAGTTGCCAACTCCACTCCATACATATATATGGGGAGGTACAAGCTCCAACTCGGTTTTACAGTGAAAACCGCAGGCACTTCAAACCGGCACTAGGAAACAGACTGAGAAACCAGAGTAAGGGTTTCCCTGCAAAACGTTCCCTTTGTGCTGGATGAACGAACGTCTCTCCACATGCTCAGTTCTGAGAGATAAGTGTGTGTGAAAGCCGTCCTTCACCTAGCTTGAAGGGAACACAAAGTTTCTTTTCAGTTGCCAACTCCACTCCATACATATATATGGGGAGGGACAAGCTCCAACTCGGTTTTACAGTGAAAACGGCAGGCACTTCAAACCGGCACTAGGAAACAGACTGAGAAACCAGAGTAAGGGTTTCTCCTGCAACCCGTTCCCTTTGTGCTGGATGAACGAACGTCTCTCCACATGCTCAGTTCTGAGAGATAAGTGTGTGTGAAAGCCGTCCTTCACCTAGCTTGAAGGGAACACAAAGTTTCTTTTCAGTTGCCAACTCCACTCCATACATATATATGGGGAGGTACAAGCTCCAACTCGGTTTTACAGTGAAAACGGCAGGCACTTCAAACCGGCACTAGGAAACAGACTGAGAAACCAGAGTAAGGGTTTCTCCTGCAACCCGTTCCCTTTGTGCTGGATGAACGAACGTCTCTCCACATGCTCAGTTCTGAGAGATAAGTGTGTGTGAAAGCCGTCCTTCACCTAGCTTGAAGGGAACACAAAGTTTCTTTTCAGTTGCCAACTCCACTCCATACATATATATGGGGAGGGACAAGCTCCAAGTCGGTTTTACAGTGAAAACGGCAGGCACTTCAAACCGGCACTAGGAAACAGACTGAGAAACCAGAGTAAGGGTTTCTCCTGCAACCCGTTCCCTTTGTGCTGGATGAACGAACGTCTCTCCACATGCTAAGTTCTGAGAGATAAGTGTGTGTGAAAGCCGTCCTTCACCTAGCTTGAAGGGAACACAAAGTTTCTTTTCAGTTGCCAACTCCACTCCATACATATATATGGGGAGGTACAAGCTCCAACTCGGTTTTACAGTGAAAACGGCAGGCACTTCAAACCGGCACAAGGAAACCGACTGAGAAATCAGAGTAAGGGTTTCTCCTGCAAACAGTTCCCTCTGTGCTGGATGAACGAACGTCTCTCCACATGCTCAGTTCTGAGAGATAAGTGTGTGTGAAAGCCGTCCTTCACCTAGCTTGAAGGGAACACAAAGTTTCTTTTCAGTTGCCAACTCCACTCCATACATATATATGGGGAGGTACAAGCTCCAACTCGGTTTTACAGTGAAAACGGCAGGCACTTCAAACCGGCACTAGGAAACAGACTGAGAAACCAGAGTAAGGGTTTCTTCTGCAACCCGTTCCCTTTGTGCTGGATGAACGAACGTCTCTCCACATGCTCAGTTCTGAGAGATAAGTGTGTGTGAAAGCCGTCCTTCACCTAGCTTGAAGGGAACACAAAGTTTCTTTTCAGTTGCCAACTCCACTCCATACATATATATGGGGAGGGACAAGCTCCAACTCGGTTTTACAGTGAAAACGGCAGGCACTTCAAACCGGCACTAGGAAACAGACTGAGAAACCAGAGTAAGGGTTTCTCCTGCAACCCGTTCCCTTTGTGCTGGATGAACGAACGTCTCTCCACATGCTCAGTTCTGAGAGATAAGTGTGTGTGAAAGCCGTCCTTCACCTAGCTTGAAGGGAACACAAAGTTTCTTTTCAGTTGCCAACTCCACTCCATACATATATATGGGGAGGTACAAGCTTCAACTCGATTTTACAGTGAAAACGGCAGGCAATTCAAACCGGCACAAGGAAACCGACTGAGAAATCAGAGTAAGGGTTTCTCCTGCAAACAGTTCCCTCTGTGCTGGATGAACGAACGTCTCTCCACATGCTCAGTTCTGAGAGATAAGTGTGTGTGAAAGCCGTCCTTCACCTAGCTTGAAGGGAACACAAAGTTTCTTTTCAGTTGCCAACTCTACTCCATACATATATATGGGGAGGTACAAGCTCCAAGTCGGTTTTACACTGAAAACGGCAGGCACTTCAAACCGGCACTAGGAAACAGACTGAGAAACCAGAGTAAGGGTTTCTCCTGCAACCCGTTCCCTTTGTGCTGGATGAACGAACGTCTCTCCACATGCTCAGTTCTGAGAGATAAGTGTGTGTGAAAGCCGTCCTTCACCTAGCTTGAAGGGAACACAAAGTTTCTTTTCAGTTGCCAACTCCACTCCATACATATATATGGGGAGGGACAAGCTCCAACTCGGTTTTACAGTGAAAACGGCAGGCACTTCAAACCGGCACTAGGAAACAGACTGAGAAACCAGAGTAAGGGTTTCTCCTTCAACCCGTTCCCTTTGTGCTGGATGAACGAACGTCTCTCCACATGCTCAGTTCTGAGAGATAAGTGTGTGTGAAAGCCGTCCTTCACCTAGCTTGAAGGGAACACAAAGTTTCTTTTCAGTTGCCAACTCCACTCCATACATATATATGGGGAGGTACAAGCTCCAACTCGGTTTTACAGTGAAAACGGCAGGCACTTCAAACCGGCACTAGGAAACAGACTGAGAAACCAGAGTAAGGGTTTCTCCTGCAACCCGTTCCCTTTGTGCTGGATGAACGAACGTCTCTCCACATGCTCAGTTCTGAGAGATAAGTGTGTGTGAAAGCCGTCCTTCACCTAGCTTGAAGGGAACACAAAGTTTCTTTTCAGTTGCCAACTCCACTCCATACATATATATGGGGAGGTACAAGCTCCAACTCGGTTTTACAGTGAAAACGGCAGGCACTTCAAACCGGCACTAGGAAACAGACTGAGAAACCAGAGTAAGGGTTTCTCCTGCAACCCGTTCCCTTTGTGCTGGATGAACGAACGTCTCTCCACATGCTCAGTTCTGAGAGATAAGTGTGTGTGAAAGCCGTCCTTCACCTAGCTTGAAGGGAACACAAAGTTTCTTTTCAGTTGCCAACTCCACTCCATACATATATATGGGGAGGTACAAGCTCCAACTCGGTTTTACAGTGAAAACGGCAGGCACTTCAAACCGGCACTAGGAAACCGACTGAGAAACCAGAGTAAGGGTTTCTCCTGCAACCCGTTCCCTTTGTGCTGGATGAACGAACGTCTCTCCACATGCTCAGTTCTGAGAGATAAGTGTGTGTGAAAGCCGTCCTTCACCTAGCTTGAAGGGAACACAAAGTTTCTTTTCAGTTGCCAACTCCACTCCATACATATATATGGGGAGGTACAAGCTCCAACTCGGTTTTACAGTGAAAACGGCAGGCACTTCAAACCGGCACTAGGAAACAGACTGAGAAACCAGAGTAAGGGTTTCTCCTGCAAACCGTTCCCTTTGTGCTGGATGAACGAACGTCTCTCCACATGCTCAGTTCTGAGAGATTAAGTGTGTGTGAAAGCCGTCCTTCACCTAGCTTGAAGGGAACACAAAGTTTCTTTTCAGTTGCCAACTCCACTCCATACATATATATGGGGAGGTACAAGCTCCAACTCGGTTTTACAGTGAAAACGGCAGGCACTTCAAACCGGCACTAGGAAACAGACTGAGAAACCAGAGTAAGGGTTTCTCCTGCAAACCGTTCCCTTTGTGCTGGATGAACGAACGTCTCTCCACATGCTCAGTTCTGAGAGATTAAGTGTGTGTGAAAGCCGTCCTTCACCTAGCTTGAAGGGAACACAAAGTTTCTTTTCAGTTGCCAACTCCACTCCATACATATATATGGGGAGGAACAAGTTCCAACTCGGTTTTACAGTGAAAACGGCAGGCACTTCATACCGGCACTAGGAAACAGACTGAGAAACCAGAGTAAGGGTTTCACCTGCAACCCGTTCCCTTTGTGCTGGATGAACGAACGTCTCTCTACATGCTCAGTTCTGAGAGATAAGTGTGTGTGAAAGCCGTCCTTCACCTAGCTTGAAGGGAACACAAAGTTTCTTTTCAGTTGCCAACTCCACTCCATACATATATATGGGGAGGTACAAGCTCCAACTCGGTTTTACAGTGAAAACGGCAGGCACTTCAAACCGGCACTAGGAAACAGACTGAGAAACCAGAGTAAGGGTTTCTCCTGCAACCCGTTCCCTTTGTGCTGGATGAACGAACGTCTCTCCACATGCTCAGTTCTGAGAGATAAGTGTGTGTGAAAGCCGTCCTTCACCTAGCTTGAAGGGAACACAAAGTTTCTTTTCAGTTGCCAACTCCACTCCATACATATATATGGGGAGGTACAAGCTCCAACTCGGTTTTACAGTGAAAACGGCAGGCACTTCAAACCGGCACTAGGAAACAGACTGAGAAACCAGAGTAAGGGTTTCTCCTGCAACCCGTTCCCTTTGTGCTGGATGAACGAACGTCTCTCCACATGCTCAGTTCTGAGAGATAAGTGTGTGTGAAAGCCGTCCTTCACCTAGCTTGAAGGGAACACAAAGTTTCTTTTCAGTTGCCAACTCCACTCCATACATATATATGGGGAGGGACAAGCTCCAACTCGGTTTTACAGTGAAAACGGCAGGCACTTCAAACCGGCACTAGGAAACCGACTGAGAAACCAGAGTAAGGGTTTCTCCTGCAACCCGTTCCCTTTGTGCTGGATGAACGAACGTCTCTCCACATGCTCAGTTCTGAGAGATAAGTGTGTGTGAAAGCCGTCCTTCACCTAGCTTGAAGGGAACACAAAGTTTCTTTTCAGTTGCCAACTCCACTCCATACATATATATGGGGAGGTACAAGCTCCAACTCGGTTTTACAGTGAAAACGGCAGGCACTTCAAACCGGCACTAGGAAACAGACTGAGAAACCAGAGTAAGGGTTTCTCCTGCAACCCGTTCCCTTTGTGCTGGATGAACGAACGTCTCTCCACATGCTCAGTTCTGAGAGATAAGTGTGTGTGAAAGCCGTCCTTCACCTAGCTTGAAGGGAACTCAAAGTTTCTTTTCAGTTGCCAACTCCACTCCATACATATATATGGGGAGGGACAAGCTCCAAGTCGGTTTTACAGTGAAAACGGCAGGCACTTCAAACCGGCACTAGGAAACAGACTGAGAAACCAGAGTAAGGGTTTCTCCTGCAACCCGTTCCCTTTGTGCTGGATGAACGAACGTCTCTCCACATGCTCAGTTCTGAGAGATAAGTGTGTGTGAAAGCCGTCCTTCACCTAGCTTGAAGGGAACACAAAGTTTCTTTTCAGTTGCCAACTCCACTCCATACATATATATGGGGAGGTACAAGCTCCAACTCGGTTTTACAGTGAAAACGGCAGGCACTTCAAACCGGCACTAGGAAACAGACTGAGAAACCAGAGTAAGGGTTTCCCTGCAAAACGTTCCCTTTGTGCTGGATGAACGAACGTCTCTCCACATGCTCAGTTCTGAGAGATAAGTGTGTGTGAAAGCCGTCCTTCACCTAGCTTGAAGGGAACACAAAGTTTCTTTTCAGTTGCCAACTCCACTCCATACATATATATGGGGAGGGACAAGCTCCAACTCGGTTTTACAGTGAAAACGGCAGGCACTTCAAACCGGCACTAGGAAACAGACTGAGAAACCAGAGTAAGGGTTTCTCCTGCAACCCGTTCCCTTTGTGCTGGATGAACGAACGTCTCTCCACATGCTCAGTTCTGAGAGATAAGTGTGTGTGAAAGCCGTCCTTCACCTAGCTTGAAGGGAACACAAAGTTTCTTTTCAGTTGCCAACTCCACTCCATACATATATATGGGGAGGGACAAGCTCCAACTCGGTTTTACAGTGAAAACGGCAGGCACTTCAAACCGGCACTAGGAAACAGACTGAGAAACCAGAGTAAGGGTTTCTCCTGCAACCCGTTCCCTTTGTGCTGGATGAACGAACGTCTCTCCACATGCTCAGTTCTGAGAGATAAGTGTGTGTGAAAGCCGTCCTTCACCTAGCTTGAAGGGAACACAAAGTTTCTTTTCAGTTGCCAACTCCACTCCATACATATATATGGGGAGGTACAAGCTTCAACTCGATTTTACAGTGAAAACGGCAGGCAATTCAAACCGGCACAAGGAAACCGACTGAGAAATCAGAGTAAGGGTTTCTCCTGCAAACAGTTCCCTCTGTGCTGGATGAACGAACGTCTCTCCACATGCTCAGTTCTGAGAGATAAGTGTGTGTGAAAGCCGTCCTTCACCTAGCTTGAAGGGAACACAAAGTTTCTTTTCAGTTGCCAACTCTACTCCATACATATATATGGGGAGGTACAAGCTCCAAGTCGGTTTTACACTGAAAACGGCAGGCACTTCAAACCGGCACTAGGAAACAGACTGAGAAACCAGAGTAAGGGTTTCTCCTGCAACCCGTTCCCTTTGTGCTGGATGAACGAACGTCTCTCCACATGCTCAGTTCTGAGAGATAAGTGTGTGTGAAAGCCGTCCTTCACCTAGCTTGAAGGGAACACAAAGTTTCTTTTCAGTTGCCAACTCCACTCCATACATATATATGGGGAGGGACAAGCTCCAACTCGGTTTTACAGTGAAAACGGCAGGCACTTCAAACCGGCACTAGGAAACAGACTGAGAAACCAGAGTAAGGGTTTCTCCTTCAACCCGTTCCCTTTGTGCTGGATGAACGAACGTCTCTCCACATGCTCAGTTCTGAGAGATAAGTGTGTGTGAAAGCCGTCCTTCACCTAGCTTGAAGGGAACACAAAGTTTCTTTTCAGTTGCCAACTCCACTCCATACATATATATGGGGAGGTACAAGCTCCAACTCGGTTTTACAGTGAAAACGGCAGGCACTTCAAACCGGCACTAGGAAACAGACTGAGAAACCAGAGTAAGGGTTTCTCCTGCAACCCGTTCCCTTTGTGCTGGATGAACGAACGTCTCTCCACATGCTCAGTTCTGAGAGATAAGTGTGTGTGAAAGCCGTCCTTCACCTAGCTTGAAGGGAACACAAAGTTTCTTTTCAGTTGCCAACTCCACTCCATACATATATATGGGGAGGTACAAGCTCCAACTCGGTTTTACAGTGAAAACGGCAGGCACTTCAAACCGGCACTAGGAAACAGACTGAGAAACCAGAGTAAGGGTTTCTCCTGCAACCCGTTCCCTTTGTGCTGGATGAACGAACGTCTCTCCACATGCTCAGTTCTGAGAGATAAGTGTGTGTGAAAGCCGTCCTTCACCTAGCTTGAAGGGAACACAAAGTTTCTTTTCAGTTGCCAACTCCACTCCATACATATATATGGGGAGGTACAAGCTCCAACTCGGTTTTACAGTGAAAACGGCAGGCACTTCAAACCGGCACTAGGAAACCGACTGAGAAACCAGAGTAAGGGTTTCTCCTGCAACCCGTTCCCTTTGTGCTGGATGAACGAACGTCTCTCCACATGCTCAGTTCTGAGAGATAAGTGTGTGTGAAAGCCGTCCTTCACCTAGCTTGAAGGGAACACAAAGTTTCTTTTCAGTTGCCAACTCCACTCCATACATATATATGGGGAGGTACAAGCTCCAACTCGGTTTTACAGTGAAAACGGCAGGCACTTCAAACCGGCACTAGGAAACCGACTGAGAAACCAGAGTAAGGGTTTCTCCTGCAACCCGTTCCCTTTGTGCTGGATGAACGAACGTCTCTCCACATGCTCAGTTCTGAGAGATAAGTGTGTGTGAAAGCCGTCCTTCACCTAGCTTGAAGGGAACACAAAGTTTCTTTTCAGTTGCCAACTCCACTCCATACATATATATGGGGAGGTACAAGCTCCAACTCGGTTTTACAGTGAAAACGGCAGGCACTTCAAACCGGCACTAGGAAACAGACTGAGAAACCAGAGTAAGGGTTTCTCCTGCAACCCGTTCCCTTTGTGCTGGATGAACGAACGTCTCTCCACATGCTCAGTTCTGAGAGATAAGTGTGTGTGAAAGCCGTCCTTCACCTAGCTTGAAGGGAACACAAAGTTTCTTTTCAGTTGCCAACTCCACTCCATACATATATATGGGGAGGGACAAGCTCCAACTCGGTTTTACAGTGAAAACGGCAGGCACTTCAAACCGGCACTAGGAAACAGACTGAGAAACCAGAGTAAGGGTTTCTCCTGCAACCCGTTCCCTTTGTGCTGGATGAACGAACGTCTCTCCACATGCTCAGTTCTGAGAGATAAGTGTGTGTGAAAGCCGTCCTTCACCTAGCTTGAAGGGAACACAAAGTTTCTTTTCAGTTGCCAACTCCACTCCATACATATATATGGGGAGGTACAAGCTTCAACTCGATTTTACAGTGAAAACGGCAGGCAATTCAAACCGGCACAAGGAAACCGACTGAGAAATCAGAGTAAGGGTTTCTCCTGCAAACAGTTCCCTCTGTGCTGGATGAACGAACGTCTCTCCACATGCTCAGTTCTGAGAGATAAGTGTGTGTGAAAGCCGTCCTTCACCTAGCTTGAAGGGAACACAAAGTTTCTTTTCAGTTGCCAACTCTACTCCATACATATATATGGGGAGGTACAAGCTCCAAGTCGGTTTTACACTGAAAACGGCAGGCACTTCAAACCGGCACTAGGAAACAGACTGAGAAACCAGAGTAAGGGTTTCTCCTGCAACCCGTTCCCTTTGTGCTGGATGAACGAACGTCTCTCCACATGCTCAGTTCTGAGAGATAAGTGTGTGTGAAAGCCGTCCTTCACCTAGCTTGAAGGGAACACAAAGTTTCTTTTCAGTTGCCAACTCCACTCCATACATATATATGGGGAGGGACAAGCTCCAACTCGGTTTTACAGTGAAAACGGCAGGCACTTCAAACCGGCACTAGGAAACAGACTGAGAAACCAGAGTAAGGGTTTCTCCTTCAACCCGTTCCCTTTGTGCTGGATGAACGAACGTCTCTCCACATGCTCAGTTCTGAGAGATAAGTGTGTGTGAAAGCCGTCCTTCACCTAGCTTGAAGGGAACACAAAGTTTCTTTTCAGTTGCCAACTCCACTCCATACATATATATGGGGAGGTACAAGCTCCAACTCGGTTTTACAGTGAAAACGGCAGGCACTTCAAACCGGCACTAGGAAACAGACTGAGAAACCAGAGTAAGGGTTTCTCCTGCAACCCGTTCCCTTTGTGCTGGATGAACGAACGTCTCTCCACATGCTCAGTTCTGAGAGATAAGTGTGTGTGAAAGCCGTCCTTCACCTAGCTTGAAGGGAACACAAAGTTTCTTTTCAGTTGCCAACTCCACTCCATACATATATATGGGGAGGTACAAGCTCCAACTCGGTTTTACAGTGAAAACGGCAGGCACTTCAAACCGGCACTAGGAAACAGACTGAGAAACCAGAGTAAGGGTTTCTCCTGCAACCCGTTCCCTTTGTGCTGGATGAACGAACGTCTCTCCACATGCTCAGTTCTGAGAGATAAGTGTGTGTGAAAGCCGTCCTTCACCTAGCTTGAAGGGAACACAAAGTTTCTTTTCAGTTGCCAACTCCACTCCATACATATATATGGGGAGGTACAAGCTCCAACTCGGTTTTACAGTGAAAACGGCAGGCACTTCAAACCGGCACTAGGAAACCGACTGAGAAACCAGAGTAAGGGTTTCTCCTGCAACCCGTTCCCTTTGTGCTGGATGAACGAACGTCTCTCCACATGCTCAGTTCTGAGAGATAAGTGTGTGTGAAAGCCGTCCTTCACCTAGCTTGAAGGGAACACAAAGTTTCTTTTCAGTTGCCAACTCCACTCCATACATATATATGGGGAGGTACAAGCTCCAACTCGGTTTTACAGTGAAAACGGCAGGCACTTCAAACCGGCACTAGGAAACCGACTGAGAAACCAGAGTAAGGGTTTCTCCTGCAACCCGTTCCCTTTGTGCTGGATGAACGAACGTCTCTCCACATGCTCAGTTCTGAGAGATAAGTGTGTGTGAAAGCCGTCCTTCACCTAGCTTGAAGGGAACACAAAGTTTCTTTTCAGTTGCCAACTCCACTCCATACATATATATGGGGAGGTACAAGCTCCAACTCGGTTTTACAGTGAAAACGGCAGGCACTTCAAACCGGCACTAGGAAACAGACTGAGAAACCAGAGTAAGGGTTTCTCCTGCAACCCGTTCCCTTTGTGCTGGATGAACGAACGTCTCTCCACATGCTCAGTTCTGAGAGATAAGTGTGTTTGAAAGCCGTCCTTCACTTAGCTTGAAGGGAACTCAAAGTTTCTTTTCAGTTGCCAACTCCACTCCATACATATATATGGGGAGGTACAAGCTCCAACTCGGTTTTACAGTGAAAACGGCAGGCACTTCAAACCGGCACTAGGAAACAGACTGAGAAACCAGAGTAAGGGTTTCTCATGCAACCCGTTCCCTTTGTGCTGGATGAACGAACGTCTCTCCACATGCTCAGTTCTGAGAGATAAGTGTGTGTGAAAGCCGTCCTTCACCTAGCTTGAAGGGAACACAAAGTTTCTTTTCAGTTGCCAACTCCACTCCATACATATATATGGGGAGGTACAAGCTCCAACTCGGTTTTACAGTGAAAACCGCAGGCACTTCAAACCGGCACTAGGAAACAGACTGAGAAACCAGAGTAAGGGTTTCTCCTGCAAAACGTTCCCTTTGTGCTGGATGAACGAACGTCTCTCCACATGCTCAGTTCTGAGAGATAAGTGTGTGTGAAAGCCGTCCTTCACCTAGCTTGAAGGGAACACAAAGTTTCTTTTCAGTTGCCAACTCCACTCCATACATATATATGGGGAGGTACAAGCTCCAACTCGGTTTTACAGTGAAAACGGCAGGCACTTCAAACCGGCACTAGGAAACAGACTGAGAAACCAGAGTAAGGGTTTCTCCTGCAACCCGTTCCCTTTGTGCTGGATGAACGAACGTCTCTCCACATGCTCAGTTCTGAGAGATAAGTGTGTGTGAAAGCCGTCCTTCACCTAGCTTGAAGGGAACACAAAGTTTCTTTTCAGTTGCCAACTCCACTCCATACATATATATGGGGAGGTACAAGCTCCAACTCGGTTTTACAGTGAAAACGGCAGGCACTTCAAACCGGCACTAGGAAACAGACTGAGAAACCAGAGTAAGGGTTTCTCCTGCAACCCGTTCCCTTTGTGCTGGATGAACGAACGTCTCTCCACATGCTCAGTTCTCAGAGATAAGTGTGTGTGAAAGCCATCCTTCACCTAGCTTGAAGGGAACACAAAGTTTCTTTTCAGTTGCCAACTCCACTCCATACATATATATGGGGAGGGACAAGCTCCAAGTCGGTTTTACAGTGAAAACGGCAGGCACTTCAAACCGGCACTAGGAAACAGACTGAGAAACCAGAGTAAGGGTTTCTCCTGCAACCCGTTCCCTTTGTGCTGGATGAACGAACGTCTCTCCACATGCTAAGTTCTGAGAGATAAGTGTGTGTGAAAGCCGTCCTTCACCTAGCTTGAAGGGAACACAAAGTTTCTTTTCAGTTGCCAACTCCACTCCATACATATATATGGGGAGGTACAAGCTCCAACTCGGTTTTACAGTGAAAACGGCAGGCACTTCAAACCGGCACAAGGAAACCGACTGAGAAATCAGAGTAAGGGTTTCTCCTGCAAACAATTCCCTCTGTGCTGGATGAACGAACGTCTCTCCACATGCTCAGTTCTGAGAGATAAGTGTGTGTGAAAGCCGTCCTTCACCTAGCTTGAAGGGAACACAAAGTTTCTTTTCAGTTGCCAACTCCTCTCCATACATATATATGGGGAGGGACAAGCTCCAACTCGGTTTTACAATGAAAACGGCAGGCACTTCAAACCGGCACTAGGAAACAGACTGAGAAACCAGAGTAAGGGTTTCTCCTGCAACCCGTTCCCTTTGTGCTGGATGAACGAACGTCTCTCCACATGCTCAGTTCTGAGAGATAAGTGTGTGTGAAAGCCGTCCTTCACCTAGCTTGAAGGGAACACAAAGTTTCTTTTCAGTTGCCAACTCCACTCCATACATATATATGGGGAGGTACAAGCTCCAACTCGGTTTTACAGTGAAAACGGCAGGCACTTCAAACCGGCACTAGGAAACAGACTGAGAAACCAGAGTAAGGGTTTCTCCTGCAACCCGTTCCCTTTGTGCTGGATGAACGAACGTCTCTCCACATGCTCAGTTCTGAGAGATAAGTGTGTGTGAAAGCCGTCCTTCACCTAGCTTGAAGGGAACACAAAGTTTCTTTTCAGTTGCCAACTCCACTCCATACATATATATGGGGAGGGACAAGCTCCAACTCGGATTTACAGTGAAAAAGGCAGGCACTTCAAACCGGCACTAGGAAACAGACTGAGAAACCAGAGTAAGGGTTTCTCCTGCAACCCGTTCCCTTTGTGCTGGATGAACGAACGTCTCTCCACATGCTCAGTTCTGAGAGATAAGTGTGTGTGAAAGCCGTCCTTCACGTAGCTTGAAGGGAACACAAAGTTTCTTTTCAGTTGCCAACTCCACTCCATACATATATATGGGGAGGGACAAGCTCCAACTCGGTTTTACAGTGAAAACGGCAGGCACTTCAAACCGGCACTAGGAAACAGACTGAGAAACCAGAGTAAGGGTTTCTCCTGCAACCCGTTCCCTTTGTGCTGGATGAACGAACGTCTCTCCACATGCTCAGTTCTGAGAGATAAGTGTGTGTGAAAGCCGTCCTTCACCTAGCTTGAAGGGAACACAAAGTTTCTTTTCAGTTGCCAACTCCACTCCATATATATATATGGGGAGGTACAAGCTCCAACTCGGTTTTACAGTGAAAACGGCAGGCACTTCAAACCGGCACTAGGAAACAGACTGAGAAACCAGAGTAAGGGTTTCTCCTGCAACCCGTTCCCTTTGTGCTGGATGAACGAACGTCTCTCCACATGCTCAGTTCTGAGAGATAAGTGTGTGTGAAAGCCGTCCTTCACCTAGCTTGAAGGGAACACAAAGTTTCTTTTCAGTTGCCAACTCCACTCCATACATATATATGGGGAGGGACAAGCTCCATCTCGGTTTTACAGTGAAAACGGCAGGCACTTCAAACCGGCACTAGGAAACAGACTGAGAAACCAGAGTAAGGGTTTCTCCTGCAACCCGTTCCCTTTGTGCTGGATGAACGAACGTCTCAACACATGCTCAGTTCTGAGAGATAAGTGTGTGTGAAAGCCGTCCTTCACCTAGCTTGAAGGGAACACAAAGTTTCTTTTCAGTTGCCAACTCCACTCCATACATATATATGGGGATTTACAAGCTCCAACTCGGTTTTACAGTGAAAACGGCAGGCACTTCAAACCGGCACTAGGAAACAGACTGAGAAACCAGAGTAAGGGTTTCTCCTGCAACCCGTTCCCTTTGTGCTGGATGAACGAACGTCTCTCCACATGCTCAGTTCTGAGAGATAAGTGTGTGTGAAAGCCGTCCTTCACCTAGCTTGAAGGGAACACAAAGTTTCTTTTCAGTTGCCAACTCCACTCCATACATATATATGGGGAGGTACAAGCTCCAACTCGGTTTTACAGTGAAAACGGCAGGCACTTCAAACCGGCACTAGGAAACAGACTGAGAAACCAGAGTAAGGGTTTCTCCTGCAACCCGTTCCCTTTGTGCTGGATGAACGAACGTCTCTCCACATGCTCAGTTCTGAGAGATAAGTGTGTGTGAAAGCCGTCCTTCACCTAGCTTGAAGGGAACACAAAGTTTCTTTTCAGTTGCCAACTCCACTCCATACATATATATGGGGAGGTACAAGCTCCAACTCGGTTTTACAGTGAAAACGGCAGGCACTTCAAACCGGCACTAGGAAACAGACTGAGAAACCAGAGTAAGGGTTTCTCCTGCAACCCGTTCCCTTTGTGCTGGATGAACGAACGTCTCTCCACATGCTCAGTTCTGAGAGATAAGTGTGTGTGAAAGCCGTCCTTCACCTAGCTTGAAGGGAACACAAAGTTTCTTTTCAGTTGCCAACTCCACTCCATACATATATATGGGGAGTTACAAGCTCCAACTCGGTTTTACAGTGAAAACGGCAGGCACTTCAAACCGGCACTAAGAAACAGACTGAGAAACCAGAGTAAGGGTTTCTCCTGCAACCCGTTCCCTTTTTGCTGGATGAACGAACGTCTCTCCACATGCTCAGTTCTGAGAGATAAGTGTGTGTGAAAGCCGTCCTTCACCTAGCTTGAAGGGAACACAAACTTTCTTTTCAGTTGCCAACTCCCCTCCATACAGATATATGGGGAGGTACAAGCTCCAACTCGGTTTTACAGTGAAAACGGCAGGCACTTCAAACCGGCACTAGGAAACAGACTGAGAAACCAGAGTAAGGGTTTCTCCTGCAACCCGTTCCCTTTGTGCTGGATGAACGAACGTCTCTCCACATGCTCAGTTCTGAGAGATAAGTGTGTGTGAAAGCCGTCCTTCACCTAGCTTGAAGGGAACACAAAGTTTCTTTTCAGTTGCCAACTCCACTCCATACATATATATGGGGAGGTACAAGCTCCAACTCGGTTTTACAGTGAAAACGGCAGGCACTTCAAACCGGCACTAGGAAACAGACTGAGAAACCAGAGTAAGGGTTTCTCCTGCAACCCGTTCCCTTTGTGCTGGATGAACGAACGTCTCTCCACATGCTCAGTTCTGAGAGATAAGTGTGTGTGAAAGCCGTCCTTCACCTAGCTTGAAGGGAACACAAAGTTTCTTTTCAGTTGCCAACTCCACTCCATACATATATATGGGGACGTACAAGCTCCAACTCGGTTTTACAGTGAAAACGGCAGGCACTTCAAACCGGCACTAAGAAACAGACTGAGAAACCAGAGTAAGGGTTTCTCCTGCAACCCGTTCCCTTTGTGCTGGATGAACGAACGTCTCTCCACATGCTCAGTTCTGAGAGATAAGTGTGTGTGAAAGCCGTCCTTCACCTAGCTTGAAGGGAACACAAAGTTTCTTTTCAGTTGCCAACTCCACTCCATACATATATATGGGGAGGTACAAGCTCCAACTCGGTTTTACAGTGAAAACGACAGGCACTTCAAACCGGCACTAGGAAACCGACTGAGAAATCAGAGTAAGGGTTTCTCCTGCAAACAGTTCCCTCTGTGCTGGATGAACGAACGTCTCTCCACATGCTCAGTTCTGAGAGATAAGTGTGTGTGAAAGCCGTCCTTCACCTAGCTTGAAGGGAACACAAAGTTTCTTTTCAGTTGCCAACTCCACTCCATACATATATATGGGGAGGTACAAGCTCCAACTCGGTTTTACAGTGAAAACGGCAGGCACTTCAAACCGGCACTAGGAAACAGACTGAGAAACCAGAGTAAGGGTTTCTCCTGCAACCCGTTCCCTTTTTGCTGGATGAACGAACGTCTCTCCACATGCTCAGTTCTGAGAGATAAGTGTGTGTGAAAGCCGTCCTTCACCTAGCTTGAAGGGAACACAAAGTTTCTTTTCAGTTGCCAACTCCACTCCATACATATATATGGGGAGGTACAAGCTCCAACTCGGTTTTACAGTGAAAACGGCAGGCACTTCAAACCGGCACTAGAAAACCGACTGAGAAACCAGAGTAAGGGTTTCTCCTGCAACCCGTTCCCTTTGTGCTGGATGAACGAACGTCTCTCCACATGCTCAGTTCTGAGAGATAAGTGTGTGTGAAAGCCGTCCTTCACCTAGCTTGAAGGGAACACAAAGTTTCTTTTCAGTTGCCAACTCCACTCCATACATATATATGGGGAGGTACAAGCTCCAACTCGGTTTTACAGTGAAAACGGCAGGCACTTCAAACCGGCACTAGGAAACATACTGAGAAACCAGAGTAAGGGTTTCTCCTGCAACCCGTTCCCTTTGTGCTGGATGAACGAACGTCTCTCCACATGCTCAGTTCTGAGAGATAAGTGTGTGTGAAAGCCGTCCTTCACCTAGCTTGAAGGGAACACAAAGATTCTTTTCTGTTGCCAACTCCACTCCATACATGTTTATGTGGAGGTACAAGCTCCAACTCGGTTTTACAGTGAAAATGGCAGGCACTTCAAACCGGCACTAGGAAACAGACTGAGAAACCAGAGTAAGGGTTTCTCCTGCAACCCGTTCCCTTTGTGCTGGATGAACGAACGTCTCTCCACATGCTCAGTTCTGAGAGATAAGTGTGTGTGAAAGCCGTCCTTCACCTAGCTTGAAGGGAACACAAAGTTTCTTTTCAGTTGCCAACTCCACTCCATACGTATATATGGGGAGGGACAAGCTCCAACTCGGTTTTACAGTGAAAACGGCAGGCACTTAAAACCGGCACTAGGAAACAGACTGAGAAACCAGAGTAAGGGTTTCTCCTGCAACCCGTTCCCTTTGTGCTGGATGAACGAACATCTCTCCTGATGCTCAGTTCTGAGAGATTAGTGTGTGTGAAAGCCGTCCTTCACCTAGCTTGAAGGGAGCACAAAGTTTCTTTTCAGTTGCCAACTCCACTCCATACATATATATGGGGAGGTACAAGCTCCAACTCGGTTTTACAGTGAAAACGGCAGGCACTTCAAACCGGCACTAGGAAACAGACTGAGAAACCAGAGTAAGGGTTTCTCCTGCAACCCGTTCCCTTTGTGCTGGATGAACGAACGTCTCTCCACATGCTCAGTTCTGAGAGATAAGTGTGTGTGAAAGCCGTCCTTCACCTAACTTGAAGGGAACACAAAGTTTCTTTTCAGTTGCCAACTCCACTCCATACATATATATGGGGAGGTACAAGCTCCAACTCGGTTTTACAGTGAAAACGGCAGGCACTTCAAACCGGCACTAGGAAACAGACTGAGAAACCAGAGAAAGGGTTTCTCCTGCAACCCGTTCCCTTTGTGCTGGATGAACGAACGTCTCTCCACATGCTCAGTTCTGAGAGATAAGTGTGTGTGAAAGCCGTCCTTCACCAAGCTTGAAGGGAACACAAAGTTTCTTTTCAGTTGCCAACTCCACTCCATACATATATATGGGGAGGTACAAGCTCCAACTCGGTTTTACAGTGAAAACGGCAGGCACTTTAAACCGGCACTAGGAAACAGACTGAGAAACCAGAGAAAGAGTTTCTCCTGCAACCCGTTCCCTTTGTGCTGGATGAACGAACGTCTCTCCACATGCTCAGTTCTGAGAGATAAGTGTGTGTGAAAGCCGTCCTTCACCTAGCTTGAAGGGAACACAAAGTTTCTTTTCAGTTGCCAACTCCACTCCATACATATATATGGGGAGGGACAAGCTCCAACTCGGTTTTACAGTGAAAACGGCAGGCACTTCAAACCGGCACTAGGAAACAGACTGAGAAACCAGAGTAAGGGTTTCTCCTGCAACCCGTTCCCTTTGTGCTGGATGAACGAACGTCTCTCCACATGCTCAGTTCTGAGAGATAAGTGTGTGTGAAAGCCGTCCTTCACCTAGCTTGAAGGGAACACAAAGTTTCTTTTCAGTTGCCAACTCCACTCCATACATATATATGGGGAGGTACAAGCTCCAAGTCGGTTTTACAGTGAAAACGGCAGGCACTTCAAACCGGCACTAGGAAACAGACTGAGAAACCAGAGTAAGGGTTTCTCCTGCAACCCGTTCCCTTTGTGCTGGATGAACGAACGTCTCTCCACATGCTCAGTTTTGAGAGATAAGTGTGTGTGAAAGCCGTCCTTCACCTAGCTTGAAGGGAACACAAAGTTTCTTTTCTGTTGCCAACTCCACTCCATACATGTATATGTGGAGGTACAAGCTCCAACTCGGTTTTACAGTGAAAACGGCAGGCACTTCAAACCGGCACTAGGAAACAGACTGAGAAACCAGAGTAAGGGTTTCTCCTGCAACCCGTTCCCTTTGTGCTGGATGAACGAACGTCTCTCTACATGCTCAGTTCTGAGAGATAAGTGTGTGTGAAAGCCGTCCTTCACCTAGCTTGAAGGGAACACAAAGTTTCTTTTCAGTTGCCAACTCCACTCCATACATAAATATGGGGAGGGACAAGCTCCAACTCGGTTTTACAGTGAAAACGGCAGGCACTTCAAACCGGCACTAGGAAACAGACTGAGAAACCAGAGTAAGGGTTTCTCCTGAAACCCGTTCCCTTTGTGCTGGATGAACGAACGTCTCTCCACATGCTCAGTTCTGAGAGATAAGTGTGTGTGAAAGCCGACCTTCACCTAGCTTGAAGGGAACACAAAGTTTCTTTTCAGATGCCAACACCACTCCATACATATATATGGGGAAGTACAAGCTCGAACTCGGTTTTACAGTGAAAACGGCAGGCAATTCAAACCGGCACTAGGAAACAGACTGAGAAACCTGAGTAAGGGTTTCTCCTGCAACCCGTTCCCTTTGTGCTGGATGAACGAACGTCTCTCCTCATGCTCAGTTCTGAGAGATTAGTGTGTGTGAAAGCCGTCCTTCACCTAGCTTGAAGGGAGCACAAAGTTTCTTTTCAGTTGCCAACTCCACTCCATACATATATATGGGGAGGTACAAGCTCCAACTCGGTTTTACAGTGAAAACGGCAGGCACTTCAAACCGGCACTAGGAAACAGACTGAGAAACCAGAGTAAGGGTTTCTCCTGCAACCCGTTCCCTTTGTGCTGGATGAACGAACGTCTCTCCACATGCTCAGTTCTGAGAGAAAAGTGTGTGTGAAAGCCGTCCTTCACCTAGCTTGAAGGGAACACAAAGTTTCTTTTCAGTTGTCAACTCCACTCCATACATATATATGGGGAGGTACAAGCTCCAACTCGGTTTTACAGTGAAAACGGCAGGCACTTCAAACCGGCACTAGGAAACAGACTGAGAAACCAGAGAAAGGGTTTCTCCTGCAAACCGTTCCATTTGTGCTGGATGAACGAACGTCTCTCCACATGCTCAGTTCTGAGAGATAAGTGTGTGTGAAAGCCGTCCTTCACCAAGCTTGAAGGGAACACAAAGTTTCTTTTCAGTTGCCAACTCCACTCCATACATATATATGGGGAGGTACAAGCTCCAACTCGGTTTTACAGTGAAAACGGCAGGCACTTTAAACCGGCACTAGGAAACAGACTGAGAAACCAAAGAAAGGGTTTCTCCTGCAACCCGTTCCCTTTGTGCTGGATGAACGAACGTCTCTCCACATGCTCAGTTCTGACAGATAAGTGTGTGTGAAAGCCGTCCTTCACCTAGCTTGAAGGGAACACAAAGTTTCTTTTCAGTTGCCAACTCCACTCCATACATATATATGGGGAGGTACAAGCTCCAACTCGGTTTTACAGTGAAAACGGCAGGCACTTCAAACCGGCACTAGGAAACAGACTGAGAAACCAGAGAAAGGGTTTCTCCTGCAACCCGTTCCCTTTGTGCTGGATGAACGAACGTCTCTCCACATGCTCAGTTCTGAGAGATAAGTGTGTGTGAAAGCCGTCCTTCACCTAGCTTGAAGGGAACACAAAGTTTCTTTTCAGTTGCCAACTCCACTCCATACATATATATGGGGAGGGACAAGCTCCAACTCGGTTTTACAGTGAAAATGTCAGGCACTTCAAACCGGCACTAGGAAACAGACTGAGAAACCAGAGTAAGGGTTTCTCCTGCAACCCGTTCCCTTTGTGCTGGATGAACGAACGTCTCTCCACATGCTCAGTTCTGAGAGATAAGTGTGTGTGAAAGCCGTCCTTCACCTAGTTTGAAGGGAACACAAAGTTTCTTTTCAGTTGCCAACTCCACTCCATACATGTATATGGGGAGGTACAAGCTCCAACTCGGTTTTACAGTGAAAACGGCAGGCACTTCAAACCGGCATTAGGAAACAGACTGAGAAACCAGAGTAAGGGTTTCTCCTGCAACCCGTTCCCTTTGTGCTGGATGAACGAACGTCTCTCCACATGCTCAGATCTGAGAGATAATTGTGTGTGAAAGCCGTCCTTCACCTAGCTTGAAGGGAACACAAAGTTTCTTTTCAGTTGCCAACTCCACTCCATACATATATATGGGGAGGTACAAGCTCCAACTCGGTTTTACAGTGAAAACGGCAGGCACTTTAAACCGGCACTAGGAAACAGACTGAGAAACCAGAGAAAGGGTTTCTCCTGCAACCCGTTCCCTTTGTGCTGGATGAACGAACGTCTCTCCACATGCTCAGTTCTGACAGATAAGTGTGTGTGAAAGCCGTCCTTCACCTAGCTTGAAGGGAACACAAAGTTTCTTTTCAGTTGCCAACTCCACTCCATACATATATATGGGGAGGTACAAGCTCCAAATCGGTTTTACAGTGAAAACGGCAGGCACTTCAAACCGGCACTAGGAAACAGACTGAGAAACCAGAGAAAGGGTTTCTCCTGCAACCCGTTCCCTTTGTGCTGGATGAACGAACGTCTCTCCACATGCTCAGTTCTGAGAGATAAGTGTGTGTGAAAGCCGTCCTTCACCTAGCTTGAAGGGAACACAAAGTTTCTTTTCAGTTGCCACCTCCACTCCATACATATATATGGGGAGGGACAAGCTCCAACTCGGTTTTACAGTGAAAACGGCAGGCACTTCAAACCGGCACTAGGAAACAGACTGAGAAACCAGAGTAAGGGTTTCTCCTGCAACCCGTTCCCTTTGTGCTGGATGAACGAACGTCTCTCCACATGCTCAGTTCTGAGAGATAAGTGTGTGTGAAAGCCGTCCTTCACCTAGCTTGAAGGGAACACAAAGTTTCTTTTCAGTTGCCAACTCCACTCCATACATATATATGGGGAGGGACAAGCTCCAACTCGGTTTTTCAGTGAAAACGGCAGGCACTTCAAACCGGCACTAGGAAACAGACTGAGAAACCAGAGTAAGGGTTTCTCCTGCAACCCGTTCCCTTTGTGCTGGATGAACGAACGTCTCTCCACATGCTCAGTTCTGAGAGATAAGTGTGTGTGAAAGCCGTCCTTCACCTAGCTTGAAGGGAACACAAAGTTTCTTTTCAGTTGCCAACACCACTCCATACATATATATGGGGAGGTACAAGCTCCAACTCGGTTTTACAGTGAAAACGGCAGGCACTTCAAACCGGCACTAGGAAACAGACTGAGAAACCAGAGTAAAGGTTTCTCCTGCAATCCGTTCCCTTTGGGCTGGATGAACGAACGTCTCTCCACATGCTCAGTTCTGAGAGATAAGTGTGTGTGAAAGCCGTCCTTCACCTAGCTTGAAGGGGACACAAAGTTTCTTTTCAGTTGCCAACTCCACTCCATACATATATATGGGGAGGTACAAGCTCCAACTCGGTTTTACAGTGAAAACGGCAGGCACTTCAAACCGGCACTAGGAAACAGACTGAGAAACCAGAGTAAGGGTTTCTCCTGCAACCCGTTCCCTTTGTGCTGGATGAACGAACGTCTCTCCACATGCTCAGTTCTGAGAGATAAGTGTGTGTGAAAGCCGTCCTTCACCTAGCTTGAAGGGAACACAAAGTTTCTTTTCAGTTGCCAACTCCACTCCATACATATATATGGGGAGGTACAAGCTCCAACTCGATTTTACAGTGAAAACGGCAGGCACTTCAAACCGGCACTAGGAAACAGACTGAGAAACCAGAGTAAGGGTTTCTCCTGCAACCCGTTCCCTTTGTGCTGGATGAACGAACGTCTCTCCACATGCTCAGTTCTGAGAGATAAGTGTGTGTGAAAGCCGTCCTTCACCTAGCTTGAAGGGAACACAAAGTTTCTTTTCAGTTGCCAACTCCACTCCATACATATATATGGGGAGGGACAAGCTCCAACTCGGTTTTACAGTGAAAACGGCAGGCACTTCAAACCGGCACTAGGAAACAGACTGAGAAACCAGAGTAAGGGTTTCTCCTGCAACCCGTTCCCTTTGTGCTGGATGAACGAACGTCTCTCCACATGCTCAGTTCTGAGAGATAAGTGTGTGTGAAAGCCGTCCTTCACCTAGCTTGAAGGGAACACAAAGTTTTTTTCAGTTGCCAACTCCACTCCATACATATATATGGGGAGGTACAAGCTCCAAGTCGGTTTTATAGTGAAAACGGCAGGCACTTCAAACCGGCACTAGGAATCAGACTGAGAAACCAGAGTAAGGGTTTCTCCTGCAACCCGTTCCCTTTGTGCTGGATGAACGAACGTCTCTCCACATGCTCAGTTCTGAGAGATAAGTGTGTGTGAAAGCCGTCCTTCACCTAGCTTGAAGGGAACCCAAAGTTTCTTTTCAGTTGCCAACTCCACTCCATACATATATATGGGGAGGTACAAGCTCCAACTCGGTTTTACAGTGAAAACGGCAGGCACTTCAAACCGGCACTAGGAAACAGACTGAGAAACCAGAGTAAGGGTTTCTCCTGCAACCCGTTCCCTTTGTGCTGGAAGAACGAACGTCTCTCCACATGCTCAGTTCTGAGAGATAAGTGTGTGTGAAAGCCGTCCTTCACGTAGCTTGAAGGGAACACAAAGTTTCTTTTCAGTTGCCAACTCCACTCCATACATATATATGGGGAGGTACAAGCTCCAACTCGGTTTTACAGTGAAAACGGCAGGCACTTCAAACCGGCACTAGGAAACAGACTGAGAAACCAGAGTAAGGGTTTCTCCTGCAACCCGTTCCCTTTTTGCTGGATGAACGAACGTCTCTCCACATGCTCAGTTCTGAGAGATAAGTGTGTGTGAAAGCCGTCCTTCACCTAGGTTGAAGGGAACACAAAGTTTCTTTTCAGTTGCCAACTCCACTCCATACATATATATGGGGAGGTACAAGCTCCAACTCGGTTTTACAGTGAAAACGGCAGGCACTTCAAACCGGCACTAGGAAACAGACTGAGAAACCAGAGTAAGGGTTTCTCCTGCAACCCGTCCCCTTTGTGCTGGATGAAAGAACGTCTCTCCACATGCTCAGTTCTGAGAGATAAGTGTGTGTGAAAGCCGTCCTTCACCTAGCTTGAAGGGAACACAAAGTTTCTTTTCAGTTGCCAACTCCACTCCATACATATATATGTGGAGGGACAAGCTCCAACTCGGTTTTACAGTGAAAACGGCAGGCACTTCAAACCGGCACTTGGAAACAGACTGAGAAACCAGAGTAAGGATTTCTCCTGCAACCCGTTCCCTTTGTGCTGGATGAACGAACGTCTCTCCACATGCTCAGTTCTGAGAGATAAGTGTGTGTGAAAGCCGTCCTTCACCTAGCTTGAAGGGAACACAAAGTTTCTTTTCAGTTGCCAACTCCACTCCATACATATATATGGGGAGGGACAAGCTCCAACTCGGTTTTACAGTGAAAACGGCAGGCACTTCAAACCGGCACTAGGAATCAGACTGAGAAACCAGAGTAAGGGTTTCTCCTGCAACCCGTTCCCTTTGTGCTGGATGAACGAACGTCTCTCCACATGCTCAGTTCTGAGAGATAAGTGTGTGTGAAAGCCGTCCTTCACCTAGCTTGAAGGGAACACAAAGTTTCTTTTCAGTTGCCAACTCCACTCCATACATATATATGGGGAGGGACAAGCTCCAACTCGGTTTTACAGTGAAAACGGCAGGCACTTCAAACCGGCAATAGGAAACAGACTGAGAAACCAGAGTAAGGGTTTCTCCTGCAACCCGTTCCCTTTGTGCTGGATGAACGAACGTCTCTCCACATGCTCAGTTCTGAGAGATAAGTGTGTGTGAAAGCCGTCCTTCACCTAGCTTGAAGGGAACACAAAGTTTCTTTTCAGTTGCCAACTCCACTCCATACATATATATGGGGAGGTACGAGCTCCAACTCGGTTTTACAGTGAAAACGGCAGGCACTTCAAACCGGCACTAGGAAACAGACTGAGAAACCAGAGTAAGGGTTTCTCCTGCAACCCGTTCCCTTTGTGCAGGAAGAACGAACGTCTCTCCACATGCTCAGTTCTGAGAGATAAGTGTGTGTGAAAGCCGTCCTTCACGTAGCTTGAAGGGAACACAAAGTTTCTTTTCAGTTGCCAACTCCTCTCCATACATATATATGGGGAGGGACAAGCTCCAACTCGGTTTTACAGTGAAATCGGCAGGCACTTCAAACCGGCACTAGGAAACAGACTGAGAAACCAGAGTAAGGGTTTCTCCTGCAACCCGTTCCCTTTGTGCTGGATGAACGAACGTCTCTCCACATGCTCAGTTCTGAGAGATAAGTGTGTGTGAAAGCCGTCCTTCACCTAGCTTGAAGGGAACACAAAGTTTCTTTTCAGTTGCCAACTCCACTCCATACATATATATGGGGAGGGACAAGCTCCAACTCGGTTTTACAGTGAAAACGGAAGGCACTTCAAAACGGCACTAGGAAACAGACTGAGAAACCAGAGTAAGGGTTTCTCCTGCAACCCGTTCCCTTTGTGCTGGAAGAACGAACGTCTCTCCACATGCTCAGTTCTGAGAGATAAGTGTGTGTGAAAGCCGTCCTTCACCTAGCTTGAAGGGAACACAAAGTTTCTTTTCAGTTGCCAACTCCACTCCATACATATATATGGGGAGGGACAAGCTCCAACTCGGTTTTACAGTGAAAACGGCAGGCACTTCAAACCGGCACTAGGAAACAGACTGAGAAACCAGAGTAAGGGTTTCTCCTGCAACCCGTTCCCTTTGTGCTGGATGAACGAACGTCTCTCCACATGCTCAGTTCTGAGAGATAAGTGTGTGTGAAAGCCGTCCTTCACCTAGCTTGAAGGGAACACAAAGTTTCTTTTCAGTTGCCAACTCCACTCCATACATATATATGGGGAGGTACAAGCTCCAAGTCGGTTTTACAGTGAAAACGGCAGGCACTTCAAACCGGCACTAGGAAACAGACTGAGAAACCAGAGTAAGGGTTTCTCCTGCAACCCGTTCCCTTTGTGCTGGATGAACGAACGTCTCTCCACATGCTCAGTTCTGAGAGATAAGTGTGTGTGAAAGCCGTCCTTCACCTAGCTTGAAGGGAACACAAAGTTTCTTTTCAGTTGCCAACTCCACTCCATACATATATATGGGGAGGTACAAGCTCCAACTCGGTTTTACAGTGAAAACGGCAGGCACTTCAAACCGGCACTAGGAAACAGACTGAGAAACCAGAGTAAGGGTTTCTCCTGCAACCCGTCCCCTTTGTGCTGGATGAACGAACGTCTCTCCACATGCTCAGTTCTGAGAGATAAGTGTGTGTGAAAGCCGTCCTTCACCTAGCTTGAAGGGAACACAAAGTTTCTTTTCAGTTGCCAACTCCACTCCATACATATATATGTGGAGGGACAAGCTCCAACTCGGTTTTACAGTGAAAACGGCAGGCACTTCAAACCGGCACTTGGAAACAGACTGAGAAACCAGAGTAAGGATTTCTCCTGCAACCCGTTCCCTTTGTGCTGGATGAACGAACGTCTCTCCACATGCTCAGTTCTGAGAGATAAGTGTGTGTGAAAGCCGTCCTTCACCTAGCTTGAAGGGAACACAAAGTTTCTTTTCAGTTGCCAACTCCACTCCATACATATATATGGGGAGGGACAAGCTCCAACTCGGTTTTACAGTGAAAACGGCAGGCACTTCAAACCGGCACTAGGAATCAGACTGAGAAACCAGAGTAAGGGTTTCTCCTGCAACCCGTTCCCTTTGTGCTGGATGAACGAACGTCTCTCCACATGCTCAGTTCTGAGAGATAAGTGTGTGTGAAAGCCGTCCTTCACCTAGCTTGAAGGGAACACAAAGTTTCTTTTCAGTTGCCAACTCCACTCCATACATATATATGGGGAGGGACAAGCTCCAACTCGGTTTTACAGTGAAAACGGCAGGCACTTCAAACCGGCAATAGGAAACAGACTGAGAAACCAGAGTAAGGGTTTCTCCTGCAACCCGTTCCCTTTGTGCTGGATGAACGAACGTCTCTCCACATGCTCAGTTCTGAGAGATAAGTGTGTGTGAAAGCCGTCCTTCACCTAGCTTGAAGGGAACACAAAGTTTCTTTTCAGTTGCCAACTCCACTCCATACATATATATGGGGAGGTACAAGCTCCAACTCGGTTTTACAGTGAAAACGGCAGGCACTTCAAACCGGCACTAGGAAACAGACTGAGAAACCAGAGTAAGGGTTTCTCCTGCAACCCGTTCCCTTTGTGCAGGAAGAACGAACGTCTCTCCACATGCTCAGTTCTGAGAGATAAGTGTGTGTGAAAGCCGTCCTTCACGTAGCTTGAAGGGAACACAAAGTTTCTTTTCAGTTGCCAACTCCACTCCATACATATATATGGGGAGGGACAAGCTCCAACTCGGTTTTACAGTGAAAACGGCAGGCACTTCAAACCGGCACTGGGAAACAGACTGAGAAACCAGAGTAAGGGTTTCTCCTGCAACCCGTTCCCTTTGTGCTGGATGAATGAACGTCTCTCCACATGCTCAGTTCTGAGAGATAAGTGTGTGTGAAAGCCGTCCTTCACCTAGCTTGAAGGGAACACAAAGTTTCTTTTCAGTTGCCAACTCCTCTCCATACATATATATGGGGAGGGACAAGCTCCAACTCGGTTTTACAGTGAAATCGGCAGGCACTTCAAACCGGCACTAGGAAACAGACTGAGAAACCAGAGTAAGGGTTTCTCCTGCAACCCGTTCCCTTTGTGCTGGATGAACGAACGTCTCTCCACATGCTCAGTTCTGAGAGATAAGTGTGTGTGAAAGCCGTCCTTCACCTAGCTTGAAGGGAACACAAAGTTTCTTTTCAGTTGCCAACTCCACTCCATACATATATATGGGGAGGGACAAGCTCCAACTCGGTTTTACAGTGAAAACGGAAGGCACTTCAAAACGGCACTAGGAAACAGACTGAGAAACCAGAGTAAGGGTTTCTCCTGCAACCCGTTCCCTTTGTGCTGGAAGAACGAACGTCTCTCCACATGCTCAGTTCTGAGAGATAAGTGTGTGTGAAAGCCGTCCTTCACCTAGCTTGAAGGGAACACAAAGTTTCTTTTCAGTTGCCAACTCCACTCCATACATATATATGGGGAGGGACAAGCTCCAACTCGGTTTTACAGTGAAAACGGCAGGCACTTCAAACCGGCACTAGGAAACAGACTGAGAAACCAGAGTAAGGGTTTCTCCTGCAACCCGTTCCCTTTGTGCTGGATGAACGAACGTCTCTCCACATGCTCAGTTCTGAGAGATAAGTGTGTGTGAAAGCCGTCCTTCACCTAGCTTGAAGGGAACACAAAGTTTCTTTTCAGTTGCCAACTCCACTCCATACATATATATGGGGAGGTACAAGCTCCAAGTCGGTTTTACAGTGAAAACGGCAGGCACTTCAAACCGGCACTAGGAAACAGACTGAGAAACCAGAGTAAGGGTTTCTCCTGCAACCCGTTCCCTTTGTGCTGGATGAACGAACGTCTCTCCACATGCTCAGTTCTGAGAGATAAGTGTGTGTGAAAGCCGTCCTTCACCTAGCTTGAAGGGAACACAAAGTTTCTTTTCAGTTGCCAACACCACTCCATACATATATATGGGGAGGTACAAGCTCCAACTCGGTTTTACAGTGAAAACGGCAGGCACTTCAAACCGGCACTAGGAAACAGACTGAGAAACCAGAGTAAAGGTTTCTCCTGCAATCCGTTCCCTTTGGGCTGGATGAACGAACGTCTCTCCACATGCTCAGTTCTGAGAGATAAGTGTGTGTGAAAGCCGTCCTTCACCTAGCTTGAAGGGGACACAAAGTTTCTTTTTAGTTGCCAACTCCACTCCATACATATATATGGGGAGGTACAAGCTCCAACTCGGTTTTACAGTGAAAACGGCAGGCACTTCAAACCGGCACTAGGAAACAGACTGAGAAACCAGAGTAAGGGTTTCTCCTGCAACCCGTTCCCTTTGTGCTGGATGAACGAACGTCTCTCCACATGCTCAGTTCTGAGAGATAAGTGTGTGTGAAAGCCGTCCTTCACCTAGCTTGAAGGGAACACAAAGTTTCTTTTCAGTTGCCAACTCCACTCCATACATATATATGGGGAGGTACAAGCTCCAACTAGGTTTTACAGTGAAAACGGCAGGCACTTCAAACCGGCACTAGGAAACAGACTGAGAAACCAGAGTAAGGGTTTCTCCTGCAACCCGTTCCCTTTGTGCTGGATGAACGAACGTCTCTCCACATGCTCAGTTCTGAGAGATAAGTGTGTGTGAAAGCCGTCCTTCACCTAGCTTGAAGGGAACACAAAGTTTCTTTTCAGTTGCCAACTCCACTCCATACATATATATGGGGAGGTACAAGCTCCAACTCGGTTTTACAGTGAAAACGGCAGGCACTTCAAACCGGCACTAGGAAACAGACTGAGAAACCAGAGTAAGGGTTTCTCCTGCAACCCGTTCCCTTTGTGCTGGATGAACGAACGTCTCTCCACATGCTCAGTTCTGAGAGATAAGTGTGTGTGAAAGCCGTCCTTCACCTAGCTTGAAGGGAACACAAAGCTTCTTTTCAGTTGCCAACTCCACTCCATACATATATATGGGGAGGTACAAGCTCCAACTCGGTTTTACAGTGAAAACGGCAGGCACTTCAAACCGGCACTAGGAAACAGACTGAGAAACCAGAGTAAGGGTTTCTCCTGCAACCCGTTCCCTTTGTGCTGGATGAACGAACGTCTCTCCACATGCTCAGTTCTGAGAGATAAGTGTGTGTGAAAGCCGTCCTTCACCTAGCTTGAAGGGAACACAAAGTTTCTTTTCAGTTGCCAACTCCACTCCATACATATATATGGGGAGGGACAAGCTCCAACTCGGTTTTACAGTGAAAACGGCAGGCACTTCAAACCGGCACTAGGAAACAAACTGAGAAACCAGAGTAAGGGTTTCTCCTGCAACCCGTTCCCTTTGTGCTGGATGAACGAACGTCTCTCCACATGCTCAGTTCTGAGAGATAAGTGTGTGTGAAAGCCGTCCTTCACCTAGCTTGAAGGGAACACAAAGTTGCTTTTCAGTTGCCAACTCCACTCCATACATATATATGGGGAGGTACAAGCTCCAACTCGGTTTTACAGTGAAAACGGCAGGCACTTCAAACCGGCACTAGGAAACAGACTGAGAAACCAGAGTAAGGGTTTCTCCTGCAACCCGTTCCCTTTGTGCTGGATGAACGAACGTCTCTCCACATGCTCAGTTCTGAGAGATAAGTGTGTGTGAAAGCCGTCCTTCACCTAGCTTGAAGGGAATACAAAGTTTCTTTTCAGTTGCCAACTCCACTCCATACATATATATGGGGAGGGACAAGCTCCAACTCGGTTTTACAGTGAAAACGGCAGGCACTTCAAACCGGCACTAGGAAACAGACTGAGAAACCAGAGTAAGGGTTTCTCCTGCAACCCGTTCCCTTTGTGCTGGATGAACGAACGTCTCTCCACATGCTCAGTTCTGAGAGATAAGTGTGTGTGAAAGCCGTCCTTCACCTAGCTTGAAGGGAACACAAAGTTTCTTTTCAGTTGCCAACTCCACTCCATACATATATATGGGGAGGGACAAGCTCCAACTCGGTTTTACAGTGAAAACGGCAGGCACTTCAAACCGGCACTAAGAAACAGACTGAGAAACCAGAGTAAGGGTTTCTCCTGCAATCCGTTCCCTTTGTGCTGGATGAACGAACGTCTCTCCACATGCTCAGTTCTGAGAGATAAGTGTGTGTGAAAGCCGTCCTTCACCTAGCTTGAAGGGGACACAAAGTTTCTTTTCAGTTGCCAACTCCACTCCATACATATATATGGGGAGGTACAAGCTCCAAGTCGGTTTTACAGTGAAAACGGCAGGCACTTCAAACCGGCACTAGGAAACAGACTGAGAAACCAGAGTAAGGGTTTCTCCTGCAACCCGTTCCCTTTGTGCTGGATGAACGAACGTCTCTCCACATGCTCAGTTCTGAGAGATAAGTGTGTGTGAAAGCCGTCCTTCACCTAGCTTGAAGGGAACACAAAGTTTCTTTTCAGTTGCCAACTCCACTCCATACATATATATGGGGAGGTACAAGCTCCAACTCGGTTTTACAGTGAAAACGGCAGGCACTTCAAACCGGCACTAGGAAACAGACTGAGAAACCAGAGTAAGGGTTTCCCCTGCAACCCGTTCCCTTTGTGCTGGATGAACGAACGTCTCTCCACATGCTCAGTTCTGAGAGATAAGTGTGTGTGAAAGCCGTCCTTCACCTAGCTTGAAGGGAACACAAAGTTTCTTTTCAGTTGCCAACTCCACTCCATACATATATATGGGGAGGTACAAGCTCCAACTCGGTTTTACAGTGAAAACGGCAGGCACTTCAAACCGGCACTAGGAAACAGACTGAGAAACCAGAGTAAGGGTTTCTCCTGCAACCCGTTCCCTTTGTGCAGGAAGAACGAACGTCTCTCCACATGCTCAGTTCTGAGAGATAAGTGTGTGTGAAAGCCGTCCTTCACGTAGCTTGAAGGGAACACAAAGTTTCTTTTCAGTTGCCAACTCCACTCCATACATATATATGGGGAGGGACAAGCTCCAACTCGGTTTTACAGTGAAAACGACAGGCACTTCAAACCGGCACTGGGAAACAGACTGAGAAACCAGAGTAAGGGTTTCTCCTGCAACCCGTTCCCTTTGTGCTGGATGAACGAACGTCTCTCCACATGCTCAGTTCTGAGAGATAAGTGTGTGTGAAAGCCGTCCTTCACCTAGCTTGAAGGGAACACAAAGTTTCTTTTCAGTTGCCAACTCCACTCCATACATATATATGGGGAGGGACAAGCTCCAACTCGGTTTTACAGTGAAAACGGCAGGCACTTCAAACCGGCACTAGGAAACAGACTGAGAAACCAGAGTAAGGGTTTCTCCTGCAACCCGTTCCCTTTGTGCTGGATGAACGAACGTCTCTCCACATGCTCAGTTCTGAGAGATAAGTGTGTGTGAAAGCCGTCCTTCACCTAGCTTGAAGGGAACACAAAGTTTCTTTTCAGTTGCCAACTCCACTCCATACATATATATGGGGAGGGACAAGCTCCAACTCGGTTTTACAGTGAAAACGGCAGGCACTTCAAACCGGCACTAGGAAACAGACTGAGAAACCAGAGTAAGGGTTTCTCCTGCAACCCGTTCCCTTTGTGCTGGATGAACGAACGTCTCTCCACATGCTCAGTTCTGAGAGATAAGTGTGTGTGAAAGCCGTCCTTCACCTAGCTTGAAGGGAACACAAAGTTTCTTTTCAGTTGCCAACACCACTCCATACATATATATGGGGAGGTACAAGCTCCAACTCGGTTTTACAGTGAAAACGGCAGGCACTTCAAACCGGCACTAGGAAACAGACTGAGAAACCAGAGTAAAGGTTTCTCCTGCAATCCGTTCCCTTTGGGCTGGATGAACGAACGTCTCTCCACATGCTCAGTTCTGAGAGATAAGTGTGTGTGAAAGCCGTCCTTCACCTAGCTTGAAGGGGAAACAAAGTTTCTTTTCAGTTGCCAACTCCACTCCAAACATATATATGGGGAGGTACAAGCTCCAACTCGGTTTTACAGTGAAAACGGCAGGCACTTCAAACCGGCACTAGGAAACAGACTGAGAAACCAGAGTAAGGGTTTCTCCTGCAACCCGTTCCCTTTGTGCTGGATGAACGAACGTCTCTCCACATGCTCAGTTCTGAGAGATAAGTGTGTGTGAAAGCCGTCCTTCACCTAGCTTGAAGGGAACACAAAGTTTCTTTTCAGTTGCCAACTCCACTCCATACATATATATGGGGAGGAACAAGCTCCAAGTCGGTTTTACAGTGAAAACGGCAGGCACTTCAAACCGGCACTAGGAAACAGACTGAGAAACCAGAGTAAGGGTTTCTCCTGCAACCCGTTCCCTTTGTGCTGGATGAACGAAAGTCTCTCCACATGCTCAGTTCTGAGAGATAAGTGTGTGTGAAAGCCGTCCTTCACCTAGCTTGAAGGGAACACAAAGTTTCTTTTCAGTTGCCAACTCCACTCCATACATATATATGGGGAGGTACAAGCTCCAACTCGATTTTACAGTGAAAACGGCAGGCACTTCAAACCGGCACTAGGAAACAGACTGAGAAACCAGAGTAAGGGTTTCTCCTGCAACCCGTTCCCTTTGTGCTGGATGAACGAACGTCTCTCCACATGCTCAGTTCTGAGAGATAAGTTTGTGTGAAAGCCGTCCTTCACCTAGCTTGAAGGGAACACAAAGTTTCTTTTCAGTTGCCAACTCCACTCCATACATATATATGGGGAGGGACAAGCTCCAACTCGGTTTTACAGTGAAAACGGCAGGCACTTCAAACCGGCACTAGGAAACAGACTGAGAAACCAGAGTAAGGGTTTCTCCTGCAACCCGTTCCCTTTGTGCTGGATGAACGAACGTCTCTCCACATGCTCAGTTCTGAGAGATAAGTTTGTGTGAAAGCCGTCCTTCACCTAGCTTGAAGGGAACACAAAGTTTCTTTTCAGTTGCCAACTCCACTCCATACATATATATGGGGAGGGACAAGCTCCAACTCGGTTTTACAGTGAAAACGGCAGGCACTTCAAACCGGCACTAGGAAACAGACTGAGAAACCAGAGTAAGGGTTTCTCCTGCAACCCGTTCCCTTTGTGCTGGATGAACGAACGTCTCTCCACATGCTCAGTTCTGAGAGATAAGTGTGTGTGAACGCCGTCCTTCACCTAGCTTGAAGGGAACACAAAGTTTCTTTTCAGTTGCCAACTCCACTCCATACATATATATGGGGAGGTACAAGCTCCAACTCGGTTTTACAGTGAAAACGGCAGGCACTTCAAACCGGCACTAGGAAACAGACTGAGAACCAGAGTAAGGGTTTCTCCTGCAACCCGTTCCCTTTGTGCTGGATGAACGAACGTCTCTCCACATGCTCAGTTCTGAGAGATAAGTGTGTGTGAAAGCCGTCCTTCACCTAGCTTGAAGGGAACACAAAGTTTCTTTTCAGTTGCCAACTCCACTCCATACATATATATGGGGAGGTACAAGCTCCAACTCGGTTTTACAGTGAAAACGGCAGGCACTTCAAACCGGCACTAGGAAACAGACTGAGAAACCAGAGTAAGGGTTTCTCCTGCAACCCGTTCCCTTTGTGCTGGATGAACGAACGTCTCTCCACATGCTCAGTTCTGAGAGATAAGTGTGTGTGAAAGCCGTCCTTCACCTAGCTTGAAGGGAACACAAAGTTTCTTTTCAGTTGCCAACTCCACTCCATACATATATATGGGGAGGTACAAGCTCCAACTCGGTTTTACAGTGAAAACGGCAGGCACTTCAAACCGGCACTAGGAAACAGACTGAGAAACCAGAGTAAGGGTTTCTCCTGCAACCCGTTCCCTTTGTGCTGGATGAACGAACGTCTCTCCACATGCTCAGTTCTGAGAGATAAGTGTGTGTGAAAGCCGTCCTTCACCTAGCTTGAAGGGAACACAAAGTTTCTTTTCAGTTGCCAACTCCACTCCATACATATATATGGGGAGGGACAAGCTCCAACTCGGTTTTACAGTGAAAACGGCAGGCACTTCAAACCGGCACTAGGAAACAAACTGAGAAACCAGAGTAAGGGTTTCTCCTGCAACCCGTTCCCTTTGTGCTGGATGAACGAACGTCTCTCCACATGCTCAGTTCTGAGAGATAAGTGTGTGTGAAAGCCGTCCTTCACCTAGCTTGAAGGGAACACAAAGTTTCTTTTCAGTTGCCAACTCCACTCCATACATATATATGGGGAGGTACAAGCTCCAACTCGGTTTTACAGTGAAAACGGCAGGCACTTCAAACCGGCACTAGGAAACAGACTGAGAAACCAGAGTAAGGGTTTCTCCTGCAACCCGTTCCCTTTGTGCAGGAAGAACGAACGTCTCTCCACATGCTCATTTCTGAGAGATAAGTGTGTGTGAAAGCCGTCCTTCACGTAGCTTGAAGGGAACACAAAGTTTCTTTTCAGTTGCCAACACCACTCCATACATATATATGGGGAGGTACAAGCTCCAACTCGGTTTTACAGTGAAAACGGCAGGCACTTCAAACCGGCACTAGGAAACAGACTGAGAAACCAGAGTAAAGGTTTCTCCTGCAATCCGTTCCCTTTGGGCTGGATGAACGAACGTCTCTCCACATGCTCAGTTCTGAGAGATAAGTGTGTGTGAAAGCCGTCCTTCACCTAGCTTGAAGGGGAAACAAAGTTTCTTTTCAGTTGCCAACTCCACTCCAAACATATATATGGGGAGGTACAAGCTCCAACTCGGTTTTACAGTGAAAACGGCAGGCACTTCAAACCGGCACTAGGAAACAGACTGAGAAACCAGAGTAAGGGTTTCTCCTGCAACCCGTTCCCTTTGTGCTGGATGAACGAACGTCTCTCCACATGCTCAGTTCTGAGAGATAAGTGTGTGTGAAAGCCGTCCTTCACCTAGCTTGAAGGGAACACAAAGTTTCTTTTCAGTTGCCAACTCCACTCCATACATATATATGGGGAGGAACAAGCTCCAAGTCGGTTTTACAGTGAAAACGGCAGGCACTTCAAACCGGCACTAGGAAACAGACTGAGAAACCAGAGTAAGGGTTTCTCCTGCAACCCGTTCCCTTTGTGCTGGATGAACGAAAGTCTCTCCACATGCTCAGTTCTGAGAGATAAGTGTGTGTGAAAGCCGTCCTTCACCTAGCTTGAAGGGAACACAAAGTTTCTTTTCAGTTGCCAACTCCACTCCATACATATATATGGGGAGGTACAAGCTCCAACTCGATTTTACAGTGAAAACGGCAGGCACTTCAAACCGGCACTAGGAAACAGACTGAGAAACCAGAGTAAGGGTTTCTCCTGCAACCCGTTCCCTTTGTGCTGGATGAACGAACGTCTCTCCACATGCTCAGTTCTGAGAGATAAGTTTGTGTGAAAGCCGTCCTTCACCTAGCTTGAAGGGAACACAAAGTTTCTTTTCAGTTGCCAACTCCACTCCATACATATATATGGGGAGGGACAAGCTCCAACTCGGTTTTACAGTGAAAACGGCAGGCACTTCAAACCGGCACTAGGAAACAGACTGAGAAACCAGAGTAAGGGTTTCTCCTGCAACCCGTTCCCTTTGTGCTGGATGAACGAACGTCTCTCCACATGCTCAGTTCTGAGAAATAAGTGTGTGTGAAAGCCGTCCTTCACCTAGCTTGAAGGGAACACAAAGTTTCTTTTCAGTTGCCAACTCCACTCCATACATATATATGGGGAGGTACAAGCTCCAACTCGGTTTTACAGTGAAAACGGCAGGCACTTCAAACCGGCACTAGGAAACAGACTGAGAAACCAGAGTAAGGGTTTCTCCTGCAACCCGTTCCCTTTGTGCTGGATGAACGAACGTCTCTCCACATGCTCAGTTCTGAGAGATAAGTGTGTGTGAAAGCCGTCCTTCACCTAGCTTGAAGGGAACACAAAGTTTCTTTTCAGTTGCCAACTCCACTCCATACATATATATGTGGAGGGACAAGCTCCAACTCGGTTTTACAGTGAAAACGGCAGGCACTTCAAACCGGCACTAGGAAACAGACTGAGAAACCAGAGTAAGGGTTTCTCCTGCAACCCGTTCCATTTGTGCTGGATGAACGAACGTCTCTCCACATGCTCAGTTCTGAGAGATAAGTGTGTGTGAAAGCCGTCCTTCACCTAGCTTGAAGGGAACACAAAGTTTCTTTTCAGTTGCCAACTCCACTCCATACATATATATGGGGAGGTACAAGCTCCAAGTCGGTTTTACAGTGAAAACGGCAGGCACTTCAAACCGGCACTAGGAATCAGACTGAGAAACCAGAGTAAAGGTTTCTCCTGCAACCCGTTCCCTTTGTGCTGGATGAACGAACGTCTCTCCACATGCTCAGTTCTGAGAGATAAGTGTGTGTGAAAGCCGTCCTTCACCTAGCTTGAAGGGAACACAAAGTTTCTTTTCAGTTGCCAACTCCACTCCATACATATATATGGGGAGGTACAAGCTCCAAGTCGGTTTTACAGTGAAAACGGCAGGCACTTCAAACCGGCACTAGGAAACAGACTGAGAAACCAGAGTAAGGGTTTCTCCTGCAATCTGCTCCCTTTGGGCTGGATGAACGAACGTCTCTCCACATGCTCAGTTCTGAGAGATAAGTGTGTGTGAAAGCCGTCCTTCACCTAGCTTGAAGGGGACACAAAGTTTCTTTTCAGTTGCCAACTCCACTCCATACATATATATGGGGAGGTACAAGCTCCAACTCGGTTTTACAGTGAAAACGGCAGGCACTTCAAACCGGCACTAGGAAACAGACTGAGAAACCATTGTAAGGGTTTCTCCTCCAACCCGTTCCCTTTGTGCTGGATGAACGAACGTCTCTCCACATGCTCAGTTCTGAGAGATAAGTGTGTGTGAAAGCCTCCTTCACCTAGCTTGAAGGGAACACAAAGTTTCTTTTCAGTTGCCAACTCCACTCCATACATATATATGGGGAGGTACAAGCTCCAAGTCGGTTTTACAGTGAAAACGGCAGGCACTTCAAACCGGCACTAGGAAACAGACTGAGAAACCAGAGTAAGGGTTTCTCCTGCAACCCGTTCCCTTTGTGCTGGATGAACGAACGTCTCTCCACATGCTCAGTTCTGAGAGATAAGTGTGTGTGAAAGCCGTCCTTCACCTAGCTTGAAGGGAACACAAAGTTTCTTTTCAGTTGCCAACTCCACTCCATACATATATATGGGGAGGGACAAGCTCCAACTCGGTTTTACAGTGAAAACGGCAGGCACTTCAAACCGTCACTAGGCAACAGACTGAGAAACCAGAGTAAGGGTTTCTCCTGCAACCCGTTCCCTTTGTGCTGGATGAACGAACGTCTCTCCACATGCTCAGTTCTGAGAGATAAGTGTGTGTGAAAGCCGTCCTTCACCTAGCTTGAAGGGAACACAAAGTTTCTTTTCAGTTGCCAACTCCACTCCATACATATATATGGGGAGGTACAAGCTCCAACTCGGTTTTACAGTGAAAACGGCAGGCACTTCAAACCGGCACTAGGAAACAGACTGAGAAACCAGAGTAAGGGTTTCTCCTGCAACCCGTTCCCTTTGTGCTGGATGAACGAACGTCTCTCCACATGCTCAGTTCTGAGAGATAAGTGTGTGTGAAAGCCGTCCTTCACCTAGCTTGAAGGGAACACAAAGTTTCTTTTCAGTTGCCAACTCCACTCCATACATATATATGGGGAGGTACAAGCTCCAACTCGGTTTTACAGTGAAAACGGCAGGCACTTCAAACCGGCACTAGGAAACAGACTGAGAAACCAGAGTAAGGGTTTCTCCTGCAATCCGTTCCCTTTGGGCTGGATGAACGAACGTCTCTCCACATGCTCAGTTCTGAGAGATAAGTGTGTGTGAAAGCCGTCCTTCACCTAGCTTGAAGGGGACACAAAGTTTCTTTTCAGTTGCCAACTCCACTCCATACATATATATGGGGAGGTACAAGCTCCAAGTCGGTTTTACAGTGAAAACGGCAGGCACTTCAAACCGGCACTAGGAAACAGACTGAGAAACCAGAGTAAGGGTTTCTCCTGCAACCCGTTCCCTTTGTGCTGGATGAACGAACGTCTCTCCACATGCTCAGTTCTGAGAGATAAGTGTGTGTGAAAGCCGTCCTTCACCTAGCTTGAAGGGAACACAAAGTTTCTTTTCAGTTGCCAACTCCACTCCATACATATATATGGGAATGTACAAGCTCCAACTCGGTTTTACAGTGAAAACGGCAGGCACTTCAAACCGGCACTAGGAAACAGACTGAGAAACCAGAGTAAGGGTTTCTCCTGCAACCCGTTCCCTTTGTGCTGGATGAACGAACGTCTCTCCACATGCTCAGTTCTGAGAGATAAGTGTGTGTGAAAGCCGTCCTTCACCTAGCTTGAAGGGAACACAAAGTTTCTTTTCAGTTGCCAACTCCACTCCATACATATATATGGGGAGGTACAAGCTCCAACTCGGTTTTACAGTGAAAACGGCAGGCACTTCAAACCGGCACTAGGAAACAGACTGAGAAACCAGAGTAAGGGTTTCTCCTGCAACCCGTTCCCTTTGTGCTGGAAGAACGAACGTCTCTCCACATGCTCAGTTCTGAGAGATAAGTGTGTGTGAAAGCCGTCCTTCACGTAGCTTGAAGGGAACACAAAGTTTCTTTTCAGTTGCCAACTCCACTCCATACATATATATGGGGAGGGACAAGCTCCAACTCGGTTTTACAGTGAAAACGGCAGGCACTTCAAACCGGCACTAGGAAACAGACTGAGAAACCAGAGTAAGGGTTTCTCCTGCAACCCGTTCCCTTTGTGCTGGATGAACGAACGTCTCTCCACATGCTCAGTTCTGAGAGATAAGTGTGTGTGAAAGCCGTCCTTCACCTAGCTTGAAGGGAACACAAAGTTTCTTTTCAGTTGCCAACTCCACTCCATACATATATATGGGGAGGTACAAGCTCCAACTCGGTTTTACAGTGAAAACGGCAGGCTCTTCAAACCGGCACTAGGAAACAGACTGAGAAACCAGAGTAAGGGTTTCTCCTGCAACCCGTTCCCTTTGTGCTGGATGAACGAACGTCTCTCCACATGCTCAGTTCTGAGAGATAAGTGTGTGTGAAAGCCGTCCTTCACCTAGCTTGAAGGGAACACAAAGTTTCTTTTCAGTTGCCAACTCCACTCCATACATATATATGGGGAGGGACAAGCTCCAACTCGGTTTTACAGTGAAAACGGCAGGCACTTAAAACAGGCACTAGGAAAAAGACTGAGAAACCAGAGAAATGGTTTCTCCTGCAACCCGTTTCCTTTGTGCTGGATGAACGAACGTCTCTCCACATGCTCAGTTCTGAGAGATAAGTGTGTGTGAAAGCCGTCCTTCACCTAGCTTGAAGGGAACACAAAGTTTCTTTTCAGTTGCCAACTCCACTCCATACATATATATGGGGAGGTACAAGCTCCAACTCGGTTTTACAGTGAAAACGGCAGGCACTTCAAACCGGCACTAGGAAACAGACTGAGAAACCAGAGTAAGGGTTTCTCCTGCAACCCGTTCCCTTTGTGCTGGATGAACGAACGTCTCTCCACATGCTCAGTTCTGAGAGATAAGTGTGTGTGAAAGCCGTCCTTCACCTAGCTTGAAGGGAACACAAAGTTTCTTTTCAGTTGCCAACTCCACTCCATACATATATATGGGGAGGGACAAGCTCCAACTCGGTTTTACAGTGAAAACGGCAGGCACTTCAAACCGGCACTAGGAAACCGACTGAGAAATCAGAGTAAGGGTTTCTCCTGCAAACAGTTCCCTCTGTGCTGGATGAACGAACGTCTCTCCACATGCTCAGTTCTGAGAGATAAGTGTGTGTGAAAGCCGTCCTTCACCTAGCTTGAAGAGAACACAAAGTTTCTTTTCAGTTGCCAACTCCACTCCATACATATATATGCGGAGGTACAAGCTCCAACTCGGTTTTACAGTGAAAACGGCAGGCACTTCAAACCGGCACTAGGAAACAGACTGAGAAACCAGAGTAAGGGTTTCTCCTGCAACCCGTTCCCTTTGTGCTGGATGAACGAACGTCTCTCCACATGCTCAGTTCTGAGAGATAAGTGTGTGTGAAAGCCGTCCTTCAACTAGCTTGAAGGGAACACAAACTTTCTTTTCAGTTGCCAACTCCACTCCATACATATATATGGGGAGGGACAAGCTCCAACTCGGTTTTACAGTGAAAACGGCAGGCACTTCAAACCGGCACTAGGAAACAGACTGAGAAACCAGAGTAAGGGTTTCTCCTGCAACCCGTTCCCTTTGTGCTGGATGAACGAACGTCTCTCCACATGCTCAGTTCTGAGAGATAAGTGTGTGTGAAAGCCGTCCTTCACCTAGCTTGAAGGGAACACAAAGTTTCTTTTCAGTTGCCAACTCCACTCCATACATATATATGGGGAGGGACAAGCTCCAACTCGGTTTTACAGTGAAAACGGCAGGCACTTCAAACCGGCACTAGGAAACAGACTGAGAAACCAGAGTAAGGGTTTCTCCTGCAACCCGTTCCCTTTGTGCTGGATGAACGAACGTCTCTCCACATGCTCAGTTCTGAGAGATAAGTGTGTGTGAAAGCCGTCCTTCACCTAGCTTGAAGGGAACACAAAGTTTCTTTTCAGTTGCCAACTCCACTCCATACATATATATGGGGAGGGACAAGCTCCAACTCGGTTTTACAGTGAAAACGGCAGGCACTTCAAACCGGCACTAGGAAACAGACTGAGAAACCAGAGTAAGGGTTTCTCCTGCAACCCGTTCCCTTTGTGCTGGATGAACGAACGTCTCTCCACATGCTCAGTTCTGAGAGATAAGTGTGTGTGAAAGCCGTCCTTCACCTAGCTTGAAGGGAACACAAAGTTTCTTTTCAGTTGCCAACTCCACTCCATACATATATATGGGGAGGGACAAGCTCCAACTCGGTTTTACAGTGAAAACGGCAGGCACTTCAAACCGGCACTAGGAAACAGACTGAGAAACCAGAGTAAGGGTTTCTCCTGCAACCCGTTCCCTTTGTGCTGGATGAACGAACGTCTCTCCACATGCTCAGTTCTGAGAGATAAGTGTGTGTGAAAGCCGTCCTTCACCTAGCTTGAAGGGAACACAAAGTTTCTTTTCAGTTGCCAACTCCACTCCATACATATATATGGGGAGGTACAAGCTCCAACTCGGTTTTACAGTGAAAACGGCAGGCACTTCAAACCGGCACTAGGAAACAGACTGAGAAACAAGAGTAAGGGTTTCTCCTGCAACCCGTTCCCTTTGTGCTGGATGAACGAACGTCTCTCCACATGCTCAGTTCTGAGAGATAAGTGTGTGTGAAAGCCGTCCTTCACCTAGCTTGAAGGGAACACAAAGTTTCTTTTCAGTTGCCAACTCCACTCCATACATATATATGGGGAGGTACAAGCTCCAACTCGGTTTTACAGTGAAAACGGCAGGCACTTCAAACCGTCACTAGGAAACAGACTGAGAAACAAGAGTAAGGGTTTCTCCTGCAAACAGTTCCCTCTGTGCTGGATGAACGAACGTCTCTCCACATGCTCAGTTCTCAGAGATAAGTGTGTGTGAAAGCCGTCCTTCACCTAGCTTGAAGGGAACACAAAGTTTCTTTTCAGTTGCCAACTCCACTCCATATATATATATGGGGAGGTACAAGCTCCAACTCGGTTTTACAGTGAAAACGGCAGGCACTTCAAACCGGCACTAGGAAACAGACTGAGAAACCAGAGTAAGGGTTTCTCCTGCAACCCGTTCCCTTTGTGCTGGATGAACGAACGTCTCTCCACATGCTCAGTTCTGAGAGATAAGTGTGTGTGAAAGCCGTCCTTCACCTAGCTTGAAGGGAACACAAAGTTTCTTTTGAGTTGCCAACTCCACTCCATACATATATATGGGGAGGGACAAGCTCCATCTCGGTTTTACAGTGAAAACGGCAGGCACTTCAAACCGGCACTAGGAAACAGACTGAGAAACCAGAGTAAGGGTTTCTCCTGCAACCCGTTCCCTTTGTGCTGGATGAACGAACGTCTCTCCACATGCTCAGTTCTGAGAGATAAGTGTGTGTGAAAGCTGTCCTTCACCTAGCTTGAAGGGAACACAAAGTTTCTTTTCAGTTGCCAACTCCACTCCATACATATATATGGGGAGTTACAAGGTCCAAATCGGTTTTACAGTGAAAACGGCAGGCACTTCAAACCGGCACTAGGAAACAGACTGAGAAACCAGAGTAAGGGTTTCTCCTGCAACCCGTTCCCTTTGTGCTGGATGAACGAACGTCTCTCCACATGCTCAGTTCTGAGAGATAAGTGTGTGTGAAAGCCGTCCTTCAACTAGCTTGAAGGGAACACAAACTTTCTTTTCAGTTGCCAACTCCACTCCATACAGATATATGGGGAGGTACAAGCTCCAACTCGGTTTTACAGTGAAAACGGCAGGCACTTCAAACCGGCACTAGGAAACAGACTGAGAAACCAGAGTAAGGGTTTCTCCTGCAACCCGTTCCCTTTGTGCTGGATGAACGAACGTCTCTCCACATGCTCAGTTCTGAGAGATAAGTGTGTGTGAAAGCCGTCCTTCACCTAGCTTGAAGGGAACACAAAGTTTCTTTTCAGTTGCCAACTCCACTCCATACATATATATGGGGAGGTACAAGCTCCAACTCGGTTTTACAGTGAAAACGGCAGGCACTTCAAACCGGCACTAGGAAACAGACTGAGAAACCAGAGTAAGGGTTTCTCCTGCAACCCGTTCCCTTTGTGCTGGATGAACGAACGTCTCTCCACATGCTCAGTTCTGAGAGATAAGTGTGTGTGAAAGCCGTCCTTCAACTAGCTTGAAGGGAACACAAACTTTCTTTTCAGTTGCCAACTCCACTCCATACATATATATGGGGAGGGACAAGCTCCAACTCGGTTTTACAGTGAAAACGGCAGGCACTTCAAACCGGCACTAGGAAACAGACTGAGAAACCAGAGTAAGGGTTTCTCCTGCAACCCGTTCCCTTTGTGCTGGATGAACGAACGTCTCTCCACATGCTCAGTTCTGAGAGATAAGTGTGTGTGAAAGCCGTCCTTCACCTAGCTTGAAGGGAACACAAAGTTTCTTTTCAGTTGCCAACTCCACTCCATACAGATATATGGGGAGGTACAAGCTCCAACTGGGTTTTACAGTGAAAACGGCAGGCACTTCAAACCGGCACTAGGAAACAGACTGAGAAACCAGAGTAAGGGTTTCTCCTGCAACCCGTTCCCTTTGTGCTGGATGAACGAACGTCTCTCCACATGCTCAGTTCTGAGAGATAAGTGTGTGTGAAAGCCGTCCTTCAACTAGCTAGAAGGGAACACAAACTTTCTTTTCAGTTGCCAACTCCACTCCATACATATATATGGGGAGGGACAAGCTCCAACTCGGTTTTACAGTGAAAACGGCAGGCACTTCAAACCGGCACTAGGAAACAGACTGAGAAACCAGAGTAAGGGTTTCTCCTGCAACCCGTTCCCTTTGTGCTGGATGAACGAACGTCTCTCCACATGCTCAGTTCTGAGAGATAAGTGTGTGTGAAAGCCGTCCTTCACCTAGCTTGAAGGGAACACAAAGTTTCTTTTCAGTTGCCAACTCCACTCCATACATATATATGTGGACGTACAAGCTCCAACTCGGTTTTACAGTGAAAACGGCAGGCACTTCAAACCGGCACTAAGAAACAGACTGAGAAACCAGAGTAAGGGTTTCTCCTGCAACCCGTTCCCTTTGTGCTGGATGAACGAACGTCTCTCCACATGCTCAGTTCTGAGAGATAAGTGTGTGTGAAAGCCGTCCTTCACCTAGCTTGAAGGGAACACAAAGTTTCTTTTCAGTTGCCAACTCCACTCCATACATATATATGGGGAGGTACAAGCTCCAACTCGGTTTTACAGTGAAAACGGCAGGCACTTCAAACCGGCACTAGGAAACAGACTGAGAAACCAGAGTAAGGGTTTCTCCTGCAACCCGTTCCCTTTGTGCTGGATGAACGAACGTCTCTCCACATGCTCAGTTCTGAGAGATAAGTGTGTGTGAAAGCCGTCCTTCACCTAGCTTGAAGGGAACACAAAGTTTCTTTTCAGTTGCCAACTCCACTCCATACATATATATGGGGAGGGACAAGCTCCAACTCGGTTTTACAGTGAAAACGGCAGGCACTTCAAACCGGCACTAGGAAACTGACTGAGAAACCAGAGTAAGGGTTTCTCCTGCAAAGAGTTCCCTCTGTGCTGGATGAACGAACGTCTCTCCACATGCTCAGTTCTGAGAGATAAGTGTGTGTGAAAGCCGTCCTTCACCTAGCTTGAAGGGAACACAAAGTTTCTTTTCAGTTGCCAACTCCACTCCATACATATATATGGGGAGGTACAAGCTCCAACTCGGTTTTACAGTGAAAACGGCAGGCACTTCAAACCGGCACTAGGAAACAGACTGAGAAACCAGAGTAAGGGTTTCTCCTGCAACCCGTTCCCTTTGTGCTGGATGAACGAACGTCTCTCCACATGCTCAGTTCTGAGAGATAAGTGTGTGTGAAAGCCGTCCTTCACCTAGCTTGAAGGGAACACAAAGTTTCTTTTCAGTTGCCAACTCCACTCCATACATATATATGTGGACGTACAAGCTCCAACTCGGTTTTACAGTAAAAACGGCAGGCACTTCAAACCGTCACTAGGAAACAGACTGAGAAACAAGAGTAATGGTTTCTCCTGCAAACAGTTCCCTCTGTGCTGGATGAACGAACGTCTCTCCACATGCTCAGTTCTGAGAGATAAGTGTGTGTGAAAGCCGTCCTTCACCTAGCTTGAAGGGAACACAAAGTTTCTTTTCAGTTGCCAACTCCACTCCATATAAATATATGGGGAGGTACAAGCTCCAACTCGGTTTTACAGTGAAAACGGCAGGCACTTCAAACCGGCACTAGGAAACAGACTGAGAAACCAGAGTAAGGGTTTCTCCTGCAACCCGTTCCCTTTGTGCTGGATGAACGAACGTCTCTCCACATGCTCAGTTCTGAGAGATAAGTGTGTGTGAAAGCCGTCCTTCAACTAGCTTGAAGGGAACACAAACTTTCTTTTCAGTTGCCAACTCCACTCCATACATATATATGGGGAGGTACAAGCTCCAACTCGGTTTTACAGTGAAAACGGCAGGCACTTCAAACCGGCACTAGGAAACAGACTGAGAAACCAGAGTAAGGGTTTCTCCTGCAACCCGTTCCCTTTGTGCTGGATGAACGAACGTCTCTCCACATGCTCAGTTCTGAGAGATAAGTGTGTGTGAAAGCCGTCCTTCACCTAGCTTGAAGGGAACACAAAGTTTCTTTTCAGTTGCCAACTCCACTCCATACATATATATGTGGACGTACAAGCTCCAACTCGGTTTTACAGTGAAAACGGCAGGCACTTCAAACCGGCACTAAGAAACAGACTGAGAAACCAGAGTAAGGGTTTCTCCTGCAACCCGTTCCCTTTGTGCTGGATGAACGAACGTCTCTCCACATGCTCAGTTCTGAGAGATAAGTGTGTGTGAAAGCCGTCCTTCACCTAGCTTGAAGGGAACACAAAGTTTCTTTTCAGTTGCCAACTCCACTCCATACATATATATGGGGAGGTACAAGCTCCAACTCGGTTTTACAGTGAAAACGGCAGGCACTTCAAACCGGCACTAGGAAACAGACTGAGAAACCAGAGTAAGGGTTTCTCCTGCAACCCGTTCCCTTTGTGCTGGATGAACGAACGTCTCTCCACATGCTCAGTTCTGAGAGATAAGTGTGTGTGAAAGCCGTCCTTCACCTAGCTTGAAGGGAACACAAAGTTTCTTTTCAGTTGCCAACTCCACTCCATACATATATATGGGGAGGGACAAGCTCCAACTCGGTTTTACAGTGAAAACGGCAGGCACTTCAAACCGGCACTAGGAAACTGACTGAGAAATCAGAGTAAGGGTTTCTCCTGCAAAGTGTTCCCCCTGTGCTGGATGAACGAACGTCTCTCCACATGCTCAGTTCTGAGAGATAAGTGTGTGTGAAAGCCGTCCTTCACCTAGCTTGAAGGGAACACAAAGTTTCTTTTCAGTTGCCAACTCCACTCCATATATATATATGGGGAGGTACAAGCTCCAACTCGGTTTTACAGTGAAAACGGCAGGCACTTCAAACCGGCACTAGGAAACAGACTGAGAAACCAGAGTAAGGGTTTCTCCTGCAACCCGTTCCCTTTGTGCTGGATGAACGAACGTCTCTCCACATGCTCAGTTCTGAGAGATAAGTGTGTGTGAAAGCCGTCCTTCAACTAGCTTGAAGGGAACACAAACTTTCTTTTCAGTTGCCAACTCCACTCCATACAGATATATGGGGAGGTACAAGCTCCAACTCGGTTTTACAGTGAAAACGGCAGGCACTTCAAACCGGCACTAGGAAACAGACTGAGAAACCAGAGTAAGGGTTTCTCCTGCAACCCGTTCCCTTTGTGCTGGATGAACGAACGTCTCTCCACATGCTCAGTTCTGAGAGATAAGTGTGTGTGAAAGCCGTCCTTCACCTAGCTTGAAGGGAACACAAAGTTTCTTTTCAGTTGCCAACTCCACTCCATACATATATATGGGGAGGTACAAGCTCCAACTCGGTTTTACAGTGAAAACGGCAGGCACTTCAAACCGTCACTAGGAAACAGACTGAGAAACAAGAGTAAAGGTTTCTCCTGCAAACTGTTCCCTCTGTGCTGGATGAACGAACGTCTCTCCACATGCTCAGTTCTGAGAGATAAGTGTGTGTGAAAGCCGTCCTTCACCTAGCTTGAAGGGAACACAAAGTTTCTTTTCAGTTGCCAACTCCACTCCATATAAATATATGGGGAGGTACAAGCTCCAACTCGGTTTTACAGTGAAAACGGCAGGCACTTCAAACCGGCACTAGGAAACAGACTGAGAAACCAGAGTAAGGGTTTCTCCTGCAACCCGTTCCCTTTGTGCTGGATGAACGAACGTCTCTCCACATGCTCAGTTCTGAGAGATAAGTGTGTGTGAAAGCCGTCCTTCAACTAGCTTGAAGGGAACACAAACTTTCTTTTCAGTTGCCAACTCCACTCCATACATATATATGGGGAGGTACAAGCTCCAACTCGGTTTTACAGTGAAAACGGCAGGCACTTCAAACCGGCACTAGGAAACAGACTGAGAAACCAGAGTAAGGGTTTCTCCTGCAACCCGTTCCCTTTGTGCTGGATGAACGAACGTCTCTCCACATGCTCAGTTCTGAGAGATAAGTGTGTGTGAAAGCCGTCCTTCACCTAGCTTGAAGGGAACACAAAGTTTCTTTTCAGTTGCCAACTCCACTCCATACATATATATGTGGACGTACAAGCTCCAACTCGGTTTTACAGTGAAAACGGCAGGCACTTCAAACCGGCACTAAGAAACAGACTGAGAAACCAGAGTAAGGGTTTCTCCTGCAACCCGTTCCCTTTGTGCTGGATGAACGAACGTCTCTCCACATGCTCAGTTCTGAGAGATAAGTGTGTGTGAAAGCCGTCCTTCACCTAGCTTGAAGGGAACACAAAGTTTCTTTTCAGTTGCCAACTCCACTCCATACATATATATGGGGAGGTACAAGCTCCAACTCGGTTTTACAGTGAAAACGGCAGGCACTTCAAACCGGCACTAGGAAACAGACTGAGAAACCAGAGTAAGGGTTTCTCCTGCAACCCGTTCCCTTTGTGCTGGATGAACGAACGTCTCTCCACATGCTCAGTTCTGAGAGATAAGTGTGTGTGAAAGCCGTCCTTCACCTAGCTTGAAGGGAACACAAAGTTTCTTTTCAGTTGCCAACTCCACTCCATACATATATATGGGGAGGGACAAGCTCCAACTCGGTTTTACAGTGAAAACGGCAGGCACTTCAAACCGGCACTAGGAAACTGACTGAGAAATCAGAGTAAGGGTTTCTCCTGCAAAGTGTTCCCCCTGTGCTGGATGAACGAACGTCTCTCCACATGCTCAGTTCTGAGAGATAAGTGTGTGTGAAAGCCGTCCTTCACCTAGCTTGAAGGGAACACAAAGTTTCTTTTCAGTTGCCAACTCCACTCCATATATATATATGGGGAGGTACAAGCTCCAACTCGGTTTTACAGTGAAAACGGCAGGCACTTCAAACCGGCACTAGGAAACAGACTGAGAAACCAGAGTAAGGGTTTCTCCTGCAACCCGTTCCCTTTGTGCTGGATGAACGAACGTCTCTCCACATGCTCAGTTCTGAGAGATAAGTGTGTGTGAAAGCCGTCCTTCAACTAGCTTGAAGGGAACACAAACTTTCTTTTCAGTTGCCAACTCCACTCCATACAGATATATGGGGAGGTACAAGCTCCAACTCGGTTTTACAGTGAAAACGGCAGGCACTTCAAACCGGCACTAGGAAACAGACTGAGAAACCAGAGTAAGGGTTTCTCCTGCAACCCGTTCCCTTTGTGCTGGATGAACGAACGTCTCTCCACATGCTCAGTTCTGAGAGATAAGTGTGTGTGAAAGCCGTCCTTCACCTAGCTTGAAGGGAACACAAAGTTTCTTTTCAGTTGCCAACTCCACTCCATACATATATATGGGGAGGTACAAGCTCCAACTCGGTTTTACAGTGAAAACGGCAGGCACTTCAAACCGTCACTAGGAAACAGACTGAGAAACAAGAGTAAAGGTTTCTCCTGCAAACTGTTCCGTCTGTGCTGGATGAACGAACGTCTCTCCACATGCTCAGTTCTGAGAGATAAGTGTGTGTGAAAGCCGTCCTTCACCTAGCTTGAAGGGAACACAAAGTTTCTTTTCAGTTGCCAACTCCACTCCATATATATATATGGGGAGGTACAAGCTCCAACTCGGTTTTACAGTGAAAACGGCAGGCACTTCAAACCGGCACTAGGAAACAGACTGAGAAACCAGAGTAAGGGTTTCTCCTGCAACCCGTTCCCTTTGTGCTGGATGAACGAACGTCTCTCCACATGCTCAGTTCTGAGAGATAAGTGTGTGTGAAAGCCGTCCTTCAACTAGCTTGAAGGGAACACAAACTTTCTTTTCAGTTGCCAACTCCACTCCATACATATATATGGGGAGGGACAAGCTCCAACTCGGTTTTACAGTGAAAACGGCAGGCACTTCAAACCGGCACTAGGAAACAGACTGAGAAACCAGAGTAAGGGTTTCTCCTGCAACCCGTTCCCTTTGTGCTGGATGAACGAACGTCTCTCCACATGCTCAGTTCTGAGAGATAAGTGTGTGTGAAAGCCGTCCTTCACCTAGCTTGAAGGGAACACAAAGTTTCTTTTCAGTTGCCAACTCCACTCCATACATATATATGTGGACGTACAAGCTCCAACTCGGTTTTACAGTGAAAACGGCAGGCACTTCAAACCGGCACTAAGAAACAGACTGAGAAACCAGAGTAAGGGTTTCTCCTGCAACCCGTTCCCTTTTTGCTGGATGAACGAACGTCTCTCCACATGCTCAGTTCTGAGAGATAAGTGTGTGTGAAAGCCGTCCTTCACCTAGCTTGAAGGGAACACAAAGTTTCTTTTCAGTTGCCAACTCCACTCCATACATATATATGGGGAGGTACAAGCTCCAACTCGGTTTTACAGTGAAAACGGCAGGCACTTCAAACCGGCACTAGGAAACAGACTGAGAAACCAGAGTAAGGGTTTCTCCTGCAACCCGTTCCCTTTGTGCTGGATGAACGAACGTCTCTCCACATGCTCAGTTCTGAGAGATAAGTGTGTGTGAAAGCCGTCCTTCACCTAGCTTGAAGGGAACACAAAGTTTCTTTTCAGTTGCCAACTCCACTCCATACATATATATGGGGAGGGACAAGCTCCAACTCGGTTTTACAGTGAAAACGGCAGGCACTTCAAACCGGCACTAGAAACTGACTGAGAAACCAGAGTAAGGGTTTCTCCTGCAAAGAGTTCCCTCTGTGCTGGATGAACGAACGTCTCTCCACATGCTCAGTTCTGAGAGATAAGTGTGTGTGAAAGCCGTCCTTCACCTAGCTTGAAGGGAACACAAAGTTTCTTTTCAGTTGCCAACTCCACTCCATACATATACATGGGGAGGTACAAGCTCCAACTCGGTTTTACAGTGAAAACGGCAGGCACTTCAAACCGGCACTAGGAAACAGACTGAGAAACCAGAGTAAGGGTTTCTCCTGCAACCCGTTCCCTTTGTGCTGGATGAACGAACGTCTCTCCACATGCTCAGTTCTGAGAGATAAGTGTGTGTGAAAGCCGTCCTTCACCTAGCTTGAAGGGAACACAAAGTTTCTTTTCAGTTGCCAACTCCACTCCATACATATATATGGGGAGGTACAAGCTCCAACTCGGTTTTACAGTGAAAACGGCAGGCACTTCAAACCGTCACTAGGAAACAGACTGAGAAACAAGAGTAAAGGTTTCTCCTGCAAACAGTTCCCTCTGTGCTGGATGAACGAACGTCTCTCCACATGCTCAGTTCTGAGAGATAAGTGTGTGTGAAAGCCGTCCTTCACCTAGCTTGAAGGGAACACAAAGTTTCTTTTCAGTTGCCAACTCCACTCCATATAAATATATGGGGAGGAACAAGCTCCAACTCGGTTTTACAGTGAAAACGGCAGGCACTTCAAACCGGCACTAGGAAACAGACTGAGAAACCAGAGTAAGGGTTTCTCCTGCAACCCGTTCCCTTTGTGCTGGATGAACGAACGTCTCTCCACATGCTCAGTTCTGAGAGATAAGTGTGTGTGAAAGCCGTCCTTCAACTAGCTTGAAGGGAACACAAACTTTCTTTTCAGTTGCCAACTCCACTCCATACATATATATGGGGAGGTACAAGCTCCAACTCGGTTTTACAGTGAAAACGGCAGGCACTTCAAACCGGCACTAGGAAACAGACTGAGAAACCAGAGTAAGGGTTTCTCCTGCAACCCGTTCCCTTTGTGCTGGATGAACGAACGTCTCTCCACATGCTCAGTTCTGAGAGATAAGTGTGTGTGAAAGCCGTCCTTCACCTAGCTTGAAGGGAACACAAAGTTTCTTTTCAGTTGCCAACTCCACTCCATACATATATATGTGGACGTACAAGCTCCAACTCGGTTTTACAGTGAAAACGGCAGGCACTTCAAACCGGCACTAAGAAACAGACTGAGAAACCAGAGTAAGGGTTTCTCCTGCAACCCGTTCCCTTTGTGCTGGATGAACGAACGTCTCTCCACATGCTCAGTTCTGAGAGATAAGTGTGTGTGAAAGCCGTCCTTCACCTAGCTTGAAGGGAACACAAAGTTTCTTTTCAGTTGCCAACTCCACTCCATACATATATATGGGGAGGTACAAGCTCCAACTCGGTTTTACAGTGAAAACGGCAGGCACTTCAAACCGGCACTAGGAAACAGACTGAGAAACCAGAGTAAGGGTTTCTCCTGCAACCCGTTCCCTTTGTGCTGGATGAACGAACGTCTCTCCACATGCTCAGTTCTGAGAGATAAGTGTGTGTGAAAGCCGTCCTTCACCTAGCTTGAAGGGAACACAAAGTTTCTTTTCAGTTGCCAACTCCACTCCATACATATATATGGGGAGGGACAAGCTCCAACTCGGTTTTACAGTGAAAACGGCAGGCACTTCAAACCGGCACTAGGAAACTGACTGAGAAATCAGAGTAAGGGTTTCTCCTGCAAAGAGTTCCCTCTGTGCTGGATGAACGAACGTCTCTCCACATGCTCAGTTCTGAGAGATAAGTGTGTGTGAAAGCCGTCCTTCACCTAGCTTGAAGGGAACACAAAGTTTCTTTTCAGTTGCCAACTCCACTCCATATATATATATGGGGAGGTACAAGCTCCAACTCGGTTTTACAGTGAAAACGGCAGGCACTTCAAACCGGCACTAGGAAACAGACTGAGAAACCAGAGTAAGGGTTTCTCCTGCAACCCGTTCCCTTTGTGCTGGATGAACGAACGTCTCTCCACATGCTCAGTTCTGAGAGATAAGTGTGTGTGAAAGCCGTCCTTCAACTAGCTTGAAGGGAACACAAACTTTCTTTTCAGTTGCCAACTCCACTCCATACATATATATGGGGAGGGACAAGCTCCAACTCGGTTTTACAGTGAAAACGGCAGGCACTTCAAACCGGCACTAGGAAACAGACTGAGAAACCAGAGTAAGGGTTTCTCCTGCAACCCGTTCCCTTTGTGCTGGATGAACGAACGTCTCTCCACATGCTCAGTTCTGAGAGATAAGTGTGTGTGAAAGCCGTCCTTCACCTAGCTTGAAGGGAACACAAAGTTTCTTTTCAGTTGCCAACTCCACTCCATACATATATATGTGGACGTACAAGCTCCAACTCGGTTTTACAGTGAAAACGGCAGGCACTTCAAACCGGCACTAAGAAACAGACTGAGAAACCAGAGTAAGGGTTTCTCCTGCAACCCGTTCCCTTTTTGCTGGATGAACGAACGTCTCTCCACATGCTCAGTTCTGAGAGATAAGTGTGTGTGAAAGCCGTCCTTCACCTAGCTTGAAGGGAACACAAAGTTTCTTTTCAGTTGCCAACTCCACTCCATACATATATATGGGGAGGTACAAGCTCCAACTCGGTTTTACAGTGAAAACGGCAGGCACTTCAAACCGGCACTAGGAAACAGACTGAGAAACCAGAGTAAGGGTTTCTCCTGCAACCCGTTCCCTTTGTGCTGGATGAACGAACGTCTCTCCACATGCTCAGTTCTGAGAGATAAGTGTGTGTGATAGCCGTCCTTCACCTAGCTTGAAGGGAACACAAAGTTTCTTTTCAGTTGCCAACTCCACTCCATACATATATATGGGGAGGGACAAGCTCCAACTCGGTTTTACAGTGAAAACGGCAGGCACTTCAAACCGGCACTAGGAAACTGACTGAGAAATCAGAGTAAGGGTTTCTCCTGCAAAGAGTTCCCTCTGTGCTGGATGAACGAACGTCTCTCCACATGCTCAGTTCTGAGAGATAAGTGTGTGTGAAAGCCGTCCTTCACCTAGCTTGAAGGGAACACAAAGTTTCTTTTCAGTTGCCAACTCCACTCCATACATATATATGGGGAGGTACAAGCTCCAACTCGGTTTTACAGTGAAAACGGCAGGCACTTCAAACCGGCACTAGGAAACAGACTGAGAAACCAGAGTAAGGGTTTCTCCTGCAACCCGTTCCCTTTGTGCTGGATGAACGAACGTCTCTCCACATGCTCAGTTCTGAGAGATAAGTGTGTGTGAAAGCCGTCCTTCACCTAGCTTGAAGGGAACACAAAGTTTCTTTTCAGTTGCCAACTCCACTCCATACATATATATGGGGAGGGACAAGCTCCAACTCGGTTTTACAGTGAAAACGGCAGGCACTTCAAACCGTCACTAGGAAACAGACTGAGAAACAAGAGTAAAGGTTTCTCCTGCAAACAGTTCCCTCTGTGCTGGATGAACGAACGTCTCTCCACATGCTCAGTTCTGAGAGATAAGTGTGTGTGAAAGCCGTCCTTCACCTAGCTTGAAGGGAACACAAAGTTTCTTTTCAGTTGCCAACTCCACTCCATAAAAATATATGGGGAGGTACAAGCTCCAACTCGGTTTTAGAGTGAAAACGGCAGGCACTTCAAACCGGCACTAGGAAACAGACTGAGAAACCAGAGTAAGGGTTTCTCCTGCAACCCGTTCCCTTTGTGCTGGATGAACGAACGTCTCTCCACATGCTCAGTTCTGAGAGATAAGTGTGTGTGAAAGCCGTCCTTCAACTAGCTTGAAGGGAACACAAACTTTCTTTTCAGTTGCCAACTCCACTCCATACATATATATGGGGAGGTACAAGCTCCAACTCGGTTTTACAGTGAAAACGGCAGGCACTTCAAACCGGCACTAGGAAACAGACTGAGAAACCAGAGTAAGGGTTTCTCCTGCAACCCGTTCCCTTTGTGCTGGATGAACGAACGTCTCTCCACATGCTCAGTTCTGAGAGATAAGTGTGTGTGAAAGCCGTCCTTCACCTAGCTTGAAGGGAACACAAAGTTTCTTTTCAGTTGCCAACTCCACTCCATACATATATATGTGGACGTACAAGCTCCAACTCGGTTTTACAGTGAAAACGGCAGGCACTTCAAACCGGCACTAAGAAACAGACTGAGAAACCAGAGTAAGGGTTTCTCCTGCAACCCGTTCCCTTTGTGCTGGATGAACGAACGTCTCTCCACATGCTCAGATCTGAGAGATAAGTGTGTGTGAAAGCCGTCCTTCACCTAGCTTGAAGGGAACACAAAGTTTCTTTTCAGTTGCCAACTCCACTCCATACATATATATGGGGAGGGACAAGCTCCAACTCGGTTTTACAGTGAAAACGGCAGGCACTTCAAACCGGCACTAGGAAACTGACTGAGAAATCAGAGTAAGGGTTTCTCCTGCAAAGAGTTCCCTCTGTGCTGGATGAACGAACGTCTCTCCACATGCTCAGTTCTGAGAGATAAGTGTGTGTGAAAGCCGTCCTTCACCTAGCTTGAAGGGAACACAAAGTTTCTTTTCAGTTGCCAACTCCACTCCATACATATATATGGGGAGGGACAAGCTCCAACTCGGTTTTACAGTGAAAACGGCAGGCACTTCAAACCGGCACTAGGAAACAGACTGAGAAACCAGAGTAAGGGTTTCTCCTGCAATCCGTTCCCTTTGTGCTGGATGAACGAACGTCTCTCCACATGCTCAGTTCTCAGAGATAAGTGTGTGTGAAAGCCGTCCTTCACCTAGCTTGAAGGGAACACAAAGTTTCTTTTCAGTTGCCAACTCCACTCCATACATATATATGGGGAGGGACAAGCTCCAACTCGGTTTTACACTGAAAACGGCAGGCACTTCAAACCGGCACTAGGAAACAGACTGAGAAACCAGAGTAAGGGTTTCTCCTGCAACCCGTTCCCTTTGTGCTGGATGAACGAACGTCTCTCCACATGCTCAGTTCTGAGAGATAAGTGTGTGTGAAAGCCGTCCTTCACCTAGCTTGAAGGGAACACAAGTTTCTTTTCAGTTGCCAACTCCACTCCATACATATATATGGGGAGGTACAAGCTCCAACTCGGTTTTACAGTGAAAACGGCAGGCACTTCAAACCGGCACTAGGAAACAGACTGAGAAACCAGAGTAAGGGTTTCTCCTGCAACCCGTTCCCTTTGTGCTGGATGAACGAACGTCTCTCCACATGCTCAGTTCTGAGAGATAAGTGTGTGTGAAAGCCGTCCTTCACCTAGCTTGAAGGGAACACAAAGTTTCTTTTCAGTTGCCAACTCCACTCCATACATATATATGGGGAGGTACAAGCTCCAACTCGGTTTTACAGTGAAAACGGCAGGCACTTCAAACCGTCACTAGGAAACAGACTGAGAAACAAGAGTAAGGGTTTCTCCTGCAAGCAGTTCCCTCTGTGCTGGATGAACGAACGTCTCTCCACATGCTCAGTTCTGAGAGATAAGTGTGTGTGAAAGCCGTCCTTCACCAAGCTTGAAGGGAACACAAAGTTTCTTTTCAGTTGCCAACTCCACTCCATATATATATATGGGGAAGTACAAGCTCCAACTCGGTTTTACAGTGAAAACGGCAGGCACTTCAAACCGGCACTTGGAATCAGACTGAGAAACCAGAGTAAGGGTTTCTCCTGCAACCCGTTCCCTTTGTGCTGGATGAACGAACGTCTCTCCACATGCTCAGTTCTCAGAGATAAGTGTGTGTGAAAGCCGTCCTTCACCTAGCTTGAAGGGAACACAAAGTTTCTTTTCAGTTGCCAACTCCACTCCATACATATATATGGGGAGGGACAAGCTCCATCTCGGTTTTACAGTGAAAACGGCAGGCACTTCAAACCGGCACTAGGAAACAGACTGAGAAACCAGAGTAAGGGTTTCTCCTGCAACCCGTTCCCTTTGTGCTGGATGAACGAACGTCTCTCCACATGCTCAGTTCTGAGAGATAACTGTGTGTGAAAGCTGTCCTTCACCTACCTTGAAGGGAACACAAAGTTTCTTTTCAGTTGCCAACTCCACTCCATACATATATATGGGGAGTTACAAGCTCCAAATCGGTTTTACAGTGAAAACGGCAGGCACTTCAAACCGGCACTAGGAAACAGACTGAGAAACCAGAGTAAGGGTTTCTCCTGCAACCCGTTCCCTTTGTGCTGGATGAACGAACGTCTCTCCACATGCTCAGTTCTGAGAGATAAGTGTGTGTGAAAGCCGTCCTTCAACTAGCTTGAAGGGAACACAAACTTTCTTTTCAGTTGCCAACTCCACTCCATACAGATATATGGGGAGGTACAAGCTCCAACTCGGTTTTACAGTGAAAACGGCAGGCACTTCAAACCGGCACTAGGAAACAGACTGAGAAACCAGAGTAAGGGTTTCTCCTGCAACCCGTTCCCTTTGTGCTGGATGAACGAACGTCTCTCCACATGCTCAGTTCTGAGAGATAAGTGTGTGTGAAAGCCGTCCTTCACCTAGCTTGAAGGGAACACAAAGTTTCTTTTCAGTTGCCAACTCCACTCCATACATATATATGGGGAGGTACAAGCTCCAAGTCGGTTTTACAGTGAAAACGGCAGGCACTTCAAACCGGCACTAGGAAACAGACTGAGAAACCAGAGTAAGGGTTTCTCCTGCAACCCGTTCCCTTTGTGCTGGATGAACGAACGTCTCTCCACATGCTCAGTTCTGAGAGATAAGTGTGTGTGAAAGCCGTCCTTCACCTAGCTTGAAGGGAACACAAAGTTTCTTTTCAGTTGCCAACTCCACTCCATACATATATATGGGGACGTACAAGCTCCAATTCGGTTTTACAGTGAAAACGGCAGGCACTTCAAACCGGCACTAGGAAACAGACTGAGAAACCAGAGTAAGGGTTTCTCCTGCAACCCGTTCCCTTTGTGCTGGATGAACGAACGTCTCTCCACATGCTCAGTTCTGAGAGATAAGTGTGTGTGAAAGCCGTCCTTCACCTAGCTTGAAGGGAACACAAAGTTTCTTTTCAGTTGCCAACTCCACTCCATACATATATATGGGGAGGTACAAGCTCCAACTCGGTTTTACAGTGAAAACGGCAGGCACTTCAAACCGGCACTAGGAAACAGACTGAGAAACCAGAGTAAGGGTTTCTCCTGCAACCCGTTCCCTTTTTGCTGGATGAACGAACGTCTCTCCACATGCTCAGTTCTGAGAGATAAGTGTGTGTGAAAGCCGTCCTTCACCTAGCTTGAAGGGAACACAAAGTTTCTTTTCAGTTGCCAACTCCACTCCATACATATATATGGGGACGTACAAGCTCCAACTCGGTTTTACAGTGAAAAAGGCAGGCACTTCAAACCGGCACTAGGAAACATTCTGAGAAACCAGAGTATGGGTTTCTCGTGCAACCCGTTCCCTTTGTGCTGGATGAACGAACGTCTCTCCTCATGCTCAGTTCTGAGAGATAAGTGTGTGTGAAAGCCGTCCTTCACCTAGCTTGAAGGGAACACAAAGTTTCTTTTCAGTTGCCAACTCCACTCCATACATATATATGGGGAGGGACAAGCTCCAACTCGGTTTTACAGTGAAAACGGCAGGCACTTCAAACCGGCACTAGGAAACAGACTGAGAAACCAGAGTAAGGGTTTCTCCTGCAACCCGTTCCCTTTGTGCTGGATGAACGAACGTCTCTCCACATGCTCAGTTCTGAGAGATAAGTGTGTGTGAAAGCCGTCCTTCACCTAGCTTGAAGGGAACACAAAGTTTCTTTTCAGTTGCCAACTCCACTCCATACATATATATGGGGAGGTACAAGCTCCAACTCGGTTTTACAGTGAAAACGGCAGGCACTTCAAACCGGCACTAGGAAACAGACTGAGAAACCAGAGTAAGGGTTTCTCCTGCAACCCGTTCCCTTTGTGCTGGATGAACGAACGTCTCTCCACATGCTCAGTTCTGAGAGATAAGTGTGTGTGAAAGCCGTCCTTCAACTAGCTTGAAGGGAACACTAATTTTCTTTTCAGTTGCCAACACCACTCCATACATATATATGGGGAGGTACAAGCTCCAACACGGTTTTACAGTGAAAACGGCAGGCACATCAAACCGGCACTAGGAAACAGACTGAGAAACCAGAGTAAGGGTTTCTCCTGCAACCCGTTCCCTTTGTGCTGGATGAAGGAACGTCTCTCCACATGCTCAGTTCTGAGAGATAATTGTGTGTGAAAGCCGTCCTTCACCTAGCTTGAAGGGAACACAAAGTTTCTTTTCAGTTGCCAACTCCATTCCATACATATATATGGGGAGGTACAAGCTCCAACTCGGTTTTACAGTGAAAACGGCAGGCACTTCAAACCGGCACTAGGAAATAGACTGAGAAACCAGAGTAAGGGTTTCTCCTGCAAACCGTTCCCTTTGTGCTGGTGAACGAACGTCTCTCCACATGCTCAGTTCTGAGAGATAAGTGTGTGTGAAAGCCGTCCTTCACATAGCTTGAAGGGAACACAAATTTTCTTTTCAGTTGCCAACACCACTCCATACATATATATGGGGAGGTACAAGCTCCAACTCGGTTTTACAGTGAAAACGGCAGGCACTTCAAACCGGCACTAGGGAACAGACTGAGAAACCAGAGTAAGGGTTTCTCCTGCAACCCGTTCCCTTTTTGCTGGATGAACGAACGTCTCTCCACATGCTCAGTTCTGAGAGATAAGTGTGTGTGAAAGCCGTCCTTCACCTAGCTTGAAGGGAACACAAAGTTTCTTTTCAGTTGCCAACTCCACTCCATACATATATATGGGGAGGGACAAGCTCCAACTCGGTTTTACAGTGAAAACGGCAGGCACTTCAAACCGGCACTAGGAAATAGACTGAGAAACCAGAGTAAGGGTTTCTCCTGCAACCCGTTCCCTTTGTGCTGGATGAACGAACGTCTCTCCACATGCTCAGTTCTGAGAGATAAGTGTGTGTGAAAGCCGTCCTTCACCTAGTCTGAAGGGGACACAAAGTTTCTTTTCAGTTGCCAACTCCACTCCATACATATATATGGGGAGGGACAAGCTCCAACTCGGTTTTACAGTGAAAACGGCATTCACTTCAAACCGGCGCTAGGTAACCGTCTGAGAAACCAGAGTAAGGGCTTCTCCTGCAACCCGTTCCCTTTGTGCTGGATGAACGAACGTCTCTCCACATGCTCAGTTCTGAGAGATAAGTGTGTGTGAAAGCCGTCCTTCACCTAGCTTGAAGGGAACACAAAGTTTCTTTTCAGTTGCCAACTCCACTCCATACATATGTATGGGGAGGGACAAGCTCCAACTCGGTTTTACAGTGAAAACGGCAGGCACTTCAAACCGGCACTAGGAAACAGACTGAGAAACCAGAGTAAGGGTTTCTCCTGCAACCCGTTCCCTTTGTGCTGGATGAACGAACGTCTCTCCACATGCTCAGTTCTGAGAGATAAGTGTGTGTGAAAGCCGTCCTTCACCTAGCTTGAAGGGGACACAAAGTTTCTTTTCAGTTGCCAACTCCACTCCATACATATATATGGGGAGGGACAAGCTCCAACTCGGTTTTACAGTGAAAACGGCAGGCACTTCAAACCGGCACTAGGGAACAGACTGAGAAACCAGAGTAAGGGTTTCTCCTGCAACCCGTTCCCTTTTTGCTGGATGAACGAACGTCTCTCCACATGCTCAGTTCTGAGAGATAAGTGTGTGTGAAAGCCGTCCTTCACCTAGCTTGAAGGGAACACAAAGTTTCTTTTCAGTTGCCAACTCCACTCCATACATATATATGGGGAGGGACAAGCTCCAACTCGGTTTTACAGTGAAAACGGCAGGCACTTCAAACCGGCACTAGGAAACAGACTGAGAAACCAGAGTAAGGGTTTCTCCTGCAACCCGTTCCCTTTGTGCTGGATGAACGAACGTCTCTCCACATGCTCAGTTCTGAGAGATAAGTGTGTGTGAAAGCCGTCCTTCACCTAGCTTGAAGGGAACACAAAGTTTCTTTTCAGTTGCCAACTCCACTCCATACATATATATGGGGAGTTACAAGCTCGAACTCTGTTTTACAGTGAAAACGGCAGGCACTTCAAACCGGCACTAGGAAACAGACTGAGAAACCAGAGTAAGGGTTTCTCCTGCAACCCGTTCCCTTTGTGCTGGATGAACGAACGTCTCTCCACATGCTCAGTTCTGAGAGATAAGTGTGTGTGAAAGCCGTCCTTCACCTAGCTTGAAGGGAACACAAATTTTCTTTTCAGTTGCCAACACCACTCCATACATATATATGGGGAGGTACAAGCTCCAACTCGGTTTTACAGTGAAAACGGCAGGCACTTCAAATCGGCTCTAGGAAACATACAGAGAAACCAGGGTAAGTGTTTCTCCTGCAACCCATTCCCTTTGAGCTAGATGAACGAACGTCTCACCACATGCTAAGTTCTGAGAGATAAGTGTGTGTGAAAGCCGTCCTTCACCTAGCTTTAAGGGAACACAAAATTTCTTTTCATTTGCAAACCCCACTCCATATATATATATGGGGAGGACCAAGCTCAAACTCGGTTTTACAGTGAAAACGGCAGGCACTTCAAACCGGCACTAGGAAACAGACTGAAAAACCAGAGTAAGGGTTTCTCCTGCAACCCGTTTCCTTTGTGCTGGATGAACGAACGTCTCTCCACATGCTCAGTTCTGAGAGATAATTGTGTGTGAAGGCCATCTTTGAACTTCCTTGTAGGGAACACAAAGTTTCCTTTCATTTCATAACTATAGTACATACATATATATGGGGAAGTATTCGCTCCAATTATGTTTTACTTGGAAATCCCCAGGAACTTCCAACCGGCACTTGAAACAGACTGAGAAACCAGAATAAGTGTTTCTCCTGCATCCCTTTCCCTTTGTGCTGGATGAACGAACGTCTCTCCACATGCTCAGTTCTGAGTGATAAGTTTGTGTGAAAGCCATCCATCACCTAGCTTGAAGGGAACACAAAATTTCTTTCCAGATTCATACTCCACTCCATAAAGGTACATGCGGCGGTACACGCTCCAACTCGGTTTTACAGTGAAAACGGCAGGCACTTCAAATCGGCTCTAGGAAACATACAGAGAAACCAGTGTAAGTGTTTCTCCTGCAACCCATTCCCTTTGAGCTGGATGAACGAACGTGTCTCCACATGCTCAGTTCTGAGAGATAACTGTGTGTGAAAGCCGTCCTTCACCTAGCTTGAAGGGAACACAAAGTTTCTTTTCAGTTGCATACTCCACTCCATATATATATATATATATGTGGAAGTACAAGCCCCAACTCGGGTTTACAGTGAAAACGGCAGGCACTTCAAACCGGCACTAGGAAACAGACTGAGAAACCAGAGTAAGTGTTTCTCCTGCAACCCTTTCCCTTTGTGCTGAATGAACGAACGTCTCTTCTCATGCTCAGTTCTGAGAGATAAGTGTGTGTGAAGGCCATCTTTGAACTTGCTTGAAGGGAACAAATAGTTTCCTTTCAGTTCCTAACTCCAGTACATACATATATGTGGGGAGGTTCACGTTCCAACTAGGTTTTACTGTGAAAAGCCCAGGAACTTCCAACCGGCCCTAGGAAACAGACTGAAAAATCTGTGTAAGTGTTTCTCCTGCAACCCGTTCCCTTTGTGCTGGATGAACGAACGTCTCTGCACATGCTCAGTTCTGAGAGATAAGTGTGTGTGAAAGCTGTCCTTCACCTAGCTTGAAGGAAAGACAAAGATTCTTTTCAGTTGCAAACTCCACTCCATACATTTATATGGGGAGGTACAAGCTCCAACTCGATTTTACAGTGATAACGGCAGGCACTTCAAACCGGCACTAGGAAACAGACTGAGAAACCTGAGTAAGTGTTTCTCCTGCAACCCTTTCCCTTTGTGCTGGATGAACGAACGTCTATCCACATGCTCAGTTCTGAGAGATAAGTGTGTGTGAAGGCCATCTTTGAACTTGCTTGAAGGGAACACAAAGTTTCCTTTCAGTTCCTAACTCCAGTATATACATATATATGGGGAGGTACATGCTCCATCTAGGTTTTACTGGGAAAACCCCAGGAACTTCCAACCGGCACTTGAAACGCATTGAGAAACCAGAGTAATTTTTTCCCGTGCAACCTGTTCCCTTTGTACTGAATGAACGATCGTCTCCCCACATGCTCATTTCTGAGATATAAGTGTGTGTGAAAGCCGTCCTTCACCTAGCTTGAAGGGAACACATATTTTCTTTTCAGGTGCAAACTCCACTCCATACTTATATATGGGGTGGTAAAAGCTCCAACTCGGTTTTACAGTGAAAACCACAGGAACTTGATACCGGTACTAGGACGCAGACTGAGAAACCAGAGTAAATGTTTCTCCTGCAACCCGTTCCCTTTGTGCTGGATGAATGAACGTCTCTCCACATACTCAGTTCTGAGAGATAAGTGTGTGTGAAAGCCGTCCTTCACCTATCTTGATAGGTACACAAAGTTTCTTTTCAGTTGTAAACTCCACTGCATACATATATATGGTGAGGTACAAGCTCCAACTCGGTTTTAGAGTGGAAACTACAGCATCTTCAAACTGGCAGTAGGAAACAGTCTGAGAAATCAAAGTAAGTGTTTCTCCTGCAACTAGTTCCCTTTGTGCTAGAAGAACGAACGTCCCTCCACATGCTCTATTTTATGTGTTTGTATGTAATATTTTCTATTCACTTGTCTTGTTTAGACATTATAGATTCTTTTCTTTTTGAAACTACACTACATTCGTATATATTGGTAAATTCTAATTCCAACAATATTTTATGTCGATAACTGCATGAAATGCTGATCGGCTCTTGAAACAGACTTAGTATTCTGAGTCAGTCTTTCTTATGCAACCCGTTCCCTTTGTGCTAGATGAACGTACTTCTCACTGCATGAGTAGCTCAGAAAAATAATTTGTGTGAAACCATCCTGCACCTGCTTCTTGGGAACACATTTTCTTTTCAGTGGGATATACACTGCATGTATATATATTTAGAGATTCTATCTCCAATACCGTTTTACTTGAATACTGCATGAACTACAAACTGACTCTAGAATACCGATTTAAAACGCTGAGTAAATGTTCCTACTGCAAACCATCTCTTTTATGCTAAATGAACGAATGTCTGTCCACAATCTCTGTTCTAAAAATTAAGTGTTTGTGTGAAAGCCGTTTTTCAGGTTTCTTGTTGGGAACAGTAAGTTTCTTTTCAGTTTGAATAAACGCTACATACTTTTATAAGTGTTGCTGCTATCTCCAACTTTAATTTAAAATGAAATCTGCATGAACTTCTAGCCAGCATTATGAAACATACTGAGAAAAGAGAATAAGTGTTTCAACTGCAAAACATTCCCATTATATTTGATTGTCGATCGCCTCTCCTCAGGTTCACTTTTGATAGATCAGTGTGCATCAAAGTGGTTTTTCACCTATCTTCTTGAGAACATAAATTTTCTGTTCAGTTGGAAAAACAGTACATACATATATATGGGGACGTTCTTGCTCCAACACGGTATTAAAGGGAATACTGCATGAATTTCAAACCGTCGCTAGGAAGCATACTGTAAATCCAGAGTAAGTGTTTCTACTGCAACCCACTAACTTTATACTAGATGAACGAACTTCTCTCCACATGCTCAGATCTGAGAAATAAATGTGTGTGAAAGCCGTCATTCACGTAGCTTGTTGGGAACACTATGTTTCTTTTCAGTTGGAAACAACACTATTTATATATATTTGGGACGGTAGTAGTTCCAACTCGGTTTTACAGTGAAAAATGCATTAACTTCAAACCGGCAGTTGAAAACATACTGAGAAACCCGAGTACATGTTTCTACAACCCATTCCCTTAATGCTAGATGATCGAACGTCTCTTCACATTCTCAATTCTGGCATTTAAATGAGTATGAATTGTGTCAATCACATAGTTTTTGGGGAACACACAGTTTCTTTTCTGTGCGAAACTGTGTGAAATTAATATATTTTGGGAGGTTCAAGCTCCAACTCTGTTTTTCAGTGTGAAGTGCATGAATCTCCAACCGGCCCTAGGAAAACATACTGAGAATCCAGAACAAGTGTTTCTACTGCAACCCATTCCCTTCATGCTAGATGAACGAACATCTCTCCACTTGCACAATTCTGAGAGTTAAGTGTGTGTGAAAGTCTTCTGTCAGCTAGCTTGTTGGGAACACAGTTTTTTATGAGTGGGTAAATTCACTACATTTGTAGAAATGTGGAGGTACTACTTCCAACTCGGATTTACAATGAAAACTGCATGAACTTCAAACCAGCACTAGGAAACATACTGAGAATCCAGTGTAGCTGTTTCTACTGGAAACCATTACCTTTATGCTAGACAAACGAATGTCTCTCCACAATCTCAATACTCAGAACTGAATGAGTGTTGAAGCCATCCTTTACCTACCTTGTTGGAAACCCAGAGTTTCAGTCCAATGGAAACTACGCTTCTTTCATATATATAGGGAGTTACTAGCACGGACTTGGTTTTACACTGCAAAACAGTTTTATTTGCAACCGGCTTTGAGAAACATGCTGACAACTCAGAGAATTTGTTTCTGTATATCACTTAACCTTCAATGCTGGATGAAAAAAACGCCTCTCCACAGGCTTACTTCTGACATCTGAATTTGTTTTGGAGACTTCCTTCACCTAACTTGTTGGAAAACCAGAGTTTCTGTTATAGGGGAACTGCACTAGTTACATATCTAAGGGGAGGAACTTGCTCCAACGTGTTTTTCACACTAAATCGCTTTTACATTGAAAACGGCATTAGGAAACATGTTGAAATTTTAGAGAGTGTGTGTCTATATTACCTCTGCATTTTATGCTGCATGAAGGAACTCCTCTGAACATGCTCAATTTTCATAACTGTATGAGTGTGGAAGCCGTAATTCACCTAGCTTGTTGGAAACCCATAGTTTCAGCCCAATATAAACTACGCTGTTTCCATATATATCGGGACGTACTAGTACGAACTCGATTTTACACTGCAAACTGCCTTTACTTGAAAGCGGCTATGACAACCATGCTGAGAAATCAGAGTAACTGTTTCTGTATGTCCCTTAACCTTCAATGTTGGATGAAGGAATGCCACTCCATAAGTTCACGTCGGATATCTAAATGTGTTTTGAATCTGTTCTTCAAATAACTTGTTGGAAACGCATAGTTTCTGGTATAGAGGAATTAAGCTGCTTACATATCTAACGGGAGGCACTTGCTCCAACTTGGTTTTCCACAGCAAATCGGTTTTACATTGAAAACGGTGGTAGGAAACCTGCTGAGAAGTCAGAGGGTGTGTGTGAAGAATACCTCTGCATTTTATGCTGCATGAAAGAACGTATCTCCACATGCTCAATTTTCAGAGCTGTATGATTTTCGAAGCCATACTTCACCTAGGTTGTTGGAAACCCTGAGTTTCAGTTAAGGTAAACTAAGCTACTTTCATATATATAGGGACGAACAAGCATGACCTCGGTTTTACACTGCAAACGGCTTTTAGTTGAAACCGACCTTGAGAAGCATGCTGAGAAATCGGAGTAAATGTTTATGTATGTCACGTAACTTTTAATGCTGGATAAAAGAACGTCTCTTCACAAGCTCACTTCTCACATCTGCATTTGTGTTGGAGCTGTCCTTCACCTAACTAGTTGGAAAACCAAAGTTTCTTGTATAGGGGCACTACGCTTCTTACATATGTAAGGGGAAGCACTCGCTCTAAAGTGGTTTTCCACAGCAAACTGGTTTAACATTGAAAAAGGCGTTAGGAAACATGCTTAGAAATCAGAGAATTTGTGTCTAGAATATCTCTGCCTTTTATGCTGCATGAAGGAACGCCTCTCAACATGCTCATTTATCAGATCTGTATGAGTGTGAAAGCCGTTCTTCACCTAGCTTTTTGGAAACCCATTGTTTCAGTCCAAGGTAAACTGCACTTTCCAATATATGTGTATGTACTAGCACGAACTCGATTTTTCACTGCAAACTGCTTTTACTTGAAATCGGCTTTGAGAAACATGCTGAGAAATCAGAGTACTTGTTTCTGTATGTAACTTAACCTTCAAGGCTGGATGAAAGAAGCCTCTCCACAAGCTCACTTTTGACATCTGAATTTCTCTTGGAGCCGTCCTTCACCTTACTTGTTGGAACCCCAGATTTTCTTGTATAGGGGAACTAAGCTACTTACATATGTAAGGGGGGGCACTCGTTCCAACTTCTTTTTCCAGATCAAACCGCTTTTACATTGAAACCGGCGTAAGAAACATGCTCAGAAATCAGAGAATGTGTGTCTGGAAGTCCCTCTGCCTTTTGTTCTGGATGAAAGGACGCCTCTCCACATGCTCAATTTTCAGGAATGTAGAAGTGTGGAAGCCGCCTTTCACCTAGCTTGTTGGAAACCCAGATTTTCAGTCCAAGGAAACTTTGCTGCTTTCATATATATGGGGACGTACTAGCACGAACTCAGTTTTTCATTGCAAACCACTTTTACTTGAAACCAGGTTTAAGAGACATATTGAGAAATCAGAGAACGTGTTTGTACATCTCACTCTGCCTTTTATGTTTACTGTGAAATGCTGGTTTCAAAGAAAAATCACTTTGCTTTGGTAAACTGCTTTGAATCGAGTTCCTGCGCTTTGATATGTAAATTGGGCAGTTCCCGTATTCCAGAAACTCTGGTTTTCCAACATGTTAGGAGAAGGACGTCTCCAACACAAATTCAAATGTCAGAAGTGATCTTGTGGAGAGGCATTCTTTCATCCAGCATTGAAGGTTAAGTGACATACAGAAATAGTCACTCTGAATTCTCAGCAGGTTTCCTAATGCCAGTTTCTAAGGAAGAGCGATTTGCTGTGGAAAACCGCTTTCGAGCGAGAGCCTCTGCTTAGATATGTAAGCGGTGAAGTTCCCCTAGACCAGAAACCCTTGTTTTCGAAGAAGTTTTGTGAAGAATGGCTCCAACTCATGTTTAGATGTCAGAAGTGAGCATGTTGGGAGGCTTTCCTTCTTCCACCATTGAAGGTTAAGTGACATACTGAAACACTCACTCTGATTTCTTAGCATGTTTCTGAAATCCGTTTCAAGTAAAAACATTTTGCAGTGGAAATGTGAGTTGGTGCTAGTTTGTCCGCATATATATGAAAGCAGCGTTGTTTCCCTAGTCCAGAAATTCTGGGTTCCCAACAAGCTTGGTGAAGGACGGCCTCCACACTTATACAGATCTGAAAATAGAGCATGTGGAGTGGCGTTCTTTCATCCAGCATAAAAGGCAGAGTGACATGTAGAAACACATTCTCTGATTTCTCAGCATGTTTACTAATGCCGGTTTCAAAGTTAAAGCGATTTGCTTAGGAAAACCGCGTTGGAGCGACTGCCTCCTGTTACATATGTAAGTAGCGTAGATCCCCTAGACCAGAAACTCTGGGTTTCCAACAATTTAGGTGAAGGACAGCTCCAACACACATTCAAATGTCAGAAGTTATCATGTGGAGAGGTGTTCTTTCATCCAGCATTGAAGGTTAAGTGACACTGGAACACTTTGATTTCTCAGTATGTTTTTCAGAGCCGGTTGCAAGTAAACGTGGTTTGCAGTGAACAACCGTTTTGGTACTAGTGCATCCCCATACATATGTATGTAGCGTAGTTTCCCAACCCCAGAAACTGTGGGTTCCCAATTAGCTAGTTGAAGGACGGCTTCCAAACTCATACATATCTGAAAATTGGGCATGTGGTGTGGAGTTCTTTCATACAGCATAAAAGGTGGAGTGACATAGAAACACTAACTCTGATTTCTCTGCATGATTCTAAAAGCTGGTTTAAAGTAAAAGCTCTTTGGAAAGGAAAAGCCACCTGGAGCTTGTGCCTCCACTTATGTATGTAAGTACCGTAATTCCCCGAGGCGAGAAACTCTGGGTTCTCAGAAACATAGGTGAAGGTTGGCTTCCACTCACATGTGTTTCCGAAATGGAACAAGTATAGAAGCATTCCTTTATCTCACCTAAACAGCAAGGCTACACCTCAAGCACTTACCATGATTTCTCTGTATGTTTACTTGAGTAGATTTAAAGCTAAAAGCATTTATCGCTCAGAAACCTAGTTAGAGCTTATTCCTGCTGTTATATATATCGGTCGGGCAGTGCCCCAACACCATAGTTCTGTGTTTCCAGCAGTGTTGGTGAAGGATGGCTTCCACACACATTCGGTTTTCTCTCCTCCTCACTCTTCTGCTTAGACATCAATGCAGGTTGTGTATTGTGGAAGCCAAGGAAATTTTTTTCATTTAGGATCAGCCTCGGAGAAAACTGAGACCTGCTTCTGCTTCTTTTCCCTGCTAGATTTCCTCTTGGTGCATTTCCAATCCTCACGAGTGAGTTCCTTTAACCAAGTAATTATTTCAAAAAAGTGGGCAGGTTTCCATAGGGCCATTACTTCTTTTATATTCTTGTTTTTTAATACCTCTCTTCCATCTCTTTATCTCCAAGTGTCTTATTTCTATGTCCTTTGGTTTGGGCTGATGGCTAATCAGCATTAGTGTAGAAATTGTTGCTTGGTATTACTGTTCTATATTCTTTCCATGGATATTTGATTTATCATTGGATTTTAGGGAAGATAGTTTCTTTAAAAAAATTCTGGTAAGTAACTTGTGGGGGATTCTGTTTCTCTTGGTCTAGAATTATAATGCTTAATTTCTTAATAAGTGATACTTTCATAGAGCTCAAAATTCCAAAGGTTTGAGTGTCACCACTGTCCCGAAGCCTTTCGAACTTTTCTTTGGGGGCACATAGAACTGAGTGTGTGTGTCCTTCTGGACTTAGTTTAGCCTGAAACGAGCAATGGCAAGTACCCCCCCATTTTACACAAACAACAGACGACTTTCACAAATTGAAACCTTTAAAAATATATGAACTGTAATGTTGTAGAATTTTACAAGAGGCAGTGACCTTCAGGGATGTCAGCAATGGAGGCAGAACAGTTGGAGGGACAGCAGGTGCTTGTGCTCGGTGGCTGAAGTCACACAACATCCATGGCCACCTCTGGTTAACCTTATATAGTTGGTGCTGTCTGCAGGCTTTCAAGGCTGTGCCCCCCTCCCCACCAAACATATATATTAGGAAAAGTGGTGAGCCTCAGTATGAGAAACAATAAAGAATTTGTAGGGGAAATTGAGTTTATTGTTTTTAAAAAGAAAAATTAGCATCCAGGTAGTTTAATTTCAGCTCCTAATAGACTGATGTGTTGACATTCACAAGGATGCGTAAACACATGCAAGATCATGGGGCAGGACCGGAGACTCTGAAGCAGCAATCACCACACACAACTTTCACTGCTGTCCTTGACTGCCTTATAGAATTACTTGATTAAGAAAAGGCCATAGATGTTAAATATCATCATTTTGAGAAACCAGTTCTTTTGAAATCTTATATACTAATGTAACTGTATTGGATAAAGAAATGCTAAATGTGTAATAAATTATTAAAAGAGGTAATGATTACTGAAAACACCACAAATTGAAGAGGACCACAGCATAATGGACATATATATTTTAATGATCTGGAAAAATCAGCTCAGCAGTGTATTCAAGACATCTACAGATGATGTCAAAAGGGGGTGTTCTTGGATAGCTTTTTGTGAATGTTATAGTGAAGTCAGGGTCAGGTACACAAATTTAGTTTAAAAGCAAAAGGTGAAACAGATTTCTTTTCAAAAATCTATTGTGTCTGGTTAGAAATCATCAAATCCATGGGTCAAGGGAAGGAAAAAATACCTAGTGACCACGTGACTGTTTCAGGAGCTGGTAGTAAAATGACAGTTGACAATTGTGTAAATTAGATACAATCTTGATGTCCAACTGACCCAAAGATTTTTAGTCCATGTGCCAAAAATTTATCAAGGAATAAATAGTGATCAATGTTTTGTCAGCTCTGTTATCCCCCTTCAAGCCTGCATTGTGATTGGGAAATAAGAACTTTGACTGCACGGAGGGGGATTTTCAAAAATGGAGTGTCCCCCGACCGAGAAAATAAAGAAAATTTAGCCGTACACTGTAGAGACACAGGGAGATCTGTTGAGCCAGATGACACTTGCTTTACTGTCAACTAGTAGGAGGTGCAGGTTTTGATGACTTGGGTACCACGTTGCTGCCTTTCTTAAGATATTGCCCATGGCTCTTGAGAAGCGATTAAGTGGGGCTAAGGAATTAGCCTCCAAATGCCCTTTGCCATGGACATTGTCTCTATTGTCCATTTTTAAGTTTTAGCTTAGACAAGTTGCATTGTCTTACCAAGTGAGCTACAGACAGTAAGTGCATCTTGAAGCACACGGCTCTTTCCTCCTCACTGCAGCAGAGAACCTCTGCATTGGAGCATCCTGAGATGTCATCGATGGTCATTTTTCATGTTAGGAATCAGTAAGGATACTATGTCCACATGGATGAGGAGGGTAAGATTTCAGTCTCTAAAGTGGTAATGATGGGTTGACCTTTTCACTTAAAGAGTCTCACATCAACAAATGCATGTCTGTTCTGGATCAAGAAGAAACAAGTGTCTGAAAAAGAATAGCTTGAAAGGTCAGTGGGACATGTCAGGCATCTTCTTCATGTCTTCAAGTTCGGGTATCAAACATGGGTTTCCTATCCTGAGTGATACTGACAATTTGCTGTGTTCTGTGCCTCATGTATATCAAAGGATTTCCTAAGTAAAATGTCTAGAAATGGTAACATTCTTGATATGTGTTAAACCGGGGGAGATGAAGGAATTAAAATTAGTCCCTAATGTGCATTGATTTTTCTAAAGACATCAATTTTATAGAAACTTTTGAAGAATTAAAGTGACAGAAAATTGCAAAGCACCTTCTCCTTCTGGTAGAAAACTGTTCTGTTTTCCTTTTTTGATGAATGTGACATAGAATCAGTACTACTATTGTTTGTATTGTACTTAGTGTTTACAGAGTGATTCACAGATATTCTCCTATTTCATCTGTGCAATGACCTCTGGAAGATAAGATTTCCTAGTTATGCTTTTTAATGTCTATTTCTTAACTGTGTCTAAAAGCAGATTGATTGAGATCCATTTGCTCAGTTTAGAAGGCTGGACTGATTAATTGTGTCAGAACATTCCAGGAGGCAGAGGAAAGGAAGAGACATGGGTTCTACACGATGGAAGCTGTTCCTGAAATGATTTGACCAGCAGTCTTATCCATTTTCCCAAGGTCGGAAACAGAACACAACCCAAGACAAGGAAAACAGGGAGCCCATGTGACTCCAGCCTTGTCACGTAGAGTCATGGCTGTCCTTCTGTGCCTTGGAGAGGAGGATGCTTTTGGTCTCTGTTCTACAAATTCTGTTTTGCTTTATCTCCACAGTGTCTTGTTTTATTGGCATATGCTGAAACGATTTACATTTCATAGCATTAAAACAAAAATCAAGATCTCTTTATCATTTATTAACTATTTGGTAAATAGTTTTTGGTGAATATTTAACTTTATTATTAGGTCTTACCATGGCAATGTACAACACTTAGTTCCCCAGATAACAGCAGTGGCTAAAACATTGTATTTCCTAATACATTGTAATTCCCAATTCCGCTAAAATTGTATTTCCTTCTTACATAAAGAAGTCAAGCAATCGGTAGCCCAGGGCTGGTTTGCATGATGGCCCCTGGGTCAGAGAACAAGATGCCTGTTATCTTCAGCCCATCAACCTGATGGCCCAAAGTGACTGCCTGAGGGTCAACCATCAGGTCCACATTCCAGGCAGCAGAGAGGAGGGAAGAAAGGTGCTTCAGTTCCCTTTTGGGATGGTTCTGCATAGTCCCAGGTAGCTTTCCTGCTTTTATCTTGCTTTAGACAGAGGGCTGAGAGACAGCTTGCTATGAGGTAAGCTCAGCTGTGGACCAGCCATCTCCCTCGAGGGGAGGGGAGGGAGGGGGCGGGGAGGCACCTCTCATCCTGCACGTGGTGTAAGACACCACGATGAGCCGCCGGGGACCTCTGCACTCCGTTCATTGCTTCGGGCTGCACTTAGCGATTGGTAACGGTTGAGATTTTCACGTAGAGGTGCGTGTATGCTCGGTTCATTTAAACTAGTGGCTACCAGAGCATGTTGGAGAACACATTTGTTCTCACCTTCTAGCCAGTGACCCTCCAACCAGGATTCTGTCCTGCTGTTCATTTCCACATTATTTTCCAAGACTTCCGGAGGAAATGTAAGCAGCCTGATGCTCAAATGCTTTTCTATGTGATTCCCCCCTTGTTCTTTGAAGGAACAATAAATTGCCTAGAGAAGAGTGGACCAAATTCCAACCCTGCAATTCTTTAAAGCTCTGAAATTTGGTGTTAGAAAATAGAAGAAAATTCCAGAAACACCCTTAAGAAACATTATTTCTTTCAAATGTGATTTGGAGCAGCAAAGGACAATATATTTTATAGAACAATTTTTAAGACAACTGAATTGGCAGTAAGTTCACATAATGAAACTTCCAACAAGTCTTTATATTTCTCCTGGAAATTCCTTGGTTCTTGGTGTAAATTATTAATAATTAATATCAGCTTTCTATTCTTTCTCTTCTTGTAGTTGTAGAGTGAACGTGAAAATAGCTTGTTGTGTCACTGAGAAAGCCTCCTGGTCAGCCTTCTAGTTAAACAGCTCGTGTGCGTTTCGGTGGCAGGTGTGCTAAATAGTAGTTTTCAGGCACTTGAGGGATGCCCATCACACCAGCACTGCAGGAGCCTATTTCTCACCCACGACCAGGTGAGAACCTCCTTTCCTCCGCTGCCTCACCCAGGACCCCACATTCTGGTTCTTTCTCATGACCCATTTTCATAAAGTTCACCCTGCACCAGCTGAGCAAGTCTTGGTTTCTCAAAGACCAGGATCTTAGTTCTAGGCTTTCTGTTAAAGGACAGTGTATAAAATCAGGCAAATTTATATGTCTTCTGAGGCCTCAGGATCTCTGCAATTAAAACAAGAACTTGAGTTACAATAATATTCTTTTCCACTTCTGAATTTCTATAACTCCACACAGTAGCTTTTTTATTAATTAGCTAAAAATTTTTCCAGAATATATTTTCCTAAGATTCACAAATATCTGTTAATTTATATTTAAAAATGCTATATTTAAGAAATGGAATAATTATTTACTTTTAAAAAGTAATTTAAGTCAAGAAATATTTTATAATGAATGTTTACTATGAGTTCAAGTATGTAAGCTTCATTTTTGTGATACTGTCAATAAACCACACAACATGAGTGATGTGGGTTGTTTTATCTGGGGCAAAATGAGAACCAGAGCCCAGGTGTCAGCATCTCAGAGAGCTCGGAGGAAGTGCTCTGAAGATGAGGGGGAGCTCAGCAGTATATGAGATTTCAGTGAAGGGGGACGTGCAGTCAAGTATACGTTAAGGCAGAGGCTGCTGCTAGTCGAGGAGCAGGTGTCTCTGTTAATGATTTTAGTGCTTTTCTAGATAGAAGGAGATGAAAGAATTTGGGCTCTTAAAATTTCCTGAAAATGTCTAACTATCTGAAGGCTTTTCTGCCCATTTTCCCAGAGCACAGAGCACCCCATTCCTGATCTCCACCCTTAACTACTTTCAGAGGTCGTTGAAGGTCAGCAGCTGCAGTGGCTCATGATTTAATCAAATCAGAGGCAGATGACAAGTGCCAATTTTTAGTTGACAATATGTATATATTGTAGGAAAAATGTTACTTTCCAACCCTACCCCTGTTTTACTTTTAGTTAGAGATCAACTGACAACTGTTAGATGACTTAAGTCAGACGAGGGGTGAAGGAGTCGTCTCTTGAGCTGGCCAGTGCTCTGTGTCAGCCTCCTTGATAGCATTCAATTTTCTTTCTGTTCAAACAGCATGCATCAGATTTTATGAAGTTTGGAGCCTGTCCTGAGCACATGGGGTCTGGAGGTGGCCCTGTTCCTGTGGTCTTTGTTTATTCTGTGAATTATGGTGTGAATCTTTATGTGCCCAAGCTTCATCATAATTTCAAACTTTAAGGATTTAAATATGGGAGATGGATGCCAAGTTCTGGGAATAGATTTTCAGGATAACAGCCAGGATTGGTAAAAAGTAGGGAGAATGGATACAACCTTTAAAAAAGAAAGGTTATTTTACAATTTCTGGCAGGTAAATTAAAGTCCTTGTTGGGATTCTATCAGGAATGTTTAATTGGGAGACCTACCTCCCATTTCCATGAAATAAAATAATTTTATTTTTTGTTTTGTGCCTGCTGTCTAGCAAATAATTATCCCCTTTGCATATAGTTTTATTGTTTAATCTCTACAAAGATTCCCTGGAGAACACACGTGTCACAGGTGAGGGAGCCAAGATCATCCACGGTAGGTGGCAGGAAGGCAGATGGGCTGGAGGGCTTACCCTCCTTCAGGCTGAGACAGAGAAACCAAGGCTTACTGACAAGAGTGTTGCTGAAGTGGTTTATTTAATACTTTGCTTCCTTGATGAATTGGATCTCTTGAAATTGTTTATGACTGGCTTATCTTCCCCTCTCTCCTCTGCCTCAGGACTTCTCCTCGTAAGTAGTATGAATTCAGCCTGAACTGATTCAGGAAAATCAGAAAATAAAAAATTAGCCCACACAAAATGTCTGCTTAGTCCTCGTAATTCAGTACTTCCTAAAACTCTCAGAAACGCAAGGAAGGTGTGTTACCTCGGGGACTGAGTGCATTTGAAGTATGAGAAATATAAGTGTGATCTGGTAAAGGCACAGGCTCTATAGACAAAGATCCGGGTTTAGATCCCGGCTCCATCAAGTACAGGAAACATGACCACCCAGAGCCTCAGTTTCTTCATGTGTTAAATGGGCTGATGGAGCTCTCCTCCAAGCGGTCAGGTCAAAATGAGATGATCCGAGTGGCTCTCAGGCAGGATGTTTGGCAAAGTGCTAGTTGCTCTTGCTGCTTTATAATGTCTTCTTAGGTAATTCCGTTGTCCATTGGCTTGCGAATACCTACACATTTGATTTAAGAAAAATAGCATGTCTTAAGAATTTTAAAAATAAGGAATGAAGATTTACTGATTAATACTGGGTGTATTTTTATAGGTCATTTAAAAAAAACTAGGAGTTCTCTAAAGAGAATGTATTCAGTGTGCATAGAATATGATTCAGTTAAAATGATTTTCCTTTAAATACTTCTCAGAAATTTTCTGAGATATTTTTTCTTGAATAGTAATTGAAGATTTCTGAGGAGGTTTTACATTTAGAAAAGTTTATTCTTGTAGCAATTGACACATTAAATAAATGATTCATAACCCTGGACAGCTTTTTTTTTAATATATATAATTTTGCTGGTTAGTTCTATGACATTTTATTGGGTAGAAGTATCTCCCATTTCCATTTCACAGGCAGAGAAGATGAGTCATACAATACTCAGTATACAAGAGCAGCAGAGGCTGATTAATTTGGGCAGAAGAGTATAAGGGTATGGAGAAAAAAATCCTTGATTCTCAAACTGGACACATTCTGCGGTGTTGTGCAGCTGAAACGGTTTTGATTTTGCTTCTGGATTGTCCTAGGTTTCAGCGCATGTGCCTGGAAAGGTCTCTCAGGCAAAGATGCTTATTTAAGAAGGTTGTCATTGTAATTAAGAAGGTTGTCATTGTAAATGCTCTTACGAAGATTAAACAGATTCCACAGCAAATAAATGAACATATTTGGAAGGTTTTCCACCCTCAAGTAATTTCCAGAAAACAGACATGATTCACTTGCTAAACCAAACACACAGTTATAATAATGAGCCTGCCTCACATGACTGGACAGCACAGAGGGAGCCTCATCTATTGGCGGGGGTTACGCTGCAGGAACCGCAGTTGAAATTTTAATTAGAATTTATTTCCAGCGAGTGTTGCTTCCGCGTTTTTCTCCCCAAAGCAAGGAAGCGCCCTCCTTGCCTGGCCATTAGTCTGCAGAGCCCCGCGGCTCACACACTTCCCTGCTCATCAGGAGGCTGATGGAGCCAGTTTGCTTAGACACACTTAGCTACACTCGCAGTGGGGATCATCAGTCTCTTCTGTGTGTTGACCTCCACGTGCAGGGGAGAAAATCGACTTTTGTTGCCGATAAACGCTAATTGACTACCAGTTGTTTCAGAGGGACTGTGATGTTGAAAACTGGTGTCCCTTTCATTTTTATATGTTGGATGATGACAAATTGCGTGGCGACACCCCCATTGTAAGTACACCCACCAGGGAGGGGGGTGGAGTTTGGGTCTGTGTGTTTTAGTACTCAGATCCTGGCACTGTTCAGTTTTCAGTGTTCTCGCTGGGATCGGGAGACTGCTTCTGGAGCAATTTCTTTGGCTTCCAATAAATTTGCACAGCCGTCTCCTTCAGTCGAGTTCTGATGAATTGAGTTGGGAGGGGCATGTGAAATTGGGGCGGGCAGAGAGGTGCGATGAAAACTAGCCACCATCTGGTTACCTCTCATTTTTTTTGGGCCAAAATACTTGTCTTCTTTTCTTTTCTCCTCCATCCATCCCTTCAGGTCAGGGAGTCGTCTTCAAGAATTTCGTCCTAAAATGAAAAGTAATGATGAAGGCAGTGTGTATCTGTGGTTGATTTCATTTGATTTGGATTCATTGTTAAAGATTTTCTGGTGAGGTGTTTATGAGCTCTTAAAAGCTAGAAGAGCAGCAATACCAAGGAGAGAAAGTCAGAGAAACGTGTCAGTGGCCCCTGTGAGTTCTGGGGGATGAGGGAAGGAGGTGGGGCAGAGGCAGCACCGTGGCCTCCCCTGCAGCCCTGAGGGCAACGTGCCCATGTAATGCCAGCGTCTGTCACCATGTGTTCTAACAGGACTCCCACTAAAGGAATGAGTGGAGATTTGGGGAGGCCTTACCTTTTACCCTCTTGTCAAACATCTTTAATGCTGACTGTATTTATTCAAGATGACACAGAGATCACCTGCAGAGCTTGAGGGAGCGGTGCTTGCTTCCTGTCTTGCCCGCCCCATGCTCACTCATCAGACTCCTGATTCTTGTAGGCACTGCAGTGTCCGTGGGGGGAGCTCTGCTCCTGGGGGTCTCTGCTCCTTTGGTGGGAGCTCTGCTCCTTGGGGAGCTGGGCACGGGAGTGGTCACATTGGAGCCGGTCGCACCAGCGCTGATCCCTCTCCACGTGTTGAGCCCTTTGTGTAAGTAGTAGAGGTGGGATCCAGAGTCTTCCTGTGTCTTTGGAGTTCTCCAGCAAAGCCAACTTGGAGGAAAGAAAGAAAATGCCTATTTTTCCATGACTGTGTCCTAAGGGTTTAAAGTTCTCTGCGGAGCACATGTGAAATCTCATTCAGTAAATACTCTGGGGTCTTGACTCTGACTTGTCATGAATTTGGCATTCTCATAATGTTATTTCTCTTAAAATATGTCTAAGCAATCATTTTTGTGTGATGGTTATGTGTGTGTAAGTGTCCTGAAGAAACTGTTGTGGATGGAAGATTGGGCATCAGTTGTACCAGAAGGGCTGGTGGCCCTGGGGGCTGCCTGAGCTCCGCATCATATGGTACCAGCAGTCTTTCATATTGCATCTTATTCCAGAGCTCACCAGGGCTCCCATCTCTCACTATGTGTCTTGAGAGAATATTTGTTCAGAGGGGAAGGGACGGGGTGCTTCCAAGTCTGGGTTTTCGGGTTCCCTGTCTAAAGGTAGGACTGGCACAAATCCTTTATTCATGGAGTAATGAAGCCCCCCAGTCTCGTGGCTAATTGGGCCTCCCTGTCCTTCTTCATGTGAGGAGCCGGTGGGCTTGGGTTTGGCCCCCAAACCTGTTTTTGGTGAGCTTTCAGCCCTATCACACAACCTGGGTTGTCCCGTTTCAGTCACATGACTTTGATTTTTGCAGGTTGATGTGACTCCTGGACAGTGCCTGGGACTTCCAGGTTTCCCCTACAGTAGGGGCACTGAAGAAAGTTCACCCCGTAAGGTGTGTTTGGGGGCATCGAGGACAAGTAGGGACCCACAGACAGATGTCTGGATGGGTGGCGATCAGGCCCGAGTCTTGGAAGAACAGAGATTCCATTACTGTTTTAACAGTGAAATTGAGGGAGTAATTCTGGAAGGTCTGATGCAACTGAGATTAAAATTATTATATGGTTTTTATTGTTAGCAGTAGTGGTTTTTAACCCTTAGACCCAGTCCCCCCTATTTATAATAAATATTTTGTAACCTTTCTTTTCTGGTGCCCAGAAGTGAACGTCATAGAAAATGTAACCTAACTATAAATATGATAAACAAATAGACAGGTAGATGGAAAGATGTGGTACCTAAATTCTTATATTATGGGGTATTTTATATCCTATGCTAATTAGTAACCTCTCAGGACAAAAGGCACATACAAAGGGAGTCACTTCTAATAAACTATTTTTCCAAGACTTACCTAACTGGGAAACAAGTGTCTTCACAATGTTAGAGCACCTCCCAGGCCCCGGGGAAATCTCCTTGTCAGAGTTACACTTGCTGATGGTGTCCCGTGCCAAGTGCAAGCAGATGCGGTTCGGAAGCTGCCCGGAGGCGGACTCCGGGGATTCCTTCTCCGTCGCAGCTGTGAGGGAACCTTCTCTTTCCAGACCACAACCACAGAGGCGATTTTAAATCTCTGAAAACTGCCATACCAGAGTATATCACAACCCTCACAAGATATGTTGAATAAAGTAGAAAACTTTAAGTGACTCCTTTAGGATAGAACGAGGGTATAAAAGAAATAATGAATTAAAAATTCTAGTGCCCGAATAAGTGCTACATTACACTGGCTGCATTATAAGGTTAGACAACTTCATCACCGCTTTACATACCACATCTTGTAGTTAGATTTTATTTATCTTTTTTTCTAAAGGAAAAAATCATTTGTTGAGTTCTTGTGTCAGAGGTGACGAGCAGATAGCAAGTGTAAAACCGGGAATCGTGATGCTGGTCAGTCTAAGACCATCTCCGTCACTGCACAGATCATATTTACTCATTTTACTGCACTTTTTGGAATCACCTTGTCACTTGGAAAAACCCCTGTGTCAGTTGGATTTGTTAGTAAAACAATTCTTTTTCTTACCTAGAACATCAGTGATGTTTTCAAGATGATAAAAAAAAATTTGCCCATGGCATTTAAACAGTTGCTTGTTCTTGTAATTCATGGATCACAGTCTCATATTTGTCACAATTGGAGAACTGTGTTTTCTTTGTGCAAATTCTCATTGGTGACGCAGGGACACGTGTCCTTACTTGATGGAGTATGATTGTTGTTGTTTGCATTCTCTCCCTAAGTCTGGAGTCCTGTGATATGTTTCCTGTTAACTTAAAGAATAGGAATGTTGTTATTTGTCTAAATATCTAACCTCACACCAGTGATGCATATCAAATTGGTCCAACTAGGAATTCCAATATTAAATGAGACAGTAATTTCACAATCCACTTTCCCAAAAATTTGGATTCATGGTTCAATTATACCAGGGACATTACCTGTTTTAATTGAATCAATCATTGCTTTCTTCAATAAAATTTTCCATTCCATCTGCTCTTTTTGTTTATTGTTCTTCAGTGTTTCATTTGCTTTCTTTCCCAAAAATATATGATTTTTGCTTTTGTCATTGAAAATCCTTGCTGGTTTTGCTACCTCATGCTGGAGAGGAAGGCTTGTGACTGTTTTATAGTCACTGGTTTCATGGTTGTATGAGTGCTAATGCCACCTTGTAGGGGTGTGGAGACCTAATGAATTGTGTACATAAAAGGCTTAGTCTACACTGAGTGCAGGGTTAGTGTTTGCAGCCCATGTCATCAGTATCATAATTAATCCATTACAATCATCCTCTATTAATCAGTGTTATCCTTCTAACGTCTCCAGGAGAGGAAATGTTTTAGTCTAAATGCAAATCTTTGCCAAACTTTCAGTCAGATCAAAACCTTTAAAGCTTTGCTATCAAAAGGACTGTGTGCCTGCTATCCCTACTTCTGCTCCTCCTGACCCAGGACGCGGTCCCCACGGCTGATGATCCACGAGACACTGGATTCTTGATCCCATGGCTCTGTGTGTTCTGAGACATCTGGAGACTTCAGCACTGTTTTAGGGGCATTGGGTCCCACCTCTTCATAGCATTGATGAGATGAGATCTGTGGGTTCACACTCATTCTTGAGTGTACGGTGCATTTTTTCTGGAACCAAAACAACCCCACCGTGGCAGCACTGCTTTGACCACATGCTGGGACAGCGTGTGCTTGTCAGTTATTGGGTTTAAATTTTCTGTTCTAACTTCTAAAATGGGGTATAATGACAGATACACTCCATGTAAACAGAAGTTCTGTGGGGTTTTCAGCAACTTCTAAGAGCATAAATATTCCTGAAGCAGCTAAACTTCCTCCCAAGAAGTGAGGAGCAAGCTGGCAAGTCCTGGGTGACTGTGGCGGCCAAGATGTGCAGCCCAGGCTGCTCACTGAGGCGCAAGGAGAAAATCTTAAAAACCTACTTCCATGTTGTCTTTCACAGAATCTCAGAAATGAACGTTTTAATATCTAAAGAGGGGTGTTTTTTTAAATAGATTTCTTATTTTTTTCCTTTTTCAGTTTTAGTAGGTAGAATTAATACAGTTCAACTTCACATACACATATTGCATGTAAATACATGTATAGAGTATACTGCATTTTTTAGTTTACATATATGTACTAATTACTGTTTCTAAGAACAGATTAGAGCTTTAGATTTTTCAAATTACAGTTACCAGAGGAATAAGGACATCTACAAAAGAATAATAAACAGAATATGGTAATCCAATCACAAAGGACAGTCAGATGTGCTTACATATATTCAAGAAATCAAAATAAAATTTGGTTCATTTGTGGTCTTATTATTATTGCTATTAATTTTAGATTCCCCATAAATGAAGTCATGTGAAATTTTTCTTTCTCTTTCCACCCCACTTCACTTAGAATGACAGTCTTCAGGTCCATCCATGTTGCTGCAAATGGCATCTTTTATGGCTGAGTAGTATTCCATTGTATATATATATCACCTCGTCTTTAGCCAGTCATGTGCTGATGGACATTTGTGTTGTTTCTATGTTCCTTGTTCTATGTCCCTTCTGGCAACAATTATGGATTTTAAATATTTTCGACCTTAAAATCCTTCCTGAAGGAGATGTGGTAACTGGAATCAAAAACAGTTACAGCACAGGATTGTGTGTGATGGGCACTGGGAGCTTGGTAGAAAGGTTGGCAGAAAGGATTTCAGATTCTGATCAAATGATTCCTCCTCTTGTAGCCCTGCTGACCACCTCTCTCACGGCCTGCCCTACAAGTCTGACCAGTCCCTTCTGTGAATCCTACTGTATTGTGCACAAATTTTCTCCAATTGGTGTCATCCAGCAGGGACCTTAATTGAGGCACCCAATCTCCTGTGTTGGTTTCTTCCATCAGCCCTTAACTTCCTTGGGAGCCAGGACTGTCTCATTGCCCCAAGGATCCCTAATGCCTAGTGAGATTCCTGATACAGCTGGGACTTAATGAGCACATGGGTCAAATGGAAAAACCTGATCAAAGAAAAGGCCCTCATATTTCAAACATGCCTACTTGAGTACATAGGGTAAAGTGACATGTCTTCTTGGATTTGCTGTCAAATACTTCAACAAAGGACAAATAAAAGAACAAAGGTCTCAATAAAGGAAATATGGAAAAGTTTGTGAATTCCTTAATCTGGGTGTTGGGCTTACTGTACTATACTTACTGATGTATACTTAAGTTAGTTTATAATTTTACTGTCATTAGCAGAATACCAAGTATTGTTACGTATAAATTGAAATCCTTAGAACTGACCAAACTTACCCCACACAAAATCCTTAATATCCTAGTAGTTCGTCTTACAGAAATCTTTTCCCACAAAGACAGGAAAAAAGGGAAAGGCAGATCCGTGCGGTATTTCCACGTTGTCAAAAGACCAAAGGCCGACACAACAGAAGCGATTGTAAAAAAGATAAAGAGGCTGAAATCAATGTCTGGAAAACCTAGCTAAGAATCCTAAATGGCCCAACTTAACTAACCTCAGCCCTGCCGCATCAAGAATGGGGCAAATAGCACCTAGTGGATTTTTTTTAAATAAATAAACAATGATCCAGTTCCTACCACAGGCAATTATGATAAGACTGAGTATAAGTTCTAAAAACAAATAGTGTACAAATCATAATTTCTACTTGATTCAAACCGATTCTTCTATAAAATTTGAATCTTTTTATTTTTAATACAGATTTGTGGCATATGACCTAGTGATAAAATTTTCAACTGGCTTGTATTTAAAAAGTTCACCATAGTGAGAGTTTATTACATCAACTATTCCTTTTTGGGAAACCCATGTGCCTTGTCACTCTCTTTCATAAGATTTCCTGTGGAAAATTCAATCCTTCATTCAGGAAAAGGCTGAGAAATATATCTCATGGAAAACCGTCATAAACTGCAACACAAGAAAATGAAAATGACAGTGAGCAGCCCGTGAAGCCGGCAGACACACACAGCAAAAGGCTGTGTTCCCGCCTCGACTTTATGTAACCAGCAGGGAAAATGTGCATTTCAAGAAATAGACATAAACTATTTTCAGGACCTTAGCACAAAATTTCCCTTTCAGGGTTTAGTGGGCTTCCATTTAATTCTATGAGAAATGTTTAAAACAACAGAACAGCTGAGATAGGGTTTAAAGTAACTTTTATATCTTAGTGAATATAAAGCCAACTGATAGTTATCATTTTTACTTTATTTGATCTCACTCTCTTACTTTACCTCCCCAACTTCCTCCACAAAATGACGGTGAACATCCCTGCCTGGGTCAGAATTCTAAGTAGAATGTACCAATCACATGGAGGTGTGCTTTGTTGTTTTATTTTTCAAAACAAACAAGTTTCATTCATGTGATTTAATAATTGAGATCAGAAACAAAGTCTACTCAATAAATGGTAGCCAACACATGTCGTCATAGTTGCTCATCAGGTTTGGCCCCACGTTACACACTTTTACATGGACATGTGCCATGTGCTGTCATGGGAAATGGTGAATGGGGACAGGGCCTCTGCTCTCACAGGGCACACAACCTGGTGGGAGAGGCAGTGTTCAATCATTGCCCTTTTTTTCAAATGTACTTACAAATTATGGGAAATGCTATTTAAAAAGAACAAAATGAGTCAATGAAAGTGAAAAATACAAGGACAATATTTAGGCTGAGGGAAGACAGGGAAACTCTTTGAAGAGCTGACACACCACTGAGACCCAAAGGACAACTCCGGTGCTGCAGGTGAAGGGCAGGGACAAACTGATAAAGAGCTGATATCCCGAATATACCAAAATTTCTTTAAACTCAACAAGAAGGATAAATAACTTGATTAAAAACTGAGCAAAATGCCTGAACACACACCTCATCAAAGAAGAAATCTAGATGCCAAAGAAGTCTATGGAAAGATGCTCCACAACATGTGTCATAAAGGGGATGCCAACTGAAACAGCATGGTACCACTGCACACCAGTCAGAACTGCCAAAACGCAGAACACTGACAGCACCAAATGCTGGTGAGGATGTGGAGCATCAGGAATTCTCATGCATTGTTGGTGGGAATGTAAAATGGCCCAGATACTTTGGAAGACAGTCTGGCAATTTTTTACAAAACTAAACGTACTCCTAACATATGATCCGGCAACTGTGTTCCTCGGTGTTTACTCAATGAAATGGAAACTTATGTCCACACACAAATCTGCATACAGATGTTAATAGCAGCTTTATTCATAATCACCAGAACTCAGAAGCAACTAAGCTCTTCTTCAGTAGGTGAATGGATAAACTGTGGTCCAGACAGAAAATGGACTATTATTTGGTGCTAAAATGAAATGAGTTATCAAGGCATGGAAAGACATGGAGGAACCTTAAGTGCATATTACTAAGTGAAAGAAGCCAATCTGGGAAAGTTCTGCAACTGTCTGATTCCAACTGTATGGTGTTCTGGGAAAGGGAAAACCACAGAGACTAAAAGATCAGTGGCTGTCAGAGGCTAGAGGGGAAGGAGCAATGAATGAGGTGCAGCACGGAGCATTTTAAGGTCACTAAGACAGACTACTCTGTATGATGCTGTGATGGTGGATACATGTCATTGCACATCTGTCCAAACCCACAGAGTGCACACCACCAAGTGCAAATCCTAGTGTCAATTATGGGCTCTGGGTGATGATGACGTGTCATTGTAGGTTCACCCATTATCACAAATGCACACTCAGGTGCAGGTGTCAATAGTGAGGAGGCTGTGGGGACAAACTGCAGTTCATACACCCAATCCAGCCCCAGTCACCGCTGTGAGTAAAGCTCTGTGGGTGTGTGGACTGTCTGGCTGCTCTGGGGTCTGAACAGCAGAGCTGAGCAGCTGCACCAGAGATCAGGAGGTTTGCAGACCCTGAAATATTTACCCCCAAGCTCTTGACAGAAAAAGTCTGCTGTGCCCTGTTCTACACGAATCAATATTCACCCTGATGAGACAGGACAGCAGGGACCAAACCAGGCATGGTTAATGGGACTGATGCAATGTTTTAGTTCCAACACCTTTGCTGAAGTCCTGCAGGTCCAGCGACAGAATGTAGCCAGGAACCGTCTGCAGGAGGAGGCGGGAGCAGGCCTTCCCGCCAGGCTCCGGGATGCCGGGGGCCGCGGGCCGCACGGGGGCCTCCTGCTTGAAGAAGGCGGACTTGCAGTGGAAGCCGATCAACTCATAGAGCTCGGAGAGGAGGCTGCACTGCTGAATTCTCTCCTCGGAATGCTGAAGCACAGGGAGAAAAGCAACAAGCATCTGAACGAAACATGTCAGTGAAAAAAGACCCGTAAAAAAGGTTTTCCCTTAAAACAGAGACCCGATGACACAGGAAGGAAGAGGAAGGCTGACTCAGTGCCCTGACGGGACCGGATGCAGAAACGCAGGGAAGCAGCGCTGTGCAGACGCTCCAGACCCCCTCCGGGCCCCACCTCTCCGCGTTCCGCCTGTCCTTTTACTAGAAAAGCCCTTATTCCCTGAAATAGAGGAATCTGCTACCTAAACATGGGACACCGAGAAGGGAAAGAGGAAAAGGAAGGGAAAGAAAAGGAACAACAGTTCATCTAGACCCTAGGGTTTGGGCGGGACTTTCACCAAACACACAATCTCTCAAAGCACAGAGCGCACAGTGAGAGGCTGACAGTGTGACTGCGACTTCATCTCCTTAAGCACCAGCTACCTGCCAGCACATGCTGCGCCCGTTACTGAATCATTACAATCATCTCAGAAACTATTACTACCCCGGCTCACAGGCAAGGAAATCTGAAACTCGGGGAGGAATTATTATCATCCTGGACAAAGTCCCACAGACCAGAAGTGTCAGAGCCTCTGGCAGACCATGGACTAAAATGCTCCTCATCACCACGGGCCCTGAGCCTCAGGCTGAGGCCACGTCAGCTCTGCACGGGCCCAGAGCACAAGTCTGTGTGACAGGGAATGCTCCCACTCGAAGTGCCAGGCGAAGACCCTCAGGAAGCTATGTAATGAAACCAAATCCCCAAACTCATTTCCAACCCACTGCCCTGTCCGGGAGGACTGCTCGGCAGATCTGCACTGTCACCTGTGAACAGGCTGAGCAAGGGGCCCAGACAGGGACGTGACGTCCCAGTGGAAGTGGCTCGGGGAACGCTTCATCACAGGACAGACTTTCCCGGCTTCCAACGCAAATTCTCCATTCCATTTCCAACTGGAAAGGAAGTTTAGACTTGCTTTCCTCTCCAGAAACAAAGAGAGTGGTAACATCAGTGGGAAACTCAAGACTGAGGAAGAGTCTCCTTGCCATTTGGAAGGATAGGCCGGGGAGGGAACAGAGACAGTTATCAGAAAGACCTGTGTTCCAGTCCAAAGTCTGCACGTCAGTCGCTTTGACAGTTTCCTTTTTAATACAGGTGATAAAGTCTAATTATGATTGTTGGGAAAATTAAATGAAATAACGTATTCCACTAGCATAGGTGTAAAATCCTCCATGAGTGTTCCAGAAATGGACGTGATCATGGTTAGTTACTGTCTGCCAATTCTTGTGTGGTAAGCTCACATCAGCCAACCAGAGATGTGCCAGAGAATGCCTCACCAGCCAGCAGCCTTCTCCAAGTTGGAAACTCACAGTGTCCGAAGAGCAGGCAGTGGTGGATACTTTGGGGCACTCTGGAGGTAGCACTCCAGTGATGACTTTAAAAAGCTGGGGAGAATTTAGGGGACCATACAGTTCAAATACAGAAAACTCATTCCATGTCTACAAATATTCATCTCTAGCCATGATGATTCAGAGAGTAAATACACATTCAAACGTACAACATTTTCCCACATTAAGTGCATCAAAACAATTTGGAAAGAATGTAACTTTCTTCTCTAGATCACACAGCGGGGATTACAAGGTTTGTACTGACAGCCCTACTTGTAAATCATCTGCAAACGTAACTGGGTCCAATACCAGTCATCATCTTTCAAAGAGAAGGATGGAAAAGAGCAAAACCAAGCTAATACGCTCCAGCCTTTTGTTTGGTTACAATGTCACAGAGAAGACGGATAGCTCAATAAGGAACCACTCTGCCGTGATCACGGAGCCTGGGAGCGCGATGGGCGGCAAGATGTATGACGCAGCAGTAGCTGTGCCCGCGCATCTAGGCAGGTACCAAGACTCACCTCGACAAGGTATCAAATGTTTATGCCCATGTCCTCATCACCTGACATGTATTAAAGAGAAATGAAAACATATGAAAGGCCAATACCCTTGGTGGGTACACCATCCAAAGAGCAAATTCACAGTTTGACAACTGGCCATCATGGTTCCCTGGGATTCATTCTTGGAAAAGTTAAAAGCCACTCCTCTGTCCTCAAGAAGTGCTGACTACTTGTCCTATCTTTGGCTCAGGGATACAGCACGTTCACGTGGACTTTAATGTCTGCACAGATTTGACTGTCTTTCTCCAGGTTCACTTGTCCATTCTGAAGAAGCCTGAGTTAAGTCCATTTTCCATAAGATCAACTCCCTCCAGTGACAACTCAACGAGCCTGCAATTACAAGCCAACTGAACAGGACTGTCCTCACCTAAAAATATCACCCATCCTTCACTGCTTTCTTAATCTCCTCTCCTGGCTAATTGCAACAGACCACCAACACCCTCCATCAAGTTCCCCAACTATGTCAAATAGAAATTAAGGTCCATAAAATAAGAGACAACTCCATAGTCACCTCTGAATTCCTAGCATATAAAAATGTCAATAAATAGAACTATGATTATTGCTTCTTTCTTTTAAAACCTTTCTGGTTATTTAAGTGAGACCATGGAAGGGAGGTATTTGGGTCCAGTATCTTGATCTAGAAGACTCTGGAGGCCTTTTTCGGAATGGCTGTCCACTGATTCATTCAAAACACAACAACTCTTTCTGGGAGGAGCTAAGATTTTCTGCCAGGAGTTTGTGGTCACTCTCATGCCATAACAGCTTTAAACTAAACCCTTACTTTATATATGTTATTTTTCCCCTCTTTGAAAAAAATTGACTTTCCTTATTTCCTTGCCTTGAGGAATACATTTTTTCTTTTGTTTCAAATTCACCCTTTTGTAAAGCAGGATCCTAAGGATGTGCTTCGCCTTACATAAGAACAGCCATCCAACACCCAGTGTGAGAGGCCTCGGGCTCAAATCCTGCCCTTCTGCCAGGGCAACTGAATCTCAGTTCAGGAGCCAACAGGCACCCCAGGGCTTCTAAGGCTCACGTATCTCCCAGAATCCCTGCTTTCTGGTTTGTCTTGGCTTCTGAGGATGTCCCCTCACTTTCTTGACAATTAGCCTTGCAGCTTGAAAGATGAAGAAGGAAGGTTTTATTTCTTAATCTACATTTTAAGGAACTTATGTAATGAAGGTTTTCACGAGTTTTTGAACCCTCCATCGCCGAGACAGAAAACATACAAGATATTTTCTAAATTTAGCTATCATGTGCATCTTTTCTTTCCTTTTGTTTTCTTAACTGCTAACAGATATTTTTTAATTAAAAAATAAAATTAGGCCCCAAATAGGATAGAAAATTGAAGGGGCAAACAAAATTAAAGGGCAAAGACAGAAAAATGATAAGTACTCTACAAAGTTAATAGAATACATACACTATGGATCAGATAAGCAATTCTCAGTAACAGCTAATTGAAACCTGACCATGAGGTAAAACGTCTCTCCTGTCAGGAGATGGCCAACAGAAAATAGAATTAAACCAACAAACTAAAATTCTAAGTCTGGCAAGGTATAGAAGTCTACCAGCTAAATGTCTCTTCTTCTGGTAAAGAGGGAGACTCACCAGCTATTTTCTGTGGAGCCTGAGCCCAGGGAAGGGTGATGAAGTGAGCTCTGTAAGTACCCAATTAGCAAAGTGAGTGATGAATAAAGAGACGTGAGCTTTGATGACAGACATGATACTACTATTCACTTGTCCTGTCAAGTATGACTTCATGCTCAGTGATCAATACCTCGGCGTCCTCAGGGGTTGAGATTATAGGAAAATGCACAGCCCGGGATAAGACCTCCTCTGTGAGCTCGTGACACTGCACTTAGATGTCTCAAGAGCACCTCCAACTCCACCTGCAAAGAGCTGACTTCACGGTGCTCCTCCAATAGCCGTCCTGCCCAGGGCGCCTGGTCTGGGGGCAAGGTCTCCCTGCCTCTCCCAGCTCAGGCCCATCACTCACAGATGTGACTGGACCCCTCCTTCAGGGCCCAGATATCCTCAGTCACCAAGTCCCACCACCCACACCTGACTTACCAGGTACTCACTGGCACTCACTCAGCAATGACTCTGTGCTGCGGGCCACGCTGCACACTCTGCACAAGTTATCTCACTGGATTTCCACAGCAGTCCTGGGAAGTCGGTACATCACTGCTTCAATTGATTAGGTAAATTGTTTCACTTCCTTGAGTGCGTCATCCAAAGTGACACGGCTACTGAGCCACAAACCTGGGCTTGAAAATCACTTGAAAACTGAACACTGCTACACCTCGCAGCCACCCTACTCTGACTCATCACATCATCTCCTACCGAGCCTTCTAAATGTTTCTAAGCATTCTACAAGACAAAAGTGATCTATGAGAGCACCCCACTCCCCTACTTAAAATCTGTCAATGACGGTCCACTGCCCTTAGGAGAATGCCCCACCAGGCCTGAGCACAACCCAATGGCCCGGCATCCGCGTCCCCTGTGTAGCCGTGCCACCTCACCCACCATGTAGCACTACATGTGCCGTGTGCAGACAGGGATGCTGATTCCGTACAACCCGGGGCTCGTCTCACTCAAACAATGATCACCCTCTTCACTGGTCACCCTCTTCAATGCTGACTCTCAGAAAAATGTTTTCTCAGGATGAATCAATATCTTTTTCCTTACAATTTCCCATCATTGAAAATGAGCTCCCCACAAAAGAGAGAAGACTTAATCCTCAGTCTCCTTATCTGTAAAGTGTGAATAACAAGGAAATATGAGAGATTTTAAGAGAAATAATTTTCATGTGAGGCTGAGGGACAATTCCCAACATACAGTAAGCACTCAATATGTGCTTACTTAATATTAATAAGAATAGATTCCATTCCAGCAACCTTCAATCAATGCTTTATGGCTTTGTCCAAAAGACCACCAACAAACTGTTGGGCAAACCGCTTTGAGCAGATCAGCACAAGCGTACTGGGAGAGGTAAGCGCTGACTCCATTTACAGCTGCAGCCACCCAGCACTACGGGGCGGGGGCAGTTTGCTCAAACTCTTACATGTTGCTTGAGCATTTAGTTGTAGTTATTGAATAAAGACAGGCATTATTCCCTCAAAGCTCCTGAAACATAAATCTTCAAAGATTTATGTAAATTAGGTTTCAAGTACAACACACACACTAGAAATCATTTGAAAATTTTACTCTTAGATCCTCCGCACAACAAAAGGTCATGTTCTTAATGTATCTGACTAAATACACTGAAAGGATTGTTTAAAAGATATTAAGATGAACAATCCTGAATAAGCTCTCAGTATCATCTGCACAAAGCCTCACCAAAGGGTCTCATTTCTCAAGTCCACATAGGTGTTCAGGCAGCTTAACCTAGGTCTTGGTTTCTTATAACACAGGGATGGGAAGAATTGTGGATAGATTTATGTAGCAAATACAAATGTAGTGTATTTGCTGTGTAGGAATCCTAGAAATAAATAAATTGTTATATAGTCCCACCCTTAGGAAGTTCAGCCTTTCCATTTACAACAGCATTAAAAATAAAATGAGAGATACATTTAACAAAATTTTACAAGATTTGTACATTGAAAATTTTGAAGTATCACCAAAAAATATTGAAGAGATCTACATATATGGAAGGCATCCCATGTTCATGAAATGGTAGACAATATTGTCAAAAATGTTAAGATTCCCCAAAGTGATCTACAAATTTAATGGAATCTCTATCAAAATTCCAGCTGACTTCTTTCCAAATATTGAAAAACTGATTCCAAAATTCATATGGAATTGCAAGTGGCCCAGGTCAGCCAAAACAAACTTGAAAAAGAAGAGCAAAGTTGGAGGAATCACTCAAAGGTTACTACAAATCTATAGTACTCAAGTCATTATGGTACTGGCATAAGTTTGGATGCATAAATCAATGAGACACAATAAAAAATCCAGGGGGAAAACTTACATTTACAGTCAGTTTTCCACAAATATTCCAACAACACTCCATTGAAAGAATAGTCTATTCAACACATGGTGCAGAGACACCTGGGTATCTGCAGGCAAAAGAATGAATCTGAAATCTGGACCTCTGTATTTTATATAACAAATAAATGTTAATTCAAAATGGATCACAGACAGAAACGTAAAAACTAAATGTATAAATTTTCTAAAAGAAGACATAGTATAAATCTTTGTGGTCATAATATAGGCTATGGCTTCCTAGATGCAATACCAAGGGCACAAGTGATTAAAAAAAAAAAAGTAGATAAAATTGACTTCATCAAAATTAAAACCATTTGATACAAAGGACATAATCAAGAAAGTGAAATGAAAGAGGAAGGGGGTAGCTCAAGTGATAGAGTGCGTGCTTGGCAAAAATAAGAAAAAAGAATAAATCTAATTACCTCCCCTATAAAGAAATTGTTTTATTGTTTAAAAAAATTAAAGTGAAACGACAGTCTGCAGAATAGGAGAAAAATTTTGCAAATCATATATCTAATAATAGGCTAGTATCCGGGATATAAACAAACGCTTACAACTGAACAATACAAAGAAAATCGACCCAATTGCGGGGAGCCGCTCATGACGGAGGGCTGCCGAGCAGAAAACTTGGGCGTAAAACCCCAAAGTGCAGGGCGCCAGGCTCTGAGATTGAGGCTGCCGAGCACAAAGGTTGGGCCTAAACTCCCACAGTGCGGGGCGCCCGGCTCAAAGGTCAATTGAGTCAGAACAATCTCTGTCCCGCCACACCTTTTACTAAAGAATGCACCAGGTGCGCCTATGCCTGAGGAAATATCCTTGAGCTACTAAGTCACAAAGGACCTTCAGAGGGAGAGATACAATCGGCACACAAATCAGTAATCTTTTTAGAGAACAATCACCTGAGCTAAATATACACGAGTCACGATGTTAGCCTAGAGGAACAATGTCTTAGCTTATCATCTTGGTTCCAGGAACTCTTAATCTCAGTTTTACAAGAACTGTAAACAATAATGATGTCTGTAACAATATACAAGTTAATGGTTTTAGTACACGCCTTAAAACAATACCTTTGCCTACAGGCAGGAATGTATGAGCTAATGGGTTAAAATTATATAAATTGACTGCAAGAAATAAACTCGTCGTCCACTCTTGACCTAGCGTCTTGCGGGCTAGAGTGAGACCCTCTCAACCCCAACTTGTCTTGTCTTGCTGTCTCTTTGTTACGTCTTTCCTTTTCTCAGTCCTGCAGCACAGATTTCTGGACCTGATCGATTGTCGGCTGGCTCCGACACCCAATTTTTTAATTTGCCAAGGATTTAAATAGATACACAATTGGCCATAAGCATATGAAAAGATGCTTAGCATCACTAGCGAAATCTAAATCAAAATGAGGTCTCATTTTACACTCACTAGGATGGTTATAATCAAATCATGGACAATAACAAGTGTCGGTCAGGAGGCAGAGAAATGGGAACCCTCAATACGCAGCCGTTGGAAAGAAGCAATGCTGCAGCTTCTTTGGAAAAGCCTGGTGTTTCCTCAAAAGTTTACAGTCATATGGCTCAGCAATTCCACTCCTACATATAGAGTCATCCCTCAGGATCCTCGGGGGGTTGGTTTCAGGAACACCCCACCCTGGATACCATAATCCAAGGATGTTCGAGTCCCTTTACAATCAGCCATCTGGATCCATGAAGTGGAAACTACAGAAGTGGTGGGCCAACTGTACAGCCAACAGAATGAAAACATATTCTCGCAAAATCTTTCACATCAATATTCATAGCAGTATCATTCAGAGTAGCCAAAAGTTACTAACAATATCCATCCATCAATGAATGGATAAACAAAATTATCAAGAATAGGCCAAAAAACATTTGGTCATTGAATCTTTGACAGAGGTGAGAACATACAATGGAGTAAAGGCAGCCTCTTCAGCAAATGGTGTAGGGAAAACTGAACAGCTGCATGTAAATCAATGAAGTTAGACTACTCCCTCACAGCATACACAAATATGAATTCAAAATGGATAAAGACTTAAACATGTAGACAAGAGAGTATAAACCCCTTAGAAGAAAACATAGGCAAACATGTGACATATATCTCAGCAATGCTTTCCTAGAGCAGTCTACTCAAGCAATAGAAATACAAGCAAAAATATACAACTGAGATCTAATTAAACTTACAAGCTTTTGCACAGCTAAGGAAACAGTAAGCAAAACTAAAAGACAACATATGGAATGGGAGAAAATTTTTGCAATAAATGAAACTGACAAGGGCTTAATTTCCAGAATATGTAAACAGCTTGTACACTTAATAAGAAAGAAAAACAAACAATTCAATTCAAAAATGAGAAGAAGTCCTAAAGAAACATTTCTCCAATGAGACATACATATGGCCAATAGGCACATGAAAAACTGTTCAATATCATTATCAGAGAAATGCAAAACAAAAGTGCAATCAATTACCAACTCTCACCAGTCAGAATAGCCATCATTCCGAAGTTCACAGACAATAAATACTGGAGAGGCTGCGGAGAATTGGGAACCATCCTACACTGTGGTGGGAATGAAGTTTGGTGGAGCCATTTTGGAAAACTGTATAGAGGTTCTTCAAAAGACAAAAAATTGACCTCCCATATAACCCAGCATTCCCACTCATGGGCATATATCCAAAAGGATCTATAATTCAAAAAGACACCTTCAGCCCAATGTTCACAGCAGCACTGTTTAAAATAGCAAGACATGGACACAACCTAAATGTCCAGTGACAGATGACTGGATAAAGAGGTTGCAGTATATTTGTGCAATAGACTACTATTCACCCATAAAATAATAATAAAATAATGCCATTTGCAGCAACATGAATGGACCTGGAGAATGTCATTCTAAGTGAAATAAGACAGAAAGAGAAAGAAAATTACCATATGAGATCTCTCACATGTGGAATCTAAAAAAAAAAAAAGCCAAAGAAACAAAAAGATAAACTTATCTACAGAACAGAAACAGACACAGAGACACAGGAACCAAACTATGGTTACCAGAGTGGAGAGGGTGTGGGAAGGAATAAATTGGGAGTTCAAGATATGTAGATACTGAGTATGTATAGAATAAACAGCAAGATTACACTGTATAGCACAGGAGAATATATTTAATATCTTATAGTAACTTATGTTCAAAAAGAATATGAAAATGAATACACGAATGTTACTATTTAACTGAAGTGTTATGCTGTACACAAGAAACTGACACAACAGTATAAACTGGCTAGACTTTAATGAAAACATTTTTAAATAGACCAAAAACAAAAAAAAAGAAGAAGGATATTATCAAACAAAAAGAATAAAGTACTGATTCAGGCTGCAATATGGATGAACCTTGAAACTTTATACTAAAATAAGCCAGACACAAAAGGCCAAATAGTGCCCTTTAAGGTGAACAGTATCTAAGCGTTTATTGTACTACTCCTGTACATTTTCCGTAGGTTTGAATTCTATCAATATCAAAATAAAATGTATTATTCATTAAAAACATAAAACACTTCCTCACAGTAGGGCTTTAATTGTTAAATGCAGAAATGCATGTAAAGTTTGGAACAACACTTTGCACGTCCACAGTCAGTATTGTCACTGCCACTCAGAGGGTGGTGCCAGCGCTGACGAGAGCTGCCTCCACTCGCTCCCCTGCAGACAGTAGTGAGGGCCTGAGCTCTGACAGTCAGGGTTTGCGTGAACCTGGGTCAGACACATCCATGTCCCAGACTCTGCGTTACCCAAATTTCTTATACAAACTGCAACATGAAATGTAAACATGCTAGAGGGATGTATCATACAACACAGGGAATACAGCCAAAGTTTTTCAGTAAATATAAATGGAGCATCTATTGTACACCTGAAAATTATATCATATTTTAAATCAGCTATATCTTTATAAAAAATTAAAAACTAATTTAAAAATGTTATCACTGTAATATCAAATTCGGTTTTTAAGTAACTACTAAACAGCTTAGAATGTATAAAACCATTTAAGTGTGCTGTTTGTTTACATATTTGTTTACTTAGAGCCTCCTGCTAAAAGAGAAATTAATCAATTTTTTCAACACAGCTTAACAACCATAACAACAAAAAGGCAAAACTGAGAGCGAAGAGAAATGGAGATTCAATACTTAAATGATACCAGGGGGAGATAAAGTCATAAAAATGGATTCCATGAAGTCAGGGCAAGTGTTAAAGGCCGACTAGAAATTCAGCTGTAAGATTCTTGGCAGCTAAAGCAAAAAGAAAAAGATGATGGGGCAGGTGGTAGAGTGTGTTCTTAGCGTGCACGGGGTCCTGGGTTTAAGCCTCAGGGCCTCCACTAACAGATAAATACACCTAATTACCTACCACCCCAAAATAGCCCCAAAGAAAAGAAAGAGAAATTCTTTTCCAAAAAACTTTGATATTACATTTGGATTAAATACTTAAAGAAGAAAAATAGAAAAGATAAGTGACACAGTGAAGGAAAATCCCAGCTGGGCTAACAAGCTAAGTCAAGTATCCAAGTGTGATAAGTATCGGTTTACTCATCTAAGTTTTGCTGGGCTAACTTGTAAATCTGAAGTTTAGTGTCAGTTTACTGGGCTAACAAGCTGACTCGTAAATCCAAGGTCAACAATTGACAGTAACGTGATCTGTTCCAAATTGATAAGTTTCAGTGTACTGATTCCTTGCTTTTTGTTGTTTGAGCCTTATTGGCTAATAGCCCCATACTTGTAATAAACCCTATAAAACCTCATGTGCACGTCTTGGAGGTGCTCAAAGCTTCGGAACAGAAGCCCCTCTGAGCCCGCCTGCGTAGTAAATCTCAGTACTCCCACCCTCCGAGTGGTGCTTGTTTCTTGGCTGGCCTGTTGTTTCCGCAACAACACAAGCGATAATGCCCGTGACATAAATGTGCGGTGGCTGCTGGCAGGTCCCCATGTCTCACGTGGCAAAATCTGAAACATCCTTTTCACCACTCAGAGTCATCATAAGCCCATCCTACACCTCCCGCTGTTAAATGCAGGAGCACAGGCAGGGCCCGGCCTTTGCTCTCTCTGTGTCATCACAGTGAGACAGGATGGAAGGGGGCAGAGCAGAGACATTCTAGGAAGGCCACAGCAATTAACAACAAAATGGCGAAGGATTCAACCCCCAATAGGCCTTGAGGCTCAGGATGAAGAGATGCTTGAGCTTCATTAAACACCCATTGTAATAGTAACATTGTGAATAACTCAGCCCCAGGCACCAAGGCAATTCCAAGGCTGGCCACAAAAGGTCACAGGGTGGGAAATGGGTAACTCGCTGGGAATCCCGGCCCCTTGCCCTAAGGCTGGTCCTTCTACTTATTAGCATATGAAACCACCAAGCCCAAGAAAGCCAGCAACACAGCTTAACCTCGCGGGCATCCCTCTCGCTCCCTCTTCGGGGAAGGCCCACACTTAAGTCTGTGGAGTGTGTACCTAGTTTTAATCTGAGAATCAAACCCCCACACGTCGTGATGTTTCTCTTGCCTTTCAATGTATCTCTCTGAATAAATCTATCTTTACTCAACACTGGCTTGCTCTTGAATACTTTACTGCATGAAGAAAAGGAACAAAATCTGGTGGGGCACATCCCAGGGGCTAAACTAAATCCTGGGACACAGCCCTTCTCATGCCCCACGTTTTTTTTCTTGTATCAAAAGGACTGGGTTATGAAGGGAGCTCTGAGACCCCAGCTAAGGGACAGGAGCAGACAACAGGTCTCCATTTGGCGGGCAGCCTCTCCCCCAGCAGGGGACTTGGGGTCGGCCCGGCTCTCTGTGTTTCTCTGTTGTGCTGACACCCCAGCCAGAGAGCGTTCTCCTTGGCCTGTCCCCACAAAACCCTTCTCTCCAAAATACAAGCATAACATGTCACAATCCTTTTCTTCAACCAGGAAATGTTCAACCCACTTTTTCCCTCCCCAGTAAAGTACCAAACTGTTCTCCCTCCCATCCCACCACTTCTTTCTTTGTGAGAAGTCTGCACTCTCCACACACCATCCTGAACGCAGGTGCCTTGCTGGCTGGGACGGAGATGCTTCTTTCTCACACACCCTGCATCCTTTCACTTTCCCCTTTCCACCTTAAAATAGCCTTTCCTGAATCACCCACTCCTCTGATTCTGACTTTCACAAAATACTGGGTTTGCAGTCACTTTGTGCATACCTCCCAGGTTTTGGCTGGGTTTCCTTCCCAAGATCTTCATTAAGGAGCTGCATCAAGAAGTTTAAACAGGCTAGTCTTACATCTGAGTGGAGGAGCCTGCATAAAATTAAAATGGCTTTGAAGAGAGAGTTAACCAGGGACAGAGAGGTCGCAGGTCGTAGTCAACAGTGTCATAAGGCAAAATGTTCTTCAAAGGCTAAGAGTGGCTTCTGAACGCGGAGTCGGCAGGGAGGAGATGCCAGGAAGTGAGCAGGGTGAGTGACACAGGGTACGCTACCCCAGCTGGGGAAGAATTGGATTTTTTTCTAGTTTTTGAAACAATTTCTTACTACCTTTTTCTCTTATTGTGACATAGCATTTTCTACAAATTAAGAACATCAATGTCAGTCATTTGGGCCGCTTCGGAGAAGCTACACGATGCCATTCACAAGGCTGGGATATGACAGCCACACCAGTCTAGGTGGAAAGACCAGTGGGGGTATTTCCAAGGAAATCACGGGCATGCAGCAAACTCCCCAGGTTCAATTACCTCATCTCAAAGGTGGGGCCAATAAAACTACCAAGCAAAGTGCTTGATGATTATGGCCGACATGTGTTTACTAGGTAATTGCCCGTGACAGCTGCAGCTGAATGGGGAGTGAGTAAGATTAACAAGGTCCTGTCTACCTGGCCACACGCGCCCTGCCTTCCTGCCTTGGTGCAGCAGCAGAGCTTGTATAGCTGAGATGAACGCCCCCAGAGCAGCCCCGATGGGAAAGCTCCCAGCTCTGCACGACGAGACGTGATCCTTTCCTTCTCAGAGCTGATAGCAGTTTGCAGTCGTCTGTTTTTCTGTTTATCCATTTTCTAACTGCCTCTCCTCCAGAGTTTTTGCTCAAGCAGCGCAGGGCCAGGTGTGTCTTGCGGCCTGACGGATATTCTGGGTTGGGAGACAGCTGAACCCACATCTGGCTCTGGTGCTGAACGGAGAGGGCAGAAGGCCCAGGGGCCCATGCTGAACCGAGGCCCCTGCACCCAAAATTATGGTCTGACTTTGGGCAAATAACAGTCTTTTTAACCCTGAGATTCATCATCTGTCCATGAAAATAACTGCCCATGTCACGTAGAGTTTCAAGGATTAAAGGAAATCACCAAATTCACAACCTAGCCAAGGGGCTACCAGTGCGTCCTCAATAGACATATGCTGCCTTTCCGGCTCTGACACACGCCAAGCGTGGCGGCCACACAGTGAACACTGCTTAGTGCAAGTGTGTTAAGTGCTTCATGTGTGCTATAATACTCTTTAGAATTTACAACAATTCCAGGAAGAAACGAATATTATCGCGCCCATTTCACATATTCACCAACAGGTTAAGAGAGGTTACATTCTAGTCCAAGGCCCTATGGTGATGAAATGGGATTTAAACCGGAATCTGGGCCCAGGCCTTGGCTCCATCTCTCTCCCATCCACCTGACCACTTGCCTATGAAATCCACCTATCCAATACACAAGTTTAGAGCCGGCCAGCTCTTAAATGCAATGTGTGCCACCGTTTGTCAATGTTGGTTAATTACCATAAACTGTTCCCAGAAACCACTACAGAAAAGAAAGTTGGACTTAAGGAATTCTGCATTGCGTTCTCCTTTAATGTGCAGAAACCCTTCCCTACACCACTAAATCGTTTTGTATGCTTCCTCCAAGTTTATATTTGCACACAGCTTACTAAATTAGAAGGTACCAGCAGTAATTCCATCTCGGTTGCTTTCCAAGTTTTCAGATTATCCATAATCAGCCCGTGAACGAAAATACCACAATGTGAATGAAAATACTGCAACCATGTCAGTAAACAAAGAATGCTGAAACCAAGTCATTAGCGACTGCCGCCACCCCCCAGCGAGGACAGGCCTGCAGCCCAGCCTCTACAGCAACTCACAATGGTGCCCACTTAGCAGACTCAGAATAAGAAAGGACAGGATACTTGCCCTAGATAGCTAGGTGCTTGTCTAAAGAATGAATTCAATGAGTCCAAAATATTTGCTTCCTCCCATACATAGAAAAGCACTAAAGTCTTGACCATGAGATACCTGGCTTTCCTTAGATAACAAGCAATCTTTTATTGTTTCAACAACCTGGTCTTTGTTGTAAAGCTCCTATATATCCTAGCTCCTCCGCAACCTCTTTGGAGTAGTCCCTCAGAGAGATCTGACAGGCTGTCATCCCGGCTCGAGTCCTCCCGCCAAATAAAACATAACTCTTAACTTTTAGGCTGCACATGTATTTCAGTCAACAGTTGTGGACACCATGAAGGGATCCAGAGCAGACTTCTCTCCACCTCAACTCTCCGAGTAACCGGAGCCTTGGTACCAGCAGTGGCCCTTTGTGCCCATCAGCCTCCTCGGGGAGTCCAGATGAATTTGGGTGTCTCTCTCCTGTTTCTCGGATCTCACATACTGGCTGATGATCCTGAGTTTTTTCTGGCGGTGTATCCAGGTACGTGGCCCTCAAGTTGAAAGAAACTGGGGTGAATTACCCACCCAGTGGAGACATACTGGGTGGGGCCTGGTTGAATGATAACGGGAAAAACCCACCTTGAGGAGACGTCTGAAGTGGGGCTGGTGGAAACACATGAGGAAAATACTCACCCAGTGGAGACGTCCCAAGTGGGTCCAAGTTGAAAGACACTGGGTTCAGGACTGAGTGTTTAAGTAAGAGCCTGTTATAATGTTTTCCTCAATTTGGTTACATCCATTGAATTTTTCAGGATAAAAGTAAAACTCTTATGAGGAACATTTCAACTCCAAAAATGAGGCCCTCCTCCTGGCTGGAAACAGCTTTCTCGGGTACAGAGAATCTTGCAGGAGTGGTAGAGGCAAAGACTTCATGCCATAGAGTTGTTCCTGCGGGAAATCTTACTAGCAAATTTATTCTGAGAACCCGACCTTACAATGGGGAATAGAACTTTCAAAAAAATTAAAAACAGAAAAGAAATAAAAAGAAATGACAGATTGCCAGCCTCCAACTGTTACCCCAGCCAGGTTTATATACGTACAAAACTTACAACATTAATTGGGAATTAGAAAAAAAAAAAACTCACTCTGAAAGTAACTAACCAGGCCTGATAAAAACATTTTTTGGAATTCTGAAATTATAAAAACAAAATCCCCTTTAGGGGTAACTTGGATTTCTCTTCCTGTGTCCTTGAAATGTAAATGTTTTATCTTTCTCTAGGTGTTTTAAGTGTGTGTATGTATGTGTATATATGTGTACTTTTTTTTAAAGGGAACCTTGGACTCTGCCATACAAAAGGTAGAAGTATTTTGTACATATGGTGGCCACGCAAATAAATTGGATTCTAAGCAATTCTTTGTACCAATATTCAGATATTTTACCATCTTAAATTTTGTTGCATCAGCCTGGACCACAAAGGCCTTTAGCTTTTGGAGAGTAAAACTTTGAAATTTATTTAGGCAACACCCCCACTCTCATGTGGAAGGGCCTCTTCAACTTATTGTTTTAAAATCACCACATATATATATATATATATATATACATAAATTGATGGCCAAATGATGGATCCTTTAATTTGGAAAAATTTTTAAATTTGTGAAAGTTGAAAGAGATCTCATTATAAACATCTGTTTTATTGGTACCTATTAAAATCAAGTTTAAAGGTAGAAAAATATATCTAATGTTTAACCTAAGAACATAGTTAAAAAAAAATACTGGTTTGAAAAGCTACATTTGTGTTTCTCCTTTCCGATAAATGGTTCTGGAGATGCTAATATAAACTTTGAATAATTAATGTTAATTAGTTTGAATAACTGGAAAAAGTATCGTAAAAATGTCGGAAAAAAAAAGATCAGGGCTTATCCCAAATGGATAAATATTTTTATATATTTATTTTGAATGAGGTAAATAAAATGGATATTTTTGGATTTGGATACAAGGTTTTGATACAACACTATGTAAAGTTAAAAAAAAAAGGGTGCCAAAGAGATCACCTACTGCCCCCCAACATTAAAGTTCAAACAAGTCCGTTTTATTTACCACAGTTTAAAATATATGTATGTATAGACTGAAATACTTGAACAATGATTGGGACAACAGAACAATTAATCAAATTAAAAATTGAAAATGGCCTAAGCTCTTTGGCTGAAACTTGGGCATCCTAGAGACTTTTCTATAAAATTAGATACAATGCCCCCCCAAAAAAGGCTTCTGGCACTCCTTCTAGAAATAAGAATTATTGATTAAACCTAATAAATATAAAAATGAAAGGTATAAGATTTAATACAATTGAGATAAATTTTGTAAAGTTGGTATATTTAAATGGTCTTTATAAAAATCTTTTGCTTAATTATGTTGTGGGATAGATATGTTTCAATGGAAAAACGCTTCCCCTTCTTGGTATTATAAGGCTGGGCCCATATCTGTCCCTCAGAAAACATTAATTGAACAAAGTAAAGGAAACCAGTAGAGTTACATGAGCTGTCCAATATAATGTAAAACTGAAAACTAATATTCAGTGGCTAATAAAAAATATAATAAAAGTTTACCCTGGGTTTAACTTACAACTCAAGGAAAAGAGACCTTGCTAAATGCCTTATGCAAGCTTTCAAAGACATGATAAAGTAAACCTTAAAGTTTTAAAACATGGAATTCTTTGTTTACAGCTGTTCTCATTGATAAAAACATGCCAATTAAGGACATAAAATTGGGTCTGGGTGACAGAGCAGTTTTCTGGGGAACTGGAAGAGCATATCTTTGTCTTGCTGATCAGAAATGTAAATACAGCAAACAGTGACCTAGGACTGAGCCTAATTAATTAGCTCAATGAAATAGAACTTAAGGCCAAGAAATTTTTGGCATTCTAGGACTCAGAATTCTGACGTGTCCTTCAGACATTGTCAAGCAATCTTAACTGTCAATTTCATAAATAGTAAGCCTTAGTGATTTGAGCAAGCAAATTCAGCTTACTCCAACTATTATTATACCTATCTTATAAGTAAGTTTTAAAGTTAAGCTATAAGATCTCTAGCTTTTGTCTGATTATAAGCCTGCGTACACATTATAGATGTGAGATATTTCTACTGCTAAAAAAAAATCAAAGTCAAAGAGCTCTGCTCAATTGACGTAAAAAATAAGAGCTTAAAAATTAAGTATTTTTGAAATAAAAACTGAACAAGTTGACTTTCAGCGTCATGTGAAATGGAAAATGTTCAATATTAAGGTAATATTTGATATTGTTTAGTTTAAGTATGTTCTAATAAATATAGACATCTTTAAAATCATCCATCTTAACTATAATACCTTTACTGTACCTAGGTTTAATGAAAGTCAAATAAGATCCTGTTATATCTGTTGCAGATTTGTCAAAAAAAAAAAAATAACCGTAATGTGGTTTGGTAAAATTTTAAGTAAATTAAATGCAAATGAGATGAGAGTCTTGGGTAAATTTTTAAAATATATTTTTAAATGTATGCTTAAGATAATCTGTAAATGTTTGGTATCTTTAAAATTCTAGATTTGTGCTAAATTAAATGATAGGATTTTATTAAATAGCTATGTCATTTTCAGATAAAATAAGATTGAAATATGAATTACTTAACATTTAACTTCCTCTTTCAGTGAAACTAAAGGTGTTTAGAAATATTAATAAATGGTTGGTGCCACCCTGAAATAGTCTCTATTACTAAGGGAATGATCTCAGTATCCTATCAAAGTAATATAAATGTGTAAAGGAAGATATAAGAATGGAATTATATTTTGTTAATGAAACATAGTGAATTTCTCCTGAAGCTGGCTACTTCTGAATGGAAGAGAAAATAAGGGACACACTAATATGAGTACAGAAATCTGTGGAAGGCTTGTGGAAGAGGAAACCTGAGGGAAGAGTTTTGTATGTGGTTAGAATTGGCTAAGTTTAAAATCAAATTGGGCAAAGTAAATGAATCTTAGAAGTAAGCTGGTACAAGAATAGATTTGGTTTTCTCTCTGTTAAGAGGAAAAAATTTTCTTAAAATGTTAGTCCACGTTCAGTAACAGATTGTAAAACTTCTTATACCACTTAGCTGATCTGTTCTGCCTTTACCTTTGATGTATTTTCTTGTTAATGAATAAGTACTACTTTACAATGATCTATATGTTTATCTGACCAAGTGTTCTGAAATGTTTTTAAAAGCTCCCCAAGTATCAATTTCTAATGAAAGTTCTTTTAATCTCCAGTTAAGTTTGGGATGCTACAGAAGGCCCCTGAAACATCCCAAGGAGAGATTTTGAACTAGTAAGTTTCATTTGCCATGTTAAATAACATGGTATTGTCAAATGAATCATAAATTTTCTAAGGTTATATTGAATGAGAAAATATTATTAATATAGATATTGTAGAAATTATATGGAATCCCTAAAATTCTGGTATATCTGAAATGTTACCAGTGATAATTCTGGGTATAGCAACCAGGTTTCTTTATAGATTATTGTGTAACAGTGTTTAACCATGCTTTTAAATCTTTTGTCATTTATAGACAGTTAATTGTTTTCTTCTGATGATTTTGAAAATGCTTGCTCTTCATGGAGATTTACTGATTTCTAATAAATTTCAAACAATAGCACTGAACTAAACAGGGTAAGAAATTTTTAATGTGTAATGAAAACTCTGATTAAAAGAATTAGTTATGTGGGACTGAGTAAACTGATGAATATGGTTATAACTTTTTATTTTGTTTGAAATGCTACTGGTTTTAACCTGTTTCTGAGTCATAAAGAATCTCTTCCTCTTAAGCTAGTTATGAATCACAGAAATTTGATAAATTTTACCTATGTAAGCAGACTTGAAACAGTTATATTTCCTCTCTATATGATCGCTCAAGGGACTAAAAACTCTTAGGTCCCCAGTGGCTCTAACAAACAAATGAAGAAGATCATCTCCTAACAGATATAGGAATCTCAAGGTATTTTAAGGATTTTAAAGAGAAAAGAGGCAGAAATCCATGACAAGCCCTTAACGTGGCTTTCCTGGCCTTAGCAAATCTTATTAACATTCTACCCTGAGACACCGTATTAAAACTTCCAACACAGCCAATTTAAAAAACCCTATATGATCAAATAATCAGACTTAACTTGTAAAGAAATTAATCTTGATTTGGCTATATTTGAGAAAAATGAGTGTAACGTTAGAGAGAAAAAAAGACTTTAATTTGGTGGATATTAAATTCTAGTTCTGTAAATCGAGGTCTATATATACTAAGACACTTCCCAAATCATTCCTTGCTGTTATGTCACATTGCTGTACAATTTAACTGAATTATGAAAAGGGTCCACTAGGTTTGTTTCTGAAGCTCAGTAATCTATCCTTGGGTAAATTTCCAATGCCCCATGACCTGCAGTCAGGGGATTATACACACTGGAACAGGCATTACTTAAACAACTGTGTCCAACCTGAATGGAAGGAACTTTTATCAAGTACTCTTAACTAGACCATACACACAAAAGCTGAAGGAAACGTAGTTTCCTATCAGAAACAGCCCCTGCAGTGCACTGGCCTATAGAGCACTGCTCACCTTAAAACAATGCCCAAATGGAGAAAAAGCTACCAGGCCAGGATCAGAAGGAGATGAGATCTGAGGTAGACAGCTGACCCAAGACACCAGACCAAGCTTGTATAACAATTACTTTGACAATTACTCCTAATTTTGATTATGAACTACTCCAATTGTTAAGTGTATGATAAATTACCTATGTCTAGTACTTCTGTGTTACCTTGGTGGGTTTCCTTACTCCAGCGCTCCAACTAGATAGCCCTCAGAAACGTTATTTTAAAAGAAATTATAGTTATGTTTAGGCAACTGTTGATTTTACAAGGTGAGAGACCTCACCTGGCCAATTAATACCTGCTCTGACCCTGACCATAAATATGAAATTTCTCATAAGATCACTCAAACTCAATCAGAAATACAAGCAAACTTTTAACCCAAAAATATAGCTTTTCGACTATTAAATTCTTACTCGTGACTTCATTAACGTTACTAGCTATATTGCTTATATCCTGTCTATTTTATAAAATTGTTGTCTGTTACATTTCCCAATGTGTAACTAGGCCTACAAGATTGTTGATGGCTAAACATCTTGAAGAAATAGATAAAATTTATAACCCTGCATAAAATAATTGTAATATTGTGATTCTAGGTATGGGAATTAGCAACGAAGGGTAAACATTTCCTGGATCATATTAGACTAGTAAGACAGGCGATCCAGAGAAATTTTAGTATCAACAGGGCCTGATAAAAAACCTAACACCTTGAATAGCAGCTCAGAAAATTCTTCACCTGAAGTAGGATTGAGCCATCCTAGCACCGTGGGACAAAATTGGTCATGAAATGTCTCTCAAAATATTGGTCGAATTTAGGAAAAAGGGGGAGCACTGTGAATGAAAATACTACAACGTGAATGAAAGTACTACAACAATGTCAGTAGACAAAAAATGCTGAAACCAAGCCATCAGCGGCTGCTGTCAACCCCCAGTGAGGACATGCCTGCAGCCCAGCCTCTCAGCCACTCACAGTGGTGCCCTCTGAGTGGACTCAGAATAAGGAAGGACAGGATACTGGCCCTAGATAGCTAGGTGCTTGCCAAAGAAATGAATACAATTACCCATATGTTTGCTTCATCCCATACATAGAAAAGCACTAAATAATTGAGCTTGAGATATCTGGCTTTCTTTAGATAACAAGCAATCTTTTATTGTTCCAAGTACCTGGTCTTTGTTGTAAAGCTACTATTTATCCTAGCTCCTCCCATACCTCTTGGGAGCAGTCCCTCAGAGTGATCTGAGGGGCTGCCATCCAGGCTCGAGCCCTCCCGCCAAATAAAACATAACTATTAAATTTTAGTCTGAAAGATTATTTCAATGAAGTCCCAGAATAGACACAGCTCATCAATTCTGTAATGGAACACACTGAATCAAGAACCAAACGCGTGTTCTAGTTCAGAAAAACAACGGTTTCCTCTTTCTTCCTGTCATTTTACAATCCCACCAGAACTCATTAATTTGCTGTCTGCTCAGTTGGCAACGAAACTCAGAGAAGTGTCAACTCAGCAGAGCACCGTGCTGGGGAGAACCCCCCACAGCAGCAGGGCTGGCTGCCTGCCCTCCCGCACGCTCTGCTGAACCCTAATGTCCTCCGTGGAGACCAGGCCAACAGAAATGCTCCAACAGCTGCAAACTCCCACATATTAAACAAAAGCATTTTATTTTATAATATATGTTAGCTATATACCCATTTCTGAAAACAGCTTTGCCAGAAGCCCAAATTTTCAACATTAATCTGCAAAGTCAAATCCGGTCCCCAAGGGAAAACATGTCTTATGACGAAACGAAGGCCTCCAAAGTCCTCACCACGACCGTCAACAAAACTGACTGCAGGTGTGCAGCTGCAGGCGGTTACATGTCTATTTTTAAAGCACCCCCCTCCTGCCCTCGGGTGCTACAATGTCCCTCTACGCCCTCCCATCTCAGGGTAAGAGCAGCCGCAGCAGAACCTTGCAGGGAAGCACTGGCAGGACTGGACAAAAGGATCAGAGCTAAACTAAGCCTTCTGATGACACGAGCTTGTCACTCTGTCACTTTACAGATGAAGATATATATAGAGAGAGGTGGGGTGATATTGCTCAAACTCACACAGCTAGTAAGTGGCAAAGTCTATTAACTCTGCTCTTCCCTCCGGCGTGAAGCCCCGGCTGGGAGGCCCACAGGTTTCTCTCATGCCTGCCTGAGCAGTCCTTTCCTGTCACTCATAACCCACCACAGGGTCTGACCCTAGCCTGACTTTTCGGCACCTTTTCCCTCCATTCTGGCAGGAACAAGGCTGCTCAGGCGACTGTATGACTTCTGGCTTCCCAAAACCTCCATGCTCGGGCTGGTCTTGCCTGTGCATCCGGCCCCCTGCTCAGAGGCTCTTCTTCCCCTGCAGAAGGACGTTTCCATTCTCCGCAGGGACACCCCCTCAGGGGAGCCCTCTTCTTGCCCTTAGCAGGGCAGGTGTCCCAGGGCACATCCCGAGCTGCCCCATTAGGACTGCCTGTGCCCAGGTCTGATAATCAGACCAGCAGCCTCAGAGCCAGGGATAATGCCCGGGTCACCCTGCAAACATACTGCCCGCCTCACAGCCCCCAGCCAGCAGGTCACCTGGAAGTCACGGCAAGTGCCCCACCCTATCCAGAAGCCTCTTCATTTGCCAGCACCGCTGATGACTGGTTTCCAACCTTTGGTCAGTTTCGCACAAAACAGCACCTTCAACTCTGAAGCAGGGGGTTTTCGCTTCTGCTAACCATGCTTACTGGAAATGTCAAGGGAAATGAAGAGGACTTTTCTCAACACTTCTATGATGACACCCTCCCACCCACAATACTCTTATGTTCAAGAGCTTTGGATCCACGTGATTTTGTTCCCCTTACACTAAGTGGCTCAAAACACTGCGGGATTCTTTCTCTTTTGAGGGTATTTATACTCAGTTTCTCGGCTTTAATCTGTTTTTGTCTCTCTCTTCAGTGTCCCTAGCAGTTGCCACCTCTTACTCCCTTCAGCAGCCTCCCTCCCAACATCTATTCTAGGGAATCAGCTGTGATGAGGGGCCCGGGGTCAGTCACAGATGATACAACTAAAGCACAGAGAGGCTATAAAATTTGCCCAAGAAGATCATCTTCAACCCCCAACAGTGTGTGTCAAGGCCCTCTGTTTAACTCTTATGCTAAGCAAGCTAACTTTTTGTAGATTATGGTTATAAACAGATGTGGTATCAAAATACATACAAGGACACACATCAACTCTAAGATGTTCATTAATTCCACTATTTTGTTTCTTTTTCTTTCTATTAAAAAAAATTAAGAAACTCTGCAGTCAGTATAGCAAAATGTTACTGGGCTTTAAATCCCGAATATAGAGGTGTTAAGTGTGTCATTACCCATACTTCTTTGTATGTTCACAATACAAAATTATTTGAAAGTCTCCCTCAACTCCCCCTACTCACTACTGGCTCTCACCTGAGCTCCCAGACCACACATTTAACAACCTTTAACTTTACCCACAGCTGAACACATCAGTTTTCCCCCAGAACTCCCTCTGCAGCTTTCCCTACTCACAGCAAAGCAAGATCATGATTTACCTCATTAATCCACACAGAAACCTGGGCCTTACTCCATCCTACATTCACAGACAGCATTCATCCTTTCCTTTTTACCAACTAAACATGCCTTCAATCTGTTCGCTTTTACACACTGACTGTCCCACCGCTCAAGAGGAAGCCACCAACACTGCCCACCTGGACTCACGAGTCTCCCAAGTGGCCCCACAGCCACTCTCCCCTACTTGATACAAATGGGATTGTGTCACTCCCACGCTTTTTGGACTCTTTTCAGACCCACTCTTCTTAGAAGTAACTCCAAGTTCTTCACCTGGTAAAACTCTTTGCCATGAAACTGTCAGCTCAGGCAGGGCAGGACCCGCCGTCTTCCCTCGGATCCACCCTCTGGCAAAGCATCAGCTTAGGAGGACCTGCTGAGCTACACCTGCCTGTATTCTAACCCTTGTCTTGAGTTCTTTGCAAACTTCTTCACTTATCCATACAAATCCAAGGTAGATTAGAAAGATTTTAGATGTTGAGCTAGACTATTGATTTGGGGATTTTGCACTAGCAACCTGCAATGTCATGTTCTAATGATTCTGTCTTCATAAAACCACACCCAGTTTAAAGGAGTATTTGTGGAATGTCTTCGGAGTAATAGGGACTGTACTTTTACAGACATTATGTTTTATATCATGAACAACCTGGACAGGGTCACAAATGGAACCGTTTCACAAGTGACAGAAGACAGGTGAGAGGCACAAAGCGAAAGGTCACAAAGGTGGTAAGAGCAAAATTGATTCTCCAACCCCACAAAACATTCCTGAAAGAAACAAAAATTCTGAATTTTAAAAGTAAAAGTCTATCATATAGGGAAATGAAATAAATAATCCTCTTCATTAGGGTTTCAAGATCTCACTCCAGAGTTTTTAGCAGGCCATACTGAATCCTAGCACAGAAAAATCAGATGGACTAGTGGTGAGAAAGTTTCAGGAAAACTGCAGTAATTCCTCCACTTGTGTAAGGGCATACCCTCACCTGACGAAGGTGAATGTAGACTGCAATCTGGAGAAATTCCGGAGCTTCCAGGCTCCGCTTCTGAATGCCGAGGACAAGGACAGCTTGGAAGCATGCTTCTAACTCGGTCAGCGGCATTCTTACACTGCAGGGGAAACGGAGGCCCCCAGTCAAGGGCAGAGATGTTCCTATCGTGTATCACAGGCCGTGCCTCGGGGACTCAGTGCCCTGCAGCAGCCCGGCCCCAAGCAAGGACCAGCAGCGTGGCCCACCCAAGCAGGAGGGGCACTGTGCTTGAGAAAGCCCATCCCCGATGGGGGCAAGAGGGGCTGGTGGGGTTCAGTGAACATGTAATTGCCCACAGAAATATGCCTGCATTCATTCAAGTGATACAAACAACAGTAGCAGTCTATTTAACAAAATTTCAATTGACAGTGGAAATTTTGCCATTCCTTTCCGCTTGTCTCCTGCACTCTGAGACAGGCTTAGGCTCTCTTACACCTGCAGCTCTGTGCAATATTTGTGAAGTCATTGTACTTTGCTGCAAGTGTCCTCGCTTCCCGTTTCACTTTTTCTATCCTCTCTTAACACAGTCGGATATCTTCCTGGATCTCTCCCTGAGTTCCATGCTCCTCCTCCTCAGATCCTGAGATAAAGGACAAGTGAAAACACATGACCAGAAAAGGTACTGTGAACTTGAACGAAGTCCTCAGTGACCCCCTATGTGAGTGCTGCGCACCTCTTACCTTCGATTCTCAAGGTTCAGCCCAGGGTGACATCCAGCCCAGAGAGGTGGCCCAGGCCAATTAAAAGCTATGTGGCTTGCGTGCGGGGACATGTACAGGAGCTGGTTCCGGAGACAGGCCCCTCCCCACCTCCGCTCCTCTCTCTTGCGTGGTCCCGCTGCCAACAACTCAGGTTCCGTGATCTTATGTCCTACTCTTCTACTCTACTCCAAACCCTTTTCCTTTTCCTTTTTTCCCTAATTATCCCCAGCTGGAGTGATTTTTCAATCGCAGTATCTGAAAAAAATTCCTGCAGCCGAAAAAGAGGTCTCCAGAGGTCAATGCCCATATGCTAGTTCCTGAAGAGAGCCCCTGGCTACTGGGACCCTCACCAACACTCACGGGGCATCACACATGTTGCAGGGTCGGCCACCCCCAACAAGAGTTTGCTGTGACCCCAATGCCCGCACAGCAACCCTGCTCACAAAAATATTGTTGGCCCACTCATCCGTTATTAAGAAGCAAAAATACAAAATTGCTCCTGTTTCTTACTAAAATTATCTATGAAGCTAAAAAGGGAATTGAAATAAAAAAGAAAAATTTTGACCCTATGTTAGATCTGTTCCTTTAGCTTTAAACCTGTGCCCTGTTTTCTAGGCTCAAACTTGGTAGCTCTGCACAATTTGTAAAAGAAAGTTGCCTTTAGACTGGAATCTACAGGAAAGCCTACTCTCCTGGCCCTGATCTTTAAAAATGTTAGCTCATCTGCACTTCTGTAATGATGGCAAGTTGCAAAATAGAGAATAACCTTTGTTTTTTTGGAGGATTTATAGGGGCACCATGATTTGATCCACATGGACAGCTGCAAGAACAGCGGATTCAAAGGACAAACAATTCATACAGGAAGAAGTATTCTACAACCAACCACAACCCCGCCCCTTTTTAGTATAAAAGGAGAATGAAATCTGACTTGGGGAATTTGGTTCTCCAGGATATCATTCTGTCATCTTCTGGGTCTGCCAGAGTTTTAAATAAAATCACTATTCCTTGTTCCAACACCTCATCTCCCGGTTTATTGGCCAGTCATGCGGCGAGCAGAAGGAGTTTGGACTCGGTAATAAAAAGACTGCATTGGAGGTAGTATGTCTCCACTGTTTCCTCGTTTCCAATATGTAACATGCACATCATTTATGATCTAGTGCAAATAATTCATCAAAGACAACCACAAAAAGAAATTATACTCACCTAGCTATCAACACTGACGTCACAACCTGTCAAATTTATATGGTGTTTAACAACAGAACGGAAAAACCTAACATAGGGAGTTGATTCCATGGAAATAAAATTATTTCTACTCCTTCAATAATTTTTCTTTTCTTTTCTATTTTATATTGTTTTGCTTATTGAAAGGAAAATAAAAGTCAAACCATTTTATTTCACATATTTTTGTTATAGCTACATTCCTTAAATACTACAAAGAGATTTAAATTGCAAAAAAATTGCCCATATATTAGTATAAAGTTATATACACAATCAATGCGGATTAGAAAAGGAATGAACATTTACTAAAAATCCACTGCAATCCAGTCTTTTACAAGCATATCCTGGAATATAAGCTCTATGATCCAGGGGGCCCCACCCACATTGTCACTGCTGAGTCCCTTAGTAATCAACTACTAAGGCACCAGCATAGAACCATGTGATCAGTATTTGAGGAATAAATGAGGGAATTAGCTCATTCAATTCTAAACAAAAACCCTAAAATAAATACTGAACTTATTTACAGATAAAGAAAATTGGAACCCAAAAAAGTAAAGTTACTTCCCCAAGGTCACTAAGCTAATAACTGGTAAAGACAAGATTTGAACTTATCTGCCTGATTCTAAAAACTAAGGTTGAAATCCCATTCGACTGGGGAGGGTCCAGCAGCAGAGCCTATCACCCTATCTTTGTTTAGATCTAGCTTTAGACAGCCTGAGACAGCACCCCATTCCTATGGAGCATGAGGGCAAATGATAACAATAAGGATTTTATATCCAGCAGTTTGTTAGGTCTCATTTATATAAAGTGTCAGCAGGTCAGCAGAAAAACTCTGGAAAATATGAGTGGGTCCAGAGCTTTTTGCTGATTAGTAACTCAGTCTATCAGGACATAGTGACTTTCCCATGAGAAGCCACATGGACATAAACTAAAGGCAGCTGAGCAATGAAAACTAACAAGACCCTGGAAATCAAGCAAGAAGTATCCCTGCCATCCACCACCCAGTTGCCTCTTCATCCGCGTGGACACGAAGGCAGGAGACCCAGGTTTTTGTCTAAGTTACACCATCATGGATTCTCACCCATTAAAAGTTTCGACTCTATGCTGTCTTAAGACCTTTCCAACTCAAATATGATAACACCAATATCTCAGCAGAATATCTATGTCTCCACTTCCTCTCTTCTAATAGGAGAATATTTCTATGGACACAAAGCAGAATCCAATTTAAAAAACCATGCTCGAAGCCAGGCGAAATTCTGCTTAAGAGACTTTGCTCTCACACTCAGTAAATGAGAACTCAGAAAAAGTGGTCCTTCTCCCTCAGCAAATGGGAGGTAGCCTGATGTGTGTGTGTGTGTGTGCACATGTGTGTGTGTAAATCAAATACAATCAAGTCTGGGATGTGTACAGATTTTTTTATGTCACTGTCATTTCATGGGGATGAGCCAACATTTAAAGTAATTTGTATCTAGTGTTCTGAGAGAGTCTCAGGCTCTTGGTGGAGGAGGTGAAAGGGGAGAGTAAAAGGAGGAAAGAGGTACATGAAGCAAAGAAGTAAGAATACTGCCAGGGAAAGGCAAGACGTTAGTTTTGTTCTTCCTTGCACCACATACAAATTAGGGACTCGCTTTCCCCTGATGACTTATCGAGCACTGAGTTGCAGAAGAAGAGGCGACAGCTCATTTCTCACTGAGCTTGTGACTGTACGTGGCATCTTATAGACACAAATCATTTACCATGATCAAACACTCTAGCAGCAGGCCGTAATTCTCCTGTTTAGAGAGACAAGAAAGCAGGGGTTCAAACAGGATGTATAACTTGACAAAAGTCAGAGGACCAGTAAACTAAAGAGGATGAATTCAAACTCAGATCTGAATGCAGAGTCTAATCTTCCCACTCCCAGGACTGGAAAATCCTTAACACACAGGCTCCCCAACTTCCCTGCAGTATTCCTGGCACCAAGCATTTCCCATGGCAATGGTCACCAGTTCTCACAGACACAGTGCTCTGTGTAGCCAATGACCTTGATCAGACCTTGATCATCTACCTGCCACGCCCACCAGGCTTCACCATAAAGGCAGGAAAGCTGGCTTTCAAGTGCATACAAAGCCATCCCTGGTCTAACCTGGGCTCTTCTGTGGCTTGTCCAACCTAAAGGCAGCCATGAAACTGCTCACAGTTTGTATATGAGCCACACTACCTCTCTCTATTTGTCTCCCCACCTATACTACTTAGCTATGACTGTTTTGAGAATCTTGGACAAAAATTTTTAAAAACAAAAAAGAAAGGATTCTGAAACAAGTACTTAATACTTACAAGTTTAAATGACAAGTTACAAAGTGAGTATTTACAAACTGAATCTTCCTTTCTAAAAGTCAGTTTTAAGCATTTACAAATATAATAGCAAAAAATTCTCACTTACAAAATTGACAAAAAAATAAATAAACTGGAATAAATTCAAAAATAATGCCCATGTTCTAAATGGAGAAACTTCAGGACTGTACTGAGGGGTAAAGTAAGAGGTGTGAATGTAGAGACATCAACAAATTGCATGGAGGAAAGCAGTTTTTTTAAGATGTAAGTTCTCATTAGAATAATTCAAAACTTACTAAAAATTCCCATGAAAACTCCAATCTGATTTTTTTTTAACTTTAACAAAATATTTTGGAATTCTTCAGGAATAATAAAGTCATAATACTAGACAAAAAAATTTGGGATGGAAGAAAAGAATCAAAAAAAATTCAGACTGACAATTATTAAATAAATTTTTACAATATGTAAGATATGGTGCTGGAGTAAGAAAGGCAGATTGACAGAAGGGAACCATGAGCTCAAAAATAGGCTCTAGTGTACATAAGTATTTTGTACAGGTGGGATATCAAATCAAAGATAAATGTATGAATTAAATAATTGTCCTGGGACAATCAGAGGATCACCTGGAAAGAATAAGTTCTATTCCCGTCATAAGGACCACATGATAAATTACAGACAGTGATGTAAATGTTATAAAGTACTAATAAGAGCAAACAAAATACTTTGTTCTTATTAACTCAACTTACCCCTACATTAGCAAGTACTAATATCATCTCCATCTTAGAGATTTAAAAAAACCTACAGAAGAGAATTATTCCATTATAAGAAAGTATTTCTAGGAATAATGTCAAAGATAAAACTCATAAGGAAGACATTTACTATCATAAGAATATTTTGAGACACAACCAAAATAAAAATCCTCCTGAACAAAATGAAAGGCAAGAAATGACAAGAAAAAGTTCTGTGATACATGTTGATGAAGACAAGAAGTTAATGTTCATAACATACAAAGAGCTGTCAAAAAGGAACAAGAAGCTCCCTCACTTAAATGTATGCAAAGGATTAAAGAATCATTCATTTTAAAAATGTCAAATGGCTAATGAGTGAAAAATGCTCAATACCTCACTGGTCATCAAATGCAAAGTAAAACAATGAAAAAGCACTTTTGCTCATCATATGCGCAAATATTTTTAATAGATATTCTAGCTAGTGTCCATCTGTGGGAGAACAAACCATGAGCAACAATTTCGGAGGATGACATGTCAATGGATATGTAAATTCTGAAAAACGTACGTACACAATGACTCAACACCACTTCTAGGAATCATTTCCTTTAGGAAAAACAAAAATTCAGTCCAAAAGGATGTACCCATCAGGGCATTTACACAGCACTGTTTAAAATGGTGGGAAGAAAAACTGAAGTGAAATAATATCCAGCAATAGATAATTGGTTACATAAGTAATTGTGCATCTTTTCATTCCCCAGTGGAGCAGTAATTTCTAGAGTCAAATGAAAGAGTCTGTGATGAATGTAAATGTCACATTCAGGGACTAAAAATCATATATCTAATAAGAGATTAGTATCCAGAATATATAACAAATGCTTACAATTAACCAATACAAAGAAAATTGACCCAATTATTAAATTTGCCAAGGAATTAAATAGATACACAATTGGCCAATAAGCATATGAAAAGATGCTCAGCATCACTAGCGAAATCAAAATCAAAATGAGATCTCATTTTACACTCACTAGGATGGTTATAATCAAAACATGGACAATAACAAGTGTCATTCAGGAGACAGAGGAACCTCATATGAGGCCAGTGGAAAGGGACAATGGTGCAGCTTCTTTGTAAAAGCCCGGTGTTTTCTCTAAAGGTTAGAGTTATATGGCTCAGCAATTCCACTCCTACATATAGAGTCATCCCTCAGTACACTCTGTGGGTTGGTTTCAGGAACCCCCCACCCTGGATACCATAATCCAAGGATGTTCAAGTCCCTTTACACTCAGCCATCTGGATCCATGAAACGGAAACTACAGATATGGCAGGCCAACTGAACAGCCAACAGAATGAAAACCTATTCTCACAAAAACTTTCACATCAATATTCATAGCAGTATCATTCAGAGTAGCCAAATTTGCTAACAATATCCATCCATCAATGAATGGATAAACAAAATTACCAAGAATAGGCCCACAAACTTTTGGTCTTTGAATCTTTGACAAAGGAGGTGAGAACATACAATGGAGTAAAGACAGCCTCTTCAGCAAATGTTGTAGGGAAAACTGGACAGCTACATGTAAATAAATGAAGTTAGAATACTCCCTCACAGCATACACAAAAATGAATTCCAAATGGCTTAAAGACTTAAACATGTAGACAATACACTATAAACCTCTTAGAAGAAAAGATAGGCAAAACATCTGACATACATCTCAGCAATGTTCTCCTAGAGCAGTCTACTCAAGCAATAAAAATACAAGCAAAAATATACAAGTGGGATGTAATTAAACTTATAAGATTTGCAAAGTAAAAGAAACAGTAGGCAAAACAAAAAGACAACCAACCTATGGAATGGGAGAAAATACTTGCAATAAATGAAACTGACAAGGGCTTAATTCCCAAGCTATGTAAACACCTTTTACACTTAATAAGAAAGAAAAGCAAACAATTCAATTCAAAAATGGGCAGAAGTCCTAAAGAAACATTTCTCCAATGAAGACATACAAATGGCCAATAGGCAAATGAGAAAATGCTCAATATCATTATCAGAGAAATGCAAATCAAAACTGCAATCAAGCATCACCTCTCACCAGTCAGAATAGCCATCATTGAGAAGTTCACAGACAATAAATGCTGGAGAGGCTGCAGAGAATTGGGTACACTCCTGCACTGTGGTGGGAATGCAGTTTGGTGGAGCCATTGTGGAAAACTCTATAGAGGTTCCTCAAAAGACAAAAAATTGACCTCCCATAAGACCCAGCAATCCCACTCCTTGGCATATATCCAAAAGGATCTGTAATTCAAAAAGACACATTCACCCCAATGTTCACAGCAGCACTATTTACAATAGCAAGACATGGAAACAAACTAAATGTCCACTGACAGATAACTGGATAAAGAGATTGTAGTATATTTGTCCAATCGACTACTATTCAGCCATAAAATAATAATAAAATAATGCCATTTGCAGCAAAATGAATGGACATAGAGAATGTCATTCTAAGTGAAGTAAGCCAGAAAGAGAAAGGAAAATACTATATGAGATGGCTCACATGTGGAATCTAAAAGAAAAAAACTAAACAAAACTAAAAAGGAAACAAAAAACAAAGAAACAAAAAGATAAACTAATCTACAGAACAGAAACAGACACAGAGACATAGAAACCAAACTATGGTTACCAGAGGGGAGAGGGTGTGGGAAGCAATAAATTGGGAGTTCAAGATTTGCAGATACTGAGTATGTATAGAATAAACAGCAAGTTTATATTGTATAGCACAGAAGAATATATTTAATATCTTATAGTTACTTATGTTTGAAAAGTATATGAAAATGAATACAGGTATTTTCCTATTTAAATGTAGTGCTGTGCTGTACACAAGAAATTGACACATTATAAACTGACTAGACTTCAATGAAAATATTTTTATATTGACCAAAAACGAAAAAAAAGGAAAAGGATATTATCAAACAAAAAGAATAAAGTTCTGATTCAGGCTACTATATGGATGAACCTTGAAACTTTATGCTAAAATAAGCGCATCACAAAAGGGCAAATAGTCCTCTTTAAGGTGAAATGTATCTAAGAGTTTATTGTACTACTCCTGTAAATTTTCCGGAGATTTGAAGTCTATCAATATCAAAATAAAATTTATTATTCATAAAAACATAAAACGCTTCCTCACAGGAGGGCTTTAATTATTAAATGCAGAAATGTATGTAAAGCTCTTGGAACAACAATTTGCACGTCCACACACAGTCACTGCTGTCACTGCCACTCAGAGGGTGGTGCCAGCGCTGATGAGAGCTGTCTCCACTCGCTCCCCTGCAGACAGTTGTGAGGGCTTCAGCTCTGACAGGTAGGGTGAGCGTGAACCTGGGTCAGACACAGCCACGTCCCAGACTCTGCATTACCCAAAGTTCTTATACAAACTGCAACATGTAATGTAAACATGCTAGAGGGATGTATCTTACAACACCGGGAATACACCCAATGTTTTACAGCAACTATAAATGGAGCATCTATTGTACACCTGAAACTTATAACATATTTTAAATCAGCTATATCTTTATAAAAAGTTAAAAAATAATTTAAAAAGTCATCAATTTAATATTCGATTCAGATTTTAAATAACTAATAAACAACTTAGAATGTATAAAATCATTTAAGTGTGCTGTATGTTTACATATATATTTACTTTCAGCCTCCTGCTAAAAGAGAATTTAAACAATATTTTTTAACACAGCTTAACAACCATAACAATAAAAAGGCAAAACTGAGAGTGAAGAGGCAATGGAGATTCAATACTTAAATGAAACAAGGGGTAGATAAAGTGATAAAAATGGATTCCATGAAGTCAGGGCAAGTGTTAAAGTCCGACTAGAAATTCAACTGTAAGATTCCTGGCAGCTAAAGCAAAAAGAAAAAGATAATGGGGCGGGTGGTAGTAGAGCGTGTGCTTAGCGAGCTCGGGGTCCTGGGTTTAAGCCCCAGGGCCTCCACTAACAGATAAATACACCTAATTACCTACCCGCAAAAAAGAGCCCCAAAGAAAACAAAAAGAGAAATTTCTTTTCCAAAAATCCTTGATATTAAATTTGGATTAAATACTTAAAAAAATAAAAAGAAAACTAGAAAAGACAAGTGACACTCTGAAGGAAAAGCCCAGCTGGGCTAACAAGCTAAGTCAGAAATATAAGTGTGCTAAGTGTCGGTTTACTGATCTCAGTTTTGCTGGGCTACCTGGTAAACCTGAAGTTTAGTGTCAGTTTACTGGGCTAATAAGCTAACTCCTAAATCCAAGATCAACAATTGTCATTAACGAGATCTGTTCCAAATTGATAAGTTTCAGTGTACTGATTCCTTGCTTTTTGCTCTTTGAGTCTTATTGGCTAATAGCCCCGTACTTGTAATTAACCCTATAAAACCTCATGTGCAGGACTTGGAGGTTCTCAGAGCCACAGAACAGAAGCCACTCTGCACCTGCAGGCGTAATAAATCTCAGTACTCCCACCCTCTGTGTGGTGCTTGTTTCTTGGCTAGCCTGTTGTTTCTGTAACAACACAAGCGATAATGCCTGTGAAATAAATCTGCGGTGGCTGCTGGGAGGCCCCCATATCTCACGTGGGAAAATCTGAAACATCCTTCTCATCAATCATAGTCAGCCTCAGTCCACCTCACCCCTCCCGCTGTTAAATGCAGGAGCACAGGCAGGGCCAGGCCTTTGCTCTCTCCGTGTCATCACAGTGAGACAGGATGGAAAGGGGGCAGAGCACAGCCATTCAAGGAAGGCCAAAACAATTAACATCAAAATGGTGAAGGATTCAACCGCAATACGCCTTGAGGCTCAGGATGAAGAGATTTAAATTCTAGCAGATCTTGAGATTCATTAAACACCCATTGTAATAGTAACATGGTGAATAACATGCCCCCAGACAAAATAGCAGTCCCAAGGCTAGCTACAATATATCACAGGATGGGAAATGGCCAACTCCCTGGGAATCCCAGCCCCTTGCCCTTAGGCTGGTCCTTCTACTTATTAGCATATGAAACCACCAAGCCCAAGAAAACAAGCAACAAAGCGCCACCTCGCGGGCACCCCTCTCTCTCCCTCTTCCGAAAAGGCCCACACTCTGTCTGTGGATTGTGTACCTACTTTTAATCTGAGCATCAAACCCCCAAATCTCGTGACGTTTCTCTTGCCTTTCAGTGTATCTCTCTGAATAAATCTACCTTTACTCAACACTGGCTTGCTCTTGAATTCTTTAATGCATGAAGCCAAGGAACAAAATCTGGTGGGGCACATCCCAGGGGCTCAATCAAAGCCTGGGACACAGCCCTTCTCATGCCCCACATTTTTTTTTCTTGTATCAACAGGACTGGGTTGTGAAGGGAGCTCTGAGGCCCCAGCTATGGGACAGAAGCAGCCAACAGGGCTCCAATTGGCGGTCAGCCTCTCCCCTAGCAGGGGACTTGGGGGTCGGCCCGGTTCTCTGTGTTTGTTGTGATGACACCCCAGCCAGTGAGCGTTCTCCTAGGCCTGTCCCCACGGAACCCTTCTCTCCAAAATACAAGCACATCATGTCACAATCCTCTTGTTCAACCAGGGAATGTTCAGCCCACTTTTTCCCTCCCCAGTTAAATACCCAACTGTCCTCCCTCCAATCCCACCATCTCTTTCTTTGTGAGAACTCTGCAGTCTCCACACACCGTCCTGAATGCAGGTGCCTTGCTGGCTGGGACCGAGATGTTTCTTTCTCACACAGCCTGTGTCCTTTCACTTTCCCCTTGTTACCTTAAAAAAGCCTTTCCTGAGTCTCCCACACCTCTGATGCTGAACTTCACAAAGTGCTGAGGTTACAGTCAGTATGTGCACACCTCCCAGGTTTTGGCAAGGTTCCTTCACAAGATCTTCATTAAGGAGTTGCATGAAGAAGTTTAAATAGGCTATTCTTGCATCTGAGTGGAATCTGCATAAAATTTAAATGGCTTTGAAGTGAGAGTTAACCAGGGACAGAGATGTTGCAGGTCCTACTCAAAAGTGTCATGAGGCAAAATGTTCCTCAAAGGCTCAGTGTGGCTTCTGAATGCAGAGTCGGCAGGGAGGAGGTGACAGGCAGTGAGTGGGGTGAGTGACACAGGGTACGCTCCCCCAGCTGGGGAAGAATTGGATTCTTTTCTAGTTTTCCAAACAATTTCTTACTACCTTTTTCTCTTATTGTCACATATCATTTCCTACGAATTAAGCATATCAATGTCAGTCATTTGGGCCGCTTGGGAGAAGCTACAGGATGACATTCACAGGGCTGGGACATGACAGCCACACCAGTGTATGTTGAAAAACCAGTGGGGATATTTCCATGTTATAAACGGGTATGCAGCAAACTCTGCAGCTTCAATGACCTCATCTCAAAGGTGGGGCCAATAAAACTACCAAGCAAAGTGCGTGATGTTTACGGCCGACACCTTTTTACTAGGTAAGTGCCCGTGAGAGCTGCCGCTTAATGGGGAATGTTTACGATCAATGAGGCCCAGTCTACCTGGCCACTCGCGCCCTACCTTCCTGCCTTGGTGCAGCAGCAGAGCTTGTTTAGCTGAGATGAACGCCCCCAGAGCAGCCCCGTCGGGAATGCTGCCAGCGCTGAACGGCGAGACCTGTTCCTTCCCTTCTCAGAGCTGATTACAGTTTGCTGTCGTCTCTTTTTATGTTTATCCCTTTTGTAACTGCCTTTCCTCCGGAATTTTTGCTGAAGCAGAGCAGGGCCAGGTGTGTCTTGCGGCCTGCCGGATATTCTGGGCTGGGAAACAGCCGATCCCACATCTAGCTCTGGTGCTGAACGGAGAGGGTAGAAAGCCCAGGGGCTCATGCTGAACCGAGGCCCCTGCACCCAAAATTATGGTCTGACTGGGCAAATTACACAGTCTTTTTTACCCTGAGATTCCTCATCTGTCCATGAAAATAACTGTCCATGGCACACAGAGTTACAAGTGTTAAAGGAAATCACCAAATTCACAACCTAGCCAAGGGGCTACCAGTGCATCCTCAACAGACAAATGCTGCCTTTATGGCTCTGACACACGCCAAGCTTGGTGGCCACAGAAACTGTACACTGCTAAGTGTCAGTGTGTTAAGTGCTTCATGTATACTATAATACTCTTTAGAACATACAAAAATCCCTGGAAGAAATGAATATTATCATGCCCATTTCACAGATTCTCCAACAGGTTGAGAGGTTACATTCTAGTCCAAGGCCCTGTGGTGAAGAAATGGCGATTTCAACCTGAATATGGCCCCAGGCCTGGGCTCCATCTCTGTCCCATCCACCTGACCACTTGCCTATGAAATCCACCTGTCCAATACCCAAGTTTGAAGTCGGCCAGCTCTTAAATGCAATGTGTGCCACCGTTTGTCTATGTTCCTTAATTACCATAAACAGTTCTCAGAAAGCACTTCAGAAAGGAAAGTTGGACTCATGTCCCTGCCCACAAAGAAGAGGAATTCTGCCTTGCCTTCTCCTGTAATGTGCAGAAACCCTTCCCATTCACCACTGAATCCTTTTGTATGCTTCCTCCGTGTTTATGTTTGCACACGTCTTATTAAAGTAGAAGGTACCTGCAGTAATTCCATGTCGGTTCTTTCCAAGGTTCCAGATTATACATAATCAGTGTAATATCAAAATTTCCTGTGAACAAAAATACTACAATGTGAATGAAAATACTGCAACCTTGTCACTAAACAAAGAAAGCTGAAACCAAATCATCAGCACTGCCGCCACCCCACAGTGAAGACAGGCCTACAGCCACTCACAATGGTGCCCTCTGAGCAGACTCAGAATAAGAAAGGACAGATTACTGGCCTTAGATAGCTAGGTGCTTGTCTAAAGAATATATTCAGTCAGCCCAAATGTTTGCTTCCTCCCATATATTGAAAAGCACTAAATTCTTGAACTAGAGGTAACTGGTTTTCTTTAGATAACAAGCAATGTTTTATTGTTCCAACAACCTGGTCTTTGTTATAAAGCTCCTATATATGCTAGCTGTTCTCAACCTCTTCTGAGCTGTCCGTCAGAGCGATCTGAGTGGTTGTCATCCCGGCTAGAGTCCTCCCACCAAATTAAACTTAACTCTAAACTTTTAGGCTGAACATGTATTTCAGTCAACAGTTTTGGCCACCATGAAGGGACCCAGAGCAGACTTCTCTCCACCTGGACTCTCTGATTAACCGGGGCCTTGGTACCATCAGTGGCCCTTTATGCCCATCTGCCTCCTCAGGGAGTCCAGATGAACTTGGGTGAGCCTGTCTTGGTTCTCGGATCTCCAATATTGATTGACGATCCTGAGTTTTATTTGGCGGTGTATCCAGGCACCTGGCCCTCCAGTTGAAGGAGACTAGGGGGAATTACCCACCCAGTGGAGACATGCTGGGTGGGGCCTTGTTGAAAGGTAACAGGAAATACCCACCTTGAGGAGACACCCGAGGTGGGGCTGTTGGAAAAATACCTGGAAAATACTCACCCAGTGGAGACGTCCCGATTGGGTCCAAGTTGAAAGACACTGGGATCAGGACTGAGTGGCTAGGTAAGAGGCTGGTCTAATGCTTTCCTCAATTTGGTTAAATCCATTGAATTTTTTGGGATAAAAGTAAAACTCTTATGAAGAAACTTTCAACTCCAAAAATGGGACCCTCTTCCTGGCTGATAATAGCTTTCTCGGGTGAGAGAGAAACTTGAAAGAGTGGTAGAGGAAAAGACTTCATGCCACAGAGTTGTCCCTGCGGGAAATCTTACTAGCAATTTTATTCTGACAACCCGGCCTTAGAATGGGGCATAGAAGTTTCAAAAGAAAATAAAAGAAAAGAAAAAGAAATGACAGATTGCCAACCTCCAACTAATATCCCAGCCAGGTTTATATACATAGAAAACTTACAACTTTAATTGGGAACTAGAAAAAAAATCTCACTCTGAAAGTAACTAAGCAGGCCTGATAAAAACATTTTTTGGAATTCTGAACTTATAAAAACAAAATCCCCTTTAGGGGAACTTGGATTTCTCTTTCTGTGTCCTTGTAATATAAACGTTTTATATTTCTCTGGGTATTTTGTGTGTGTATATGTATGTATATATGTGTTTCCTTTTTTTTAAAGGAAATCTTGGACTCTGCCATGCAAAAGGTACAAGTATTGTGCACATATGGTGGCCACACAAATGTATTGGGATTCTCAACAATCCTTTGTTTGTACCATTTTTTAGACATTTTGTCATCTTAACCTTTTATGCATCAGCCTGGACCACAAAGGCCTTTAGCTTTTGGAGAGTAAACTTTTGAATTTCATTTAGGCAACACCCCCACTCTCATGTGGAAAAGCCTCTTCATCTTTTTGGTTTTGATATATATATATACACACATATATATATGTATATATATACATATATATATATGTATATATATACATATATATACAATATATATATATTGATGGCCATATGATGGATCCTTTAATTTGGGAAAACTTTTAAATTGGTGAAAGTTGAAAGAGCTCTCAATATAAACAGCTGTTTTCTTGGTACGTATTAAAATCAAGTTTAAAGGTAGAAAAATATATCTAATGTTTAACCTAAGAACTTAGTTATAAAAAAAACCTGGTTTGAAAAGCTACATTTGTGTTTTTCCTTTCCCATCAATGGTGTAAGAGATGCTAATAAAAACTTAGAACAATTAATGTTAATTAGGTTGAATAACTGGAAAGAGGATTGTAAAAATTTCGATTTTTTCTTAATAAAAAAAGTTAAGGGGCTTATCCCAAATGGATAAATATTTTCATGTTGTTATTTTGAATGAGATAAATAAAATGGACAATTTTGGATTTAGATACAAGATTTTGATACTACACTACGTAAAGTTAAAAAAAAAGAGCCAAAGGGATCACCTACTGCCCCCCAACATTAAAGTTCAAACAAGTCCGTTTTATTTACCACAGTTTAATATGTATGTATGAATGTATAGGGCTAAAATATACATATGTATATATACTTATATACTGAGATACTTGATCAATGATTGGGACAACAGATCAATTAATCAAATTAAAAATTGAGAAGGGTGTAAGCCCTTTGGCTTAAACTTGGGAATTCCAGAGACTTTTCTATTAAATTAGATACAATGCACAAAAACAAACAAACAAAAAGGCTTCTGGCACTCCTTCTAGAAATAAGAATTATTGATTAAACCTAATATATATTAAAATTAAAGCTATAAGAGTTAATAAATTTGAGATAAAAGTTTGTAAAATTGGTATATTTAAATCAGCTTTATATAAAACTTTTACTTAATTATGTTGTGGGATAGATATGTTTCAATGGAAAAACGCTTCCCCTTTTTGGTATTATAAGGCTGGGCACATATCTGTCCCTCAGAAAATATTGACTGAACAAAGTAAAGGAAAACATTAGAGTTACACGAGCCGTCCAATATAACGTAAAACTAATAACTAATATTCAGTGGCTAATAAAAAAATATAATAAGAGGTTTACCCTGAGTTTAACTGATAACTCAAGGGAAAGAGACCTTACTTAATGCCTTATGCAAGCTTTGGAAGACAAGATAAAGTAAACTTTAAAGTTTTAACACATGGAATTCTTTGTTTACAGCTCTTCACACTGATACAAAAAAGCAAATTAAGGAGATGCAATTGGGCCTGGGTGACAGAGCAGTTCTCTGGAGAACTGGACACATGTGTCTTTGTCTTGCAGATCAGAAAAGTAAATACAGCAGTGACCTAGGTGTGAACCTAATTAGCTCAATGAGATAAAACTTAAGGCCAAAGAAAGTTTTCGCATTTTAGAACTGAGAACTCTGACCGGTCCTTCAGATTTGTCAAGAAATCTTTTATGTCTGTTTCATAAATAGTAAGCCTTAGTGATTTGAGCAAGCAAATTCAGCTTACTCCAACTATTATTATCCCTATCTCATAGGTAAGTTTTAAAATGAAGCTATGAGATCTCTAGCTTTTGTCTCTTTATAAGCCGGCGTACACATTATAGATGTGAGATATTTATACACCGAAAAAAAAAATACAAAAAACAAAGTCAAAGAGCTCTGCTTAATTGATGTAAAAAATAAGAGGTTACAAATTAAGTATTTTTAAAATAAAAACTGACCAAATTGACCTTCAGGTTCACGTGTACTGGAAAATATTCAATATTAAGATAATATTTGATATTAAGTATTGTTTAAGTATGTTCTAATTACTATAGACATCTTTAAATTCATCAATAATAAGTATAATACCTTTACTGTACCTAGGTTTAATGAAAGTCAAATAAGATCCTTTTACATCCATTGTAGATTTGTCAAAAAAAAAACAAAACTAATGTGGTGTGGTAAAATTTTAAGTAAATTTAATGCAAATGAGATGAGAACTTTGGGTAAATTCTTTCAAATACATTTTTAAAATGTATGCTTAACATAATCTCTGAATGTTTACTATCTTTAAATTCAAGAGTTGTGCTAAATTAAGTTAAATGATAGGATTTTATTAAATTGCTATGCCATTTTCAGATAAATTAAGATTGAAATATGAATTAAATAACATTTAACTTCCTCTTACAGAGAAACTAAAGCTGTTTAGAAATATGAATAAATGATTGGTGCCATCCTGAAATAGTCTCTATTATTAAGGGAAAGATCTCATTATCCTAGGAAAGTAAGATAAATGTGTAAGGGAAGATATAACGAATGGAATTATATTTTGTTAATGAAAAATAGTGACTTTGTACTGAAGCTGGTTACTTCTGAATGGAAGAGAAAATGAAGGACACACTAATATGAATATAGAAAGCTGTGGAAGTCTTGTGGAAGAGGAAACCTGAGGAAAGAGTTTTGTACGTGGTCGGAATTGGCCAAGTTTAGAATCAACTTGTGCAAAGTAAATGAATATTAGAAGTAAGCTGGTACAAGACTAGAATTGGTTTTCTCACAGTTAAGAGGACAAAATTTTCTTAAAATGATAATCCACCTTCAGTAACAAATTGTAAAACTTCTTATAACACTTAACTGACTTGTTCTGCCTTTACCTTTGACGTATTACCTTTTTAATGAATAAGTACTACTTTACAGTGATCTATATGTTTATCTGACCAAGTGTTTTGAAATCTTTCAAAAAGCTCCCCAGATATCAATTTCTAATTAAAGTTCTTTTAATCTCCAGTTAAGTTTGGGATGCTACAGAGGGCCCCTGAGACATCCCAAAGAGAGATTTTAAACAACTAAGTTTCATTTGGCATGTTAAATAACATGGTATTGTCAAATGAATCATAAATCTTCCTAGGTTATATTGTATGAGAAAATATTATTAATATAGATATTACAGAAATTATATGGACTCCCTAAAATTCTGGTATATCTGAAATGTTACCATTCATAATTCTGGTTATTGTGACCAGGTTACATTATCAATTATGGTGTAATGGTGCTTAACCATGCTTTTAAATCTTTTGTCATTTATAGACAGTTAATTGTTTTCTTCTGATGATTTTGTAAAATGCATGATCTTCAAGGAGATTTACTGATTTCTAATAAATTTCAAACTATAGCACTGAACTAAACTGGGTAAGAAATTTTAAAGGTCTAATGAAAACTCTGATTAAAAGAATTAGTTACATGGGACTGAGTAAAATGATGAATATGGCAATAATTTTTGATTTTGTCTGAAATACTACTCGCTTTAAACCTGTTTCTCAGACATAAAGAAACTCTTCTCCTTAAGCTACTTATGATTCACAGCAATTTGATAAATTATACCTATGTAAGCAGCCTTGGAAGAGTTATCTTTTCTATCTGAGCCCTCAAGAGACTAAAAACTCTTAGGTCCCCAGTGGCTCTATCAGACAAATTAGGAAGATCATCTCCTAATAGATATAGGAATCTAAAGATATTTTAAGGATTTTAAAGAGAAAAGTATTTACCTAAATCTGTACGGCAGAAATCCATGTCAAGCCCTTGACGTGGCTTTCCTGGCCTTAGAAAACCTTATTAACTTTCTACCCTTAGACTCCTTATTAAAACTTCCAACACAGCCAATTTAAAAAAGCATATATGATCAAATAATCAGAATTAACTTGTAAACAAATTAATCCTTACTTGGCTATATTTGAGAAAAATGATGGTCACTTTATAGAGAAAAAAGTTTATATATTAGTGGATATTAAACTCTAGTTTCGTTAATTGAGGTCTATATTTAGTAAGACACTTCCCAGATCATTCCTTGCTGTTATGTGACATTGCTGAAAAGTTTAATTGAATTATTGAAAGGATACCCTAGCTTTGTTTCTGAAGCTCAGTAATCTAACTTTGGGTAAAGTTCCAAAGCCCCATGACCTGCAGCCAGGGGATTATACATACTGGAACAGGCATGACTTAAAGAACTGTCTACAACCTGAATGGAAGGACCCTTTATCAGGTACTCTTAACTAGACCATACACACCAAAACTGAAGGAAACGGACATTCAGAATCATTTCCTATAAGAAACATCCCCTGCAGTGCAATGGCCAATAGAGCACTGCTCAGCTTTAAGCAATGCCCAATTGGAGAAAAAGCTACCAGGCCAGGATGAGAAGAAGACGACATCTGAGGTACACAGCTGACCCAAGACACCAGACCAGGCCTGTATACCAATTACTGTGATAATTTCTCCTACCTTAGATTATGAACTACTCCAATTGTTAAGGTTATGGTAAATTAACTATGTCTATTACTTCTGTGTTACATTGGTGGGTTTCCCTACTCCAAGTCTCTAACTAGATAGCCCTCAGAAACGTTATTCTAAAAAGAAATTATAGTTCTATTTAGGTCACTGTTGATCTTACATGGTGGGAGACATCACCTGGCCAATTAATAACTTCCCTGAGCCTGATCATAAATATGAACTTCCTCGTAAGATCACTCAGACTCAATCAGAAACACAAGCAAAATTTTACCCCAGAATATAACTTCTCGACTATTAAATTCTTACTCGTGACTTTATTATTGTTACTAGCTGTAGTAGTTATATACTGTCTATTTTATATAATTGTTCTCTCTTACATTTCCCAATGTGTAACTAGGCCTACAAGATTGATGATGGTTAAACATCTTGAAGAAATAAATAAAACTTATAACCCTGCATAAAGTAAATATAATAGTGTGATTCGAGGTATGGGAATGAACAACGAAGGGAAAACATTTTCTGGATTAAAAAAGGCTAGGAAGACAGGCGATCCAGAGAACTTTCAGTATCAACAGGGCCTGAAAAATAACCTAACACCTTGAATGGCAGCTCAGAGGATTCTTCACCTGAACTAGGATATGAGCCATCCTAGCACCGTGGGACAAAATTGGTCTTGAAATGTCTCTCAAAATATTGGTCGAATTTAGGAACAAGGGGGAGCACTGTGAATGAAAATACTACACTGTGAATGAAAATACTGCAACCATGTCAGTAAACAAAGGATGCTGAAACCAAGTCATCAGCAGCTGCCGCCATCCCCCAGCGAGGACATGCCTGCAGCCCAGCCTCTCAGCCACTCACAGTGGTGCCTCTGAGCGGACTCAGAATAAGAAAGAACAGGATACTGGCCCTAGACAGCTAGGTGCTTGTCAAATGTATGGATTCAAAGACCCAAATGATTGCTTTATCCCATACATGGATAAGCACTAAACACTTGAACTTGAGATACCTGGCTTTCTTTAGATAACAAGCAATCTTATTATTTCAACTACCTGGTCTTTGTTTTAAAGCTCCTATATAATCCTAGCTTCTCCCCTACTCTTGGGAGTAGTCCCTCAGTGTAATCTGAGAGGCGGTCATCCTGGCTCGAGTCCTCCCGACAAATAAAACATAACTCTTAACTTTTAGGCTCCACGTTTATTTCAATCAAGTGCAAGAATAGACACAAATCGTCAATTCTGTAAAGGGACACACAGGAACCAAAAGCGTGTATTAGTCACGAAAATCTACGGCTCCATCTTTCTTCCTGTCATTATACAATCCCACCAGAACTCACTACTTTGCTGTCTGCTCATCTGGCAACCAAACTCAGAGAAGAGTCAATGCAGCAGAGCGCCCTGCTGGGGAGAAGCCCCCGCAGAAGCAGGGCTGGCTGCCTGCCCTCCCGCACGCTCTGCTGACCACTAGTGTCCTCCGTGGAGACCAGGCCAACAGAGCTGTTCCCAACAGCTGCGAAGTCCCACATATTAAATGAAAACATTTTATTTTATACGACATATTACTTATATACCCATCTCTGAAAACAGCTTTGCCAGAAGCCCAAATCTTCAACATTAATCTGCAAAGGCAAATCAGGTCCCCAAGGGAAAACAAGTCTTAAGACAATGCTAAGGCCTACAAAGTCCTCTCCACGACCGTCAACCTAACTGCCTGCAGGTCTGCAGCTGCAGGAGGCTACATGTCTGCTTTTAAAGCAACCCCTTCCTGCCCTCGGGTGCTACAATGTCTTTCCATGCCCTCTCATCTCAGGGTAAGAGCAGCCGCTGCAGAACCTTGCAGGGCAGCACTGACAGGACTGGACAAAGAGGATCAGAGCTTAACTAAGCCTTCTGATGACACGAGCTTGTCACTCTGTCACTTTACAGATGAAGATATATATAGAGAGAGGTTGGGTGATCTTGCTCAAAGTCACACAGATAATAAGTGACAAAGTCTATAACTCTGCTTCTCCCTCCGGTGTGACACCCCAACTGGGATACCCACAGGGCTCTCTCGTGCCTGCCTGACCAGTCTTTCCCATCACTCATGACCCACCACAGGGTCTGAAATTAGCATGCATTTTCAGCATCTTTTCCCTCCAGTTTCACAGGAACAAGGCTATTCAGGCCACTGTATGAATCCCGGCTCCCCGAAACCTCCGTGCTCAAGCTGGTCTTGCCTGTGCATCCGGCCCCCTGCTCAGAGACTCTTCTCCGATGCAGGAGGATGTTTCCACTCTTCGCAGAGACACCCAGTCCGGGGAGCCCTACTCTCACCCACAGCACAGCAGGTGTCCCAGGCCACACCCCGAGGAGCCCCATTAGGACTGTGGGTGCCCAGGCCTGCTAGTCAGACCAGCAGCCTAAGACCAAGGGATTATGCCCAGGTCACCCTGCAAACCTACTGCCCACCTCACAGCCCCCAGCCAGCAGGTCACCTGGAAGTCACAGTAAGTGCCCCACCCCATACAGAAGCCTCTTCATTTGCCAGCAACGCTGATGACTGGTCTCCAAACTTTGGTCAATTTTGCACAAAACAGCACCTTCAACTGTGAAGCAGGGGGTTTTCGCTTCTGCTCCCCATACTTACTTGGAAAGTCAAGGGAAACGAAGAGGTCATTTCTCAACACTTTTATAATGAAACCCTCCCACCCACAATACTCATATGCTCAAGAGCTTTGGATCCACGTGATTTTGTTTCCCTTACGCTAAGTGGCTCAAAACACTGAGGGATTCTTACTCTTTTGAGGGTATTTGTACCCAGTTTCTCGGCTTTAACCTGTTTTTGTCTCTCTCTTCAGTATCCCTAGCAGTTGCCACCTCTTACTCCCTTCAGCAGCCTCCCTCCCAACATCTAGTCTAGGAAATCAGCTGTGATGAGGGGCCTGGGGGCAGTCACAGAAGATGCAACTAAGGCACAGAGAGGCTACATAATTTGCCCAAGAAGATCAGCTTCAACCCCAAACAGTGTGTGTCAAGGCCCTCTGTTTAACTCTTATGCTAAGCAAGCTAACTTTTTGTAGATTATGGTTATAAACAGATGAGGTATCAAAATACATACAAGGACACACATCAACTCTAAGATGTTCATTAACTCCACTATTTGGTTTCTTTTTCTTTCTATTAATAAAAATTAAGAAACTCTGCAGTCAGTATAGCAAAATGTTACTGGGCTTTAAATCCCGAATATAGAGGTGTTAAGTGTGTCATTACCCATACTTCTTTGTATATTCACAAGACAAAATGATTTGAAAGTCCCTCTCCCCTCCCATTACTCACTACTGGCTCTCACCTGAGCTCCCAGACCACACATTTAACAGCCTTTCACTTTACCCACAGCTGAACTCATCAGTTTTCCCCCAGAACTCCCTCTGCAGCTTTCCCTCCTCACAGCAAAGCAGGACCATGATTTACCTCATTAATCCACACAGAAACCTTGGCCTTACTCCATCCTACATTCACAGACAGCATTCATCCTTTCCTTTTTACCATCTTAACATGCCTTCAATCTATTCGCTTTTACACACTGACCGTCCCACCGCTCAAGAGGAAGCCACCAACACTGCCCACCTGGACTCAGGAGTCTCCCAAGTGGCCCCACAGTCACTCTCCCCTACTTGATACAAATGGGATTGTGTCACTCCCGTGCTTTTTGGACTCTTTTCAGACCCACTGTTCCTAGAAGAAACTCCAAGTTCTTCACCTGGTGAAAGTCTTTGCCATGAAACTGTCAGCACAGGGAGGGCAGGACCAGCCCTCTCCCCTTGGCCCCATCCTCTGACAGAGCATCAGCTTCGATGGACCTGCTGAGCTACACCAGCCTGTATTCTAAACCTGGTCTTGAGTTCTTAGCAAACTGCTTCACTTATCTATACAAATCCAAGGAAGATTAGAAAGATTTTAGATGTTGAGCTAGACTATTGATTTGGGGATTTTGCACTAGCAACCTGCAATGTCATGTTCTAATGATTCTGTCTACTTAAAACCACACCCAGATTAAAGGAGTATTTGTGGAATGCCTTCGGAGTAAAAGTACTTTTACAGGCTTTGTGTTTTATAAAATGAACAACCCTGACAGGGTCACAAATGGAACCGCCTCACAAGTGACAGAAGACAGTTGAGAGGCACAAAGCGACAGGTCACAAAGATGGTAAGAGCAAAGTTGATTCTCCAACACCCCCAAAAATTCCTGAAAGAAACAAAAATTCTGAATTTTAAAAGTAAAAGTCTATCATATAGGGAAATGAAATAAATAATCCTCCTCATCAGGGTTTCAAGACCTGATTCCAGAGTTTTTAGCAGGCCATACTGAATCCTAGCACAGATAAATCAGATGGACTAGTGGTGAGAACGTTCCAGGAAAACTGCAGTTATTCCTCAACTTCTATAAGGATATACACTCACCTGCCGAAGGTGAATGTAGACCGTATTCTGGAGAAATTCGGAAGCTTCCCGGCTCCGCTTCAGGATGCCGAGGACAAGGACAGCTTAGAAGCATGCTTCTAACTCAGTCACCGGCATTCTTACACTGCAGGGGAATCGGAGGCCCCCAGTCAAGGGCAGAGATGTTCCTGTCGTGTCTCACAGGCCGTGCCTCGGGGACTCAGTGCCCTGCAGCAGCCCGGCCCCAGGCGAGGACCAGCAGCGTGGCCCACCCAAGCAGGAGGGGCACTGTGTTTGAGAAAGCCCATCCCCGATGGGGTCAAGAGGAGCTGGTGGGTTTGAGTGAACCTGAAATTACCCACAGAAATCTGCCTGCATTCATTCAAGTGATACAAACAAGAGTAGCAGGCTATTTAACAAAATTTCAATTGACAGTGGAAATTTTGCCATTCCTTTCCACTTGTCCCCTGCACTCTGAGACAGGCTTAGGCTCTCTCACACCTGCAGCTCTGTGCAGTAGTTGTAAAGTCATTTTACTTTGCTGCAAGTTTCCTCACTCCCCGTTTCACATTTTCTGTCCTCTCTTAACACAGTCGGATATCTTCCTGGACCTCTCACTGAGTTCCTTGCTCCTCCTCCTCAGATCCTGAGATAAAGGACAAGTGAAGACACATGACCAGAAAAGGCACTGTGGACTTGAACGAAGTCCTCAGTGACCCCCTAGGTGAGTGGTGCCCACCCCTTACAATCGATTCTCAAGATTCTGCCCAGGTTGACATCCAGCCCAGAGAGGTGGCCTAGGCCAATTAAAAGCTATGTGGCTTGGGTGCGGGGACAGGTACAGGAGCTGGTTCCGGAGCCAGGCCCCTCCCCACCTCTGCTCCCCTCTCTACCGAGGCTCGGCTGCCAAGCACTCAGTCTCCGTGATCTTATGTCCTACTCTTCAACTCTACTCCAAACCCTTTTCCTTTTCCTTTTTTCCCTAATTATCCCCAGCTGGAGTGATTTTTCAATCGCAGTATCTGAAAAAAATTCCTGCAGCCGAAAAAGAGGTCTCCAGAGGTCAATGCCCATATGCTAGTTCCTGAAGAGAGCCCCTGGCTACTGGGACCCTCACCAACACTCACGGGGCATCACACATGTTGCAGGGTCGGCCACCCACAACAAGAGTTTGCTGTGACCCCAATGCCCGCACAGCATCCCTGCTCACAAAAATGTAGTTGGCCCACTAATCGGTTATTAAGAAGCAAAAATACAAAATTGCTGCTGTTTCTTACTAAAATTATCTATGAAGCTGAAAAGGGAATTGTAATAAAAAAGAACAATTTTGACTCTATGTTAGATTTATTCCTTTGGCTTTAAACATGTGCCCTGTTTTCTAGGCTCAAACTTGGTAGCTCTGCACGATTTGTAAAAGAAAGTTTCCTTTAGCCTGAAATCTACAGGAAAGCCTATTCTCCTGGCCCTGATCTTTAAAAATGTTAGCTCATCTGCACTTCTGTAGAGATGGCAAGTTGCAAAAAAGAGAATAACCTTTGTTTTTTTGGAGGTTTTACAGGGGCACCATGATTTAATCCACATGGACAGCTGCAAGAACAGCGGATTCAAAGGACAAACAATTCATACAGCAAGAAGTTTGCAACAAGCAACCACATCCCCGCACCTTTTTAGTATAAAAGGAGACAGAATTCTGACTTGGGGAAGATGGTTCTCCAGGACATCATTCTGCCGTCTTCTGGATCTGCCAGCTTTGCAAATAAAGTCACTATTCCTTGCTCCAACACCTCATCTCCCGGTTTATTGGCCTGTCATGAGGCGAGCAGAACGAGTTTGGACTCGGTAACAAAATGACTGCATTGGAGTTAGTATGTCTCCACTGTTTCCTCATTTCCAATATGCAACATGCACATCATTTATAATCTAGTGCAAATAATTCATCAAAGACAACAACAAAAAGAAACTATACTCACCTAGCTATCAACACTGACGTCACAACCTGTCAATTTTATATGCTGTTTAACAACACAATGGAAAAACCTAACATAGGGAGTTGATTCCACGGAAATAAAATTATTTCCACTCCTTCAATACTTTTTCTTTTCTTTTCTATTTTATTTTGTTTTGCTTATTGAAAGGAAAATAAAATTCAAATCATTTTATTTCACATATTTTTGTTATAGCTACATTCTTTAAATACTACAAAGAGATATAAATTGCAAAAAAAACTGTGCATATATTATTATAATGATATATACACAATCAATGGGGATTAGGAAGGGAATGGACATTTACTAAAAATCCACTGCAATCCAGTCTTTTACAAGCATATCCTGGAATATAAGCTCTATGATCCAGGGGGCCCCACCCCCATTCTCACTGCTGAGTCCCTTAGTAATCAACTACTAAAGCACCAGCATAGAACCATGTGATCAGTATTTGAGGAATAAATGAGGGAATTAGCTCATTCAATTCTAAAACAAACACCCTAAAATAAATACTGAACTTATTTACAGATAAAGAAAATTGGAACCCAAAAGAGTAAAGCTACTTCCCAAAGGTCATAAAGCTAATAACTGGTAAAGACAAGATTTGAACTCATATGCCTGATTCTAAAAACTAAGGTTGAAATCCCATTCGACTGGGGAGGGTCCAGCAGCAGAGCCTATCACCCTATTTTTATTCAGATCTAGCCTTAGACAGCCTGAGACAGCACCCCATTCCTATGGAACACGAGGGCAAATGATAACAATAAAGATTTTATATCCAGTAGTTTGTTAGGTCTCATTTATATACAGTGTCAGCAGGTCAGCAGAAAAACTCTGGAAAATATGAGTAGGTCCAGAGCTTTTTGCTGATTAGTAACTCAGTCTTTCAAGACATAGTGACCTTCCCATGAGAGGCCACATGGACATAAACTAAAGGCAGTTGAGCAATGAAAACTAACAAGACCCTGGAAATCAAGCAAGAAGGATTCCTGCCATCTCCCACCCAGTTGCCTCTTCACCCGCATGGACACGACGGCAGGAGACCTAGGTTATTGTCCAAGTTACACCATCATGGATTCTCACCCATAAAAAGTTACGATTCTATGCTGTCTAAAGTCGTTTAAATCTCAAATATGATAACACCAATATCTCAGCAGAATATCTATGTCTCCACTTCCTCTCTTCTAATAGGAGAATATTTCTATGGACACAAAGCAGAAATCCAATTTAAAAAATCATGCACAAACCCAGGCGAAATTTTGCTTAAGAGACTTTGCTCTCACTCTCAGTAAATGAAAACTCAGAAAAAGTGGCCCTTCTCCCTCAGCAATGGGAAGTAGCCTGATGTGTGTGTGTGTGTGTGTGTGCACGTGTGTGTGTGTAAGTCAAATACAATCAAGTCTGGGATGTGTAAACTTTTTTTATGTGACTGTCATTTCATGGGGATGAGCCAACATTTAAATTAATTTGAATCTAGTGTTCTGAGAGAGTCTCAGGCTCTTGGTGGAGGAGGTGAAAGGGGAGAGTAAAAGGAGGAAAGAGGTACATGAAGCAAAGAAGTAAGAATACTGCCAGGGAAAGGCAAGACGTTAGTTTTGTTCTTCCTTGCACCACATACAAATTAGGGACTTGCTTTCCCCTGATGACTTATCGAGCACTGAGTTGCAGAAGAAGAGGCGACAGCTCATTTCTCACTGAGCTTGTGACTGTACGTGGCATCTTATAGACACAAATCATTTACCCTGATCAAACACTCTAGCAGCAGGCCGTAATTCTCCTGTTTTGAGAGACAAGAAAGCAGGAGCTCAAACAGGATGTATAACTTGACAAAAGTCAGAGGACTAGTAAACTAAAGAGGATGAATTCAAACTCAGAGTTGAATGCAGAGTCTGATCTTCCCACTCCCAGGACTGGAAAATCCTTAACACACAGGCTCCCCAGCTCCCCTGCAGTGTTTCTGGCACCAAGCATTTCCCATGGCAATGGTCACCAGTTCTCACAGACACAGTGCTCTGTGCAGCCAATGACCTTGATCAGACCTTGATCATCTACCTGCCACGCCCACCAGGCTTCACCATACAGGCAGGAAAGCTGGCTTTCAAGTGCATACAAAGCCATCCTTGGTCTAACCTGGGCTCTTCTGTGGCTCCTCCAGCCTAAAGGCAGCCATGAAACTGCTCACAGTTTGTACATGAGACACACTACCTCTCTCCATTTGTCTCCCCACCTGTACTACTTAGCTATGACCATTTTGAGAATCTTGGATACAAATTTTTAAAAACAAAAAAGAAAGGATTCTGAAACAAGTACTTAATACTTACAAGTTTAAATGACAAGTTACAAAGTGAGTATTTACAAACCGAATCTTCCTTTCTAAATGTCAGTTTTAAGCATTTAAAAATATAATAGCAAAAAATTCTCACTTACAAAATTGACAAAAACATAAACAATCTGGAATAAATTCAAATATAATGCCCATGTTCTAAATGGAGAAACTTCAGGACTGTCCTGGGGGGGTAAAGTAAGATGTGTGAATATAGAGACATCAACAAATTGCATGGAGGAAAGCAGTTTTGTAAAGATGTATGTTCTCATTAAATAATTCAAAACTTACTAAAAATTCCCATGAAAAATCCAATCTGATTTTTTTTAACTTTAACAAAATATTTTGGAATTCTTCAGGAATAATAAAGTCATAATACTAGACAAGAAAATTTGGGATGGAAGAAAAGAATCAAAAAAAATTCAGACTGACAATTATTAAATAAAGTTTTACAATATGTAAGATATGGTGCTGGAGTAAGTAAGGCAGATTGACAGAAGGGAACCATGATCTCAAAAAGAGACTCTAGTGTACATAAGTAATTTGTACAGGTGGTATTTCAAATCAAAGAGAAAAGTATGACTTCAATAATTGTCCTGGGACAATCAGAGAATCACCTGGAAAGAATAAATTCTATTCCTCTCATAAGGACCACAAGATAAATTACAGACCGTGATGTAACTATTAAAAAGTACTAATAACAGCAAATACAACACTTTGCTCATATTAACTCAACTTACCCTTAGATTAACAAGTACTACTATCATCCCCATCTTAGAGATTAAAAAAAACCTACAGAAGAGATTTATTCCATTATAAGAAATTATTTCTAAGAATAATGTCAGAGATAAAACCCATAAGGAAGACATTTACTATCATAAGAATATTTTCAGACACAACCAAAATAAAAATCCTCCTGAACAATATGAAAGGCAAGAAATGACAAGAAAAAGCTCTGTGATACATGTTGATGAAGACAAGAAGTTAATGTTCATAACATATGAAGAGCTGTCAAAAAGCAACAAGAAGGTCCCTCACTTAAGTGTGTGCAAAGGACAAAAGGAATCATTCATTTTAAAAAATTCAAATCGCTAATGAGTAAAAAATGCTCAATACCTCACTGGTCATCAAGTGCAAACTAAAATAATGAAAAAGCACTTTTGCTCATCATATGCGCAAATATTTTTAATAGATATTCTAGCTAGTGTCCATCTGTGGGAGAACAAACCATGAGCGACATTTTCGGAGGACGACATGTAAATAGATATGTAAACTCTGAAAAACGTACGTACACACTGACTCAACACCACTTCTAGGAATCGTTTCCTTTAGGAAAAAGTAAAATTCAGTCCAAAAAGATGTATCAGTCAGGGCATTTACACAGCACTGTTTACAATGGTGAGAAGAAAAACTGAAGTGAAATTATATCCAGCAATAGAGAATTGGTTACATAAGTAATTGTGCATCTTTTCATTCCCCAATGGAGAAGGAATTTCTAGAGTCACTTGAAAGGAGTCTGTGATGAATGTAAATGTCACATCCAGAGACTAAATTTCAAGAAGCCTTAACTAAAGGAATACTGATTCAAGATCACAGGAATGTCTGTACAAGAAGGATCCCAGTCAAACATCCTTTCTGACAGTGGAAAATGGAGAAAACTTAACTGTCCACCATCAAAACAATGATTCGGTAAATCACGGCGAGCTGCGAGCACTGAGGGAGCCGGCGTTTCACCGTGGTCCAGGGCCTTGTCCACAGCATTCTCCCACCAAAAGTGTGCGTGGACAAGAGACCACAGCCGCACCTCAGGAGACCCCTCCAATCTATCTGAAAGGACCGGGTGAGTCTTTAGCGGGAGGACGTCTATGATATACACCTGAGTGAATAAAGCGAGCTGCAGAAAAACATATAGTATGGCCTTATTTTTCAATAAAGCTTATATACACACAGGTATACATAGAATTCTCATATGTGTGTAAATATGTATGTCATAGGCATAAAGGTCATGAAATATATATACCAATTTTCAACAGCTTTTACTCTCAGGAAATAAGGGGAAGGGAGTTAGGGGCCTTCCTGTACCACCACAGTTCTCTTTTCTGTATTTCAGTTAAGTATACTTGGAATTTAAAAGTTTATTTAAGTCCGAAGTAAAATGGACGATGCCTCCACAAGACAGAATGCTATACTGGTCATCAAAAATCATGCCAGGGGAGATAGAATATTGTAGAAAAACATATAATAAGCCGAATGGAAACTTGAGGTGTCCACACAGAAAACAGGCACAGAGTGCTCTCTGGTTTTTTATGACAGAGGTGATACTCAATGATGAAATGATAGAAAAAAGACGTTAACGTGTTAATTATTATCTTTGATTAGCGGGACCAGGATAGCCCCTTTTGCCCCCTTTTTCAGACTTATTATTTTAAATGCACATTCTTTTTCATCTGAAAAAAGCATTTTCAGGTGTGTAGTACCACGCATTGGAGAATAATACATGAATACTTAGAGAAACAAGTAGCTAGGAGACAAGGCAGCAGCGTCACACAATGTACAACGGGCGATCCTGATTAACACCAAGCAGTTACATAAGGACCCACAAAGTGAGAGCACCTGCTGTAACAGGGCGCGGCCCCCTTCTATTTGTCAGCAGTGTCTTCAGGGCTGAGGCAGTTCTGAGCACGGCCAGTGTCAGTGATGGTGTCTGGATGGATGCTACTGGGGGTGAGGGGACCTGCAAGCCGAGAGGAAGAACAGAAATCATCCTCTGCATTTTCTGTCTTGTTTCTTTATTACTTTAAAAGAGAGGCATTTATAAGATAAACTGTCTATCTTCCCAAATGAAATTTCAGTAATGAAACCGTTTTTAAAGTCTTCACAACTTATATTCTGCCTATAAGTGTTTTTTCAACAAAGATCACATTTATTAAATGTTAATTAACTCAGTTAATTAACTTCCTTTTGAAAAATTCTAGTAAAGAACATGAAATGCCGTATGTAAAAGAACCACACCTGCAGTGACTAGCTCAGCTGTCCTGACGGCAGTGCAGTCAGCCCCCACCATCACGTGGCCCTGAGCTCCTGATGCTGGTAAGAGAGCACGCTGCCGCCTCAGATGGAGAGAAACTGTGAAAGCATTTTTTGAACTCTACAGAACTGACAAAACATAACTGACAAATCCCAGGCTCCTTTGAGGCTGTCATTTTCGGTTTCTGGCCAACTCCCGTCAATGAGCAGAACCATCCCAATCCCGAGCCATGGGACTCACGTGGGGAGGAGTTTTGGAGAAACTTCCAGGTATAGAATGTAACCAACTATACGTAGAACTCTCACAAAATAAAAGATTGCAATACTCTGATTTTGGAAGACACTCAAAATATTCTTCTAAGCCTAAGTAGCTCAGCCATTTATTTATTTCACAGCCAGTGAGCATCTCCCACAAGCCCTGTATCCCTGTGTCTGCTGGCAGCCTCAGGCACACTCTTGCTGTCCATCTTATAAGTCACAGGGTAGAGGCGTGTGTCTCACGCCTACAACCCTCACACAGGCTCGCCTCCTAGCCTCACTGTATGAATTTGGCCCCATTTTCTCACCTGTTTATTTGATATCGGTTCTTCTGTAAGCTGCCTGAAATGCGTTTTGGAACATGTCAGAATAATCAGTGGGTAGATAAATGGACAGATTGAGAGGTAAAAGATGGGCAGACAGACAAACTCCAAGAAAAGGGGAACAAATAAAATTTCCTATGCAAAACCCTCTTCTAGTCAGGGAAGGAAACCACCACGGAGAAGTGTGAAGAGGCAGGTAGCTTAAGACTGTTTCCTGAATTCCATGAAAAGTCACACCAAGAGATGAGAGGGTAGAACTTATATAGTAAAAGAAAAAAGCATGCATGCTTGAAAAATATATCTACAATATATACTTTCTAAAGAATAGATTCAAATCAGCAGGGCCCAATAACCATATCCTTGGGTATTTACAGAAGTGAGAATCCCATCTCCAAACCACAAGGCATCCCTTCAGAGCACTGAGAGTGTACACGGGGCGGTCATATAGCCGTCACCACAAAAGCTATGCTATCCTGCACTTACTAGGAATGAGCAGCTGTGCTCAGGCTGCCCACGCGCATCATTTACACCCCACAGCACCTCTATGGGGGGGGAAGCCTAGGGAGCCCAGTCTCTGCAGGACAGAAAACCAGTTCTGGAGAGGCTAAGCCGACCTACCATTTCTCCATCTCACAGGACTGGTCACTCCAGAGCAGGACTCGAACTCGGACCCACGTTTGTAACCACGGTACTACCGTGATTTGTGTGCTGTTTGTGTGTATAATACATTTTTTTCTAGCATGAAAGGATATTTAATAAATGATCGGTTGTCTTGTCTATCTCATTACCTCACAATCAATCTTTATACTGTTGAATTTTACTCTTTTCCCCTGGAGAAAGGAACGGAAAAGCGGGGGTCAGAATGAGGTGGGGCTCCATTCTTTATCTGGTACCTCATCTCATACAAGTCCCCAAACAGGGAGAAGGAGCAAATGTTCTCTTCATCTTTTAAAGAGAGGGCATCACTGATGGTGATTTACTCAACTCCAAAACCAAGGCTGGGGAAAGGGCCCATGCAGCAACTAGAGCAGTATCACCTGTAGGAAGGCGAAAAGAGCTCATGGGAGAGTTCAAGGGGCAGCTGATTTAGTTTCAATTGATAAAACAATAACACACTCTAAAAATACTAGCATACAATGGATTTGCTGTTTCTTGACATCTAGCACGTTTCCACAGCCCACATATAACATTATCGTGAACCAGTGAAAGGAAGAGTCCACAGACAGGAAAAATCAATGCCACAGGAATGCTGAAACCCAGGCTGGAGGAAAGGAAGAGAAAGGGCATAGTTAAGAATTGGGGAAAGGCTGGGGAAAAAAAAATCATCACAATGACTCTCAAGCATCATCCTAGAATCATATAATCATTCATTCAAGAGAGAGTTACTGAGATCCTATTCTGTGCAAGATTGTACAGCAGGTAAAGCAAGAGTGAAGCGTCCATGGTGGCAGCAAGTTGTGGGGCTCAAATACACTTCTGATCCCAGTACCTTGCACACTTGTGCTCAGTATAAAGGCAAAGAAAAAAAGTAAAATAATACTCTGTAAACTCAAAGCATTGCTGAAACAAAAGTTAAAGAAGACCTAAATACCAGGACAGACACTCCACGCACATTCCTCTATCAAAAGACAGCGCTCTTGGGATGACAGTGCTCCCCAAGGCGATCCGTATACTCAACATGGCTTCGATCACAATCCCTGCGGGCTCCTCTGCAGTAACTGACTAGCTGCTGCTACAATTCATATGGGAATTTGAGGGTCTCAGTAACCAAAACGTACTTGGAAAGAAGAACAACGTGAGAGGACTTGTAATTCTCAATTTCAAACCTTACAACTGTATCTCTAGGTGAGATTAGAGGCCATTGTGAAGTGATTGCTATGTTTATCTTTATTTTCTAAATTCTCTACAATGAATATAACTGTTACAATAAGAAAAATGAAAAGTAATTTATCCTTTAAAACATGCACACCGATTCATTCATTCAGAAAAACTTATTTTATCAATAAAGATATAAACAAATATCTAGTGAAAAAGGACTACTTAAAAACAAGAGTGCATTTTCATTTTTCATTAATTGAAAACTGAAAAGCACAAACACGTGAAGTTTCTAGGGAGACCAATGCAACATATTAATAGTTATTTTCAAAAATTCTAATTGAATAATGAAAACTCAGGAAAGGGAAAATCGTGATTGACAGCCAACTGCAAACACATGGAGATCAAAGGCCTAGAAGTCACAGTTCCTTTAACTCTACTACTAACTCAATAGGAGAGGAAATTCCTCACTGACGGGACAGTGGAATCCCATGCATAAGACAGGATACACAGTACAAACTGCACTAGAATTGGGGGTGATTTTCTTAGAAGAATTCCAAAGTTACAAAATTGCTAAAAAAACTATTAAAACACTGACAGAAAGATTAAAACACACAGTCATATATATTATATAGAAACATATGAAGTCTGCTCCCATGTTGCATAGAAATACAAACATATTTGTTCATTTATGGGCACTGATTACTTTATCCCGGGTAGAATATTTCAACTAAAACAAGTAATCAATATTACACTCCTCTTGTTAAATCTAGTTGATAAATTATTCTGCTATGTAACCATAATGTGTCTAAGATAGATCTAAAATTAGTGAAAAAATTCTTCTTATGGTTTTTTGAACTATTCTCAAAATTCAAAGCTTAATTTTAAAACATATCTGAGCAGTAATTCTATATTACCTTTCCCCTCGTGAAATGAACAACACAGTCTTTTGTGAAAATTCTGTCCTTACAATGATTCACGAGCACCGAATCCTCACAAAACTGCTGGACAGCAAGGCACTATCCAGACACTATGACCCAACAAATGAAACACAAGTAAGACAGTGACCCTACTCAGTGTCAACACCGGGGTTTTTATTTGATTGGTTTGATTGGTTGGCAAAATAAAATCAATCAATTACCTTCTTTCTTGAGCATTCTGTAAGTCATGACTGTTTTTAGTGTCAAGAGCAGGAAAGACTTAAGCATGACTTGATTAGGTAAACTAGCAACAATCATCACTGGAGAGTGAGTAATAAAGAAGTTAACTGATAGCAATGCTTCTGCCTACAAGAGACCTAAAATAAACCTACACTGATCTCTGTCAGGACAATGAGGAGATGAGGTCCCCAATGAGAAAACAAACTAACAATCAAAAAAGTAAAGACATTTTCATTAACGATTCCTGGAAAGAGTGGAGCATGGTGGTGAAGAGCTCAGTTGCTAGGGAAAAACATGAGGGTCTGAAATACCACAGCACTGGGTAGCTTTGACACTGATATGTCAGTCAAATTCTCTGCATCTCAGTCTCCGATCCATAGATTGGGGATAACAACAGCACCCGTCTCCTAGAACGGTCCTAAGAAATAAGTTATTTTATATATACAAGTTTAAATAAAATACCTCAGATATTAAATATTACCCTAAAAGCACAAGGAAAAATGAAAACAGAGATAAATTGGAGTTCATTAAAATTTAAAACTTTGCTTCAAAGGACACCATCCAGAAAGTGGAAAAACAACAGAGAGGAGAAAATTTTTTCAAATCATTTATCTGATAAGGAATTTGTATCTCAAACAAAAAACAAATTCCACAGCTCAACAATAAAAAGGCAACTTAACTAAAAAATGAATAAAGGATCTGAAAACAAGTTTTTCAAGGAAAATAAACAAATGGCCAATAAGCACAATGAAACAATGTTCAATAACACTAGCTCTAAAGGAAATCAAGTCAAAACCACTAGGAGAAACCGCTTCACACTCACTACAATAGGTTATAATCAGAAAAAGAGTAACAAGTTCTACTGAGGACACAGAGGAAGCGGAGCGCGCAGCCCTTGCTGGTGAGGACATAACACAGCGTGGCCAGTTTGGAAAACAGCCTGGCAAGTCCTCAGAGAGCTGAACATTTGATTTCTGAGTGATCCAGCAATTCTGCTTCCTGGGCACACAAGTAAGAGAATTGAAAACAAATGTTAACATAAAAATTCCTACAGGAATATTCACCGCGCCATTACTAGTCAGAGCCAGAAAACAGAAACAACTCAAATGTCTATCACGTGATGAATGGGTAAACAGAGGGGCTCAGCCATACAGTGGAATATTATTCAGCAATAGCAAAGCATAGAGTACTGACCCAGGCCACAACGTGGACAAACATTGAAAACGTTACTCAGTGTGAAAGAAGTCAGTCACAATAGATGGTTCCACTTACATGAAGTGACTCGATTTGCATGAAATGTCCAGCACAGGCAAATCCACAGAGAGAGAAGAGGGGCTCCCTGGGGCTGGGGGATGGGAAAGTTGGGAATGTCTGTTTATGCATACGGGGTTTCCTGTTGGGGAATGAAAATGTTCTAAGATTGACTAGGATGCACAATTCTGGGCATAGAGTAAAATCCACTGTACATTTTAATGGGTGAATTGTATTAAAACTGTTAAGAACAAAAGCACCTCAGTCTAGTACCTTCCCATAGTAAATGCAAATTGCTAACTTTTATTACAAGAAGAAGAAACTGCCCTCAGCATGAAATTAGGAGATCAGCAAATGTGAGTTACCCGAAATTGGACAAGAGCATTTCACTTGAAACAGTTGCTGAGTGTACACGAAATATTCAGACATGACAAGGAAAATCAGCTTGACATCACGAAAAAGCATTCTGCTTCAAATGCAAATCAAGGATTCGGCAAGCCCAGCTGGTACAAATGACCAGAGAAGAAACCTGGTTCTTAAAACAAGCGCCAGAGCCAACAAGGAAATTGTGGTGAGGAAAGCAGGCGGCCGAAGATCTGGAACAGTTTGCTACAAATAATTTCTCCAATGAAAATTCAAAAATAAAATGAAAGTGATGCAATGCTGTGTTGACCTCACGTGAATGGGCTTCCTACGGTGCTCGACAGTTCTTTAACCACGAATGGGAGACTCAGAAGAATCAAGATAGCTCCTGGAAGTCCCCAAGTTACTGCCCACCAGCACGCTGACCACCATCACATCTGCCAGGGTTAAATTCCAGAAAACAGACCAACTTCTGAAAGGCACAGGAAATGTTGACAAGAAAAGGCTGCAGTCAGTCCTGGGACAGAGGCCCTGAGAGCAGAGGCCAGAAGGCTGCAGGTGAACTGGAGTGGCCCTGGGGCAGGAAGGGAACATGGGGAAGCAGATCTCAATTATCTTCTCTCTCTCCCTCGGGTAGGAGAGATAAAACCTGCATCCTTCTCACCTGGAACTGTGGGTTCTGGCTGGCAGAAATCTTACCTACAGGGAATGAATTACTCAAGACTGTGGAAAAAGGAAAGAAAGCAAGAGGGATTAGGGAGCCAACTCCACGAGTCTCTCAAATGCTCCCATATTTATTGTGTATAATCAATGAAAAAGTCATTAACAGTTGTGTGATAGTAGACAGAAACTTGGGGAAAGACAGGATGAGACAGAGATTGTAGAATCCACCATAAGTACAAAGGCTTAGTGTACCTATAGGGAAGTCTTGGGGAGAGGGAACAAGATACATTCTTTAGACATGTTCATTACACAGCAGAACACCAGACCAGCCAGGTCCCTGTTTTGGGGCTAATAGACTAACACCACGCAGGCCCAGCGTTTATATCTGAGGGCCTGGGTCATTGCTGTACAATGAGCAGAGTGCTATCTAAAACCTCAACTATGCAAGCAAGGCATTGTCTCTGCTTTTTATGGCAAGGAGACAGGAGTGTGGATGCACAGGTGCTTGCTTAAAAGCAGTTACTAAGCACATTTTTTCTTCTAAAAGTTGACAGGCGGCTGGGGTGTGTTACAACTTGTTAACCCAATCATGGGCTCCCACATGGAACCATTATTGAGGACATCCTAGGATGACAAATCCTGGCTCTGGGTCTTTTCCTGCCAGATTCGGCCACTCCAGCAGGGTCTAGACACATCCCTGAATAATGACCCCACAGAACCACCTAAACTCTTAACTCCTTGTGCTTGAAACTTAATTTTAGCTCTACACAAATTAATGTAGAAAAGATTCAGAAATAAAAGATATTATATTCTTTTTATATCTCATCATATTACTGATTTTTCTGATTGCTCTAAGCTGCTTTATTGGTAAAGCACCTAATTCTGCAGGTGAATTCAGTACTTTCCTTTGGGCATAACTAGACAGTCTGGGCTGTCTGACTTCTATTAGTCAAATACTGATACACATAATTGATTTTTTTGTTCATCAATTTCAGCCTGGAGGTGAGGGTCTGTCACTATTTTCCTTAGCCCACCCTATTCTCTTTTCTCATCAGCATCACAGGCCTCCAGAAAACAAAACAAAGCGTTTGTTTCCCTTCATCTACACTTTCTACAAATGCAACAGGAATCATCAGCCTAGAGAATGAATTCAACACAAATGTTAAAACAAAAATCTACAGACATGAAGCAACTCCATCTCCGAATCATGATACACAATGACATGAAATTAAGTGTGTCAGGCACAAAGCTTGCGTGAGCCAGAACACCTCATTTCTATTCTTCAAAGGAAGGAAGGTTTTCATATTTTTTCCCATCATTCTTTGTCATTGTTTCTGATTAAGCCAAAAAATAGTTTAAGAAATAATTAAGCACTGCAATAACAGATTTTTGCTGTATCAATTACAGAAGGCATTCAGAGGGGATAGGAAAACTCACCTCTGTAAAAAATGCAAAATTTCTTCCCCTTTAAGAACACGTATACAAAATGCAACACAGAATACAAATTCTTGTGGAGAGGACAAAAGACACAGAATCAAAGCAAAGTCATTATTATGACTCAATTCAAAATTCACTGGACAAACATGCTCAATGCATTCAAATAATTTTAAAGGTACACTGCAAACCATTTACTTATCTGCAGGCTGGAGGAAGAAGTTCCCTCTTTAACAGACAATATAAATCAATAGGTTGCCCCACCATACGAGGACCAAACATCAGGTTTTTAACAGTTCTGATAATTCAGCATGTTCTAAAGATCAAAATCCTGAAATTTTAAACATTCATTCACACCAGAATGAAACAAGCACTTAAAAAAAAAAACCCAAAGAAACTAAACACATTGATCACGTACCTGGATCAATGAGAAATTCTTGTTCTGCTGGAAAAAAGAACAGGCTATATAGCCTTTTACTTGAAAAATAAAACTACATTTAAAGATAACTGCTGAAACACATTTCATCATTCATGTTGCCTTGAAAAATCTGAGGCACTTGTCTCTGATCAGAAAAGCAATTCTGAGTATTAGTACGTTACAATTCAGTGCCAGTTTGCTTTAGAAGAAAAAAGAAAAGCTACTGTTTCTCATCCTGCACAAAGTGTAAAGAACCTCCCTGCCTCTATCTCCTCCCATTTTCTAAGCTCATGCTCCCCAACCCTTCTGAAACAAGTATGAGAACCTCTTATTCCCACAAATATGCCAAATGACAAAAGAGTATCAATTTATTTGTGTAAATATATACCTACACCTTGAACTGGAGGAGAAAGGTATCAGAAGGCTATATGGAACTTATTGCTACATTCCTGAAATCACACACACACACGTTCACAGAGACACAGACATACACACTGAATTACTGGGCACTTCACAAGCTAAGGACTTCCAACTTCTAGAAGATAAGTTTGTAGTTAGTTTAAAATACAAAACTGTCAGCTTTTGAAAGCCTTGAACATTGCTAAATCATCCAAATATCAAAGAGACCCAATTAGCCTTCTCTGTAGAACGTAATTTCCCATGATGGCAAAGCACACCCTAAGAAGTAGTGGATCCAAGACTCGTGTTTATCACTACCTATGATCGTTTTTAAACACGTAAACAGATTCAGAAACGTATGTCCCTACGACATTTATTCTTATTGAAATAGCATATGTATTCAATTGTCTATGCAGAATATAGGTCCCATGATGGTGTTTAAGAACTATTTTGTGTATTGAAATATTTATTATTAAGTGCAGACAAGGAGGGTGGGTTTTACTCCGTTGTAGAGCACCTGTTGAGCATGCACATGTTCCTGGCTTCAATCCCCAGTACCTTCATGAAAATAAATAAACACAAGTGCTTATTTAAAAATAAGAATAAATTTATAAAAAAATGCATACTGAAAACCACTGCAATCTAGGAGCCACAATTATAATAAAAAACAAGAGTTTCTATCAAATATTGACTATATGATAATCACAGAGACAACCACAAATCACACCTGACAAGCATCACGTGTGATTCTCAGCAACCCTACTAAGAAGACACGGATGAGAAACCCGGTGCTGCGGATGAGGGGACGGAGCTCGGAGGAGCCGGGGACGCTGACCGTCCTGCTCCCCGTGACACCGCGTCAGCCCAGGGCAAGCGCTGACAGAGCTGCACTGAGGGGACACCCAGCTGCATGGAAACTTGTGGAACTGGGGAGTCCCAGAAAACACTCAAAAGTGTTCAGTGAAAAAACAGCTCAAATATATTATACTGTGCCGCATCTTCTAAACACGGAACATGACTGAGACCTATTTGATGCCTCTGTGTCCTTTCTGCCATCATCATTTACTTGCCCTCTCAGCACGGCCATGATGAACTGGACCCCTTATGAAGAGCACTCAGATGGCAGAGCTTTTAAAGCTGTTTTATGAAGTTTGTAAGACTCTGTCTAAGCCTCACACAGGCGGTCATCCATCACTTCTCACCAGTGCAGATGTACCACCTGAAATCACTCCTTCTACTTTTTAAAATCCCTTCATGTAATACAGACTTTTAAAAAGCAAAGAAGTAGCTCAACCACAGACAGTGGACAGCTTTTCACCAAATTGACTCTAACAGCCCATCGGAAAACCTGGGAGCCCTTTTCTTCTATTAAACCCACTTCCAGGTACTTCATCATTTTCTGACTGATGGACTCGGCCTCTGACTGGCCTACTCAGAGAGCTCCCATCCTCATATCTTGGGGTGGGAGAGGACCCTGATGTTGGGAGAAATCAGTGAGGAAGATGGACATCCTCCAGCCATGTCTGCAAGGGTAGAAATGTCACAACGTGCTCAGAAATTATACCGTCAGCACCCCTGGGCTCCCATTGACTGGTTTCATATTAACCAAACTTATGACACACTGATGCAAGAAAACCAGAAATTTAACTTATTAATGTAACAGGAAATGTGAAACTATAAACCAGACTGAAATATCAGAGTTCAACCATGAGTACAGTTTCTCCTCAACGGCCCAAACTCGGGCAGGCAGTCACATGGCAATTGTGGACAGAAGCAGAGCAGGAAGGGTTTCTAGACTAACTCAATGGACTAAATTTCTGTTATAAGAACAGGTCTGCTGCCCAGAAGACAATTAACGCCAATCACGGTGCACTCTCCGTGAACAGTGGCTGTGACACGACTGTGAGCACCTGTGTAACTCTCTTTTCCCTGTCCTTTCTGGGTTAACTGGTGCACAGAGGTACAGAGATCCAGGGATGCAGATACCTCTAAACACCCAAAGCCCATCCCTGGCAGCCTGGAAACCAGACAGCCAGGGTTTAAATCCCAGCTCTGCCACTTACTAGCTCTGTGAACTTGGCCAACTTATTTACCCTCTGTGTATCTCAATTTCCACACTGTAAACCTGGGATAACAATCAAATCTTCCTTACTCACTTGTTGTGAAGTTTGAAGGATTCATTTCTGTAAAACTCTCAGAAAAGAGTGTAGCACATTTTTGGTGCCCAACAAATGTCAATTTAATAAGAAAATGATTTACGTCTCTCATCTGTTCATCTTCTGTATTTCATGGCTAGTCTGAGTCCCAAAGGAAATCCTTATTTCCCCTCTTATAAACTCTTGGGGAGCACCCTTCTCTTCCAGTCCACCACCTGTTTAAACTGAGGGAGGGGATGCCTCCTCCCCACTCCTCTGGGCCATGGGAGACTGCTTCTCTTTTCACACCCCTGACCCCTGGCCCACGGCTAGCCCTCCTCACACTAACAGATTGAGGTGTGAGTCCGGGGAGACAAACAGGGCATATGAAACCTTTCCTTTCCCTCCAGTGTTGGCCACCCTTAGGAAGCACCCGGGATGCTCAGCTCCATGGCAAGACAGCCCTGTACATTATGGGTCAGATCCTCTCAAGGGAAGGCTTGCTGTGGCCCAGAGTTACGTGGGACTGCGTGAGACTCTAATTCTGGGACATAGTGTCATGACACCCACTATCCCACAGCACTGAATTTCATGGAGAACGTGGCTTCATCAGTAATAAAGGAGACATTTATCACCTGCCTGTTCTTCTTTGTTATCTCTCAGTTGGCTGCTGGAGACAACATGTATATAAGTATTGGGTCCCCTTAAGCCCCAACATATATGAAGTAACAAGAAATTCTGTTGCTTAACATTGGTTCAGGGTGACTGTGTAACACTTCTGACTCTGCTGATGCTAAATTATGAATATAGGAACTATGGAACCTCCTCAAATATCTTTCATCATAAAACCACCTTTTCTTATTTTCCTGTTTCTCAATAATTGCCAAAGACTATCAAATGTTGGCTTCACACAAAACAGCAGTTAAGTTTATGAGCCCTTTTGACATACGCACTGTGCTAAACACTTTACAAAATTTCTAATTCTCACAATTCTACAAAGCAGAAATGAGTGTCCCCATCTCATAGACGAGGGAAAAACTCAGAACGAACTGACTCAGGATCACGTAGCTCAGTGGCAGCGCGTGCACGCAAACCCAAGTCAAAACACTACACCCCATCGTATATGTACCAAATCTCCTACCACCAATTGACACACAGCGGCGGGGTCAATACTTAGGGAACTCAGTACACTTTTCAGCTTTAAGGTGCTCCAGAGGCCGCTTCTATCTGCTTTATAAAATCCCGGCTCATTGGTTTCTAACACTGGAAGAAAAGTCCGATGTTGCACAGGAAGTCTGAAATGTTCACAGCGAGATGATAGAATAAAACTAAGATATAAGCAGAATAATATTTCCAGGTAGACAGACATAATGGACATTGTGCTATCCTGAAGCACTAAGCAAAGGAATCAAAACAAAATAACCTTGTTTCAGCCTTCTTTTACAAACAGGAATATTAAGACTGTAAGAAGGTGCAACAGCACCAACTATGGCTAAAAAGACCTTCCAGGTTGCCGGGAAAGATGCAACAAAAAAATTGCCTGTGGATCAGAAACAAGAATCAGATAACTAAAAGCTTATGTAGCACATATTGCACTTCGCTTCGGGAAAGGGAGGGGTATTCAGTATTTAATCTGATATTGCTAATACTCCTGAATATATACAAAAGACCCAGGCTCATGGAAACTCATCTTAGAAGAGGAAAGAATCCAGTCCAGCCACTTCATTTTACAGGAGGGGAGACTGAGATCTGGGATCTGTCCTCATGGCCATCGGCATCAAAGCTCTCCTAGGCCTCATGTCTTGCACTGTAGCAAAAACCAAAAGACCTGTACTAGGCCTATATTCATAAAAGCCACGTCTGTATTTTTCCAACAGTAGGTAATCTAAGTATCTTGCAAAATACTTCTCAAAGAGCCAAGAAATCATACAAGTGTATTGAAATACAAAAACATTTATTTACATATTAAAACAGCATGAGCTTTTTTCTATTAAAAAAGCTGACATGTCAAATCAATGTTTTGATATTTTAAAACCTATTAAGAGTGCAGAAACATAAATCAAAATTTTCTTTAATCACAAAAGAGAGAAGCTTATTCCCTGAAAATGATCAATGTGGATTTTTCTAAACTTAATGCTTCTGGTCAGATTCCTACTAATTTAAATATCTGAGTGGATAGTTACACGGCAACATGAATACTGAGTTGCAACAATACACATTCTGTGTAAGTAATCTTCAAGGTCGTCTGCTTAAGTCAATTTAACTAGTCCCTGTCTCAATAGAATGATACAGATTTCATTAAAATTTCATACTGCACGCACACACACACGCAAATCCCTGAATCCTTGTTACTTTAAGCCATATTCATATATATCCATATTGAATATGCATCATAAACAAGCCACCCTCTTTATTATTCACAGTTGATCCTTCTAAACTATCTGTCATTGTGACAGCACATTTTTACTAAGCAGCTCATGGATGCTTTGTATACAAGGCGTCTAAATCTCACAGTCAGACACGGTAAACAGCATCACTCAAATTTTACAAATGAGGAAATATACTTAAGCCATGAAAACAACTTACATATTTATCATCAGGAAAGAAAAAAGTAAAGATTTTACTTTCAATATTCACTGACAAACTTTTCCTCCATACTGAGACTACATAAAACAAATTCAGTCATTGCAAATTATTCTGTTAATAAGCACCACTACAGAAAAACAAGCAATATCATTAGTAATGGTTGGACTTTCAAAGCCTACTCCTATTTTGCACTATAATCATTTTTAATGTTTTGTTATTTGTGCTTTCATAACACTAAAATAAAGAAAACATAAACTATTTAAGTCATTACCTGAGAATGCAACATGTGTGAAAATATACAATTTTAATTTATGCCACTCTGTCTCACATTCTCAATGGTGTCTCTCCTTTGAAGGCCTCATCAGGCTGAGATCGCCAAAATCGGTCATTTATGGACTCACAGGAGTTCGGGAAACCACTCAACGGAAGGCTGATCAGAGGAGCAAATGAGAATGCATTCTGTGCAGCCTGGGTTCCAGCCCTGAGCCTGCCACCGCCAGCTGCTTTTGATTTGGGACAAGCTGCCCACTTCTCAAACCCTCAGCTGCAAAAAAGGAGACACTGATACCTACCCGCAAACACCTGCTTTGAAGCAAAACATGAGAAACGCATTTTAGCCTTTGGTAGGTGTCCACTCACAGCAAGCTTGGTCATTATGATGATGAGGATTACTTTTAATAAGTTAAGCTAGACCAAAAATTAGAAATCACCATAAAGGAGAAACATTTAAACTCAATGAGCATTTCCTTTTGAATGGATTGAAGAAAGTTCTATTGATTTTTTTAATAAACCAAATTTTGTCCATTAATTATACATTTACAGGTTCATGGACAAGTCTCCAGAAAAAGAATTAGAGGCCTCTAACCTCTGAATACAAGGAAAGTAAAGTTAAAAAAATTACGGGGGTGATTATACCTCAGTTGAGAGAGTATATGCTCATCCTGCATGAGGCCCTCAGTTCAGTCCCCAGTAACTCCATTTAAAAACTATTTTTTTAAAAAACTGGAGAATTAAAGCAAAAAGATGGAGGACTACAGAATTTTTTTAGAGACTCAACTCAGATTTAAGATGGGGAAAAAAAAATCCATTTCTCACAGGAAATCTTGAGAACTATGTAAACCGGATCTGAGTTGTCTAGTCTTTTAACATTATTCATGAATTCATATTACCAAGTCTTAAAACTACCTGATAACCCACAGGGGTGATACTGATCATAAAAGCTGCCAACGCGGATCGAGCTCCGGCTAGGAATGCTCTGTTCTGACATCTCTGCCCCTGAGGCCTCACCAGGCTGAGAGCAATAAATTTTGTCATTCATGAGCATCTCGTGTAAGTCTTCCATTTGTGCTTCTCACTCTCCCCTCATCAGCCCCTCTGAGGGAAGCACTGTTATCATCTTCCCCACCCGCAGATAAGGCCACTGAGGCACAGAAACTAAACATGCTCCAGGTCACATCGTCATTAAAGAACGTCTGTATTTCTGCTGTTTTGCGATTGACAAAGGAATCTGAGATATCAATTCAAGGGAGACTGTTAAATAATCAAGTCTGTCAGGTCTTCACCTCAAAAAACAGATACTATCAATTCCTGATGTAGGATGAGGCTGCGGCCACAAAATGACTCAGCTAGAAATTAAAATCCAAGATGAAGCAGTGGATACACGTAAATATTCACGACTGTCAACTCCGCTTATGGGTCTGGGCCCTTCATTGCCTGAACGGGGGTCAAATCCCCACCCATGTCTGGGAGGGAAGCGCGGCTCTTCCGGGTCTAACCCAGGCTTCACGGGCTGTTTCCCCCAACAGAGTGTCCTCAACGATTAAAAAACTGTCAAGAATTTTACACCATGCAAATCTGAAAGACATTTCTGCAGATGGAGCACTTTCTCAGGCTTAAAACCTTTTCGCCTACACTCAGCAAGGGGGAAAAAGAAACATGACTCTACAAAATTTCTGAGCCTCAACTCTCACAGGAGTAGAATGGCCTCAGCACAAGATGAGTCTTCACATTGCAGGGTGAGAACAAAATAAAGCCGCCCCAACAACAGGCACTCCCAGAGACAGCAACAGCAGTCTTCTGCACACCCACGGTTGTGCAGCCCTTAACGCCATCTATATCCAGAACACTTCATCGTCCGAAAAGAACACCCCTGTCACTAGCAGTCACTCCCCAACCCCCCTCCATCCAGCCCCTTGCAACCGTCACCTGCTCTCTGCCTCTGCATGTGCCTTTTCTGGGCATTTCTGATCACTGAAGTCAACAATATGTGGCCATTGGTGTCTGGTTCCTTTCACTTAATGTGCTGTTATCAAGGCTCGTCCATGTTGAAGTGGTATCAGCATCTCTCTTTTTTTTATGAAAATGTTAAACTTTATTAGAAGGTGGTAAATACTATCAAAAAGAGTAGAGAGGAGTTTAAGGGGTGGGATTTCAAAGGGAAAAGGGTGGGTTAAGCAGTCACCTTGGACTTCCCAGAGCAGGTGGCTTTTTTCATATTCCCCTTTATTTATTTTTTCTTTTTTATTCACCCTTATGTCTGAATAATGTTCCACTAAATGGAGATACTGCATTTTGTTCATCCATTCAGCAGCTATATATGGACAAGGTCCAGGAAAATGAGTGTAAGAGGTGGCTAGCAGGGATGGCATTTAAGCAAAGGGCAAGATGTGCTTTCAAGAAAAAAAAGCAAACAGTCAGAGGCACAACGAAATTCAGCGCATTTCTGAGAAAGTGCATGGTTGCTTCAGTAGGACTGCCGTGCAGGGCTGTGGGGGAGAGTGACAGGAGACACAGTGAGGGAGTCACCTGAGAATATTCCCCACTGCAAGCAGCTCAGCCAATTCTCCTCCCTCATCCTGTATTTTAGAGCCATTTTTGCTAACTTTTCTCTTATTTCAAGTAACAGTAATTTAGTTACACATCTGATCATCTACATCAGACCACATTACCTCCAAGCCACAGAAAATCATTCACTGACCGGAGCAGCTCCAAGACATAACGGTGATGGACCATGGAGTCCTGCCGCATCCCAGCCTGCAGGCACAAACCACACATGTTCCCTGTTGATGTCCGGAAATTAAAATGCATGGAAATATCTCACTGTTGGTGCACGACATCTGCCCCCAAATTGCCCCAAAATCATGTTGGGAAAGCACTACTCAACCCTTGCACTACAAAAAAAAAAAAAAAAAAAAAGAGAGAGAGAGAGAGAAAAGAAAAGTAAAGAAAAGAAAAGAATAAAGCTAAGAAAGCAAATTTAGTCTCTTCCATTGAAAACCAGCAACCATCACTGCCAGTATCTGAGCTGGAATGATCCTGAATTCAAAAACCACTGCGCAGTTACTTTTCAAACGTGACAGACATATATGTATTTCACGTAGATGATATTACAGTGGGATCTTTCTTTTTGAAATTTCCAGTTGCAACATTAGCAGAAGAAAGTTTATGTTTCAGTTTAAAAAAAAAATCAATTATCTTCCACTTTCTTAATTTAAACCTATTATTATTTTATAAAGGGAGCTATGCTACAGATTATAAACCAACTGTTTGATTTCTGCAAACAAGACCTATATGACTTCACTATTTCAGAGCAAGCTTTAATGATGCTTTGAAAAGTGTGGTCTGGGGCGCTCACTAAAAGCTCTTTAAATACTGACAAGGATGTGCTATTAAGTAATGCAAAGGCTCTACCTCCACATCAACTCACAAAACCAAAGAAACTACACCAAAGCCTTAATTTATCATTTTTAAATATTCCAATTCTTTTGAATATTAAATTTCTAAAAAGATAAGATTTTTTTTGAGAAAGCAGTTGTATTATATTTCCTCTCATCAAGAAAGCAATTTTTATCAAGAATTAATACCCCTATGGAAATCGAAATGACGGAACGTTTCTAGCTAAGTGAACATGCAAATCTCAACAAAAGCCTATATCCTATCAGATCTCACTCGAACGAGCTCAACAAAGTCCTGAGCTACCCTGGAACTTAGCTCTTCTGTTCCTTTTGTTGGCTGAGCTAGGATCATCACACAAGGCAGGGAAGGAGAGAAGAGGAAAGTCCAGCTGGCAGCCTCCATCTGTTTTCTTCCAGCCACAAGGTGCCGCTAGAGAGACCCCGTTAACAAGCCCTCCCCATAAGGAAATCCGGCATCCACACTGCCCCTGAAGTCCCCAAGCAGCCCCGATGCCCCTCTCCCACTGGTCACCTCCCAGCCTGTGAATGGTTTTCTAATGACCCTCCCAGTTGGTGGCACCATCCCCCTCTTCCCTGCTACACACACGCGTGCGTGCGTGCGCACACACACACACACACACACACAGAGCCAAGGCAGCCTTCCCAAAGCACAAATTTGATTACATCACCCCACTTCAAACCCTTCAGAGGCTCCCGGGTAGAGTTCCAGCCCTACCCCCGACCCTGCTTGCCCAGCCTCACCTCAGTACCCAGGTCCCCAGTGACCTCAGGGGCCTCGTGACCTGCTGCTACTTCCCACTTGCCTCCAGGCTCATTTTGACTGTTTGTCAAGGAAGCCTTCCTTCCCTCCAACCTGCGCACTTTGAGTTAGGTGCCCTGCTGTGTTCCTAGAACATTCTACACTAAGTCAACTTCTGACACTACTAAGCTCTCAAGAAGCAAGTACATTTTGCTTACTACTGTGGGTCCACCCCCTCTCCCCTAGACACTCAGAATTGCGTGTGTTATGAATAAATGAATGACGGGGTGGTGCTCAAAGGGACAGGCAGAGCTGCTCTCCTGAGGGTCACTTCCTGCTAACACCCTTCACTGCCTCCTCTGAGTCAGTTCTAGTAAAAATCAAGCTCCTCCAAAGCCCTCCACCCCTAGGACCTCTCCAGTGTCCTTCCCAGCAGGGGCAACCACCACCCTGGACCACACAGGGCACTCTCCCCGAGTCCCCATCCCACAAGCCTCCAGGCCTCTACCCGTGTTTCTCCTGCCACCTGAGTTACCCTCTTGATTCCTTCTCCTGGCTGACTCTTACTCTGTCCTCAGAACTGAGTGTAGAGCCAATTTCTTCCAGGAAGTCCTCTCTGATGATGTCCTTTAGCTCTTGGCTGGGCTCCCTCTACAGCAGCACTGCTTGGTGACCAACTGGTATTTGTCCACCTGCTCCTTTGAGACCATGACCTCTTGAAGGCCACGTGGGAAAAAGGAGTGAGGTGACAAGAGGGGTGGGAAGAGCAAACAGCAAAATCACAGCCCAAGTCCCAAATTCAAGGATTCTGCCTCAGATAAAAAGAATAAAATGTTTCATACGTGTGTCATTTGGCTATGATTTTTGTGGCTCATGGAAAACAAGAGCTTGGTGTTCAAGTATAAAATCCAAGTTACATGCAAAGAAATGTATACATTCATATCCAAAGGAAACCAGAGCAGCTCAACAACAGTTTGCAGTTAAAATCCAAAGGAACTTTGATAAAGGCAATCTCCCTCTCTCTTTTTATTTTTATTTATTCTTTTTGGTATCATATAGTTTTAGAAGTATTTGTATAACTAAGTGATGGCTACAGCCTATGATTCTGCACTGGAGTGTTTGGGGCTAATGAAGCCCAGATTACATGCAGTGTGTAAATGCAATCACACCAACACAATGACAGGCACCCTAGTGTCTGAGCTGAATTTCCAAAGCAGAGAACATTACGTTGGAAGACAGCTCTCAGTAGAAAGTAAGAAATGCAATGTTCTGTACTCAATTTCATTCACTTTATGGGCCATTGACAGATAATATATCTTGTCTAATGAAACCCCAAAATATATTGTCATCTTCGATTTTCTCCATCTGACTGTTTTATGCTAAATTTGGATATCAAACCCTCACTCCATACGGAAAGCTCAGGCTTACACTGCAGCACAGTTACATCCCGAGGAAGTAAGCCGATCAAGGGAGAACTGGAGAGTTTCCCTTCAGAAGCTGCTAAGTGTGGTTTTGCACCTGTACATCATTTGCAACCACGTCATCGTCAAAAGAGTAAAACCTTACATCTGTGGGGCATAAAGCACTGCGGTGCTTCCGAACCATCAAAGAACACTAAGCTTTGTGCAACAGTCCTGAGGCACTTAAAGAGTACTTTCTCTGAAAGGCTCCGAAACTGACTCACTTCACAATTTCAGGTACAACGAGGAGGTACCGGAATTAGTAGAGAGAACATGCCCTTGAAGTCTGACAAGGCCCTGCTTGAATCCTGCTACAGCATTTACTAGCAGCTAAACGGACCAATTCCTTAACCCCTCTGAGAAGGCTTCCCAATCCGCAAAAGGGGGCTGCCACCACCCACCTGGGAGGCATGGATGTGAATGCAACACACAAGTAGGGCAGCAGACTGGTACTTGACACGGGGCCTGGCTAGTTTCCCACCGCTGCCCTTCCCCCCCCTTTAAACTTGCACTGTTCCCCCTGGTAAGGGTGAAGCCCCCGGAACAGACTACCCGTATCTTCTGTGTATCCCCGGATACATACCTTACCCTTAGGAGGCCAGAAAAACAAATGCGTCCTCCACAGTCACTATCAATGTTCTTAAGAGTCTGGGTTTTTTTTAACTCTATGTTGCAGGGAGACAATTCCAGAATTGTTCAACCACCTTTCTCCAGGTTGGCTCCTCTCCCAGCGCCCATCCCTTCTCACCTCATATCTTCTGTCTGATTGCCTTTTGTTCATGGGAAAGAGAGTCCGCTAGGGAGTGGTCTCCCTAGGCCTCCGTCCCTTCCTCACAGGAGAGTGTGACTACCTTCTCCCAACTCCCCACTCCGACTCCAGCTTCTGAGGAGGTTCCCCTCCTAGACCCTGCAGCCTCTGGATCGTCCCAAGACACGCACATGTGGCCACAACCCTCCCTTCAGATTTCTTCCTGGGTGGCCCTGCCCACCCCCCAGAACCTTAAGGATAAATGTCATTTCTCTGAAAATCGCAAATGCTGCTGACTGACACAGAAAAGCTGCATGGTCTGGGCTTTCCTCCAAACCAGGCACAGCCCTGCCCCACCTCAGCCACAGTCGGCACCTCTTGAGATGAGCTCATCCACTTGCACGGCTGTGAACACAAGCTAAGAATGACGAATCCCAACGTGTATCTCTAGTCCGCCTACTTCACCTGAGCCCCAGGCTCATAGACACGAGTGCCTCTTGGAAGTCCTAACTTGAAAGACAAATGGCATCTTAAAAATGCCTTATGTCAAAAAAAATAAGCCTTATGTCCACCATTTACTCTAGACTTCGATTCCTGGCAGGTACCTCCCAGGCTCCCCATTATAGTAACAGCCCCAGCACCCACCTAGGTATTTGAGGTCACATTCAATTTCCACTGTTCCCTCCACCTGACCCTGCCCTGGAATCAGTCTTGTCATTTCTGTCGCTAAGCCAGTCTCAAGTCTGGTTCTGCAGGGACCACGGACGGAAACCCACAAGCTCACAGCAAGGTGCACTGAGTCACAGTCCTCCGAAGGGAGCTCCCTGGAGGGGGAGGCATCTCCTGCCGCCGGTCACCTTAGAAGGCACTGGAGTCTCACAAAGGAGGACCAGGAGAAGGGACTCAAGGATCTCCTGTGGTCTGAGCTTTGAAGGGCCCGAGGTCTGGGGGAGCTCCTAGTTAGCTGACACTCCTGCAAGTGAGCAGATGAGGATGGGGGAACCCAGGCAAGTCTGTTCTCGCTCCGACCCCTGGTCTCTCGGGAGCCACGGGAAACGCCTGTTTTCTTGGCACAGCCCGGTCATCACAGATGCCAGCCTGCATTTTCCAACCCAGACAGCCTAGACTGCTACTTGCGACTCTTACTTCTGTTCTGTTCCCCCCCCAGAATGTGATGGACTCTTTCAGAAAGTCTGGCCTGTCTCAAACGAGACCAAGTCAGTGAAGGATGAAGTGTCCACATTTGGACCAGAGCATGAAAGGAGAAACAAGGTCTCATGGCCAGCATGACGGTGGTGGCCAAACCCTTCCCCTGGGTGAGAAGAACCAGGGTCGGGGTGAGAATGCAAGGTCGCTTCACGGCTGACAGGGGTGTTGGAGATTCACTACCGCAAAATAACGACATGGCCGTCAGTGGTGGTATCAGCTGCAACAGACAGAGTCAGCTATTTACTGCCAAAAAGGGGTAAAAGTAAAGGCCGGTGCAGGGAGGCCTGCACGGCTGCTGAGGCAAACCTCAGACCCGGCTCTGAATGCCCACTGGCTGAAGCAGAGTGGAAGCTATGGTCCCCTTTAGCGGTCCCTGTGTCCACCAGATCCAAGTGAACCAGCTACTTAGGAGAAGGCCATGTTGTCCTGATGCTTAGAAAAACCAGCCTCATAAAGTGAACAAAAGAGTGGCATGTATTTTAGACCCGCTCCTGCCCCTCTATGAATGCAAAGTAAAGTAAGTGGCACTGGGAAGGTAAATGCAAAAAAAACCCAAAAAACAAAAAACCGGTGACTGCTTCCTCCAACAGCATCCCCTGCAGCTGCTCACCCCCGAGTCTGCCACATCCTCACCAGTGACCGCCAGCCAGGAAACGCCGTCAAGCACGTCACACAGCGACAGCCAGGAACCGCGTACCGAGCACATTTGTGTAAAAGCCAGAATCAAGTAAGGTGCTGCAGATTTTGACTTTCCAAGTTTAAAAACTCCATGAAAAAAATCCCTCAGCAGCCGCCTAAATCAATTCGCATCTCACTTCTTCAAAACAAATAAACAAAATTAGTAAGAGCACATTTGTCACCAAATATAAGGAGGAACAAACAGGTTCCTCAAAGCAAGGACTTTAACAGGTATCAAACTCCAGTGGGTGATGTGCTAACAGAGCAAAAATCTCAAAAAACTAGAAAATAAAAAGATGACCAGGATAATATATGGATCAAGGCAACTGTTAAGTTTTTGCTTTTTAAAGCGATGGAGACAGCACAGAGGGCGATCTGGCTATTTGCAATGCAGGGTGTGCACAGCCCACATTTTCAGACCCAACAACATGCTCACGGGGTGGTATAAGAGAAGAAGGAAAATAGAAAAAGGAAAAGAGGAACAGCAAAAATTAGAAACACACGAGAACAAAAATAACTGACAGCATTTACAAGAATTTACGTGAGTGTGATGAGGACAGGGACGTGGGGACGGTGAGACCCACCCTCACCTCCTGATCCAGGGAAGGCAGGGCCCTGAGGGAAGCGGCGCTGCCGGGGAACCCCAACGTGGTCAGCGCTCCAAACCAAAACTTCACCTAGATGCGTGTAGACAGCTTTTGAGCTACAAAATGTGGTCTCATTTCAAGCTGGACAATTTTACTCAATCCCACCAAGAGAAACAGGGGAGAATTAGGCTCTGCTCCTGCACCAAAGCATTCTTTTAAAAATTAATGACTGTGGAATAGTAAAAGCTACAATGGAGTAAAAGTGACTGGAAGAGAACTTGCTTGACCCGAGCTCACTGGCCGCGTTATCTCACTGACGTTCAGATGCTGGCTGAGACCTTATGGTACCAAAACAGACAGACCCACAAGGAGGGAGGTTTAATGCGCTGCTGCATTTTGATGCCGGGAGCCATACCTGGTACACGAGGTTCTGGGTAAACAATGGTGACAGTGTCAACCACTATGGGCTAAGCACACATCCAGCTACTCTGCCAAATCCCAAGGGCAGACTTCAAAAGGCAAAAACAAGCTGGCATTCTCTGGTGGGTCTGCAGACTCAGAGCCAAGCAGTTGCTGAGCAAAAATGTCACCAGTGTCTCCTATGACAATAGAGGAGGCACTGGCCTGGGGGCTGGGGCAGGGCTCCAGGCTTCCACTGCTCACTCACCAGTCTGTCCAGGGGGAGAAGGTGGTCCCTGCTTACATTGCACCGATGCACCTACCTTGACTAAAGCCTGGGGGCTCAGCAGGAGGTGACAGATCAGGTGAACGCAGCCAGCCTGGGTGTGGCCGGTGCTGGCAGCTGTGCCCTCAGCTTTGCCCAGGCCACTAAACCTGCCAGCTCATCTACAAGGAGCAGAAGGGGAGTGTAGGCGCATAGATCATAGGGCCCTGCGAGGACAAGTACAGATCATGGCCACGACATGACTCTCCCCTTCCTTAAACCATAGAGACATGTCCGGGGAGGAAGTGAAAATTAATCCAGAGCCCGCCAGGCACCACACGCAGGTGGGACACGGATCCCCTGTGCCTGTCATTCACAGGACTGGTGTGGACTTTCTTTTTATCAATTCTCTGGCATCTTCTCCTCCAATCTACCAACAACCAGAAAATAGAATCTGACGTTAGAATCACAGAGAATCATAGAGCACCTCCTCCACATCAGACCCGGGAGCACGTGCCAGGTCCTCCGACCGTCACCTGTGGGACCGCCATGAGCGCTCTCCAGACTAAAGGCCCGAGGCCGTAGGCCGGGGGGACACATCTGCCCTCAATCTCCCCAGTAAAGGGGGACCACCCATCGGCAAAGACATCTCACCCTCTTCCGCCCGAGGTACAACTTGAAAGATACACAGGGAATCATGGTAGAGGGTGAGGGGCTAGGCAGCCCAGAAGAGCTCGTCTGCACTTCCAAGGCATAGTGGGGCCTTTGACCTAATCACAGGAACAAAGTGAGGACGAATTTTTCCCTGCCCTGTCCCATTCTCCGTGACACGCCTTTCCCTGTGTATGGAGCTCATTCGGAAGCCCCTGGCAGTGTTTCTGATGTCATAACTTGGCATGGCGGCTGTCAGGCAGGGTAGAGGGCCTGAGCCGTGTTGGTGCTGGGCCTGGGAGGCAGGAGACATCGGCTCCACCCCCAGCTCAACCAGCGCTTCGTTCTGCATCTCGGGATTCAGAGTCTCATCTATAAGCAAAGGGATGAAACTGTCCCACGACAGGCTGTCCAACAGGAATGAAATGAGAGTCATGTAAATAATGTTACCCAGTTGCCAAGTTTAAAAAGTAAAAAAAAGGGAAAAAAAAAACTAGAAACTGATTTTAAGAACAGATCTTACTTATTCTACTGTATGTAAAATACTATCATTTTGACATGTAATCAATATAGAAAGTAAGAAGATAGTTTACATTCTTTTTACTAGACAAGTTTCAGCGTCTGATGTGCATTTGACCTACAGCACATCTCAGCTCAGACCAGCCTCCTCCTCAGCGCTCCTAGCATCAGTGGCTGTGGCTACTCTATTGGACAGCAACTCCAGGGGTCCCACCAAGTGTCCTGGCTGAAAAGGGGGAGTAAGTGTCCACACTAACCCTAAAAGGATCTCTCTGAAACAAAGGCGGATTCACTTTTAAACGTCTGAAAACAGGCCTTGGCTTCAAGACAGCCCTCTTCCTTGCTGATCCCATTCAGGATGTAGGGAAACAACCTTTCACACAGCCAGGGTGGCCCGGCCTCCAGGTTGACTTGCCTGCTGTCTGTGTTCAGTCCCACGAAGTCCTCCTTCTCAAACAGGATGTAGAGGAAGGGAGTCTTCTCCCCAGACTTTTCGGGGTCCCCATCCAGCCACTTGGACTTGGGCAAGATGAAGAGTGACTCAGTGAAGTCCTCGATCCTCTTCTCCACCACCCTGCAGTCCTCGTAGATTGAAGGCCACGTTGGCGCGCGGCTGCTCGGCCACCTCCCCATACAGCACAAAGACAAAGAGCTGAGAGTCGTAGAGCGTGGTGCCATACAGCTCCTCTGTGCGTGGAGCTTCTAGAAGGTCTTGGCCAAGAGGCAGTCGGTAATGGTGACAAGGCCCACGACATTGCAGTGGGTCTGGAAGCCACTCCATCCATTCTCGGGTGCATAGTGATACCTATAGAAGATACAGAGTGCCCACTGGGAGCCGCACTGGCTGATCTGGCTCACCAAGGAGATTCCATTATAGATGCAAAAGAAATTCTCCTCTAAGATGATCCCCACGGATTGGACCACAACGGGGAGAGTCTGGTGGTCCTCAGCACACTGCACGTAGTCAGGGGCGCTCATGTTGCAGGCCCTGCCAAGAGGGGAGAGATCGAGGTACATACTGTGCTGTGGGCTGCGTGCCTCACTGGGCTGCAGCGACCTGGTGTGTACCAGCCAGAAGGCAAGGGAAGCCCTAGCAAATCGGGGGTAACTTTGTCCTCAGCGTCTGCACATGGCTACTGTAGCTCAGATCACATTACCCAGCTTTTGGTCTAGGCTTCCATCCCCTGCAGGAAAGGGTCATTTCTTGTTTTCTGTTTCCAAGCACCTAGCCAGGCCCTGATGCAAAGTCAGTGCTCAAAACTGCTGAATAAAGGAATGAATAAAGGAACTGCTTCCCCACCTCTCAGCAGGATATAATGCAAAGAACCATAGTGGGATCAAAAGATCTGGATTTCAATTCCAATTTATTTGAACTCCTAAGGTGCAGAATAATGGGTAAGAAAACTTGCTTTGGGGAGGACGGTACAGTTCAGTGGTAAAGCACGTGCTTAGCATGTACGAGGACTTTGGCTCAATCCTCAGTACCTCATTTTAAAAAATGCAACAAATAAATAAACCTAATTATCCCCTCAAAAAATATTTTTTCAATTCAAAATTCAAAATAAAAACACCTTGCAATTGACACAACATTGTAAACTTGACTATAAAACAATTTAAAAAAATCCTTGCCTTATAAGAATACATCTGGATTATGGAAGTTTGCAAATGTAAAATGCCTAGAGTACCACCTGCATAAGTAGGAACTATACAAATGGGCTATCCTTCATTTATGAGCTATTTTTCCTTTGGGGAGATCATAACCTCTCAGAGATACTTTTCTCATATTAAAAAAAAAAAAAGAAAACATTACCTGATTCTCCATAATGCTGAAGAATCAGATAACCCTACGAAAGCATCTGAATCATACAGTTTATTCAATAAATGTTTGTTGAATGAATGAATAAACAAGCAAAGTGAATGCTGCTCCCTGCCACAGACCATCATAATGTTACTGCCTGGAAATGCCAAGCCCACATTCCACCCGACTCTACACTAACCACGTGGGTGATCTGGGCAGGCCTGTGTGCTTGTCTAAACACCAGTTTATTCATAAATAGAAATGAGGGCAATAACACAAACCTAAAAGGGTAAGTGAGTCATGAATGAATAGTACCCCAACTTTGCAAGATGGATCCATTAAAGAAAATTGGGCAAAGAGTCCATAGGCCCTCTCCATATTATCTCTTACTACCACATGGGAATCTACATTACATCTCAAAATAAAAAGTCTAATTTTTTAAAGAGGTTATTGAGGTTAAATGAGCTCACTGTCTCAAATAATGAACACACAGTACAAATAAGACAATGCACAGCCCATGAGATACACTCAGTAAATATTCCCACTGAACCCACTGGTCCCTCCAACTTCAGAGCATGAGGAAGGGTCCTCGTGCCAGAGGACCCTACCAACAAAAAAGAGGCCACTGCACCTGAAGCTAACAAAGCTAATGTTCCCCACTTTCAATAGCCCCTGCAATCACCCTAGGTCTAATTTTGTATTTGTAACTTTTTCTTTTTATTAAATAGAAATCCCCAGTTGCATAGCCTTCAGGTCACCAAAATCTGACCACAGAGATCATGATGGCAACCCTCCTTGGTGAAACAATAAAATGAAAAGCCATTTCCACAAGACCTCTGTGTAAATCTACGAGGGAACTTCATCCTGGACTGAGAGGAAGAGGATTGGGGAGGAGGGGGCAATCTGAGGCACACAGACCCATGGGCCACCTGTCCCACGATGGACTTTAGACTCAACACTCACCCTCCAGGAGCTTCAAAATACACACAGACTGAGTGCTGTGGACAATATATATATATTTTTAAAGAAATCCCTGACTCTCTAGCAGGTCTTGTATCTACCGAGACACAAATGGCTTATGTGAATAATGTTTCACAAAACCCTTAAAATATTATCACCCCAACTTGACACATTAAGAAACTAGGGAGAGAGGTTTATCACATTGTGCAAGATTAGAGAGAGCCCACATCAGACACCGTATTTAAACCCAAGCCTTTGCTCCAGTGCTTACACTAGAAAGTGTGACATACTGCCCCTTTCCTGCACTCTCCCTGCAATAAATCTCTGAAGAGTCTTTTCTCTGTCACCTGGAATCACAATCACATCAATTTTCCACAAAGAGCTATGTCACTCCTTGGAGGACTTATCAAAATCTAAAAGGTTGGGTTGAGAGGAGAGATTTGCATTTTCTGTTTCTCAAAGGAAACATAGCTTTAAAAGAAACTGAAAAGCACTTATCTAGTCTAAGCCCTCATTGTGCAGAGAAAGAAACGGTGGCTCAGAAGAGATGAGGAAAGGCCTTATTAACAAATATTGCCTCAGCGCAGCACCAAGCCAGCCCTGGGCACTTCAGGGGGGAGGATCTGGAAGGCCCAGGTGAATGAGTGTTAGAAAACAGAAAGAGAAGAAGCATACAAGGCCCTGTCTCTACATCACCATACCATGAAGTTCCACCAAATTACCCATTATGGGTGCAGCCAACATTAAGATGAGCTAAACAGGTTATAGAAACCTGGAAGTCTCAACCATAGTGGAAATTCCAACATATACTTTTTTTTTCCAAGTTCAAACATCAGTTCAGTGGGCGCTCCGTACCAGGGACTACACGAGGCCTGGAGTTCTCCCAAATACAGAACTCTATTATCACGTGTGCAAACCACACACAGGCCCACCAGAAGAAAAACGCCCACACATAAGATGGAATTACTGAAACCGAAAGCAGCCAACCAGCATATATTACTAGCAAAAACGGTGCTGCTAGAAATAGACTCATGGACATAGAAAGCAAACTGTTGTTAGCAGGCAGGAAAGGGAGGATTAACAGATACACATTAATAAATATAAACTAAATGACAAGGACCTACTATATAGCACAGGGTACTATATTCAATTTCTTGTAATGAGTTGTACTAAAAACATTCTGAAAGACATGTATATACATATGCATATGCTTATAACTGAATCTCTGCTGTACATCTGAAGCTAACATGGTAAATTGACTATACTTCAATAAAAAATAATTTTATATAATAAGCAAAAATAAAAGCAACGCCATAAAAAAAAGTAAAAGAACACGGTAATCCCCTTAGCTGTAGGTGGTGGAGATCTCTGCAAGCACCAAGTCCACTCGAACACTCCAGCACAGGCTGTCACTAATTCTAACCATCAGAGAATCACTTGGCTTCTAGGAGGTTACTTTTCTCTTCTGTGAAAGTCTACAGTTGCATCTAACGATGTATTGAATCTCATCATCCACAAACCCAAGAATTAATGAGGATTTCCCATAGGCCTGGCTCTGGACAGATGAAAAGATAGGGTCCCAGATATATTCATGTGTAGAAGAAGTTTATGGCATAAAGACATTAATTCTTCCTGCTTTGACAGACAGATTCATTGCAATTCTGATTAGAATTCCTCCCAGATATTTCATGGAATGTAACAAGTTAATTTATGGTCAAAAACAGCCAAGAAACTTCTTTAGAACCACCAGTGGGAAGGAGTGGATAGGTCATTCATTTCCACTGGACTTTCTGATGTGATGAAAACGTTCTGGAATAATAATGGTTGCACAAATGTGAATATGCTAAAAGCTGCTGAATTGTAACATTCAAGTGGGTGGACTTCATGGTGTGTGAACAATATCACAATAAAGCTGTTATATGAAAAAATCCTTCTTGCCAATTATTTTTCCCTCTTTACTACTAGTCTGTCCCACAATTTAAGAAAAACAAAAAACAAAACAAAACAAAACAAAAAACAGATTTTGCCAGGAGCTCTTTAGGACTGCAATGTCCCTGGGTCTCCAACGCCTCGGGTGGTGCTGTTCCTGTTAACATACACTAGCTGGGCTGGGCTAGTTAGGGACTGTAAGTATCTTTTTAAGATCGACGGTCTCACGTTTCACCCTGGGAGAGTGAAGGATGGAGGATGTCACAGCCTCATGCCTTCAGCTTATTTTTAACTGAACCAAGCCCTGCTTTCACCACTGTAATCCCTCTTACTATAAAAAACACGTGACATCAACAAGCAAGGCCATCATAACACCTGAAATGGTTCAAGGTACTTACCTGGGGCAGAAATACTGAGCTAGGAGACAGAAGTTCCTTCAGAACTGCCGCTCCCTTTTCCCGACTCCACCAGGAGAAGCTGGGCATTACAGCCTGAGGCTCTTAGCTGGGAGAGCAGCGCCCACGCCGCTGATCTGTACCTCAGGGAGCTGGAAAGGGAGAGGAAGGCAGCCCCGGGGTCGCGGGGCAGGGAGAGCGGGGTGGGGGATGCGGGCTGCAGCCCCGCTCGGAGGCAAGCCTCAGCCCCAGCCCCATCCCCAGGTGCCCGCCCCCGTCCGGGTCCGCAGATCCCGCCGGCCCGGGACGCAGCCCGGCCAGTGGTGGGGACGGGCCGGCGGCCGAGGAGAGGAAGCCCGGGAGGGGAGGACTCGCGGGCGGGAGAGGGGAAGTGGACGCCGGCCGAGGACTGAGGGGATCCCGGCTGAGCCAAGAGGCGGCAGGGGCACACCTGGCCCTGGACAGCTGTGGCCGGGGCGCCGGGGCAGGTGGCGCGGGCAGAGGGGCCTGGCCCGAGCAATTCAGCAGAACACACGCTGACTGGCGCCCTGGGGGGCTGTGACAAGCCGACCGCCCACCCGCAGCCGAATGACCCCTTTCCCGAGATCCCCCCACCTTGCACTTCAACAGCCAGAGGCCCCGGCCCCAGGCAGGAGCCAAAGGCCTACCGGGCGAAAGGGCTGTGAAGCCTTTGGGGCCGATCCTCCGCTCGGAGCTGGAGCTTCCAACCCGCGGTCCAGCTGGCAGCGACTGCGCATGCGCAGGAGGGCCAGCGATCCGCTCTGGATCCTGAGAGAGAAGGTGGGGAACCGAGGGAGGGAGAATAATGGAGGAGGAGGGGAGGAGGGGAAAAGTGGAGGGAGACAGATGGACAGGAGGAGCAGAGAGAAGGCAGGTATCTGGAGTTGGGAGGGGAGTTGCAGAGATGGGGAGAAAGCGTTTTACCTCTGGGGGCACCACAAAGGAGACAGCAGTCCTGCCTATGCACCTTTCTTTAACCCTTCAATGCCCACAGCTCATATTTTACGTCCCTGGCCCAGCCCTCCAGCTAAGGTCTCTGCAGAAACCCTACGGGTATCACACCCGTTGCCCCCACAAGGAGCTGGGTTTACTGTTGCTCCGGGAACCAAGCACACGCAGGTGTCGCTCAGAACTACCTTGGGAAGAGTATACATTCCCGTTTTACACGCTGGGAAACAGGGAGGCAGGATCTCTGCCTTAGCTTCACTGTCCCAAGTGTTGGGCTGGCAGGGAGAGGGAGGTAACATGTCAGAGCCCCAGAAGGAGCAGACTGCCTGAGTGTTGGTGCATAGTCCCCATCCTTCCTGAGTAAACCACACCCCAACCTTGGGGAATAATCAAGGGCTCACAGTAGGCCCCTGTGTGTGGGAGAGCTGCCCTCAGTTCCAGTGCCCAGTTTGCTAGGTAGGTAGAAGTGTTACTGAGTCCAAATTCATTCTCCTCAGTGCAGGACAGGCCAGTAAGTTGGGAGACCATGTGTTGGGGCATGGAATAGATAGTTTCTGTAGACCTAGATGGCAAACTAATGTTCTGGGAAACCATCTCCCCAGGTCAGAATTCAGGCTCCTTTCCTATGTGCTTGGTTTTTGCAAATTTCCTTGTGTAGGAATTCCTTCTTGTTAGGATCCTTTGTTCTTGCACCTATCTGCCTGGGTCAGATCCCTGTAAACCTCCAACAAAACAAACGTTATTTTCTATTCTGCAACTTGTTATCTTTATATGATTGGAAAAGTGTTAAATACCCTTAAAGATCAAAGCCTTCAGAATAGGCTCTCCTGTATATTTTAGGCTCTAGGCAACATTGTTTTACAATCAAGATGAAGCCTTGGAGACAGAGCACAGGGTTTAAGTCAAAGGAACAGATCTAATATGGAGTCAGATTTGTTCTTTTCTATTACCGTGGCAGAAGCCACTTGAGGTTTTAAATCCCTTTTAGTTAAAAATAAGTAAAACTTTAAATGAATTTACATACTTTGGTGGGAATGTGCATAGCATATCTGGAGAAGCAAACAAAGGATTGTAATCAGTGGCATCTCAAGGGAGGCCTGTAAGAACAGAGGATGAGGGATAACTTCTTTCACTTGAGTATTTTTTGCTCTGTTTGAATTTTTTTAACCATATGCATATATTTCTTTTTCAGTTAAAATAAAAGTGTAATGGAGCAAAGGAGTAACTAGCTCAGCAAATACAGCAGCCATGGACTCACTTGAGTCATCACTTTTGATTTAAGCCAGGAAGCATTGATTGTCTCTCTCCTATGTGCCCTGTGCTGTTTTAAGACTTCTTTTATATTTTTTTTTATAAAATAATAACATGCTATCCCTCACCCCTGCCCAGGGCTGGTGGAAAACCAACTGAGTTTTTATTGAGTTGTTTTCCAAGGAGTAGTGATGAGTTATAAACAGAACACATCTTCAGGTCAAAACAGGAGGAGTGCTTTTCCAGCAGGCCAGATAGCGATGAGAGGTTTTCAATTGAGGCGCACAGAGTCTGAGAGAGAATGCCTCCAGGACCCTACAGAAAGCTGCCCAAAGTGCCTTCTCCATGGCACTACTGAAATAGGAAAGAACAAATCTGACTCCTTATTAGATCTGTTCCTTTGACTTTAACCCTGTACCCTGTTTCCTAGGCTTAGACTTGTTGTTTCTGCACCTTTTGTGAAACAATGTTGCCTAGAGCCTGAAATATACAGGAGACACTATTCTCAAGGCTCTGACTTTGAAGGATATTAACACTTTTCCATTCTTATAAAGATAACAAGATACAGAATAGAAAATAACATTTGTTTGTTGGAGATTTACACGGATCTGACCCAGGTGAAGAGCTGCAAGAACCAAGGATTCTAACAAATAAGAATTCATACACGAAGTTTGCAACAACCAAGCATTCCCGCTTCTCCTTTTTAATATAAGAAGAGCCTGAATTCTGACTTGGGGTGATGGTTCTCCAGGACATTGGTCTGCCATCTTCTCAGCTGGCTTTACAAATTAAAGCCGCTATTTCTTGCCCCAAAACCTGGTCTCCTGATGTGTTGGCCTGTAATGCACGAGTAGAACAAGCCTGGACTCGGAAACACAAACATACATTGAAAGTATGCATTTTGTATATTAAATGACCTGCTACCACTCGTCTTCCTGACGTTTTCTTCTCTTGACCACTCCTACTATATTTATGAAAAACCTGTCATGTGGACACATTTCCATCTCTAGCCACTACCCTTCCAGGTAAGAACTGATGCCAAGAAGGCAATGGAAGTTGCTAGAAGGTATTACCAGGCCAAATAAGAGCAGAAGTGGGTTCTGGCTGATGTTCAGAAGCAGGCCGGGGCACCTGACAAGATGTCATAAGTACGGATAGACAGCTGGGCACCAAAGGAGAAGCTTCTAAACTTCCATGAGGGACTTGTTGGATAGGAAGGAAAAGTCCCAGACTATAGCTCTGATTCCACCACGAGCTTCCTGGGCGAGGCTGGGCAAGTCATTTAAATTCTCTAGGCCCGTGCTGTCCAACATGGGAGCCACGAGCCACATGCAGGATTATGATGTTATTCTGTAGCCAGACAGAATTATAAATAAACATTTTATTGCAAAGGGTCAGCAGGTATAATATTTAAAAACATTTTTGGTTATCTTGCCCTAACAAGTTATTTTTGTATGTCTTGCTTTCAGTGGTTTGTAATGCCTGCGACTAATGTTTCCCTTACAGTGAGGTATTTTGAAATTATAAGTTACTGGACACAGTACTCTCATATCACAGTTGAAAACAACTGATCCACATAAGCAAGATGGTCTGACTTAGTAGTTATGAGCAGGGGCTCTGAGGCCAGCCTGCATAAGTATAAATTCTCACTCTCCCTCCAGGGGGTTCTGTGTTAATCTTGGACAAATTATTGTTGTTGTCATTGTCGTTGTTATTATTTGTGCCTCTTTTTCCTTACCTTTCAAATAGCGAGGAATATGTAGACTTTATCCCCTACTGTGTTGGCAGGATTAAATGAGTAAACGTCTGTGCTGCCCACTTCCCTGGGTTTCAGCATTCTCCAGGCAATCAGTGCCAAACTCAGTGTTATCCTCCACTGTCTTCGTCAGTCTGGGATGCTGTAACAAATTACCATGGGTCGGGTGGCTTAAACAACCAGCATATTCCTTACGGTTTGGAGGCTGAGGCTTTCAAGGTCAATGTATCTGGGAGAGGATTGCCAGCTCGAAGATGGCTGTCTTCCCACTATCTTCATGGGCCAGACAGCAGAGAGAAGCAAGCACTCTGGGGCCCTGTATAAGAACACTAATACCATTCATGAGGGCTCTACTCTCATGACCTCATTTTATCCTACTAATCACCTCCCAAAGGCCCCGCATCCCTATATCATCACCCTGGGAGATGAGGTTTCGACAGATGGATTTTGAGGGGATGCATTCAGTCCACACATCGGCTAACTCTCCCAAACATGCAGTCATCAAACCTGTAGCTAATTTCAAAATAATGTTTATATCTCTCTGCCCATTTCCATTCCTACATCCACTAACAATGAAGCCCTGTTACATTTTATTCCTTATTTTTCTGGTAGAGATTTAATTGATTCCTCTAACCCCAAGGCTCCGCTCGCTCCAGTCTGCTTGACAGCCCTGCCAGGTAGGTCTTCCTTTAAACACCTTCCCACTTCACCTGGTTGTTTTTTAGTGGTAAATGTCAGAATTCTATCCACACCCCATCCTAGACCTTTAATCCCTTACACTACCCCTCACTATGTTATTTTCCTATTACCACTGTAACAAATTTCCATAAGCTTAACAGCTTAAACTAGCACAGAATTATCAGCTTATGGCTGTGGAGATCAGTGATGCAACACAGTTCTCCTTGGGCTAAATTCAAGGTACCAGCAGGGTTACTTCCTTCTAGAGGGTCTAGAAGAGAATATTTCCTTGTTTTGTTTTGTTTTTTCCAGTTTACAGAGGTCACCCACCTTCCTTAGTTTGTACCCATCAACTTCCTCCATTTTCATGGCCAGCAGCCTTTCTGAACATTACTCCATGGCTACACCTCCCTCTGATTTTAAACTCAGCTGGGAAATATACTCCATTTTAAGGACCCCTGTGATTACATTCGGCCCACCTGGACAATCCAGGCTACTCACCCTATTGTCTTATCTCAGGATCCCCTTGTCCCATCCCACTCAGGCAGTATGTATGTGGCTGTGACATTCACCTTGTGTAACATTTCCTCTCATGAGCAATTTATGGTTCAAGGCACTTATAAGTGACTGTTTGTTTTTCTTCCTTATCCTTTCTACATTCAGTTTGTCTGGTGAGATTATATGAATCCTTTTTATTTGTGCCCCTGCACTAATCTTTAATAATGTACTATGGATTTAAAAGGCTAACTAATAGACAATTTAGGAAACAGAAATCCTCTAAGATTTTTGTTCTAAAACATCTGTCATCCATTTTGCCATGTACAGTAACATGTCACAGGTGGCTATCCTGTGGCCGGGGAGGGACATGATTCTGCCATCACACTCCCCTCTTTCTCACCAATGTGCTGATCACCTAACCAAGGATCTATGTTCCCCGCTTCACTCACTTCCTCCTCCTTTCCATTGACTATCCTGTTCCCACCGCTTCCTTCATTCACCACATCAGGATTTCATGACCACATTCTTCCCTAAATGAAATGGGTATCTTGCATCTAATGTCTGACAGCTGTTCTTATTGTATATGCACACACTGACCTACACATAACCCCGTCCATCTCTTTATTTTCCTAGAATCTTCCAGAGGAATCAGTTCCATGATGATGATGATGATGATACTGACAATGACAACAGGGGACTCTCAAGGATTTGATAAAGAGGGAATCAATAAAGGGAGGGAATCATTGCAAAGTTACCCCAGAAACAGGCTTAAAAGTAAATAACTGCTATAGTGTTTAATGAAATTGACTAATATTTAACTATTTGTAAAACTTTATATCACTGAATTTAAAATTTTAATGGGAATTTTCGTTCATCACTAACCAAGAATCAACTCTAGGACCAAAATCTGAGGATTTCTGTCTTCTAAAAAATTGTCCACTAGCCTTTTAAACACATGATCCTTTTAAAAAGCTTAGTACTGTGCTGAAAATAAGCAGGATTCATATAATCTCACGAAACACAGTGAATGCAGAAAGACTAAGGAAGAAAAAAAGCCATTCATAACGTCTTGAACTTTACGTTGCTCACAGGAGAAAATGTTAACCAAGGTGAGTGTCACATCAACATGACCACTGAGTGGGATGGGGAAGCTGATCTGCCTTATCAGATATTTATGCTGATTTGTTAGATGCCAGAACAGTTTCCTCATTGGATTTGCTTCTAATAAGTATGGAAGAATTTAGGTTCTACCCAAAGCAGGCTAAACATTTTCCCCTGCTGTCAGGTCTCTGGACTGAATGTCCCCAAAAGAAGGACATGATTATCTTTCATAGGGAAGTCTTCCTGAGAAGCAACAGGCTTTTCCAAGGCAGAAATGTAGGGCCCCCCATGGAGGGCTGGAGGAGGGCTAGAGGGGACACAGGAAAAACAGCAGGAGTGAGTTCAGATACTGCTGCTCAGCTCGCCAAAGACCGCATTACTATCTCTAAGGATATGACATTCTCCCAAAAGTTCCATGAATGAAGGAGCCTGTGAACACTAAGCAGATTGTTAAGACACAGCAGCACATAATTTGCGTGACAACACAATTAGAGTATGATTTGATATTTGGAAAATAATTAGCCCATTGTTCTTTGAAACTGCAGCAGTTGCAATAGAAATAAAAAAGACTGAGCCGTCTTGGAGACAACAATCAATAAACAATTCTAAATCTGTAGGATTCCTTGACAATATGCAAGCAATGAGCTAGATGTGTGCTGCAGATACCTCTTGCTGCAGGGCTCACTCCTGCAAAACATAGAATTAATTTCTCAGCAGACAGAGGGAACCAAGTCAAGATTCCTAATCTTTTGAGATTTACTATATGGCTGGAAAGATCAGAGAAGTACATACAGCCAAATGTGCATAAAGGTAATCAAATAATATCAAATGTGATTGGAGCACAGATGAAAGAGAAATTCCTTTCATCTGGGATCTAGAGAGACTTCTTCAGAAAATGTGGCTTTGGAGATGGCCAAAGACATGGGTGGAATTTTGGCAGAACAGGATGTAAGGTATTTAAAAACTGATTCCAAAATTCATATAAAAATTCAAAGGATCCCAAATATTCATAACAACTTTGAACAAGAAAAACAAAGCTGGAAGACTTGCACTATCTGATTTTCAGACACTTTTTTATAAAGCTACAGTAATCAGAAAGTATGGTGTTGGTATAAAACAGGAAAATAGAATAATGGAACACAATAGAATGTTCAGAACTAAACCAAAACTTATATAGACAATTGATTCTCAAAAAGCATGCAGTGGAGAAAGGATTTTTTCAACATGTAGTGCTGGAACAATTAGAGAGTGATACGCAAAAAAAAGAAATGAACTTTGATCCACACCTCACAAAATATACAATATTTAACTTAAAATGGGTCATAGATCTTAATAGGAAATCTAAAACTATAAAACAGCGAGGAGAAAAAGCATAGGCTGAAGCTTTATGACCTTGGGTTTGGCTAATATTTCTTTGTTATGACACTAAAAGTATAATGTATTTTAAAAAGTAACTGGTAGAGTGAACTTTATCAACATGAAGACTCTTCAAAGATCTTCTAAACACTGCTAAGCAAATGAAAAGACAAGCCATAGACAGAAGCTATTTGCAGATCATATATCTGATAAAGGTCTCTCTTTGTATCTGATCCAGAATAAAGAGGTCTCAAATTTCAATAATAATGCAAACACCTGAATGAATGAATGAGGCCAGAAAACACACTTCAGTAAAGATATCCAGATGGATAATAAGCAGATGAAAAGATGCTAATTAAAGATGTCATTAGTCATTAGATAAATGCTTTTAAAAACCACAGTGAGATACTAGTTCACATGCATACTAGAATGAATACGATTAGAAAGACCGACCTTACATAGTGCTGGCAAGGAAGTAGAGCAACCAGAACTGATACACACCACGAGGAATTTATAATAGTACAACCATTTTGGAAAAGTCTTTAACAATTTCTTTAAGAAATGTAAACACCTATCTACCATATAACCCAGACATTCCTCATCTGCTGCTTTAGAAAGGAAAAGCATATGTCCATACAAAGACTTGTAACCAAATATTCACTGCAAATTTATTTATAATAGCTCAAGTTGTAAATAACCCATGCATCCATCAAGAAGTAAACGCAGAAAGAAATGATGGTCTATCCAAACACTGCTCACAATAAACTATTCAGTAAAAACTCAGCACTAAACAATATTCTGCTATAAGACAAATAAGCTATTAATACAGCAACACAGATGACTCTCAAAATAATTACACTGAATGAAGGAAGTCAGACAACATAGAGTAGATACTGCATGAATCCATTCATTTAAGGATCTTGAAAATGCAAACCAATATGTTGTGATAGAAAGCAGATCAATGGTTTCCAGGGGAAGAGATGGGGAGGGAGGGACAACAAAAGGCAGGAGAGAAGCTTTGGGGTGATGGGTATGTTCACTGTCTTGAGAGTGGTCATGGGTTCTTGGGGATATACTTACATCAAAATGTATTAAGCTGTACACTTTAAACGTGTGAGAATTATTTTGCCAAGTATACCTCAAAGCTGTTTTAAGAAAAAAGACACTTTAGTCCTGATCCAACTCAGCGCCTTACTGGAGTGACTTGATCAGTCCCTCACCCTGTCTGCCTAACGGGAAGGTAGAAAACGTCTCACGGAAGATAACATATGCATTTTTCATTTGCAATGTCTACCATGTAATAAAGAATTTCTTGACATGCAACATGTCCAGACTGTATGACAGATAATATGAGAATAAGAAGAATTAGACAAAGGATGCAAACCCCCAGGTGATGTAGGAATCAGAGTTACCAATAAAGGCTATAAAATACTTTTAATATATTCAAGAAAATAAGGAAATGATGGGAGAATAGATAACAGGGTAAAGACTTTCACCAGGGAAATATACTGGAATGTATTTTTAAGAAAAATCAAACAGATACTCTAGAACTGAAGCTTTCAGCTCTGGAAACAGGTAAACAGAGCTAATTAGGATCCCTTTTAAGTAAAACTTTCAGTAATGCCGGGTAAAATACAACAACAAAGTAACACAGAGCTAACTATGGAGAGAGAAGTTCCCAGGTGACAATAAAAAGAGGACACTTAAAGCCCAGAGTGGTCACCTTGTGAGCTGATGCCACTGAACCCTGGAGGGAAGGGGTTTTCATCTGCACATAAATAGGGATACAATATCCATTTAGGAAAAAGGGTCCATACCAGATGTAGAAGACTCTTCCTCTATATCTATATAGTCAGAGACAGAGATGTAAAGTGGCAGCAGAGGTCACAGTGACACAGGGCCCTGGGCCAAGGAGTGTGAGCACCTCTGCAAGCTGGGAAAGGTAGGAAGACGAATCCGTCCCAAGAGCCTCGGTGTGGAACTTAGCCATGTCCACACTTTGGTTTTAGCCCACTGACATTGACTTTGCACTTCTGCACCCTAGAACAGTGAGAAGATGAATGTGTATTGCTTTAAGCCACTGAGTCTGTGGTCCTTTGTTACAACAGCAATAGGAAAGGAACTCAGGAACCAACATGAACATGAACCACTGGCTGCCTGCTGTGCTGGCAGGAAGTCCTTTGTCTCTGATCCTGGGGGAGTGTCCTGTCTTCTTGCAGCATCCACAAACTACCTCATGCTAACTTGGCAGCTTGCAGAGGGTTAAATCTTAACCCTGCAGAGTTCTTGATATTTAGTTAATAAAAATGATGCTGTCATCATGGGTATTTTTCCATCTTTTAAATACCCTTCAGTCTTCTAATAAAGCTACTTCTAATTAAGAGACCGTGCAAATAGTTTCAATCTTCATAATAAATATCTGTGATTTTATCTGGTTATTTAATTATGAATAAAAATATTCACATTTGTAAAAGTTATTAAAATCAACATTGTTTAATGAAAATATCATTTCTTTTCGCACGAACATATATTAACTACAAGAAATGTTCCATGCTTTGTTCTATGATTTACTGTTAGAGCCTTAAAGAATAATATTTTCCTCAAAAGATATTACGGTGAAGGGATTTCTTTTGGTGGAACAGTTCCGGAATCAAATCTGGTGCATGGCTCAGGCCACTGGGAACATAGAGATGATAGAAATTAGGAGGCATTAAAAACACAAAATCATTTTTAAAGGAATTAAAAAAACTGGATGTGTGAAAACAAAGAATCAGAGAATATTCTGGTGAAATAAATGTATTTATCAGCTAAAGCAAGACACGGGTGAATAAATCTAAAATGAAAAAATCACCCACATATTAGCAGCGAGTCATGCATGCAGTGTGAATGATCAAAACCAAGTTGTTTCCAAACAAGTGTGCAGGCTTGATGCCTTCATGAATCAAATCTGTGTGGCACCAGGCCACCTCGAATACATGTTGATGAGGTATACATAAGCCCTTCACCATCCCAAATCAAAGCCCACACAGGAGCCACAAGACCATCACCTACACATTTGCAAAACACACAGCATGGTGAATAGCACTTTTCTTGTTCAGTAGCCGGTGGCAGGGAACTGTGAGCAGACAGAGATACAGGGACACAGAGGCACCTCCCCTCACTCAGCTGATAAACTTCCGTGCATTCCTGGGGACAGGATTGTCATAAAATGCACCAAGGATTGATCCTCCTCCTAGGAAAGGAACCGTAGGGCTGTCCTTAGTTGTGAGCAAGGGTGGGTGGAGGATCTCAGAAGAGTTGTTTCAGCACAACCAATAGAATTCTTGGCCACAGTGACCACGAAAGGCAAGTCCCCTGCCATCCCGGTAGGCACTTGGGCTCCTGACAAAAGCTGGGCTCAGTAAAGGGTTGAGTAGAAGGCACAGACCTGAGGGGTGCCCCAGCAGTAGGCAGGAGGTAGGGCCTGGTTTATAGTGCTCTGGGTGTATCCCAGCCTCATCCGAATACGAAATCAGAAATTTGCAAAACAGCAGAGCTGGGTTGTATCATCTACTTTAGACTCCTCACCTTACAGTTAAAATGGTAACAACCCTGACAGGCAAAGCAACGTGCTAAAGGCAGAGCGTGGAAGTGGCAGCACCAGATGAAACGCAGCGTGCAACCCCCGTTCAAGGCCGCTGACACTAAGGACGGGGCCAAGGTTTCCAACAAGGAGAATAAGACAGTGTAAATACTTTGTTCCCCTCAAAACCCCAAATGTTTATTAAAGGCACAAAAACTCACCTTAACTTGCTCTCTTCTGAGGGGGCTCTCTTCTGCTTCTTCGATTTCTGTCTGTCTCCATTTCCCTCTCTCAGACACAAACACATACAGTTTTGTGAAAGGGGACTTCCTGCCATACAAAGACAGACTTCACATCTTCAGAAAGATACCTGACAAAGTACGTTTCTTCAATTCAAGTCTTTGTGTGAGTTCTGGGCAACTGGCTTATTTTCTAGAACAATCGGTAGTTACAAAATCAGGAGATCATCTTCCCCAAAGGAAGAGTTCTGGTCCGTGTTGATGAAGTTGGAGATGTCACATTTCATGAGTCTGTTCGGCTCCTCCTCTGGCCACCTGCTGCATCTGATGACTTCCTGTAGCCGAATATCACTGTAAAGGGCTATGGTAGGGATACCAGGTTTGGCCTTGTCCAAGTGGTCCACTTCATTGATGTAGCAGTGAAAGAGGGGCCTAGATTCGTCATTGCGCTGCCAGAGAACACCTTGGGCAGCAGCAGTCTTCCAAAGTCTGACACAAAGCTGTTCAGTCTGAATCTCTTCTCGGGAGACTCTGCATTGCTATAAAGAAAACCAAAATAAAATATCGTTCACACTGTAGATTGGTGACCTGAAGAATCATAGTTTTTGCCATCTACTGAGAGCAAATCCCTGCACAGAGCATGCTGACAAGCACTGGAAGTGAGAGGCATCACTTCTGAACACATACAATTAAACCCAAGGCAAAAGTCTCAAGTGAGGGCCCTTGGACCATCCTGAAAAGACATCGTTCCCTGAGAATCCTCAATATTGGTGCCTCGCACACCAGTGTTTCTCAATGGTACACTCAGATCTCTTCATCAGAATTAGTTAAAGTGCTTCTTAAAATGCAGTATTCTGGGGTGCACACCCTCAGAGTCTCCAGAGGTAGCGACCGGTAGTCTGTATTTTCATAGCCACCAGGATCACTAAACATGCTCAGATTTAGCACCGCGGTCTACATCGGGTCACCTGAGCATCGACAATGCTGTCTCACGGGGTGGGGGGGGTGCCATGTGTGTCAGGGTGCTGTCCTACCCACGTGTCTACCCTGATTCTCAGAACTGACAGTGCTGCCCCATTGGGCACGAAATACCACCATTTCACAATGCATACGCAGGGCGCCCGACTGACAGATACAATCAGTGATAGGAGAGGGGACAAAACTCAGCTTCCTGATCCCTTGTTTCACTTACTGTGGGACGAGTGATCAATTCAAGGGTAATAAATCGGTGAATGAGTGAATAACATGACTCTCGTTAGTCCCACGAGTGCCTGGAAGAGCAAGCCTGGGCACTCTGAGAACCATAACAGCCCATCTACTTAATTGTCATCCTCCACAGATCTATGTAAAGGTTACTTCCACCCAGGCAGTGACTCCAGAAGGGCAAGAATCATGTATGAACACAGTCTCAAATCCAGAACAGAATCTGACAACAATTAGGCTCTGGAGTCTGTGTTTAGTGAGTGTGGAAGCTCAGTGATTCCAGCTCTTACACCTTGCCTTCCCATCCCACCCCTCACGATATGGCCCTTATGACCAGTTCTCCCGGGGCTGGGGCCACGGAACCCATTTATAGGACTGGAAGAATCTGATCATATAAACCATCCCCCAGATTACCATCAAGAGTCACCTGCATTTCAGGGATCAGTAATCCCAGAAGCTTTGCAGTTCAGGCAGCTGAGGGATTTTTATATCAGCTCTGTCTTCTACTGTGACAGCCTGGGTGACATCAGGCAAGGAATTCTGAAAAGCCTGAACTTTTCCTTTCAGGAATAATCTAATTAACAAATCTCGTTGACCACTCAACAAATGTGATGTGAAGATCAATGATTTACACAGGAGTACAACATTCACTAGGTCATGGATTTAGAATCAGAGAAAAATCATTTGAGAAAGATTGACAGAATGTAGCTTTAATGCGAATTTAAGTATTCTTACCTTTCAGTAAATCTTCCCCTACTTATCACTTCACCCATGTTTAAAAGATGTTTGAGAACACGGATGAGTGTGCCAGTAATCTGTGACCCAATAACCTAAAATGTCACCTAGGAAAAAGAGGGGAGTAACACATTTTTAAAAAGCATGGTGAGGATTGCGGGGCCACAGCCAACTCCAGACTAAGAAGCTCTGAGTAATAGCTTTCCTGCCTGCCTGGGGCATCAGCTGATGTGAAAATCCACCCAGAAACCTCACTGTCCAGCAGCTCTTCCGTAACACAGGCTACACATTCTCAGAGTTAAGAATTGCGTCCAGTAACCACTTCGCTGAAGAATAAAGACAAAGGAGAAAAAGAGAGTTCTGCCCCTCCCCAGGGGAAAGCCCAGACCTTGGGCTGCATGCACTGCGCCCACCTCCCAGGAGAAGAATAAACTGGAGAAGGGAGTTCTGTGAAACTGGGGCAGCAAAGGTTGAGATGGGAACAAATTGACCAGCTGGCCAGGGACAGCCCCCTCCATCGCTGCCTTGGCGGCTGCCTCAACCCCATCAGCCCATCCTGCCTACCTCCGGTGGCTAAGCTGTCAGGGAAACTGCTTTGCGACCTGGTGCAACAGAGGCTGCCCTCAGGCCAAGCTGCGGAAGAGATGGGAGCTAAACCACCAGCTCCCAAGCGGCAGGCTCCATACCCCCGCCAACACACCGATGCCCCCGCACCCTACTGCAACCCCAGGGAAATATGACCCGGAGAAGTGTGACCTGGGAATGAGGGACAGCAGAGGCCGCCCCCACGTCAGGCCTCCAGAGAGATGGGAGCTTATCCTCCAGCTTGCCAGGGGCAGCCCCCTGTCCTCTCCACCCCCTGATCTCACCGCGCCCACCTCCCAGGAGCAACCAGACCGGGTGTGGGGTGTCAGGCGAATCTTGCGCGGGAGAGGCCGTCCCCAGGCCAGGTCAGGGGAGAGGAGAAGAAGTGGCCCCATTAGGCGGGGCAGCCGGACGTCGCAGCTGCCTCTGCCCCTCGACCGCATCGAGCCCATCTCCCAGGAGCAAGCTGACCTGGAGACCGGCATCCGGCTTCTTGGGCAACAGAGGACGCCCCCAGGATTGGCCGCGGGGAAGAGGAGAGCAAATTGACAGGCTCCGCGCTGCATGTCTTCTACCCCCGCCGTCGCCACCCACGCACCTTCAAGGCACCGCCCAGGGCTCCCCTCCCCCAGCAGGCTGAGTGGGACAGGTGTGTCTGGTGATCTGGGGCAGGAGAGGCCACTCCGACACCAGGCCATCAGGGAGACGGGAGCCAATCCACCAGCTCCCCAAGGCAGCCCCTACCCCCGCAGCAGCCACCACTCTTGCCCCTGACTTCAAAGTGGCCTCCTCTAGGGAGCAGGCTGACCTGGAGATGGACGTCCGGCGAACTTGGGACAACAGGGACCGACCCCAGGGCAAACCATGGGGGGAAGTGGGAGCAAATGGACAAGCTCCACGGAAAAACCTGCCGCTGCTGCCACCACCCCCAACGTACCAAGTCCAACTCCCGGGGTCAGGCCGACTAGGATACACGTGTCTCGTAACCCAGGGCAACAGCGGCCGCCCCCAGGACAAGCCGCGGGGAAGATGGGAACAAATGGGCCCACTCCCCCGCTGCAGGCTCCCGACAACCGCCACCCCTGCACCCTTATTACCCTGCCTCCCGCCCCCAGCAGACAATGTGGGACAGGGGTGTCCCGGGACCTGGCGCAGCAGAGGCCGCCTTCAGGCCACGCAGTGCAGACAGGGAGCTAATCCACAAGCTCCTCCGGGGCAGCCTCTCTATGCCCTCAACCACCACCTTACCGGCCCCCTGACCGCACCGCACCCATCTCCCAGGAGTAAGCTCACCTGGAGTTGGATCTCAGGCAAATCTCCGGCGGCAGAGGTCGCCCCCAGGCCAGGCCGCGGGGGAGAGAAGAAATGGAGCAGCTCCCTGGAACACATCCCCTCCCCCTGCCGCCGCCGCCCCCGCCTCCCAGGAGCAAGCTCACCTGGAGACCCGCGTCCCTCCTCTAGGGCAGAAGAAGCCGCCCCTGGCTCCGCCGCCGGGGAGAGCGGAGCTAATTGACCGGCTACCCCGCGGCAGCCCCCCTCCCCCCGTGGGGCCCGCAGCTTAACGACACCGCCTCCGCTCCCCACTCAGCAAGCTGAGTGAGACAGGCGTGTCCGGCGACCTGGGGGAGCAGAGGCCGCTCCCAGGCCCGGCAGCCGGGACAAGGCAGCTATTCCACCAGTTCGCCAGGGGCAGCCCCGCTCCGCCCCTCTGTCGCTGCCGCCGCCCCCTGACCTAACCGCCCCACCTCCCAGGAGCAAGCTTACCTGGAGCCCAAAATCCGGCGAATCTCTGGCGGCCAAGCCCCACCCCAGGCCAGGCTGCAGGGAAGAGAAGAAATCGACCGGCTTGCCCGGGCAGCCTCCCAACCACCGCCGCCGCCGCAGCCGCCGCTGCCCCAAAGCATTGTACTAGCCTCCCGGGGTCAGGCTGACTGCAAGGATGTGCACTTGACTTCTAATCCTGGCCACGTTCCTGAGCACCTCCCTGCATCCCTACACTCCCTGCACATTTGCATCCCTGCTACTCTCTGCAATTCTGCATCCCTCCACTCCCGCATCCCCTGAACTGCCTGCGCCCTCCACAGCCCCTGCACGCCTGTCATCAGTTACTTTTGCACTGCCTACACTCCTGCACCCCTGCATGTCCCACACACCACCTCTTGGGCCTTTGGCAGCTGTTAGACCAATGCACAGGGACTCACTCTTTGCCAGTATATGATGCATCAGTGGACGTCAGGGGTTGACTGCAGGAAGGTACATGTTCCCGGTCACTAGCCTGGCCCACTTGGGTGATCTCTGTGAGGTCACCAAGGACGGGCTTAGAGATGCTGTTTTCCGGGAAGAGAGGAGTTGAAACAGGTCTTGAGGGCAGAGCTGTGCTCACCAGGCCGTCCACGCTTCATGTTTTACACAGGGCTTCGGAGAAGTGAAATGGATCCGGCCAAGTAAGACCGGCCTGCTGTGCACCCACCTCAGTCCTGGGCTCTGAGTCAGACCGACTGGCTCCCACCCTCAGGGCCCAGTTTGGGCACCTGAATGGTCCCTTTGAGGCAGCCCATCAGTTCTCAGGAAGAAGTCTGTCTGCTTCCACCCCATGGCCCTCCTTCCTACTGTGCTGGCCTCAGGAAGGTTGCTTATTTGGGGAAGAAGGCAGCCCACCCCCTACCCCACCCCTCACCGTGCTCTCACCCAGGCTGGTGCTCTCTCTGCCCATCAGAGTCTGGGAAGCCATCCCTCTTCAGTTATGTCCCTTCTGAGATGGACTTGCTTCCACTCAATTCTAGGCGAGGATGCACCATGGAATGCACTGGGTAAGAGAACCAAAATAAATAATTTCTTCTGTGAGGTTGTCTGTTTATCTACTGGGGCTGGGCTGTGTGTAGTTTGCTACAGCTATTGGTGTGAGAGGCTAAAACAGCCTGCGTGTCCTTGTTTTCATCTCCCCGCTGTCTTTGGATTTTCCCTAGACACTCCTGAGACATTTACTTCTTTTAGTTTTATTCCTGTTATTACACAGGGGCCCTACTGTCATGGAGGTAAGGTGTTGGGGGAGTGGGACAGAGCAGGGCATCTGCAGTCCTGTGATTAGTTCTCATTGAGCCTGTGCCCTGAGCTGTGACCTCCACAAGTGTGTCTCTTTCCCCCCACCCCAATTTGGGTGAGACAGAAGGGATTTCCCTTCTCCCAGGTTGGTTTGGCTCTGGTAAAATAATTTTTCATTAAAAAAACAAACAAAAAACAACTACCCCCAATGAAACTGAATGTTCTGGGTGTATTTCAATAGAGTTATTTTCTCCTTTCCAGGCAGGAAGCATGAGGAATTTTCCTCTGACCTTCATTCTGAGAACAGGACACTTTCTTGGAGGTAAAATGCATGGAAAGAGCAGGGGGCCCATCTGACTGGCCCCCTGGAGTTGTCACACTCAGATTTCCCCACGCTGAGCCTCCCGCTGGCCTCAGGGACCTGTCAAATCTGCCTGCCCCCGGGGTTCTTACAAAAGACGGTTCTGCCCTGGGAGCTGTGATTTTCTAAGCCTGCCCGGCTGCCTCTCTGGGTTGGGAGCAGCTTTCCCCCTCAGTTTTCTTGTGGATCTAAGAAGAGCAGTGGGTTTTCAGCTCCCTCAGCTCTGGTATTTTAAGGACAGAAGGAGCAACTTCTGAGCTCCTCACAAGCTGGACTAGAGTCTGCAAGCCTCCCCTCCTCTGCCTCCATGCAGACAATCAGTGGCTGTGGTTCTAGCCGAATTTCTGAAGATGTGGATTTAAACACACACATCCCAGCCCCCACAGGAGCACACAGTCCCATAAATCCCTACAACATCCACTGGTAACTACGGAGCTGATGAGGACATGGGTTTCGGGGCTGCAGGGGCCTGACTGCACGACTTGCTCCGTGGCCTATTAACGTGGTTGCTCTGGGCCTTGTCCCAAGTGGCTTGCTTACTATACCTGGTACATGGGAAATATAAAATAAGTACTAGAACCTCCAATTTTTCTCCCTCTTGAGCCTTCCAACCTAAAAAGTAATAAGTGAACTCAGACGGAATAGTCACCAAAATGAGGTCAGACCACCCTGGCTCCCCTGAGTGACCGGCACTGACTTGCACCTTAACTCGGAACAGTAGGGGAACCGCCTTCCTCTAACTGGGCCTCTCCCCACACCAGGCACGCCCTCAGCTGAGACGGGGCCAACTCCCCTACTGAGGTGTGTGCTGGTGGCTTCAGTGTGACCTGGCCCTGCCGGGACACGAACCTGCATTGAGGTGGAGGGTCAGGAGGAGGGGGGTCCCTGTTGGGGCAGCAGGGGGCCCGGTGACACCCTGCCCAGCCTGGTTCCTAGGGCTCCCCAACATCTCCTACGGCCCCCGGGTCGGCTGTGGTCTGGGCAACTCCATGCAACTTCCTAGTATCTTTTCATTAAGTCCCTTTTTGCTTTTATCAGACAGAGGTTGCTTCTGTTGCTTGTTAAGTGAAACAGTGCATCAGGAAACCAGACTATTTCTAAGATCAGTAAAATACCAACTTCGGTCAGCTCGCCGGGCAGACCGTGCAGCACAAATTCCCGCACAGGGCTGTGCAAATGCCTTACGTGAAGGGTCCTCATCATCTGTCTTCAGAGATACAGAAGTTGGTGCTTCAGGTAAAACCTCATGGAGGGATTGAGGAATCCAAAGCTGGTTGGTTTCAGAGACTAACCAGTCGGACCAGACCCCTGAGCTGTGGTCAGAAGCCTGGCTCAATGTCACGCAGACTCAGCGCCATAAGTGTCCGGTGGGGCTGGCGGTGTTCCCTTCACAAGCTCTCGTTGGGGAGTCACTGCAGCCCCTTACCCTAAGCAGGGAATCCAGCCCTCTTAGCCCCCACCCTGAGTGTTCCATGACACAAATCTCAGGAATGTTTAATTTTCATCTTTGTTTAGGAGGATGAAGGTGGGGCAAGTGGAGACATAAATTCACACTTAGTGACACCAAGTCACAGCCAGTACCTCCTCCTCGGAGAGCTATGTGCTCCCACAGTGGTGGCTGGGTGGCTGGGCAGAGCCCCTGCACTGGTCAAAGAGGGACTCTCTCCTCTGGCTGCGACTGATTGGTTGGACAACAAATCCAGATGGGACAGAGCATCTTTCCCGGGAATTTGGAACTGACTCACAGAAATTAATTTCACTCATCTGGGGATTGGGAGGAGGGTGGGAATCAAATGAAACCAGAGCAGGAGACAAAGTTACAAGTGAAAGAGAGAGAGACGGAGAGACTGAGCTTGTGAGAGCAAATAGTGGGAAGGAAGGAAAACAATCCGGACAAAGGAATTCTAGCTCCTGGTTGTCTAGTGTGTCCCAGCCCATCAACGAACCTGCGGGATGGTTAACATCATTCCAGTTTTGCAGATTAGGAAACACATTAGGTGCCACTGACCCCTCACTTCCCACTGCCTGAAGGCACCATGATCCTCACAGGGACCCTGCTGTGCTGACAGCCCAACACCCTGATCAAAGGGCCCCGGCGGGAGTGGGAACCCCTCTGAGTGTGGAGAGTTCCCTACACTGAGATGCCATGCATCAGCAGGTTCCCGCTCACCCCAGGTTAACATCACCCCAGCTGTGCAGTCTCCCGACCTGCTTCCCTCCCTGCCAGGCACCCCCATCCTTACCACCGAGTGTACTGCAGGAATTCAGGCACAGGGATGCCCAAAGCAACATGAGCCCACCGGCTGTACAAACAGCACACTCCCAGCCGCACCAGGGCTCGATGGGGATAGTAGGTGTCCTCAACTTTCATGTATCTAAGGCAATCTGTTTCTTCAGCTGAAGGCTATAGAGAAAAATAAAAGGTCCAAAACATCATTCAGTGAGGAATTCCTCCAAGGACCTGACTCTAGGGTCTATAACCAGTTGTGCTGGCCGCTCCTACCCCCGGACTTTGGGTGAGGTGGATTAATGATCAGCACAATCGCCGGTAGCCCAGCTCCTGGCCTTGGCTGCCCAGAGGGGGCTGGGGGAATGGGTAAGGCCAGGGCACTCAGGAAGATCACAGAGGACCTGACCTCTATCCTCCTCACTTGTAAACTCCCAAATCTCAAGGCATCAGACAGAGTGCAGCCAACACAATAATGAGATGCTCCCATCTCTTCACTCACTCCTGTCGGTTCACTTATGTGCTGAGCATCCACTGGGTCACAGGACATGACACACAGGATGTCCGATGGAACAGATTTGGTAATTCCCCCTGGATCCTGTTCAATCTGATGGAAGAATGATCACTCATAAACGGTTTCTCAAAAGAATACATAGACAGAAGACAAACTACAGAGTGAATCAAATTTTAAAATATAAATGAAGATCCCCCAGTCTCCCCGCCTAAGGTTAACAGCATAAAGAAAATAGACCTTGCCTTTGATCACCAAGGAAGTGGTCACCCCCTCTCAGGGGGAAAGGAGAGTTATTCTTTGAGCAGGATACAGAAGTGCTCCATCGGATTGGACCAGGACCTCAGCATTCATTCAGCAAATCTGTGTAAGCTCCTACTACATAAGGGAATCTAGTAACTAGACCGTTCCCAAGGCTCTTGGGCTTTATTATACAACAAAATAGACACCACTCCCCATCACTGGGGGCTCAGAGTTTTAGCAGAGGAAACAGGCAGCATGTTGGGGGTAGCAAGAGCTTGGGGAAAAATACGAGTGATATGAGCAAACTCAGGTGATGGCGGTGGGGTGCGAGGCAGACAGGAGGGAACAAGGCAATCCTGGCAGATCTCACGGAGTAATGAACTTGAAGCAGCATAGATCCGGAGGAAGAAGGAAGAGCCGGAGCCAGAGGCCCCCAGACTGAGGGGGAGAGTGTGGGCGGAGAGGCAGAGCACGCCGGGACGACTTTGGATCCTAATGAAATGGTGACCCTTTTAGTGAGTTTTGATGGGATGGGTGATGTCCAATTTATGCTTGTGTTTTGGTTTTTTTGGGGGGAGGTTAATTTATTTATTTTCATGAAGGTGCTGTGGTTTGAACCCAGGATCTCATGCATGCTAAGCATGGGCTCTATCACTGAGCTACACCCACCCCCTCAATGTATGCTTTTATAGGCTCCCTCTGACTCTGTGTGGATGAGATTGTAGAAAAGCAAAGATGGAAGAAGGAGGCTATTTGGTGTCCAAGAAGGGGCTGAAGGTGGCTCCTAGGAGGGTGGGGAACAGGGAGTAGGTGGTTAATGAAGACAGAGTAGCCAGAATTTTCTAACAAGATGGATTTGCTGTGTGTGTGTGTGTGTTTAAGAGAAAGAGAGAGAAAGAACATGGTTCCAACATCTGGACCTGGAAAATGGGATGGATGTCCTCTCCATCCACAGGGGATAGGACAAGATGGGGTTGAGCAGGTGGAAAGGGGCTAGAATCAGCTCAGTTCTTCAATGTCATGGTTAAGGAGTCTATAAGATATTGCTACCAAAATTCCTAATAGGTAGAGGAGTCTGGGTTTTTTTTTCTTTCTTTTTAACTTTAAAAATATAATTTAAATGTATTAATTTTATTATGTGAATGAATATGGAATTTTATTCATGCCAAGTTATATGTTATAATAGCCAAATGGAAAATATATCAGAAAAGGGGAGAAATGAGGGCTTTCACATAAACTGACTGTCCATAACATAGGTAAAATTTCAATAAAACCAGTCTTCAGTGCAAAAACCTCATCTTGGTGCTACATAAAATTAAATGAAAAAGGACTATGTTGATGTATCATTATTTCATGTTACATAACAGCCCCAAACACACTGTTTAACTATGGGGCTTGTAGAAATACTATTCACTTTATTAATATAAATACAGAAATGCAGAAAGGTTCTAAGGTAGAATGAGCATCTTATTGGAAATAATAGAGATCTGAGCATTTTACATGGTATGTATGGACTGATTCAAAATTTGGAAAAGTAATTTACACAGTAGAACACATGTATGAATGTGAAAGCAAGATGAATGAAAGAAAAAGAATATGAGTATCAGGGAGAGAGTTCCAAATGGAAAAGGCCAATCAGGGAGTTTTGGACAAATCGAGACATTGAGGACATGTCAATTTCCAATTCTGGTTGCTTCCACCAAAGGTATTGCAGGACCCAACTCCGGGACACATTCGCATTAAATGTTTGGAAAAAAGAGGAGACTTTGGCAAAAGACCAGCCAGTGGATCGAAAGCATAGCGATGGGCTGGAGGCCAAGTAAAGCAGGAACACGGGGGAGGAGTGATGGAAGAGCTGGGTCAAATGCCGCCAAAGGGCCACGCATGATGAAGACTAAAAACTGACCACTATATTTAGCAACGTGGGGTCACTGATGGCCTTGACAGAGCAGTTTCCATAGAGCAAGGGATCAGGGGAACAGCCAGAGTGGGTGCAAAATTGGATGGCTCAAGAGAATATGCAGACATTGAGTTTAAACTACTCATTAAAGATTTGCTGCAAAGACATGGGGTCGCAATTGGTGGGGGCGAATTAGGGTCAAGGAGTGCTGTTTCTTTCTTTTAAGAGGATGAACTTTTATATACTGATAGGAGACAACTAGCAGGAGAACAAAATAGATGAGATAGTGACTGAGAGGATGGATGTGGGAGTGACAGCCTGGAGAAGATTGGATGGATGGCACCCATGGAGACTTTTGGATGATCTGGCTTTCGATGTCACCTGTAATAAGCGGTGGGGCAGCAAGAGTGAGGTCACAGACATCAGAAGGCGAGAGGATGTGCTGGGAGTTGCTGGTGAAAGTTCCCTTCTGTTGGCTTCAGTTTGCTTGGTCAAAGTAGAAAAGTAAACTTACCAGCTGAGGAACGAGGAGGAAGAGCTACTAGAGTCAGGAGCAGGAGTTAAGAAAGAGCCTTCAGGGACAATGGGATAGTGAAAAGAGCAGGGGGAGACGGGGGGAGTGTGCTCTTAGAAAGTTACATTTTATCTTTGAGGTCCCCAAGTGTTGGATGTGTGATTGCCCTTCCTGCTGTCTACAAAATAAAAATTGAATATGGTTCAGGGAAAATGCTATTTCATTCTAAGAGGCTGCCTGTTTCTCAGGAATGGTCATCTTAAACTGTAAACATTACAAAAATGTTGAAAAGAAGAACTTGTGTACCCAATGACCCACTATTTTCTATAAATTTGCTTGCTATTTAGTTCCCCTATCAATACCGCAGAACCGATACTGCCTAGGATAGAGATACATTAATGCTTATGTGGAAATTAAATCTGTAACTTTTTCTTAAACTCCATGGCTTCCTTAACATCCCATTCCCCTTGGAATTTAGGGGTGTCTGGTATAAGAAACGAGAAACAGTTTAAGAAAATCCCGGCTAAGAATTACACAGCACAACCTCAGCTCAGAAGTATACAGCAGTAAAAAATGTTTAGAAGCAAAACTCCGTAACTACTCTTAAAGAATTTTGTAAACCTGGGCCTACCCAGATGTTTGCCAACTGGAAAGGTACTCCAATCACTTGACCGGTATGGGAAGCAGAGGCTGGTCAGCCTGTTCTGTAAAACCCAGAGAGTAAATATTTTCAGTTTTGCAGATCATTTTGTTGTAACCATGCAGGTCTGCAATAAGAAAATGAAGAGCACTGGGAGACAGGAAACAAATGGGCATGCCGACACCCTCCCTTCCACTCAGGGCAGCTTCTCTGTGGTGGGGAGCTTTGCCACAATGACTTGTTTCTTTGTTTCCATTGGTTTCTTTGTTTCCAACTTACTGCTCAAGCTCAGAACTTCAAGTGAGCCTGGTCCTTCAGCATCCATGCAGAGAGAAGGCTGAGTGGGGGTGGGGACCCCACCTGACAGAGAAGAGAGATGGCTTGTCACCATGACGTGAGACAATCACACCTTCCGGGGAGAAAGGGAACAAAGATAAGGGAGGGGAAGAGCAGTGGGACCCCTGGGTCACCTGCCAGGCTTGCTCTCCCTCCACGGCCACCCTGGGGGCCTGGGTGGTGTTGGAACTCAGCTACAGTGATTAGGCTGAGGGGACTCAGGATAATGGACCCCCTGTCTCCACACCGGGTTCCAAGCTCAGCCCCTCTAACTCTACTCTCTAAGTTTCTGGAACTCACCTGGAATAATACATGATCAGGCCAGACACATAGCCCAAACACGACAAGGGTCACGTGGGGTTGTAACCCCGTGCTCAGTGGTCGGGCTCTCCTTGCAAATCTGCCGAAATCCCTGTTCTGCCTCATTCCTGGGAGAAACCCCACATCTCCTCCTACTTTGTCTGCTTTACTCTTGAGGCTATTGTCCGGGAGGGATGCAGAGTCCTTGAACCTGGCCCTCCAGACGTACATAAGCAGCCTGTTCAATAAAACAAATTATGCACTTTTCCACATTTGCTAGTTTTTTGATTCCAGAAAGGCTGCGGACTCTTTCTGTCTCCTGTGCCCCCACCACTTGGTGGCCCTCTCCTCATGGAAACACGATTTCCCACAACTGCACCCTGCCTCCAAGCTTGTCAGAGGGGAGTGACCCACAAAGACACAGGTGTTTGTGAGGATCCTGTCCCCCAGCAGAAAGCCTACTCTTGGAGCCACGGACAGGGTTCTGGCCTCCTGAGCCACTCAACTCTAATTGAAAGCCTAAACTGGGGACCCCGAACATTGCTGAATGACTTTCTGAGTCAACTTGGCCAGAGGGGCCTGATTTTTCTTTCCAGGAATGGATGTAGTGCAGCCTCCATTTTCAGGGCTGACATTCATGATGGATCTAGCTTCCCCAACTGCACCCCAGGAAGGAGAGGCCCTTCCATCCCACTGGCTAGAAACCCATCCCAGGGGAGTTCCGAAGCACCACATCGCTGTCAGGTCCAGCATCCCTACAGAGTGGCCCCTCCCCCTGATTGAGCCCCTTCCCTGGGCCTTCCCTGCCCTGGCATGACAACACCCCAGGTGGTGCTGGGGAAGGCAGGGAGTGCAGTGACGTGTGGGGGGAGCAGAGCCCCTTGCTCTGGAGTGAGGGTTCTTGGGGAGACCACAGAGCAAGGCACACACCACCACCACCCTATAACCCAAACTCTTAGCCCAGCCAACACAGGCGCCCCTCTGCGCTCTCTCACCTTGTCTCTCCTCTGAGACTGCACCCAATCCGGCATCTGGCACCCCAGCCCTACCTCCCCTCTTATGACAGATCCCTTCTTCATGGAAACTGCCTAGCAGCGCGTATTCAAGGCCGGCAGCGGGCCTGGCAGATCTGCATTTCAGGTGCCTTAACTGGCCAGCCGTGCGTGCCTGGGCTCAGTCCTCTATCTTGCCCACTGGCAGCCTGGGTCCACATCCGGTGCAAGGGGAGGCCTCGGAGCCCAGGCTAATCACCACACACAGACAGGTGAGGGTACCCCTGCCCCGCTGCCCGGCTGCCCCGCTGCCCCGCTGCCCATCTGCCCCGCTGCATCGCTGCCCCTTGCCCCGCCCACTGGTGGCAGCACCGCCCCAGCCTCCGGCCGGCGCCACCTGCAGGTGAGGATGTCCGCGCGGCCCCGCCCTCCCCGGCCCCGCCCAGCTGTCCCATAAGCCTCCCCCCACCCCCGTGCTGGCCGTGCTCTGGCTCCCATTGGCTTCACAAGTTCTGCCCTCGCACATCTAGACTCGGGAGGACGCACGACGCAAGCGATAGGGGAGGGCCCTGCGGCGTTGCCATGGTTACAGGCGCCGCGCTCCGCACGGGCCACAGTGCGCTTCTGGGGCGGGGAGCGGGCTCCGGAAGTGTGTAGCTGCCAGGGACCATGGCGGTGCTTGCTGCTGGGCTTGGCGGCTTGCTTGGCCGGGCGACTAGTTCTGACCTGGTCAGTAGGCGGCCGACATCCTGTCTGGGGCGGCGTCCCACAGAATGTAAACGTACGTCCGCCTCGTCGGCGGGGCCGGTGGACATGAACCGTGGTGGGATCTGGGTTGGGGTGGTGGCCGGGGAGGGCTATGGTGCCGGGGAGCGTTTTGGGGCGGGGCGGTGCAGGGCTTGGGCACAGCCTCAAGCTTTCCTCCCCCTCAGGCCCTGGGGCTGGGGCCACGAGTCTGGGTCTCCCTTGGTGGCCGCGGCCTCCCAGAACCCCCCGGGAAGGGCAGGCAGAGAACCCATCTTAGATGAAGCGGGGCCTTACCCGGGTTTTGAAGAGCCCCAGAATCAGATGTTGGAATGGGGTGGTTTATCAGCCTTGTTTATCTGCAGGGAAATTTCAGTTCATTCCAGATGTTGGTTCCTTCAGTCAACCTCAGGAATAAGACACAAGGGTCAGTGCCGATAAGCAGTTATCTAGGGCTTAACTCAAAATAAACTATGCGGGGTGTAGGGATGGTAGATGGGACCCTCTCTCTTGAAGTTAGCAGTCTTATGGGATTAGAGGCCCTGGCTGAGGATTACATCCTCATCTGCAGTAATGGAGGCTGTGAGAAACACACAGAGAAGGGAGGGGTGTGGTGGCGGTAACTCATTACAGAATCCAGGACCCTTGCCTGGCTCTAGTGTAGAAGAGTCTCACCTAGGATAAGGCAGCAGTTATCAAAGTGTATCCAAGGCCCCTGAAGTGCAGGACCATTTTCATAGAAACGCCGGGATGTCACCTGCCTTTTGCACACTCTTGCTCTCCCGAGTCCCTGTGGGGTTTTCCAGGGAAAACTTGGCCTGTGATATCAAAAAACAGGGAATGCAGAGGCAGATAGGAGAATTCAGCTCTCACCAGTCCAAAAGAGATTTGCAGAAATTAAAATCACTGCTATTCTTCTCACTAATGATTTTTGTTTTGAAAAATAGAATTATATTTTGTTTAAGAGTATTAATGGTAACATACAGCAGACTACTAATATTTTTAAGTGAATTCATGCACTTTTTCTAACTTCTTATTCAACTTCTAACACAGGAAATATTGATAGATTTAACTCACATAAATAGCAGCCTTTTGGGGTTCTCAGTAATTGTTAAGAGTGTATAGGGTTCTGTAGAACAAGAAGTTTAAGAGCCCCTGTAGAACGGGTGCTCAGGTGATAGTCAGGTGCTTAGTGGTGTTAGACAGACGCCAAGATGTCTTCCACAACTGCTCCCGGACTTGAAGTAATTGGCCACATGGAAATGGGCGGGCAGTGCCTCCACTTTACAAACCAGAAGCTGCTGAATGTGTCTGGAGTCTAGGCCATGGGCTGTGCAGGGATTCCCATTGTATCTGTTCTATCTAAGCCGGGATTCCTGTGAAAAGGCCTGGCCCTGAAGACCCGCTCTCCTTTGCTCCCTGCCAGGTACCTTCTGTGTGACTTCAACCTTCCAGAGGGCTTCAGCCTCCGTACGAACATCTGCATCCACATTGCCTTCCTCCTGAAGACCCTGCTGATGATGGAGGAGCCGGTACTGGGGCCACCTCTACCACTGGCAGAGCCCCGACATCAACCAGGTCTGGATTCCCTGGTCCGACTCCTTTGACCTCCCAAGTCTCAACAGAAACATCCCTGACATTGAGTACAAGCAGTTCATTGCAGGTGAGGCGGTGGTCATTTAACTGGGGCCAGGTGGTCGTTGTTCTGGTTCCGATCTGAACATTGGGCCATCTTACTTTGGGCTTGTCAGTCTGCTTAGGGGCCTTGCTCATATTTCCCACACTGCAGGTGAATTTGGTTTTTCCATAGTTTTTTTGGGAAATCAATTTGAAGTGTATGAGCTCTCTGTCCCCTCACCTCTGAAAACCCTGGCCTCCTGGTGAGATGGAGCGGTGACAAGGAGGCCACTGCCACACACCTTGTCCCAGAAGGACTGGCTCCCTCTGCACTCAGGGCTGTTCTTACCTGTAGGAAAACACGATGTGTATGTAGCATGGGCCACATGCTGGAGAAGGTATGTAACTGTCCATCCGTATAATTTGGTCCTGCTCAAGCTACATATTTTAAGTTTTGTAAGAGGGAAGACTTCAAGATTTTCTTTGAATAAAGGTATTTAGAGCTTATCAATTTTTTTTAATTGAAATGTGGTTGATTTACAATGTTTTGTTAGTTTCAGATATACAGCTGTTTTGTTAGTTTCAGGTATACAGCATAGTGATTCAGTTGTACATATGCATAGTCTTTTCTTTTTCAGGTTCTTTTCCATTACAGTTTGCAAGATAGTGAATATTGTTCCCTGTGTTCTACAGTGAATCCTTGTCGTTTGTCTGTTTTACATAGACTAATTTGTATCTGTTAATCCCAAACTCCTGTTTGCTTTATAAGTCTGTGAGTCTGTTTTTGTTTTATAAATAAGTTCAGTTGTATCATTTTTTTAAAATTCCTCATATAAATGATATTATATGATACTTGTCTGTGTCTGACTTATTTCACTTAGTGAGATAATCTCCAGTTCCCTCCAAGTTGCTGTGAATGGCCTTATTTCCTTCTTTGTTACGACTGAGTAATATTCTGTTATATCTAAATACCACATCTTTATCCAGTCATCTGCCAGTGGACGTTTAGGTTGCTTCTATATCTTGGCCATTTTAAACAGTGCTCCTGTGAACATTGAGGTGCAGGTATCTTTTGGATTTAAGGTCCCCTCTGTATATATGCCCAGGGGTGGGATTGCTGGATTAGGTGATAAGATTTTTTTTTTTGTCTTTTGAGGAATCTCCATACTGTTTTCCACAGTGGCTGCACCAAACTACAATCCCACCAACAATGTAGGAGGATTTCCTTTTCCCACACCTCTCCAGCATTTATGGTTTATGGACTTTTGAATGATGGCCATTTTGACTGGTGTGAGATGATAACATTGTAGTTTTGAGCTGCATTTCTCTGATAATTGAGCGATATTGAGCATTTTTTATATGTCTATTGGCCATTTGTGTGTCTTCATTGGAGAATTGCTTGTTTAGTTGTTCTGCCCATTTTTGGATTTGGTTGTTTATTTATTTCTTATTCAGTTGTATGAACTATTTATATAGTCTAGAAATTAAGCCATGGTCAGTCTCATCTTTTGCAAATAGTTTCTCCCATTCCATAGGTTGTCTTTTTGTTTTACTTATGGTTTCTATTGCTGTGCAGAAGTTTTTAAGTTTAATTAGGTCTCATTTATTTATTTTGGCTTTTATTTCTGTTGCTTGGGTTGCTTAGATTGCCCTAGGAAAACATTGCTGAGATGTGTGTCAAATAATGTTTTCCCTATGTTTCCTTGTGAGAAGTTTATAGTGTCTTGTCTAATATTTAAGTCTTTAACCCATTTTGATTTTGTTTCTTTTTGTGTTTTTTGAGACTCTATTGTATGCTTTTGATTTCTGGTTACCTTATTCTTCAAATATATCAACCCATTACTATATCTATTTCCTTTAGACTGATAATCACGTAGGCTCCAACACATCCTAAGAATAACGAAGAAAAAAAAGAAAGAAAAAAAATCTATATTTTCTTGCTCCCCTCTCCCATTCCCACCTTTTTTTATTTTGATGTCCTTTTTCATTTTTACATCTTTATGTTTATTCTCTTGTAACTCGTTATTGCATTTCCAACTATGGTTGTCCTGTTTCTATAGCATCCTGCTTCCTTTCTGTTTAGAGTAGAACCTTTTAATGTCTCTGTTAGGTTCAATATTGCTGAAGTATCTCCCCTCCCCCTCTCCCCTCCCCACCAAGCCTCTGAATACTCAGTCCAGGAAAGGTAAACCATTCTAGCCTTCATCGGTTCTGGGAAAGCAATCTTCAGAGTGGGAAAAAACATTGAAAAATAATATTCTGTGAGTTGCTTTCTACCCTTGCCCAGGGATGAGAAACATCTGAAGGTGGAGGAAAAAAGTTGGAGGCGGGGAACACAAAGTCTTTTCTCCTTTTGCTACTGAAGAAATGATTTCTTTTTTAATTAGTGATGATGCCCTTTAAATTGGTGAGATCGAGATTCCACAGCTTCAGCGCCTGTGAATAACCAGCTGGGAGAAAGCTCTCCAGGGCCCCTGCAGTGGGAAAGTCAGCCCCTCTGAGCACCTGTTATTCTGTATTCTTCCTGCCTCCACATGGTTTCGCTAGGCACCGTGCAGGACAATGCAGTTACCCAAGGTGGAGGACAGGGAGAACCCTGCTTTGTGGCGAGACACAGGAGCCCACATTTGAAGGACAAAATGTAGAGTAGTGGGGTGGTCATAGGAACAGATGATGGTTGAGACCCAGGATAGTGTCCTGGAGTCCAGCAGCCAAGGTTGGTGGGGCAGATGGGGCCCTGGAGCATGGGCAGTCCTTGAGGGATCTGAAGCAAAGATAGGAACCAAGAGACTGGATTCGTGTGGGGGTATGGTGCCCCTTGGGGGCTGCGGGGTGGCTCAGCAAGCCCAGGGGGAGCGGGCACTTCCCCAAAGCTGGGTTGACAGGTCACAGCCAACTCACTGGGGACCGAGAGGCACTGAGTCATTTTTAACTTTTTGTCCCTCTTCCTGGAAAAGGAACTGCTGCCTGTTAAGCAGCCTGTGTCGAAAGTGAGAATAAAAGACATGAAGCAAGATTGTCTCAAAAGTCATCCATTGTGTAGTTGTTAATAAGGGTCAAAGGCAAACTTGAATAGATGAAATGAAACATTCATCAGAGGATTTTAAAACCCTTTAAAATAAAAATTCTTGCTGCTTTTGTTCTTCATTTCAGGGTTCACTTGGTGATAATTATAGTAACCAAAGCAACAGCAAACCCTTACAGAACTCTGTCCTGCTGTTCCAGGAACGCTGTGTTCACGAAAATCCAATGAGTAGGCACCACTATGAGTTCCACTTTAAAGGTAAGGACATTCATTAATCACACGGCTAATAAATGGCAGAGCTGGGAATTGAACCCAAGCTGTCTGGCCCCAGAGCCCCCTCTCAGCCCCTTCACTGCAGCTCATCACTTGGCATGCCCGACACAGGCCAGCATTTAAGAGCAGCGTTAACTTGGCCAAGGCTGCTTCAACGCTTGGTCTCTGTTTCCTCATCTGTAGAATGGGGGTGTGGGCAGTGAACTCTGTGAGCTCAGTGGTCACTTCCTCCAGCTATGCTATTATTCTGCTTTGAGTTAGTTCGGTAAGTATTCGAGCCCCTACATGGCCCACACATGGGCTGGCCCTTTGCTAGGCCATGGGTTACGGAGAAAAGTAAGATCAGCCTGCTTCTCCGAGGAGCCTGTGTCCCTCCACGGGAAGCAGTTGCGAGGCCCAGGCTCCCTCGCCAGCAGTCAGTGGCTGGGCAGGAAAGTCTGATAAGAGAAGATGGAGGCAGAGCCCCTCCGGGAACTGTGGTGGCCACACAGCTCTCAGTAGCGAGAGCCTCTGTGAAGGCTGCTGAGAGGGGAGTCCTCATGAGGCCAGTAGTCCCCCCAAACTAAGCCCTCAGGACAAAGATCCAGCCAACCCTTCAGTGTCACCATAGAGCCAGTCCATCCTCATCACTGTGCCTCTGTGCTCCATTGTCCTGGGGCCTCTCTTCCCCCTACACCCAGAAGACTTTCCTCCCTCTCTTTTCTGAGTGTCCCTTCACTTCACACGTGGTCCCTGCTTCCTGGGTAACCATCTCTGGAGTTGACACTTTGCCCCCTCACACCCTCCTTTTGATCAGGAGCTTCGGTTGACCTCCTTGTGCTCACTTTCCACCTTCAGATCATTGCTCTTCCTCTCTTGGGAGCACCTGGAAAACCCAGATCCTTTCCTAGCAGTGCCTGCCACCCTGGCCTCCCTGCTCATCTGCCTCAGTCAGGAGTACCTGGACCACCAGCTCTGTATTGCCTCACCTCCTACCATCAAAACATCAAAGTTGATTCTCCCTCCACCACCCAGTATGATCATTTTAGGGTCTTCTTCTCCGTCAGCCTGAGCCAGCCACCCCCCATTCACCCTATCCCCAGGCTCATACCAGGGCTTATCTCCTTACAGGTTCAAGCCTCTCTCCTTGAAGTGCCCACCTCTAGCCGTCCGGCTGCTTCTCCACCAGCCTCCCTGGCCCTCTTTCACCCTCACTGGGGCATTAAGCGCTGACTCCTCTGCTTTCCTGCCTGTCCACGTTCCTCTTACTTCCACTTCCCCAACTTCCAGCTCTGCAATCACAGTCAGCACTCTCTTTATGACAAACAAAACCCCCTTGACCCTTGATCTTTTCAGTTCCTCACCAGGACGACTTCCATCTCGGTTCACCCAGCTCTATTTGTTCTGAGCCTGCAGGCAGCAGGCTCTCCCAGCACAGATTTCTAAGACTACAAATCAATGCCCACCATGTTGCCACTGCCAGGCAATCCTCCAGGATTTCTCTAGTGAGCACATTTCCCCGCTTATCACTCAGTCGTGTCAACATTCTCTGCTCTCTGCACACCTCTAAGCTTCCCTCTGTCTCTTCCCTGACTCCCAGCAGATGGCCTTGCCTCCTGCTTCAGAGAGAATGACGTGTTACTGGAAAGGAACTCGCTCACCTGCAGCAAATCTGCTCACCTCACCTTTTATCTGTCTCTCTCCCACCTGGACTCTAGCTGTAGTTGTTCTTAATTTAGTGAGTTTAGTTGACATATATATACACAGTTAAAAGCATAGCACACTATAGGCTACCTTCTACGGCTTACTTTTTAATTTAACATAGAGTGTGTGATTCATTCATTTCATTGCATGTACCTGCATTTCATTTGTTTTAACTGATCTTAAGTATTGTGTGTGTGAAAATAACACAAGAGAATGGTAAGCCAGGATTCAGGATGATGGTTACTTCCTGTGAGAGGAGGCCAAGAGCATGATAGGGAAAGAGGACACAGTATGTCACTGTCAATATTCCTGTTATGATGCTGGGTGATAAGTTCATAGCTGTGTCTTATAATACTAATTTTAATACATAAATACCTCTGACAGTCACCTACGATGAGAATGTTTCATGAACCAAGACATACAATGGATAATATTACATCATTATTGTTATGTAATCTTGTTATATTATACATTAATCATAATCTTACATTATTTGTTATGGGTTATATGTTATATAGGTGCATGAATTATATATTACGTATATAAACACCTACATATGTATTATATACTATGCTAATAAATAAACAGAACATAATATGCTAGTATATCTTCTATTATGTATAATTTAATAAATAATATCATACTATATCCTGTTATATGACATGGCACATAATCTTTAATAAAATAAGAAATCTGTCAATATATATTGGTAATTAATAAAATTTTTTAAAAAAGCCCACAGCTTTTAACGCCGACACCACTCCTGCTGTCACTATCTTTCCTCTTACCTTTCATGGTCGTGGTCCTCACGGTGCTATCCGTTCCCCCTTTCATCTCCTTATCCTGAACCTTCCTCCTCCTCCCTTCGCATGCTGGCTTCTGCCCCGTGGTCCCTCTAGTCACCAGAGGCCTCTGGGGCACTGATTTGCAGGCACAGTCTCAGGCCCCAGCTCACCTGGGTGTTCGCCGCCTCTGCTACCGCTGGTGGGGGCGGGGCAGGGGGCAAAGTGCACCTCTTGTCCTGGAAGAGAACACAGCACAGACTCAGTGACCAGCAGCAGGTGTGGCCCGGACCTGCAGGACTTGGGGGAGAGCCAGACTGTCTTCATCCAGAAAGGGGGCACTTGGAGTGTGAAGAAACCCAGTTCTCACTGCCCCTGAAGTGAGGAAAACACCCTCAGGTGAGTTAAAGTGCTTATGACATAGGTCTGTTGGCTGGAAAGGACAAACGGGCCCCTAAGAGGAGGTTAGGTGATGTTCCAGGCCCCACGAAAGCCCTAAGGGCTGGCTGGGAAGCAGGCTGGACGCTCCACTGGACCCAGTGTCCCCTCGGGGGTGGGGCCTTCTGGAACAAGCAGAAAGCCCTCGGTCTCTGGGGGGAACGCGGCAGTGTGGGAGCATCCCTGCAGAGAGTCAAGTGAATTCAGGGCCTGTGGGATCCGTTTGTATGGCCACATCGAGCCTCAGCAGAAGCCACAGCAGGTGTGGATTTCTGTCTCTCCAGCTGTCATCTTCGTGTCTGAGTGCCAGGCTTCAGACCCGATCCCCTGGGGTGCTAGGACAGTTATAGACAGAGGCGGCTCGGGGAGGCCCCAAGAGGGCTGTACTGGCCTTCCTGCCGACACGATTACACGAAGATCAAACAATCCATCGATGGGAAGAAAATAAGAACCATGATCACATCTGGACCCCAAGCTTAGATGTGGTATATGGGTGACATTTATCAACAATCCAGTGAGGTTCTGGCCAGGGCAGCAAGCCAGGAGTGACACTGAGGAGCATCATTGTGCAGAGGCTGGACTGGGGATCTGCAGGCTCCTCCCAGGAGAAGCCTCAGTGTTTGGGAGGTGGCTAACATGCCTCCTTCGTGTCACCAGCAAGTGGTGCCACCTGCAGAAAATCAGCTGTAATCCTGGGATGGATCAGCCCTGAGTGATGTGATAAAAGCTCCTACAAGAGGGGGTGCCTGATGGACAGTGAACCAACCAACAGGCTGATGAGATTCCCAGCTGTGTTTATCGTGCTTTCGTAGCCAAGAGTGAGGAGAGAGTTGAATGGCTCACCATGAATATTTTAACAACTTGAGATGGTTCCATGTCTCACTGCATTTAAGTGTCACCTGGAGGAATTCAGGCAGTGTTTAGACCCAAGGGAGGCTAACGGCCTCTTGGTTCCTCATCAACCTGGCATGCCCACCAGCCCTCTATGGCCAGACCTTGGCAAGTCCCTTCCCTTGTTAGAACAAAACCTTTCCCACGCACGCCTGTGGTAAGCTTTTGTTTTTTTAATTAATGGGAATGAAGATATTTTACAGCCTCCTCAGACCTTTCCTTAGGGCTTCTCGCCTTAGACCACGGCAATGGGGCCCGCTGCCCTCAGTCCTGCACTGCAGACGGTCCCCCTGGCCCTGACACTTCCTCTGGCCACGCCCTCCATTGGGTGGAGTCAGCAGGGCCAAGGGGACATGGTCATTGGCTCCTTTCCGTGCTCTAGAAACCCAGGACCACGAATGCCCTGCCTCAGCAGCCCCTGATCCATTTCTATTGCCTGCACCGGCTCTCCCCGGAATTCAGATTCCCAGGATTCACAGAGAGGCCAAAGGGCAGCTGTTTGCATGGAGGTTATAGGCAGAGCCGGAAGTGAATTCTGAGCGTCCCCCTGTGCACATCCAAGGCCTCTTATGGCAAGGGATGGACCCAGCATTGGGAAGAAAAGAGTCAGGCTAGTGATCAGAGTCTTGGAATCAGCTCTCCCCACACACTCACTTTCTTTGCAGGACTCCCCTGAGTCTGGGAATTCTAATTTTGAACCTGGCCTTCCCCCTGATAATGAATGTATATTTGTAAAGGTAGGACTTTAACCTACTGCACTTAATATGTTTAGATATATAGGATGTGAGCTCCCAGGTATGCTCTGGAACTGCACTTCCAAAGGTCCAGAGCATTTATGTTGGCTCTACTGGGACTGTAAGTGGCAAAGACCGTCTCCAGAGAGGAGGGGCTCCTGCTTCACGCTCTGAAGCCAGGATCTACTGAGAGGATAAAACAATGGACACTGAGACCCTCAATTGTAAATAGATTTAGAATAAAGCCAAAGGTGTGTATGACGTGTGTGCGCACACAAGCACCTGGGGAATTGTGTTGTACATGACTCTGAGTGTGTATGTGGCTGTGCGTGCGTGCCCCTGGTGATGTATGTGGTAGTGTGTATCCTATGTGTGTGTGTGCGCCTGAGGACGTGTGTGGTTGTGTGTATGCTATGTGTGTGTGTGGTACATGAGTCCATGTACGTGTGTGTGTATAGGGAAGTATGTGGAGCAAAGCCAGTGTGTCTGCACGTGTGTTTGTGTGTATGTGCATGCATTAGTTTTAACAGTAGAAGCTGTCTTTTAGAATTCTGAAGTAGTAAAATTTGTATGATGTATTTCGCTGTATAATTCAAAATTAAAAAATCTTCAGTCACCAGAAATTTATTAACCCCCGATTCTGATTTTTTTCCATATTGATATGTCTTCATTTTACTGATGAGGAAACTTAGCTTAGAGATGTTAACTGACTCAACCAAGGGGATGGAGCCCGAGCGCCCAGGGCCAGGACGCAGTCCAAGCCACGCTGCTCCAGAGGCCTGGGGCCCTGCTCACGATTACACGTGGCCTCTTGGCAGGGGAACAGATTCTGATGGTCTGTGGCCAGCGTGCAGGCTGTCCAAGCCGGGGACTCGGGAAGCCAGGTGGAGAGTACCAGACAGCAGACAAGAGTGAAGCCCTGCTCAGAAGTCAGAGAGGTTCCTAGGTCTTGGATGAGGAAGGAGGCTCACTGCTCAGCCTTGATCCCTTTGCTAGTGGCCAAAAGGGACCAAGGCATACGAGAGCACTTCTGAGAGCTGCCTGCCAAAACCTGGAAAAGGACTGCTCAGGACTGGCTCTGCAGTAGGAGCAGAGGAAGGAAATGTAGCCTCTTGGTGGACATTCTTGGTGATGGCAGTAGGAGGCCTAGCAGCCTTGTTATGGGGGTGGCAGGACAGGGTCCTAGTGGATGATCGTTTTCACGTGTCTTAAAAATCATTGTTTCATATATTGTATCCATTTTGTGGTTTATTTTAGGATGGTAAATATGGTCTCTTTTACTCCATATTAGCTGGATTGATTAATTTTTTTATTGATAATTTTCTCTTCAATGATTTGGAAGGTATATTGCCTTTTAATGAAAATTTTCTCTAAACTTTTATAAATTATCTCTAAGTTCATAACTTTATATGTAATTGGACCAGTATTCCTTTAACACTATCAAAAATGAAATAATCTATTAGATCCTGTACCACAATAATGATAAATTTAGCATATTTTACCTCTCTGCTGTTCCAGATTGTGTGTGTGTGCATGTGTGTGTGTGTGTAGGTCCCCCAGTTACTACTTTTTGACAGTTGCTTTCAGTTTGTTATATTAACAATGAAAATATAGGTATAAACTTCTTGGATTTCATTGCTCACAACCACAATTTAATACCATGTCTTTCCCACTATTGACTTATTTACTTATCATGATTTTCAAATCAACTGGACACATGATTCATTAAGTTTTTTCGAGTGCTGGACTTGGAACACTTTCATGTATATATGCAGATTTATATTCTCCTCAACAACTCTCAGCGTGTTGTTGATGGCCCAAGACTTGTTTTAAAATATGGCATTGTTTTTCATCACCAAAAAAACAAAAAAGTTTTCTTGATTTAAAGTCCTGTCTTTTTATGACTGGCTAGACTTGTCAGCTGGATAGAGATTTCCTTAACCTTCCTCCTTCTTTTCGCCATAACTCGTATTCATTGAGATGCATGTTTTTACCATTTCTCAGATGGGCTTCCACTTTGACTTCTGCTTTAAACCATCACCCCACTCTTTTTCTCCATACTTATTCCTGAAAAAGTGAGCTCTCTATTGGATTAAAGTTGATTCCCGTCAGAGATGTGTGGCTCCCTGTCCAAAGGTCCAAATGAAGAGAAAAGGAAAGATTCCTGTTTCTGGTGGTTACATTTTGTCAGCTTAGAGATCTAGTTATCCGTGTTCCTGCGGTGGAATATGCAATATCTTGGCTCAGAGTTTCCTTTTTCTGGCTTACTATTGGAGCCGTATTAGCTGGAGTCACGGCGCTGTAGCCGTTGTCAGGATCCCGGGGCTGAGGCAGCCCCTTTCCACCCTTGTTGTTTTCATCTTGCAAACTGGGTCCCAGCTATGCGAACCCTGCACATGGTGGCCAGGATCGCCCCCCATGTGACGTGTCTCCAGTTCCTCGGCGTCCCTCACTGCTATCAGCTAGCTCCAGTAAGTGCATGAGCTGGCTTCCACTGCGGTCCTTCCTCCTTCCTCTCCAGGCACTCCCTCCCTTCCCACTAGTTGTCCTAATACCTTCTGTCCTGCGCTACAAAACTGAAGGAATTCCTCAGCGTTTCCAGCAGGTAGATGGCGCTCTCCTATGTTTGGACTCCAGTGTTTGCAGTGGAAAATTAGGAGGAGGAAAGGAAGAGCTTGGGGGTTCTCCGTATCTAGGGGCTCCCTATCCAGCAGATTCAACTAACAGTGGTTTGAAAATATTCATGGAAAAACAGAAAGTTTCAAAAAGCAACACTTGAATTTGCCATACAATGACAACAACTTACATAGCATTCATGTTGTATTAGATACCGTGAGTACTCTAGAGATGATTTAAAGTACACAAGAGGACACAGCAAAAGAGAATGTGACAACGAATGTACGTGTATATTCATGTATAACTGAAAAATTGTGTTCTAAGCTGGAATTTGATGCAACATTGTAAAATGACTATAACTAAATAAATGTTTGTGTGTATATATATATACACACAAATATATATAAATTACATGGGAGGGTGCGCATAAGTTCCATGCAAGTCCTATGCCATTTTATACAAGAGGCGTCAGCATCCATAGATGTTGACGTCAGGGGGGAGTCCTGGAACCAGTGCCCCATGGTTACAAAGGGATGACTGGAAGTCCAGGCTCCTTATCTCAGCCTGTCAGGTCCCCACGTTGTCTGAATCCTACCTGTACCACACTTCCCTTGTCACTCTCCCCCAACCCTGGCAGACTGCCCTCTGATTCTTGAACAGGCCACACTCACTGCGCTTCATGTCTGGCCCCTAGAAATACCCATTACTTTCTGAGCATGGCTCTGCTTTCACAAAATGGGCTGCATTTTCACTTGAGAAGACAGTGTGGAATTTCCTTTAAAAGCTGAAAATAGACAACTCATGATCCAGCCTTCCCACTCCCGGGCATATGTCAGAAGAAAACTCTAATTCAAAAAGTCACATGTACCTCAATGCTCACAGCAGCACTATTTATAATAGCCAGGACATGGCAACAACCCAAGTGTCCATTGACAGCTGATTGGATAAAGATATAGTAGTATATGTATACACAGGAATACTACTCAGCCATTAAAAAGAACAAAATAATGCCATTTGCAGCAACATGGATGGACGTACAGATAGTCATTCTAAGTGAAGAAAGCCAGAAAAATGCCATATGATATCACTTATATGTGGAATCTAAAAAAAGACACTAATGAACTTAACTACAAAAGAGAAACAGACCCACAGCATACAGAAACAAACTTACGGTTACCAGGAAGAGAAGGGGATGAGAAGGGATAAATATGGGAATTGGAAAAGTGTCCCTCTTGGGGAGTTATTGAAATGTTAGCTATCTTGATTGTGGTGATGGTTTTCTGGGTGTAGACATCTATCAAATTGATCAAATAGGACATGTGAAATATGTGTAATTTACTATACAGGAATCATACCACAATAAAGGTGCCTGTAAAATAAAAAAAAAAATGTTTGGCGGCATTGTGTCCTACGTATTTATGTGTCTTTAGTGAGTGCGTCTTCAAGTTTCCGGTCTGCCATATTTTCTGAACCAGAAGTGCCCTCTTCCCTTTTCTTTGATAAAAATGTCAGTGGGTGGCATTTATTCCCGTTGTTTCAACTTCTCTCTGTCTACTGATTATCTGTCAAATCTTTTCCAGCAAGGACATTTCATTTCAGTCCCAGAAATATACTTATAATTGACAAGTAGACATTCCCACTTGATTCGTCCATAAAAATCTCAAGCTCTGTATGTTTGGATTTACACTCGCTCAGAACTAGGTTTACTTTTTCAAACAATGGCATCACTATCCCATCTGTTTTCCGTGCCATACATCTGGGAGTTTTCCTTTACTTTTCCACTCCCTCACCCCCGTCAGTACTACAATTCTATTCCTTAATGTCCCCCAACTAAGTACCCGCCCCTCGCTCCCCACTGCATTAATTCCCACCCTTTGCTAGTCTCCCCAGTGCTGTTCTTTAGAGTGAACAATCCACTTTTCTCACTTTTAATGACTAATCTGTGTCACTCTCCTCCTTAAAACTCCAAAGAATTCCCCGCGGCGTATGTGAGGAAGTCCACGCTCCCTGATTTAACGTCACACCTTCTCATCACCTAGTTGCTGCTTTTTTTCAGCCTCAGCTTCCGGTAGTTCCCCACAGCCTCTAGCCTCACTGACCTTCCTTCCCTAAGTGCAAAGTGCTCTTAGACACGACCAGACATCTGCACTAGACACGCAAGCTGCCGAGATTCCCGTGCCCAGCACACACTCTCCTGGTCTAGGGATTTGCTGGAATCCTTCAGATGTCAGTGCTGAAGGCATTTTCTCTCTGACACCTTCGCTACCTTCTAGAACCCTGCCCCAGGCAGTGCAAGAGCCCCTCTGAACATATATATGTATATATGTATATATATATATATGTATATATATATATGTATATATATATGTATATATGTATATATGTATATATGATGCCAAGTGAGTCTTACCACATTGTTTTGAAAACCTATTTAAATTTTTCTCTTCCACGACACACTGTGATCTCCTTGAGGGATGGGGGTCTGTGTGGTATTTGTCTAGACAGCTAATGTCTGGCACAGACCCCGGGCCATCGGAAACAGTCTGCTGACTCATCAAGAAGAATTGTCATCTTTGCAACGTATGAAAGACTACATGATCTCTGATCTTACACCATCCGTCAAGGGTCAAAATAATTTCACATAGAGCTACACAGGCAAGATATGTGTTTTCTTTTCCTCTTTGTGAGCCCGAGATCATAGGCATCCTGGAACGGAGGTGTCACTCAAAGCTGTCTGTCCCCTAGACTTTCACGCCCAGCTTCAACATATTTTTTAGAAGTTGTAGGGATACGTGTACATCACCCCGTCTTAGAGTAAACGGTGCTTCAGCCTGACCAAGTGTAATGTCCATATAAAAATCAGAAATCTTCCAAACTGAAGCCTGAGGAAACATTTCCCTTCTCTCCTTCCATTCTGTCTGCCATCTGCATCCCACATCCCCACTGCTCATCTGCGTCAGGCCACGTTCTATCTAGAAACATTTCCGGTGGGACACTTGGATAAGAACTAATTACAGCAGTAATGAAACTGGTTCCATGAACGTAGGCTCTGCACAACAAGGATGCTTTGACCGGAGGCCTCAGCCGCGGCCTGCAGGGTCTGTTCACGTTTTCTGCCTGGCTTCCCTGCAGATGTTGTGCAGAAAATCAAGCCTGCAGTTAAAGTCATAGAAGGCCCAAGAAATCCAGAAAAATAGAGTGAGATTCATCTCCTTGGGAATATTTTTGAAAACCATCCACTAATAAGAAGAAGAGATTTATGAGGTTCGTTTCGGAGCAGATGATGTCCAACTGCAGGTGGGTCAGTTTTGTCATTGATGCTCGCTAGTTGGCTTTCTGCTGCTTCTAACACGCCGCTTTTAAGAGAAGTGGCCTGAGTCGGCCCTCAGAGCAGAAAGGTGAGCTGGGCCTGGAGACAGCCAAGCTCCTCTGCTGTGTAGTGACCCGCTGAGAAGGAAGGGTTGGCCCAGGGCTTCCTCTGACTCTCTCCCTCAGTTATAAACTCTATGAAGGGAAAATGGAACAAAAATCTTAATTCAATATGGTATTGTCAAAGTATAAAAATAATTGTCTTTGGAGGGGATGGTATATTTCAAGGGGTAGAGTACGTGCTGGATTCAATTTGCGGTACCTCAATGTAAAAAAACAAATAAGAAAAAGTCTTTAAAAAAAGAAAAATAACAAAGAAGAAAAGAGATCGCAAACAACCCCAGTTAAAAAATAAAAAAAAGTCTTTTAAAAATAGTAGTCAGCAAGGTCTTTTGCTGGATTAGGAGTTTGGGATTAACAGGTACACACTACTATGTATAAAATAAATAACCAACTCTCAGGTCCTTAATAAATTATTTCAACCTGAATCCTTTTTCTTTTTTCCCCTAAGCAACCCGTGGAAGCCTCTGAAATTCTCAACTTATAAAATAATTCATTTAAAGGTGGTTTGAAAGTTACTGGTTAAAACAGTTATTTGTGGTTCCATGAATATAGGTCTAGTAAGAAAGACAGTCAGTAAACTAGTAAGCAAATAAATATATGATGTACTGCCAGGTACTAATAATGACACAAAGAAACATAAAGCATATTAGGAGAGAAAATGTTTGAATAGGAAATATGTGCGTGCTATTTTAAATAATCTGGTCAGATAAGTCCTCTCTGAGGGTAAATAATTTGAACAAAGTCCTGAATAAAGCAAAAGAATAAGCCACGTAGGTAGCAGACAAGAAAAGCCTCCCAGGCTGGAAGAAGTGTAAGTACGAGACTTGGAGTTAGAAACACAGCTGTCCTGGTGGGGACCATCGGGGCGGTGAAGATGGGCTGGAGCAGAATGGTGAGAGCTGAGGCTGCAGAGATCGGTGAGGGCCCGGATCACATAGGGCCTTGGTAGGGACTCTGGATATCCTTCTGAATACAATGGAAAATCACGAAAGTATTTTGAAAAGTGGAACAACTTGATCTGATTCATACTTTAATAAGACAGTTGTGGGTAACGTATGGGGAATAAGCAATGGAAGCAGGGCAAGGTAAGCTGATGGGAAGCCAGTGGGAAGAGTGCTGCTGACCTGGAGAGAGACAACGAGGTTGAGCTGGGATGATGGCGGGAGACTGGCTGAAAGGGGGACACGATTTAACAGTAACGGTCACAGGCCTTAATGCTCGAGTTGGACACAGGCACAGAGTGGTACGGGGTTATGGGTATGTGATATTTGGGGATGGGCCACAGTTTTTGTGCAGAGACCTGACAGGAGAATAAAGTGGGGATGTTGACGTCGGTAAGAAACGTTGGTGGGTTTTGAATTCCCCCTTGAGTCGCGTCTCTGTATCTCTGTAGATGACGTCAGCAGAGCAGGGATGGGTGTTCCTACTTCTGCAGAAAATTGCGTGTCCTCCTCATCGACTAATTCGAGAGGCCGACCTGCCCATCCAATTGCAACATCTTGAATCTGCTTCTTTCTATCCAGGAGGAGATTTCCAACTAAGATGCCAATCAAAAATTCCTGTGTCCAGAGTTAGAGCTGTGTGCCTTGGGGAGGATCTCAGAGACGCCTCCACAGAGGCTCGGTGTGCTCTCTCTCCCTCAGAGCACACAGTTACCTTCAGTCCGCTGGGTCTCAGCAGAGAAGATTTCACACAGAGCCCCTCTCAGGCCCTGGGGACCAACCACCCGCTTGGCCGAGCTCTGAAAATGAGCACGAGTTCCGGCAAAGGGCCTTCTCCAGGGGGCCATCTGGCAGATTACATGAGGACAGTGTACAAAAGAGTGGGAGGGTTGATGGTATAAATGCATTTTAATTTTTGCTCCGAAACTGATTCTGTCCTTCCGTTTTGTTAAGCAAGTGTTCTTGGGCCAGACATGATTCTACTTTTTTCTTTCTATTTGATCATCCAAGAGGTTTAGATAGGGGATTTGTTTTAGGGTAAGAATCTTTAAAAAAAACCTTGCAAATAGCGTCTTGTTAGGCATTTTGACAAGTGAATTCTCCAGGCAGTATTGAACCCCCTTGTTCCTCCAGGGGGTCTCAAAAGGTATACATGTTGCAATTCTGACCCAAAACCAATGAGCCTTTTCTTTTTTTAAGAACTTCACCATGGACAAAAGATGTCACTAAAGAAGGTGAGAAAAGAGCAGGTCCCCATAATCCAGAGTCCCTCCCAAAGAGCCGACAGAAGTAAAGAGGAGATGAACGAGAGAAACGTTTTATTTATACACACGCAGGAGCCAACGAGAAAAGTACCTACCATGTTAAATGGTGAAAGTTAAAGGCTTTTTTATCAACCTAACTTAATAGGGAAAAGGGAAAGGAGAGAATTGGCTTCCATGACAGGTTTTCTTCTACATCTTTTGAATCTCAGTTATCTTCAGCTTGAAGAGCTTTTGTATTAAACGTGGGTTCCATCTGACTTACCATTACTCGAACTTTGTTGTTCTTTTTTAAGATTCACTCATGTATTCTGACCCCCTGGATTTTCCACGTGAATTTTAGATTGATTTTCAATTCCTGCAAAACACCACCTGGGATTTGGGTAGGCATTCTTTGAATCATCAGATCTATTCGTGGACTATTGTCATCTTAGTAGAATGAAGCCTTCTGCTCCATGAATATGGGACTATTCTCTTTGAATGTAGGTCTTAATTTCTCTCAACAGACTCTCTCATCTATTGTAGTCTTCAGTGTCCAAGTCGGGTACTTCTTGCTCACCTCTATTTGATGCTGATTCAGAAGAGACACGACCTCCTGGAGAACCTCTGCTTCCACTGAGCTGACATGGAACTGAGTCCTGAGAAGGCTTTAAATTCTTTTAAAAATAGGATTAATGTACTTTAATTACTCCATAGTTGAGTAATGAATGGGTCACATTAGCATAGGATTTTAATCCTTTTAGAATTAGTAGAGTAATACAGACACATTACAAAAAATTGAAATATTGCCTAAAAGAGAAGAGATTTGTAATTCCCATCCACAGCGGTGACTGTCATGAATGATTTGGTGCTTATATCTCAGTCTCTGTGTCTCTCAGTATGTCTCTCTCCATCTCTGTCTATCACACACTCACAATCAGATCAATTTCCATCTATATTGATTTCACACATATGTGGTTGTGCAGATGGGACCCTGGATGCAGAGAGTGGGTCTGCATACTTCGACCCTGAGGCCTCCCTTGACATTGGGTTGAGATCAGGCACCCACTTTTCCAACTGCACAGCATTCATTCATCCACATGAACCGGAATGAATGGACCCCATCCCCTCTCCATCAATATTAGTGTTGCTTTAATTCCAACTGTTTCAACCAGTGCTGTGATGAACACCCTTGAAAAGGCATCTTTGAATAGGTGTGTAAGGATTTTAATGGGATGAACTGTAAGTATCAGATCTTCTGGGGAAGAGATGCATCTGTGGCCCTTTGATGCGTCCTGCACCCTGTTCTTCTGAAGAGGAGCGTCCCTTCACTCTTCACTCCAGGGGATCTGCTGGAGCCTCTGCCTGCTTACATTGTCACCAGGGCTGGTTGTCACCTGACTAAAGAACCGCCAGTGTGATGGTGACCAATGCTGTCTCTGCAGTGTTTCCGTCTGCCTCTGTTCTCACCTGAGAGGTCAAGCATCTCTAACACACACTGGCCACCTGCATTGCCTCTCATTGGAACTGCCCATGCCTGTTCTGTTTCTGTTTAGAACACTTGGTTTCGAAAGGATTTTGGACTAAAGGGATGGGCAAAATTTCTCCAACCTTGGGTTTTGAGGAATGCATTTTCCAGGTTGTGCTTTGTCTTTCAAGCAATTTTTCTGGGCTTTTACTAATTTTTTTGATTCGTTTGGTTTTGATTTTGCCACAGAAAGAGCTAAGCATCTCCCTTGTGTCTTCTGGCTGTGGTGTCACAGGGGGAACAGCAGTGTCTACCCTGAGATTATGCACAGAGTTACTAAAAGGGCTTCATTTTGTGCATCACATCTTTAATCCCCCTGGATATCCCCTGAAAATAATAAAAATGCTGTTTCAAGTGAAAACAAACAAAAATCCTCAGCCCCAGCTTAAAACATGTGGGCAGGGAGGAAAAAACCCTTTTTTAAAGTTTCATTGGCAGGGAACAACCAGTAGAGTTAAAGACACGCAAAGAGAAAGAGGACTTGGGGTTGCCAGGGGCTGGGTGAGGAGGGAGGGGAGTGCGTGCTCTGGATCCAAGGTTTCACCTTGAGGAAAGAAATAGTGTGAAACTAGATGGTAGTGATGGTCGCACAACATTGTGAATGCCTCTAATGCTCCTGAATTGCACAATTTAATAGGGGAAATGTCTATATTTTATTACATGAAACTCTGAAAAGAAAAATAAAGGATGTCATAAATGATGTGAAACAAGCAAAGGAAACTAAAGAAAGTGAAACAAAAACATCTCCAGCGGAAGGGACGTCAAGTTTGGGGGGGGGACTGATGATGGGATTTTGGAGAACATTTTGGAGAAGAAGGTGTGGGTGGGTGCAGAGGGGTCTCTGCCCAAGGGGGTGGTGATGCCTGAACTGGTTCTCCATTGCCCAGCAGTCCAGCTGCAGATGCAGGTTCAGGAGGAGCTGCAGGAGCGGCAGGAGGGAGCTCGGGGTCTCCTGCTGGATCCAGTTCGTCCCATTTTTGGTCTCTGACATCTTCCCATGCCCCTGCCTCCACTGTAACTATTGGATGTGGAGAGAGTTTTAAGTCTTGTGGAAGAGCTCATGCTGTGAGAGAGGAAAAATTTACGCACCTGCCTCCCTTTCCATGTGCCTCTACAAGGACAGAAACCTTCCCAGAGCTTTCCAGACAGCTCCCACCCAGAAAGTGCCTCCAGGATGTGTTCTGTGACTGAATTTTTCCAGACAGGTGTTCTGAGGCCATTCTTTTCTCTGGTCCCAACAGTAGCCTCTAGGGACACCTCCCTGTGTGGCCCAGACCTCACCCCTCCCTCACCTACACACATACACCAGCCCTGCATTTCTGATCTTTGGTCTCTGCTTCGGGGGCTCCTGGACCTCCACGTGACTTGCAGCGAGGTGGGCACGGTGCTCCAGGTCAGACCCGGGTGTGCTGAGCTACCCGTCAGCCCCAGGTAGGTCCCTGGGAGAGTCCTGGGTGATGTCTGGGTCGGAGGCCTGCCCCACTGATTTGTGGGCCATGGTGGTGGGGACCCCTCCATATCCAGACCCAGCAGGAGTCTGTGCTGGCCCTCAGAAGAGTGACACACCAGCCCTTCACTTGGGGAGGGGGCGTTGGTGTTCTTATTCATCAGCTTCTGTACAATATGTGGTATCTGACTCTGCAATGAGTGACCAGCAGCTGACCCAGCATGGAAGTCTCAGAGTCCTTCCCGGCCAGGAACACTCCTGATTCTGTAGACTCTACCCTCTGCTGCTAGATCAGACCGGATCTTTGTTCAGCTCAGACATCCGGGAGGGAAAATACATACCCAGAGAGCATGGGCTCCACCTCGGGCAGCAGGACCCTTCCCCGGCTCTCCACATCCCAGCCAGCCAGCTTTTTCCTCGGCTGTCTATGCGACCGGGCCCCCCAGGCCTCTGTCCTGCTCTTTCTTGAGGCAGATACCCACCCCCAACATGACTGCTCCACCTCCACCAGCCAGGAAGGGGCCGTGTGGCTACCTGGGTGGGATCTGAGTGGTGGCCCAGCCTGGGCAGGACTGCCCTGGGACTCCCTGTGTTACCTTTGGGTCTCTCTTGCCAAAAGGCCAGAGGCGCCTTGGGTGAGACCTGACCCAGTGCCGGCAGCGTTGGTAGAACCCCTCGCTGCGGGCTTTCCGGGGCTGCGGCCTCGGGATATTGGGATGCAGCAGAAAATGCCTCTGTCTCCAACCAGGTGAGCTGAGTAGGGACTTCTCTACAGAGTGGGTGCCTGGTGACTTCAGTTCCAAGTTCTGTTGGGCTTTATTGCCAGGGAAGTGAGGTCACTTCCTGGGGTCCACTTCTCCAAGCTTCCTCCTGACACAAAGCTCCTCAAGGGCCTTTCTGGGCTGCCAATCTCTCATTTATCACTCCATGCCATGTCCACACACAGTGACACCAACTCAGCCCCCCCCATAGCCCTGGGGAAGCCTGGATGCAAAGAGTGACGCAGCTCAGCAGACACAGCTGGGTTCAGACCTGGCTCCCCCTACTCAGCAGTGTTATCATCCTGGACAAGCCACGTGCCTCTCAGGGTCTCCCCAATCCCCCATCGGCACAGTGGGGATCATTCTGGCCCCTGCTTCCTAGAGAACCCATCATGTCTCTAGACCTAGAAACAACTATTGCATGTGTCACCCCCACGGGCTGGCATCAAAGGGAGATAGTGCACAGACTCAGCAAAGGAAGGACCCCACAGAGGGCTGGCGGAGTGCAAAGCACACCCCACACAGGCCGGGGTCTGCCCTGGGGTCTGGAGAAAGTCACTTTCCTTGCTGCTTGCTTCCCCGCTCCCAGTCGTGAGACTGAAATTAAATACAACTCTGATATCGTCCGCTCTGGCATACAACCTCCTAGGTCATTCTGTCATGTTGACATACAGGCCCAGTGTCCAATCTCGGCCTCTGTGGTGGGCTACCACACAATGGCTTCCTATTTTTTTGCCTTCTGTTCCCACACCCTTGTGGGATCCCCACACCCTCCCCTGGAGGGTGGATGGACTTTGGGACCAGGTTCTGACACATAGACTGACTTGTGAAAATGTATGTGAGTTCCACTCATTACCAGCTCCAGTGTTCCTTCTCTCTGTCTCTGTCTCTCAGTGCCTCTCTGAGTTGTCTCTCTCTCTGTTTCTCTGTCTCCCCCTGCTTCTCTGTGTTTCAGTCTGTCTGTCTCTTTTCCTGTATGTATGTGTGTATATATTTATGTTTATATGTGTGTATTTATGTGTGTGTATTGTTCGGGTCCAGGGCAGGTCACTTCTGAAAATCCCTTGATGACATATTGATTATTTTGAATTCATGTTACTGAAGAAACATTATCTTTGAAAATTGTGCAAGCACTTCGGTGGGATCTTCTCTAAGGCTCAGCACTGCTAGGGAAGGGATGCACCTGTGGCACTTTGATGTATCCTGCAACTTGTTCTGCCGCAGAGGAGCGTCCATTTGCTCTTCCTTCCAGGGTACCTCCTGGGGCCTCTGCCTGCTCACGTTGTCACCAGGGCTGGTTGTCACAGGGCTAAAGACCTGCCAGGGTGATGGTGGCCAATGCTGGCTCTGCAGTCTGTCTGTCTGCCTGTGTCCTCACCTGAGAGGTCGAGCATCTCTAGCACAAACCGGCCACCTGCACTGCCTCTCGTTGGAACTGACTCTGTGTGTTTTGTTTCTTTTCAGAACACTGGGCTTCAAGAGATTTTTGGACCACAGGGATGTGAAGCTTTTTTCCGACCTTGGGTCATGAGGAAAGGTTTTTCCAGGCTGTGGTTTGTCTTTCCAGCTGTCTTTCTTGGCCTTTGTTTTCTGCTTTTGTTTGGTTTTATTTTGCCACAAGAAGAGCTAAGCATCTCCCTTCTGGCTCTGGTTTCACACTTAGAACATCAGTGCCTACCCCGAGATTATGCAGAGTTACTAAAAGGGCTTCATTTGGTACGTCTCATCTTTAATCCATCTGGATTTTCCTCTCAAAATACAAAAATGCTAATTCACGTGAAAACAAACAAACAAAAAATTCACCCGTCCCTACTTAAGATATGTGGGCAGACAAACCAAAAAAAAGCCACCTTTTATATGATTTCATTGATAGGGAACCTCCAGGATAGGTAAAGACATACAGAGAGAGAAAGGGGATTAGGGCTTGTCATGGGCTGGGGGAGGTATGACGTGGGGTGCGCTTTGTATAAAAGCATTTACTTTGAGGAAGGAAATAGTCTGAAACAACTGGTGTTGGTCTCACAGCACTGTGAATGCAATTAATTCTCCTTAAAATTGCACAATTTAAAATGGGAAAAGTCTAAACTTTATTCTTATATACTTAAAACAAAACTAGAATATAGTATAATAGAAAAGAAAAAAAATCTGACTCCATAGAAGATCTGTCCTTTTGTCTTTAACCCTTTGCCCTCTTTTCTAGGCTTAGTTTTACTAGCTCTGCACCTTTTGTAAAACAATGTTGCCTTTAGCCTTAAATATACAGGAGAGCCTACTTTCAAGGCTCTGATCTTTAAGGATATTAACATTTTTGCACTTATATAAAGACAACAGGTTGTAGAATAGAAAACTACTTTTGTTTTGTTAGAGGATTTACAGAGGCACTATGACCTGGTCTCCGTAAACAGCTGCAAACCAAGATAATGGCGGACTAATATCTTGGAGAACCATCTTCCCCATGTCAACTTCAGGCTCCTTTTCTACTAAAAAGGGGAGGGGCTGTGGTTAGTTGTTGCAAACTTCTTGGTGTAGGAATTCTTTGCTCTTGGAATCCTTTGCAGCTGTCCACGTGGGTCAGATCATGGTGTTTCTGCAAAACCTGCAACAAAACAAACTTTTTCTATTCTGCAACTTGTTCTGTTTATAGGAGTGCAAAATGTTAATATCCTTAAAGCTCAGAGTTTTGAGAATAGGCTCTCCTGTTTATTTCAGGCTAAAGGCAACATTGTTTTACAAAAGGTGCAGAGCTAGCAAGTCTAAGTCTAGAAAACACGGCAGAGGGTTAAAGGAAAAGGAACAGATCCAATATGGAGTCAGATTTGTTCTTCTCTATTACAGTGACTTTTGGTGAGAGCTAACTGGATGATTCCTGGGTGGGTCCTCCACTGTCCCAGGCTGGATTTCAGGCAGGATCCCTGCCAGAATCACCATGATTTTGGACCTAATCTACCGCACAGGAAGTGTCAATTATTGGATTAAAATTACCTTTCAAAATCCCTTCAATTGTCTGTAAACTATACCACAGCAGGGGATGTCTCATTGGCCAGTCAACTGCCAGTCTCCCCTGATGCAAGGGACAAGCGTCGCGGGGAGATCCATGGTGGCCTGGCCAGTGCACCTTCCTACTTTGCTCTAAAGCTTTGGCTTCCTCACTTTGACGCTTTAAAAGCTCCCTTCCCTCTTCCCACTGGCCTGGTGTGAATGAACAAGGTCCCTGCACCCACCTGGGCTGAGTCCAGGCCATGCACACAGCCCCATGCACACAGCCCATCATCTGATGTCTACCCCTGGGATCAAGTGCAAACTCTGAACTCCCCCACCCCAAAGGTCCGCGTGCCCAGTGCCTCCGCCCTAGGGGTCCAGATCACCATCAGTACCATCAACCACCCAAAGCCCAAGGCCAGTGACTGGCAGCCTGGGATCAACCTGACCCATCAGGTAAGTTGAGGCACAGGCTGCGGGGATCAGGGTGCCAAGGAGGGAATTGGAACCACCTTCAGCCCAGCCTGCCTCACCCTGTAGCCTCAGACATTAACTATGAAGTTGCACACTAGGCTGGATACCCCACTGGTGGCAGTAGTCATCATTACTGGAGCACGGATTTCCCCACCCCAACCACAGGATGAGGGATGAGTGAGTGAACTCAGGGTAGGGGTGCACTCAGAGTGAAGGGGATCCCATGGTGTGGGGGTACAGGTTGAGAGGTGTGGGGCCCGATCAGAGTGGAAATGACCTGGCCAAGAGGTGAGGGGGACAATTTCAGGATGTTGGGTGTCCTGTGCTGAGGCATGAGGGGTAAGCTTGTGGGTGTAGGGGCCATAGATTAGGACCTAGCAGGATGGAGTGTCAGGGCAGGGACCTTGGTGTGAGGAGAAGGAGCCCTGTCTTCAAGGTCTGGTGGGAGACTGGGCCTGGCCAGGGGTGGGAGGGTAGTAACAGGGAGGGGAAGTTGAGCAGGGGAAGTGGGGCTGGCGTGGTGTGGCCTGGCCCAAAGCAGTCGTGGTTCAAGTTCAGTGCCAGGACCCAGTCGGTGGCTGGGTGAAGGCTCTGGGGATGGAGACCCGGCGGGACCAGCAGGAGGGGACCCACCTGGCTCCTCCCGGCCCCAGTGGCCAGGGCCGGTAAAGCAGAAGACCCACCCTAGCAGTTTGCGCTGCGGGCGGGAGGAGGAGGGGCGCGCACGTGCAGAGGGGCAGACGCGCAGACGCCAGAACCCGCCCAGAACAAGTGGAAGCTGGCGGCAGCCGGTTGCTCTTGGACCAGCTCCTGGAAGAGGAACACGGCCTGGGGCCTGGGCCGCCGCTTGCCCGCGGCTCGGCTGCCACTGCCAGGCAGTTAGGGGGCGCTGGTGGGGGCGCGCTGCTCGGGGAGCCGGCGGGTGACGCCTGGGCTGTGCAGCTGAGGATGCGCCCAGGGAGGGGTGCGGAGGTGAGGTCCCGGCCGCGCGTCCCGTTAGGACACTTAGGCGGGTCCCAGGCGCTGCTGTGGTTCGTGGCAACCCCGGTATTAGTAGTTCCTGAACACCGCGTTTTTGCCGCCGCTTAAACCCGGGTTTAGGAGAGCAGGTACAGCCCCGGGAGGTGGGAGGGCGCGTGGACGGTTCCAGAGCATCTCCGACTGGCCCTCAGACGATGGCCTGCTCCTGGCAGGCGGGTGCGGTGCGGTCGCGAGGCCTCGGATGGAATGGGGATTGGGTGGGCTCGGTGCGATCAGTGTGCTGGGATGGCTGCAGCAGCAGCGGGAAATGGTATCAACCCCTGCGCTCTCACAGGGCAGCCACAATCCCGCCATCGCAGCTGCCGCCTTTCCCTGAGAGCACAGCACCCGCCTACCAGGAGCAGGCTGACCTGTAACCTGAGTTCCACGATCCTGAGGCAGCAGAGGCCAAGCTCAGGCCATGCGCTGGGGTGTTTGAAGCAAATCCACTGGCTCCCATGGGCAGACCCCATAACCCGCCACTGCCTTCGACCACACCGCGCCCTCCTCCCGGGAGCAGGCTGACCTGTGGACCGTGCCTGGAGCAGCAGAGGCCGAGCCCCTGACAGGCCGTGGGGAAGATGGGGGCAAGTCGACCAGCTTGCCAGGTCGCTGCCCATCTCCCTGCCGCTGCCCCATGTTCGTGGATCACTTGTTTTCAAGTCAGTGGTTTCCTGAGAGGCAGGCTTGGTGCAGTCATTTAGCGAGGGCTGCAGGGAGGGGTGCTGCCCCAAGGGGAACAGGTGGACTTGCTCCCATCTCCCCCAGGGCCAGACCTGGGGACGGCCTCTGCTGCACCAGGTTTGCAGGACGCATGCCATGTCAGCCTGTCCCTGGGAGGAAAGCTCAGTGTACTCGGGGCAGCCTCAGTGGCTGACAAGGATTTTAGAAGTGGGCTCTAGCCCAGCATAACTAACTCTCCTTTCTTCTCTTGCTTCCTCAGTTGGTGGCTGTATCGGCTTTTTCATTATAGGTTATTGCTAGATAATGAACATAGTTTTCTGTGCTATACAGAAGAAACTTTATTTAAAATCTCTTTTTATATATAGTGGCTAACATTTGTAAACCTCGAACTCCCAAATTTATCCCTTCCTATCCCCTTTCCCTGGTAAACTTAAGATTGTTTACTAAGTCTGCAAGTCTGTTTCTGTTCTGTAGATGAGTTCAGAGTGTCTTTTTCTCTCTTTTTTTAGATTGCACATATAAGTGGTATCATTTGGTATTTTTCTGTTTCTGGCTGCTTTCACTTAGAATGACGATCTCTAGCTCCATCCATGTTGCTGCAAATGGTTTTATTTTGTCCTGTTCATGGTAGAGTAGTATTCCAGTGAATAAATATGCCACAACTTCTTTATCCAGTCATCTGTTGCTACATTTAGCTTGCCTCCATGTCTCGGATATTGTATACAGTGGTGCTGTGAATACTGGTGTGCAGGTATCTTTTCACATTGGAGTTCTTTCCAGTTATATACCCAGATGTGGGATTGCTGGGTCATAGGGTAAGTCTACTTTTAGTTTTTCAGGGATTTCCATGCTTTCCATAATGACTACATCAAACTAGATTCCCACCAGCAGTGTAAGAGGGTACCCTTCCCTCTACAGCCTCTCTAGCATTTATCATTCATGAACTTCTGAGCGATGGCCATTCAGACTGGTGTGAGCTGATACTTCATTATAGTTTTGATTTGAATTTCTCGGTTTATTAGTGATATCGAGCATTTTTTCATGTGCCTATTGGCCAATTGTGTCTTCATTGGAGAAATGCTTGTTTAGGTCTTCTGCCTATTTTAGGATTGAGTTGTTTGTTTTTTTGTTATTAAGTTGTATGAGCTGTTTATATATCCTGAAAATTAAGCCTTTGTTAGTCGTATCATTTGCAAATATTTTCTCCCATTCGTAGGTTGTTGTTTCCTTTTGTTATACTTATGGTTGTCTTTGCTGTGAAGAAATTTATGTATTTAATTATGTCCCTTTGTTTATTTTTTCTCTTATTTCCATTTCCTGGGTAGATTACCCTAGGAGAATGTTGCTAAGATTTATGTCAGATAATGTTTTGCCTATGTTTTCTTTTAGGAGATTTATCATGTCTTGTCCATCTGCATCTTAAGCCTGTACTCTACATCTGTGCTTCAGTTTTGAATTTTGAGCTTCTTAGAGAAAACCTACTCTTAGCTCATACGTCAGATTCAACATGTCTAAAGCTGACTTCATAATCTTTTTTCTTGCAGCATCTCCACTTATTCAGTGGGATAATCATTCCTCCGGTCTTGAATACACCAAGGCTTGGAGTGGTCTTTGATTCATCTTTCTCTCACCACCCTCCACATTTTGTCAGCTTCTTGAACTCTATGTTTTTGGTTTCAAGTGTCTATTCTGATAGCTGATACTCTGATGAAGAGCTTTCATCCCTGATACATGAATTTTTCCTTCTGCTGAATTCTTGGATATTCTCTCCCCCCCTTTCAGTCAACCTACAGTTTTGGCGCTCCAACATCTACAGTCAAGTCAAAGACTTAACACAACCAGATATCAGCCAGGTAGTCTTGACCCTTCATCATTTTGGACTTACCTTATTTGTTCCAATCATTATGTAACTTAGCCTCCTAGGGTAACCTGTGCCTTATTAAAAACCAGGAGTCACCAGCCTTTTCCGATCCAGTCCTCAGTTAAAACAGATTAGATTTGCCCTGAGAACTAGTTGGAGCCCCATCCCCTTCATAGAGTCTTCCCTATTTATTCCAAATACTTCTAGCTCCTCTTTGTATTCCTGCACTGTTTATGATCAGTAGCCTGTAATCTTGGCTTTGAGTTCTGACTTGGTACCATTCCTGGGTGGTTTCCAATGTGTCTCCTCACTTAGCTGGTAACTGGAGAAGACTCCCTTGTTCAGCCTCCTTTATACCCCTCACCCTGCTTAGCATCGGGCAATAACAGGCACCCAGGCAGTGCTTACCTACTTTATTTATTCACAGGGGTGGTGGTGTGGATTATAGCTAATAACTATTAATTCAATGTTGCAATTAAAAAAGAAAGCCAAGAAAATCCATAAAACTTTATCTCCATGTTCAGTTTAGCGCTTTACCTCAATAGTTTTCTTAAGACTGTGTTTACATTCACATAGTGTTCATTTCTTGTACAGTTCCCTGAGGCAAGCAGGTGAGATGTCATTATGTTTGACTTTCATGTTACATTTCATATTGGATATATTTGTGCAATGACAAAACCTTCATTTATAAGTAAACAGCCGGAAGCCCAGAGAGACTAAGAGCCTAAACCAGGATCACCTGGTTAGTGTTTGGCACAGGCCAGGACCACGGTTCACATCTTCCAGCTGATCCTCTTCTGGTGCCTTTTCATTCCAGTGCTGGAAAATGTAGCCCCATCAGCCAAACGGCCAAGTCACATTGCTGCCCCTTTACCTGCCAGTGATGGCAGTGCTACAAAAATTGGCAAAGGAAAGGTCAGAAATAGGAGTGATAAAAGACATGGAAGTGCTGGAAATGGATCCTCAACCTCCTCCTCCATATTTGAGCGCCTCACAAGTGTCCCACTCTGACAGTGCTGTTCATTGTTTATAACATAGCCTTAAAATCAGACTGATCTTTTATAGGACATGCTTTTATCCTGGTCCCTTTCCTACTAGTAGTCACCGTCATGGGCAGAAAGTGCCTGGCTGTGCTCTGTTTGTCACGTAGGTGGGAGGGAAAGTGTGAGGGAGAGTAGGTTGAACTGAAGCCGAGCTTTTTACAACTCTGTTGTTCTAGGACCAGAGCAGTTCCACTCTTGCTTTCATCACCTCTCCACCTCCGAGTCCCAGCCACCCATTCCTGCCTGCTTCCCCACATGCCACGTCCTGGGGGAGGACAGGGTGGTGGGCAATGCCCCCTCCTCCCTCTGCTCTGGGAGGTGCAGGAGTCTGCTTTAACTTTTGAGCTGTTTTGGTAATTGGGCTTTTCCAGCTTTTCTAGACATCTCCTTTCCAGCTCTGAGAAATTGGAGATGTAACTTAACCATACATGGACTATACTAATGTATTCAGTGACATTAGTGTCATGTTGTCTGTAAGGTGTTCTGTGACTGGATAGGAGGTTTTTTATTTCACAGGATGCTTCACATCCAATTCTTAAGGCCTACAGTCTGCAGGTGTAATCCAAATTCTTACATGTCTTTAAGGTAGACATGAACATTATTTGATAATATGACCGTATGTTCATAGATTACGGTTAGTCCACCGGCTCTGTTTCTAATGAAAGTTTAAATACCAAACGCTTGAAGAAAATTTGCGGACCATGTCTTATTGCCTGTAACTAGTTGCAAAAACTGAAATCACAACTCTACCACAAGCCACAGTGTTTCCCAGTAGAGAAAGCCCTCTAATTTTACAACCTCTAAGTAATGCAGTGGTTCTTTGAGTGAGATGAGGGATGCCAGAGTATTTTTGGGGACACTAGAGTGGCATGACAAGTATTCTGGGACTGGTTACAGTTGAATCTCTACTTCCTATATCCTGGACTGATTACAGAGGCAATGTTAGTGCGGTAACTATCTTGTGAATGCAAGTGTAGCTAGGAAGACAACAGAGAAAATAGAAGGGATATAAAGTAATGGAGGGACTTCATAGAAGTACAAATGGTGACTTTGACACCACCAGCTGCTGACGTGAACTTGGCAAGAATTTGTGAGCAGTGGTGGGTGTCATTGCAAGCAGGAGAGTCCTGCAGCTTGTGGGGTGAACAGGCAAAGGGGAGAGCAGATATGGTGGCTATCCAGAGGCTATTTTTGTCCTGAATGTGAAAAAGTCCAGTCCCCTGTTCAATGTTGCAGCCACAACTTCACATGACTCAGGGCATTATTTCCACCAGAATACCATAAAAATATAAACAACCTCTGTTTCCCAAAGTGTTTGTTCTCGATCTGAGGTGATTGTCCTGTGGTGGGAGGTAAGTGGGCGATGGGCCCTATTACATCACCGCCTTTCACTAGCAGTCTACCATGCTGCTTTTCATCCTACTCCTAGAAGTGCTGTCATTCTGTTAACCTAGGCCTGTAAGACGGGCTTGCCTGAATCCTCACGTGAAGAGGGATGGTTATGTGCAGTTTTTAAAAATTGCTTGGGTCATGGGTTCCTTTGTTCCTTCCATTGGAAATCACTGTTCCAGAGCAAATAGTAGGCATCTATAGAAACTATATTGTTGGTAAGATGTCTTCAGAAGTTTTGCAGTAGGTTTAAATATTTGCTTGGTGATGGCATCTTGATTGATTGAAGGAGGCAACCCTCACTAGGGGCTTTGTGTACTTTCGGTCTGAGAGTTCCTTTACTGGCAGCAGAGTGTTCGTAGGCAGAGTTAGAAAGTTACCTGGTCTGAGAAGCCGAATTTGCCCGCAGCTGGGAATTGGCAGAAGAGTCAGTTATGGAAGGAAAGCTTTAGGATTATCTGGTAACAGAGTTCTGGGATCCAAACCAAGGGAAACCTCAGCTTTTGTAGAGTATGTTCTGTAACAATAGGCTATAGGATAATTTTTACACTTGTTATAGGATGTAGAGTTGGGGAAAGACTTAAAAGTGCAAGAACCTTAAAAGAGAATCTCCGAATATTTTAAAGAAGACAGTTCTCAGAATGAGAGCTTTTCTGGAAAAGACTAACTCTTCACTTCACAGGGGAAGCAGGGAGCAGGTGTAACTGCACTTACGGTAACTTCAAAGGTAAACCTTTCCCTCCCACTTAGCTGTTTCCTGGTGGACGTTCATCTTCCACATCTGTAGTTTTAGACCTGATGTGTCATTTTCTGGTACTCCATTCTGCTTCTTAGTGAGAGACTGACACAAAGTCACATAGCGAATGAAAAATTGCTCAAAGGACTTTATTGTTAAAAATGTAGCCCTGTGGCAGAGTGCTGCATTTGCAAGTGACTTTCGGTACAGAGAACACTTAACAGAATGCAGTGTTGTTTCTTGTTTTATTCCTTTAAGCCTTTGAATAGAAGGTGTTCTTTGCAGAGTTTCTGGAGTACATCAGAAAAAGCAGGAACCAAAAATAGCTTTAAGAAAGCACCAGTATAGGTGTTGCTTATAGTATGGTATCTGTCTTAAAGTTAATTCTTTAAAGCAGGAAGTTGTAACTCTCAATTTCTTAAGCAAATATAAACAGTCTTGACGCTTAATGACTTTCTTTGTGGGGTGAAGCTGCTTTTGCTTCCATTCTGAGCATTGAAAGGCTTTCTATGATACTTCTGCCAGTCCTCAATATTTTATTTTCCCTCTGTTGTGAACTTGTTATTAAACTTGAAGCAGATATAAATATCATTAACTTGCTGCATATGGAGATATTCAGTGTTACATAGTCAGAAAGTTTGTGTACATCTCACGTTTCTACATAATTCCCCCCTTTCCAACTGAGTTCCTGATGAAAGAATGGTGGGAAGTGGCATTATGGGGATATGTCTTACAGTACACAGTGTTTCCCCTGTTCCCTCTAGCAGATCTGGATGTTCTTTCATCTTTCAGCTTCTAGACTTACTAGCTCTTTTTCTTAAGCCAGGTGTATCTCATCCCCATGCGCACACACACATGTGTACACACACACACACACACACATTCTACCGTAGGGAGTAGCGTGCACCATCCAATTCTCCCACTCCAGCTCTGGACCCACCCACTGGAGGCAGTGTCTTGCACGAATTCATTTGTAAGTTGCTTTTTAAAACTCGAGTGGTCAGAAAATAGGACTGATATCCACACTTAGTAGGCAGGCCCTCAAGGACAACTTCTATGGTTAATGCCAGGTTATCTTAATGTTTGAGTACCTGGGTTTCATGTCTTCCTGTGCCACCTGTGTGACCCATGATTCCCACATTTCTGTCTCCTGCTAGACTTTTTCTCTCCAACTCTGGACTCTTACAATCTTCTGCTGATTTGACATCTTCACTTGAAACTCTGATATCTTAAAAGCAACATGTGTAAAAACTGAGCTCTTGGTTCTCCTACCCCCTAAACTGGTTCTTCCTGCAACCTCCCCCATTCAGTTAGTGGAAACGTAATCCATCCAGCTGCTTGGGTCAAAAAACTTGGAGTTATTTTGACTTTCACTGACATACCACATGAATTCTGTCAATAGATCTGGTTTAACACTGCCTTTAAAACATATCCAGAACCCAGCCACTTCTCACCATGGCTCCTGCCTCCACTGCTGCTTCCCTGCCCTGAGCCACTGTCCTCTCCTCCTGCACAGCCCTTCTCAGAGGCTTCCCACCTTTCATCTCTGACCCGTTTCGACTATTCTCACCCGGCAGTCAAGTGAGCCTCGAAAACCTAAGTTAGATTGTGTTGTCCTTCTGCAGTGCCTCCCCATTTCACTCTGGGTAAAAGCCACAGTCCTTACAACGTCCTCCAAGGACATACAGGACCTGCACTGACCCTTTTCCGCTGCTCCAGCCATGCCCCCGTTCAGGAACATGCGAGGTGCGCGCTGCCCTTGGTGATGGTTTTTCCGTCCACCTGGGACTTCTCACCTCCTAGTCTTAGTTCTAACCTCAGTCCTCAGTGTGGCCTGCTCTGTTATTTAATACAACATCACCCTCATCCCATACCCTCAACTCTCTTTACCTTGCCCTTTTTTCATTTTTCCATGGCTCCTCTTTCCTAACATGCCACCTCCTCTGCTGCTCTGTTGTGTGACTTGTCATCTCCACCCCCATCCCAGCTAGACTCCAAACAAGCTCCGTGATGACAGGACTTTTGTTTTGTTTATTGATCTATTCCAAGTGCCTAGACTAGTCCTGGGTACATAGTAGGCAGTCAAAAATTATTTGATGAATAAATTAAAAGACTATTTTAAAAATGAATCATCCTTTCAGGAACGGGTGAGGATAGGAAGCTGCATGAAGGAAAATGGTGCAGTAAATAATGATATTTGCCTGTTGTTCTTTGTGTGATATATATATATATATGTTTTAGTCTTAATTTGGTATCCCAGTTTCTTAATTTAATAGCTGTGTTAAGGTGTAATTTACAGGCCATAAAATTCACACATTATAATTGTACAAGTCAGCCATTTTAGCTATTTCTAGATTTGTGCAACTTTGTCCTCATAAAGTCCCCTTGTGTCCATCCATATGCAGTTTGCCATCCCCTCAGTGGCACCCTGATTTTATTTATTTATTTATTTATTTTGGCAATCATATCTCAAAAGGATAATTTACACAGCAGTACTAATATAGCTTTGCACTTTTAGAAATGACACACTTAAATATGAAATTTGCGGTCATTGCTGAATGTAGGTAGCAGTATCTGACATTGGTGAGAAGAATGGACTTGAGTGTCAGACTGGCTGCAGTCTTACTCAGCTCCACCATTTACCAAGTTACCCAAATTATTTTCTGCCTCAAGCTCTTTATCTGTTATATGGGGGTAATAATAGAATCTTACAGAGTTGTTGTGAGGATTAAGCAAACAGGGAAACAAAATTTAGTAGAGTGGCCTGCTTATGTTATTACCTAAGAAATAGCCTTGCAGGTAGAGAGCAAAATTCAAATCAGTTTCTAAAGTATATGTAAAATATAATCCAGTTCCTGCCTGGTTTGTAAACACTAATGCCTACTGAAGAATGTAAAAGCAGGCTAATTTCCAACAGAAAAGATCATTTCTCAGCATTTCTTTCAAAGATAGCTGCAAAATCACTTTTACTAAATGTTCCATGCCCAACTCTGACAGAAATTTAACACCAGGGACGTAATTATCTACATTTTTGTTAAAATGATGCTGACCATCAGGAAGTGTTCTCAATTATATTTTAGCCTTTATGTTGAGAAATACTGTGAGACTTCTTCTAAATTAATGGGTGGGGGCATTCATTGTAGCTCTTGTAGCCTGATAAGCCAGCACTAAATTATCTTTTTTTAAATTTTAATTAAAGTAATAAATTAATTTTTTGCTGGGGGTGGTAATTAGGTTTTTATTTATTTATTTTATTTTTAGAAGAATTACTGGGGATTGAACCCAGGCCCTTGTGCATGCTAAGAACATGATCTTCCACTTGAGCTATACCCTCCCCCCTAAATTATCTTTAATAAGGTCTTTTTCTTTGTTTTGTTACTTTATGTACAGATGCACAAAGCAGGGTCGTCAGAAGCCTCTCAATCACAAAGATGATAATAGTGAAAAACATTGTGCAGTGACAGTGAATCCTTGGCATATGAAGAAAGATTGTAAAGTCCTGAATGAATTAAGAAGGTATTGTTACATTAACATACATATAAGCATGGCTCTCTTACCTTTATTTTTCACTTTATAATGAAGATAATCCCCACCCGTCAAGGTTGCTTTGTTTGATAGAGGGAATATCTGAACCCTTTTCTGCAAGTTTTTTAAATATGTAAGAACAGTTAATTTATCAGAAGTGTGAATGGTGTAATCTGGTCTGTCTAGTATGGTAGCCACCAGCCACATGTGGCTATTGTGAATTGAGATGTTCTATAAGTGGAAAATACATAATAGATTTTCAAGACTTTGTACAACAAAAATAATGTAAAATATTTATTAATATGTTTTAAAAGTGTCAATCACACTTTTGAAATGATAGTGTATTGGATATTTTGGGATAAATGTAATTATTACTGGAATTAATTTCACTTGTTACTTTTTATTTTCTAAATGGGATTACTGGAAAATTGTGACTTGCACTATGTTTCTATTGATAGTGCTGGCTTCTAAATTATTGCAAATAATATGAAAAGAAAATTTTGATTAAAAATTTTGTAATTGAGTAGTTGATTTACATCATATTAGTTTCAGGTGTACAAAAGAGAGGCTCAACATTTTTATAGATTATATTCCATTTAAAGTCACCATAAAATAATGGCTATATTTCCCTGTGCTGTATGATACAGCCCTGTAACCTATCCATTTTATACGTAGTACTTTTTACCTCTCAATCCCCTACCCCCTTCCTGCCTCCCCTCTTCTCCTTCTCCCCATTGGTAACCACCAGTTTGCTCTGTGTACCTGTGAGACTATTTCTGTTTTATTATAGTCATTAATTTGTTTTATTTTTAGATATACATATAAGTTAATACATAGAATATTTGTTTTTCTTTCTCTGACTTATTTCACTTAGCATAATGCCCTGTAGGTCCATCCATGTTATTGCAAATGACATTATTTTATTTTTTAATGGCTGAACAGTATTCCATTTGTGTGTGTGTTCATGTGTATATATGCATTTGTATATATATGTATACATGTATATATACATATATATATATATATATATAATATACCACAACTTCTTTATCCAGTCATCTATCAGTGAACATTTGGGTTGCTTCAGTGTCTTGGCTATTTTAAATAGTGCTGCTGTGAACATTGGGGTGCATGTGTCTTTTTGAATTAAATTTTTCTCCAAACATATACCCATGAATGGGATTGCTGGATCACACAGAAGTCTATTTTCATTTTTTTATGGAACCTCTCTTCTGTCCTCCATAGAGGCTGCACCAATTTACATTCCCACCAACCAAGTAGGAGGGTTCCTTTTTCCTTAAAAGGTAAAAAATTCTCTACATTTACCTACTTTCCTTTCAGTTTAGGACACAGTTTGTCAAAAGCCAGATAGAATTTAATAGGAGTAAATACAGTATTTATTTTGAATGTCCATGCATTATGGATAGATATGTTATTGATGAGTTGGTTCCCTATTTTTGTAGGTGCAGATGTTTTTATAGCTTCACAGACATTTCAGTCTTGCAGAGAGAAACATTTCTTTGTATTTTGCTGAACTTGTCCGGGTGTCTTTATCGGATTTGGTCCAGGCCTGCAGAGGTGAATACACATCCAAACCTGAACCATTTGAATGTCTGCAAGATTTTAAGAGTCTAGAATATCAGATCTGGACTGTAACTCTGGTAAATGACATCAGTGACTGGACTCAAGAAAACTTCATTTGAGGGCAAAACCTTTCATAAGCCAAAAAGGCTTTGAAATTGTGGCAAAGCCAGAGACTTATGTGTGCCACATATGGCCTCAAACCCATGGGGACAACCACAGGCCTTCTGGAGTGCCATGGGAATTCCATGTGAGGAGTCCAGCACTCACAGGAATCCAACAAGTCCCTGTCTGCCAGAGAACCTTCATTGCTACTGTGCTGTTTTGAGTAAATGTCTTTTCATCAGGTTCAAATTGGTTTGTTGTTATTTTTTTGCATAAAAAAACAACTTCTTGTTCCCTGGTGAAAGTAAAAGCCTAACATTTTCTGATTTCTTTTGACAGAGAAAACATGAGCCTGTGGATCTAACCTCATCTGTGATGGTCTGCAGCTGGAAGCAACCAGATCAGTGTCAGTCCCCTTGCAGCTATTGGCTGGGAGCCTGCATGTTGCTTGGAATGGTATTTGAAACATGTCACACTAGCCATGCCTTTGCTGTGGGCTGGGAGGCGAGTCAGTCAGAATCTGTATTATGGAATGTATGTTTCAGATCCACAGTTAGGAGATCTTTTTAAATAGCCAGAGAATATAGTCATAAATATATCTATTAATATATTTATGCAAGAACCTTTTTAAAGATTTTTTATTATAAAAATTTACCCCCAAAATTGAAAATGAAAGAACAGTGGAATTAAAAATCATCTGTACCTTAATTATACATAAAGAATCATAAAATCCTTCTAAACTTTTTTGTTCAAATGAAGATATTTTTCCCTCCCAAAAAGGAAAATTATTATTTCACATTTCTTTGCTTTCTCCTTTTATTATATATTCCATATGAATAAATATAAATCTTTTAAATCCCTTTTAATGGCTGTTTAACACATTATTGAACAGATATGTAAATAGTCCTAGGTTTCAGAAATTTAAAAAATTGTCATTACAATACCACAATATTTTGGTGTTTCTGTTTTTTGTTACTAATTTGGACTAAAAATTAACAAGTTTGCTTTTCTTCATCTAAAACATTGGTTATATTATGAAGGAACTGTAAGGATTTTAAATAACTTTTCAGTAATTTCAACAAAGAAATTATCTTTAAGGCAAAAATTTATGATGGTTTGCAAATCTATTTTTATTATATCTTCACTTTTACCAGTGTGACATGTGTGTGTGTTTGCACAAGTGCTTTAACTACCAGCAACGTAAGAAAAATCTGTATACTAAAAATGTGAAAATAGTTTCATTGTTTGTGTTTTCAATCTCCCAATATAGGTTTTGGATGACAAGCTTGTATTTGCAAAAGTACACCCCCTGTGGGAGGTGTTCTGTACATACGCTGAGATACTGCACATAATATTGCCTCTGAAGCCCAATGATCTGAAAACCGGTCCTCAGCCTTTGGTAACTTCCGCTGTTTGATGAAAGTCCTCCAAGTGGATGAAAGTATCAACAACCGGAACAAGAGCTTTTCATTGCCCTATTTGAGAAGAGCTCCGTGAATGACTTTTATATTCAAGATAGAGATACATTCTTCAATCCAGTCACCAGAAGCTGCATTGTAAGTCTAAACTGAGTTTAGCTGCTGTCTTCGGGATGATTTAGAACCTGCTGTTGAATTATCAGTGATTTGGTTTGGTTGGCTTGATTTGGTTTTTAAAAGCTGCCCATAAAAAGGAAAAAAGAGAAAGAAAAGAAATATGCCTACAGATTCATGTTAGGATAGTAAACAGTGGCTGGTTAGTTACCTTGTATAAACCACAAGCTCTCTTAGAACATTTTTAGGTTTACTTCATCCTTTCTCAGATCAAGTATCAAGTAAGGGACAGTGTTAAAAAAAATTCAGGATTAACAGGTTTGTAAGCTCCAGGATCTGAAAGGCAGCTTTCCCACCCCATGGTGTAAGTCAAATGGCAGAATTGAAATAAAGCACCTCATGTCTCCTCCGGTGTTAACAGGAAAAGGCTAATCTTCTTGACCTTGTTTCTTCCTGGGTAAAATGAAGATAATATATCAGGAGGTGACAAGATCATTTAAGGCAGGAAGCATGTTGTCTTGTTCACTGCTGAATCCCAGGCACCGGGAAGGCTGAGTTTAACGAGTGAATGAATGAACTGTAGTTCCCCCAGAGTTACCATGTGGGACAGTGAAGATTAGCAGCTAAGAGCATAGACTCTAGAGGGGAGGGTACAGCTCAAGTGATGGGGCGCATGCTTAGCAAGTGTAAGGTCCTTGGTTCAGCCCCCATCACGTCCTCTAAAATAGACAAATAACCTTAATTACCTCCCCACCCCCCACCAGAATTACCTTATTATCTTTCCACCACCAAAAAAAAAAAAAAAGAGAAGTGGCCAAGAGCGTAGACTCAAGCTGGAACACCTGTGTTGGTTTCTCGCTGTCGACCTTGTGTCTATCAAGTTCCTCACAAATAAAATGGGGATAATTGTAGTACCCACCTCGTAGAGATGCTATGGGGATTAATGAATCTGTGTCAGTGATACAACAGCCTTGGCTTATATTAAGTAATATACATCTGTCAGCTCTTTTCATAATTACTGACAGATGTTATTATCGACAAAAGACGTATTAGTTCTTTGAAAGGGAAATGCATGTTAGACCATTTATTTATCACTTTCTGTAATTCAGGCTTTTCCCTCTGAAATACCATTTTATGTCTGTGCACTAGAAAGCCACAGGGCTTTCCAAATTTCATCTGTCTGGGTTCTTGTCATGATGGCAATACAGCAGATTGCTGACATTTTTTAGGGACTCCGTCTGAGATGACAGCAACCCCTCAAATTCAGGAGCGCTTCTCTAACTGATAACATCCCGCTAGAAATGAAGTTTTTATAATGTAACAGCTTCAGATGCTTAATGATGCCATAAATGCAAGGATGTTATATCTAAGCTCTTTAAATAAATCCTGTCATTGAAATAAAGGAAATACTGTATTATAGCGCTCTATGACTTTGTTATCTTTGATATCTATTTATCTGACTCTCTAAGAGAAAAGAAAGCAAATACTAAGATTGATCATTACTACTGTGTGGTAGTAGTATCAAGACAATATTGAAATGCACTGTTTAAGATATTAAAATGGACACTGAACAACTTCTTGATGCACATGCATGAACAGAACAGGGAGCTGGGTGCTGGGAGCAGACACTGAGCTTCCTGGATCAGAGACCCAACATAGCAGTCCAGCCCAGCAGTCCACATGTTTCATATTTATGTCCCAGCAAAATTAGCAGTGAGAGTCTTAAATGAACTTTGGGGACACTTGCAAACAGCTGTCATGATTACTAACGTGGGACACCAGGATTCTACAGTGTTTAGTTGGCATCTGTGCATAACCAGTTCTTTTCCACTAAAGCTTCTTGTAATTGCTGGTCCCAAATCCAGGCTGAGGAATCATCTCATGTGGTGTTTGGGAGGGAGGTAAGTGGAGTCAGGACCCATGTTAAGGCTGGGTGGGTAATAATCTGGTGCTAGTACAGGAGAAAGGAAAGTAGGTCAGGTGGGAAGGAGAATGACTGGATTTAAATTTTGGTTCTTGAGTAAGCTAAATATATAACATCATGTCAAGTTACTTTGTTGTTTATATTCCATGTGCTGTCACCGAATAACTACTGAATTTTGGGGACAAAAAAACCTGGGTTTTAGAATTGATGCTGCCCCTAACCTGCCAGAGTCCAGGTTCCTCTGGGTGTCCAAAGAGGGGGCTGAACCGTCAGATGTCCCTCCACTGCAGCAGTTTGGGCACTTGGGTGGCCTAGATTTTTGCTGTGGAAGACTGGCCGGTTGTAGGACATTAAGCATCTGCAAGGATCTCACCATGTACCCACGGTGGTCCCAGGACTGTAACATCCAAGCATTCCTTTCCACCCACGTTTGCAAATGACCCTCAAGGGGTTAATATTAATCCTGGGTGAGAATTATGAAAAATTATATGGTACCTCCATCCCTCCTGGCAAGTGAGGGCCCCTTATTTACAAATGACCACAAAGTGTTAGCATCAAATTTTATCAACAGAACATGTGAACACGTGACAGTGACGCTCACCTGTTTGCTTCTGATTCCCAGTGCCACTTCAACCTCCGTCAGAGGACCTCAGCTGCCCCAGTGATCAGGGCCTTCTGTACAGGGAATGGGCTCCTCCTCGAAGCACAGACAAGCAGCAGCCCTTAGGTCTCATCAGGTGAGCTGTTGTGGAGAGCACCCCAGTGGGAAGGGCTCAGGTTTGTCCTCATGGCATCTGAGTGTGACAGTCCTCCAAGAGTGTTACCAACCAGGAAGCTCACAGGAGCTATGAGCTTCGTTGCCCCAAGTTTTTACTGCAGGCTTTATTACAAAGCCATGATTTATTGGGTCACTACCGACATGGCTAACCCATACCCTAACTGTAAGTCAAACCATTCCTTAGCCCTAAACTTTGAGCCCCTTCCTCTCCTGGTGGCCACTCACTTGTCACAAAGCTCAAAGCCCCACTCCTCTAATCACATGGTTGGTGTCTCTGGCTGGCCAGTCCCCATCCTGAGTCATCTCATGGACACAAGCCATCCAAGGTTCCACCATGAATAGCAAAGACACTCCTATCTTGGGAAATTTCGAGGATTTAGTGGTTGCTGCCTAGGAACTGGGAACAAAGACCTACCAAATTCTTCATTAAACAGGAGTAAATGTTATATTTCATTTAAATTATAAAATAAGAGAGAAATTCTCACTGCTTTGCTGTATCTGCTGTTCGACACCGTTTCACTACACCACATGACTGTAATGTCGTGCTCAGCATGTGTCATCTCAGAGCACCAGCGCCGGATGCTCCCCGGGAGCTTATGCTGTTTGGGCAAGGCTGCTGGGGGGAGGGAGGCCAAGGACAACCGAGAAAACAAAAATAATCGGGCGAATAAAGAAACAATGTCAGATTGAAATGAAGAAATAACACAGTGTTGAGATGGGAGACTTGGGAGGAAGTGAGTCAAGAAAGCTATCTTTGAGTAGGTTACATGTGAGCTGAGATGGCGATAAGGAGGCTGGACTTTGAGAATCTGGGAAAAGTCACCCATGGAATAGAGGCAGCTTGTTCATTGGCCCCGAGGCACAAATGTGCTCAGCAGGTTTGAGGAGATACTGAAGCCAGCGCTGGTGAGAGTGATGAGACGCGAGGTTTAGAAGGGCATCAGGAGCACGGAAAAGAGTGTAGACTCTAAGTGCAGTGAGAAGCAGTCATGATATTTTAAGCACTAAAGTAATTTTCTCTCACTCATATTTTGCAAAGATAATGTGGAGAATGAATGGCAGGGACCCAGGAAGCAGGGAGGCCGGGTAGGAGGCTCTTGGATTGGGCCAGATGAGAGATGCTGGGAGCCAATGAGGAATGCGTTTGGGGAGTGGGGCTGACGGGATGCAGTTATGGGCTGGCTGTGGACGGTTAGGAGAAGAGGAGGGTCAAGGTAGCCCCAGATCGGTCTGGAGCCAGGTGTCTGTTCTTTCTTTTCTCAGTGCCCCATGCAGGTGCCCACCTACTTGGGCATACCTCTTAACCTTCATAGTGAGGGTTTTAAAACACTGAAGTCTATTTGTTGTTTCACATTTTATGGAAAGATTCAAACATGTACAGAAATAGAGAGAACAGTACAGCCAGCCTGCCTGGGTGTTATCAGTCACCCAGCTCCAGAATTATAAACTCAGAGTCACTGTTGTTGCATCTTTCATCTCCATCTCCTCCCCTCCCCCACTATGGGGTCATTTTGAAGACAATCCTACATAGCTTAACCTTTCATTAGTGAAATGACAAGGTCTCTTTCAAATAAAATTGGAATATTCCTTTTTTTTAGGGTTACAAAATAATTCCCTGCTTGTCACAAAAATACACTTTTAAGTAGTTTTGGGGTTGAAATCAAGATCCAGACAAGATTCAGACATTGCAGCTAGCATATCTCTCAAATGTGTTCTAATCTATAAGTTTCCTGTTTCTCATTTTCCTTGAAATTCCTGAGGGGTTTCTCTATTTCCTGTTTGGCTGATTTCATTCTCCCTTATGGTGTTAGACTTCTTTCTCCATCCTCTGTATTGGCTTTAGCTAAGTGATTTGATCCTCCCCTAAAAGCTTGATCTGATTGAGGTTCAACTTTGTGCAAAAATAATTGTTATGTGAAGTTTTGTACTCCTGTCATAAGGTACATAATGTACAGTTGACTCTCTTTTCTGTGATGACAGCAGCCAATAATGATTGTCACCTGGGATCATTATTTCATAAGGAATTTTATTTCATGTGGTCATACTCTAATTTCCTCCCTCAATTATCAGCAGGATCACAGTCATGAAGAGGCACTTTCTCCTTAACCCAGGTTATCCTTTAGAACACAGTTTTAAAGGAGGATATTTGTTAATATGTAAATATTTAAAATTGATAAATTTTTTTTCTTATTAATTTTTTTTTCTAATGGAGGTACTGAAGATTGAATCTAGGACCTTAAGCATGCTGAGCACACACTCTGCCACTGAGTGTACCCCATCCCCCTTGAGATTCATATTTATATGATATTTTCCTTCTGTTATTTTTGTTTTATGTTATACAGAATTTGAAGGCAGGGCAATGGGTTTGACCGCTCTTTAATCATTCTTTATGGGCTTTTGGGGTTTGTGTGTGTGTTTGTGTTTGTAAAGAAAACAATTTTCCCACTATTTTAAGTATGTATTGCTAAGGCAATTATGTTGATCTTTTCCCTGCTCCTGGTCCATGTATTCCCTTGTTACTTCCCAGTAGTGGCCCCTTGAGCTCTGTGACAAGACTAGCATGTCGTTAATCCATGTGGAAGGAGATCTGAAGAAATTTATTCAAGGAGATGAAATTTGTAGACAATGTATTGGAAAGTATTGTGAAAGTTGTTCGTTAAGAGAAGGTCTGAGGTTGAATTGTTAAGTGCACAGAAATCTAAGCTATGAACCACCAAGACAATTATTAACTCCAGGAAAACGAAGTAGGGAAGAAAAGGTAAGACTAGCACAAAATGCTACAGCTTTTAACGCAAGGATACTGAGCTGATGAAAATTATAATGCAATTGTATCAAAAGGTTGGAAGAATTAAGGTTTGGGTGTGTAGATGAGATGGGGTTTGAAAGAGAGCTTAAATCTCATTTTCCAAAATAGAATGTTAAATAGGTGATACATAAAGCTGAAAAAGTCAGTAGGCTGTGTTACAAGGATATTAGTCAGAGAAAGGGAGTAATTATTCCAAGAGTCAGCAGTAGGAGCTGAACGTGGTTGTTTCTGGTCGGGAAATGGGGCGGTTGTTGGGAACTGCTTCTTTTTACAATTGGTGTTCGAGAACTGTTGACTCTTTATTGAATGTATGGCATTAGTTTGATAAAAAGAAATCAAAGCTGAATTTTGAAAAATTTATGTTAAAAATTGGGGTGTTTTTGACAGAGAGAGAACAATCAGACAAAACTACATTTGAAGGGATCCTCATTATTCCTTCTGTTTCAGCAAGGACTAGGAGGCAGACATCTGTTTAAGGTTCAAAAATTCTGTCTGACCTTCTTGCCGACTTGTAACCTTTGGAAGTAATGAACTCCCCGTCACTGTAAATATCCAGGCAGAGGCTGCCTGACCAGCTATCTAAGTGTAGCAGTGTGTGTATACCATTGGCCAGTTGGAGCAGGCAACTTCTAACATTCTTTCAGTTTTGAACTTGGCATTTCAGGATGGATAGTTGATAAGGATGTATTACAAAAATCTTAACAAGAAAGAGTCCAAGACATCTCAAACCCATTGCCAGAGTTTTCTCTGCCAGACACTATCCTGAGCCTGCCACCCGTGAGCCAGGCCACAAAGCCCTAGTCACATGAGAATGAACACACTTTGTCCCTCCTATCTGATTTGGCATCGGGCTCAGCCCTTTTCCCCATCGAATGGTCCAAACCCAGGTCTCTGATGATGGAGTTGGTCTCACAGCAGCCCTGTGAGCGCTGGTCCAGCCCAAGGGGTTCCTGCGTGAAGTTTTCCAGGATTCCAGGCTATTCTCAGAGCTGAGTCCCCCATAGGCTAAGCCCATGGGACTCATCTCAGCTCCAGACTGAGCCGGAAGCCTCAGAGAGAACTCAGAGCTGAGGAAATCCACAGGTTTTACCCAGCCGAGTCAGCAATGAGCCAGTTGAGGGAAGGTTCAGCAACAGCAAGACACACCTGAGCCGCCGTCTCATTGTTCTGCCTCATCCCTAAACTCTCTGTGTCTGCCTGTCTGTGTCTGTCTCCCTTTCAGGACCAGCCTGGCACCGCTTCATGCCCTGCCTCCTTTCTTCTAATCTTGCCTCCCTGGCCAGTTCCATCTACTCCAGATTAACTGAGAAACACTGAAGAATCTTTAAAACCTAGGAACAACAGACGTGCTAGACACAAAGAATACAGGGCAGTGCCTTCCTCAGTCACTGTCCTGCCCTCTCCCATTCCCACAATGAGTTTTATAAATATTTTGTCAGAGAGACATTGACTCCGAGTTGTTATCATTATCAGACATTTCCTTATTATCTGTGGTTTACAATGCATTTGCTCCAGGGACGTTCCCGAGATAAGGCAGGAGCAGATGACTGAGCCAGTTGTTGCTGTCCACTTGTGTAAAGCCTGTTAAGAATGATTTTTGGGGGATTTGTTGAATGTGTCAGACTGTCCAGTGAGTGGTGATGATCCCCTGCATCTGCTCTGGAGTTGGCCTCGTCCCCTCCTTTGCTCTGTTCTCATTTATCTCTCTTCAGCAGATGAACCAGTGATCTGTACTTCTATGGTACATAAAATGCTTCTTATTTCACAGTAGAATTTGGGGGCTGCTATGAAAACGCATATGTTTTAAGAGTGAATTGAGTCAGAGGTTTAAACTTAAAGCCCCCTTGATTTAGAATCAGAAATTAATATGATGGAGGGAGGGTATAGCTCAGTGGTAGAATGTATGTCTAGCATGCATGAGGTCCTGGGTTCAATCCCCAATGCCTCCATTTTAAAACAAATAAATAAACCTAATTATGCCCCCCAAAAAAGAAAAAATAAATTAACATGAGGATGAAGCTACAGAGTGATTATTTGTGTCTTCTGAAACTTCCTTCTGTCTTTCTGCAGGAAATTCTACGGAGAGAAGGTCGGAATCTACTTTGCTTGGCTGGGCTATTACACTCAGATGCTCCTCCTGGCAGCAGTCGTGGGGGTGACCTGATTTCTGTGTGGATATTTTAATCAAAATAACTGTACCTGTGGGTAATTTGTCTTTATTCCTTGTTACCGTCCTTACTTAACTTAGAATGACATTCTCCAGGAGCATCCACGTTGCTGCAAATGGCCCTATATTGTCAGTTTTATGGCCGAGTAGTATTCCATTGTATAAATATACCACTTCTTTAGCCAGCATCCGCTGATGGACATTTAGGCTGTTTCCATGTTTTGGCTACTGCAAATAGTGCTGCTATGAACATTGGGATGCAGGTGTCATCCTGAAGTAGGGTTCCTTCAGGATACATGCCCAGGAGCAGGATTCCTGAGTCATATGGCAAGTCTATTCCTAGATATTTGAGGGAACTCAATACTGCTTTCCACAGTGACTGCACCAAACTGCATTCCCACCAGAAGTGTAGGAGGTTCCCCTTTCTCCACAGCCTCTCTAGCATTTGACATTTGTGGATTTTGAAATGATGGCCATTATGACTGGTTTGAGGTGATACCTCATTGTAGTTTTGATTTGCATTTCTCTGATAATTAGTAATACTGAGCATTTTTTTATGTGCCCATTGATCATTTGTATGTCTTCCTTGGAGAATTGCTTGTTTAAGTCTTCTGCCCATTTTTGGTTTTGGTTATTTGGTTGTTTCTTATTAAGTCATTTGAGCTGCTTATATATTCTGGAGATCAAGCCTTTGTCAGTTTCATTTGCAAAAATATTCTCCCATTCTGTAGGTTGTTTTTTTTTTTTTTTACTTATGGTGTCCTTTGCTGTGCAGAAGCTTGTAAGTTTCTTTAGGTCCCATTTGTTTATTCATGCTTTTATTTCTATTGCTTGGGTAGACTGCCCTAGGGGAACATTTCTGAGATGTATGTCAGATATTTTGCCTGTATTTTCTTCTAGGAGGTTTATTGTATCTTGTCTTATGTTTATCTTGCTGAAGAGACTGTCTTTATTCCATTATATATTCTTGCCTCCTTTGTCGAAGATTAGTTGACCAAAAGTTTGTGGGTTCATTTCTGGGCTCTCTATTCTGTTCCATTGGTCTATATGTATGTTTTTGTACCAATACCATGCTGTCTTGATGCCTGTAACTCTATAGTATTGTCTGAAGTCTGGGAGAGTTATTCCTCCAGGCTCTTTCTTTTTTTTCTTCAGTAATACCCTGGAATTTCTATGTCTTTAATGGTTCCATATAAATTTTATTGTGATTTGTTCTAGTTCTATGAAATATGTCTGGGGTAATTTTACAGGGATTGCATTAAATCTGTATATTGCCTTGGGCAGTGTGACCATTTTAACAATATTGATTCTTACAATGCAATAGCATGGGATACCTTTCCATTTTTTAAAGTCCTCTTCAATTACCTTCACCAATGGTTTATAGTTTTCTGTGTATAATTCTCTCACCTCTGTGGTTAGATTTATTCCTAGAAATTTTATTACTTTGGGTGCTATTTTAAAGTGTTTTATTTCTTTACTTCCTATTTGTGTTGATTCATCATTAGTCTAAAGAAATGCAACTGATTTTTGAACATTAATCTTGTAACCTGCTACCTTGCTAAATTCTTCGATAAGCTCTAGTAGTTTTGGTGTGGACCTTTTAGGGTTTTCTATATATAGTGTTGTGTCATCTGCATGTAGTGACACTTTTACCTCTTCTTTTCCAATTTAGACCCCTTTTACTTCTCTTACTTACCTGATTGCTATGGTCAGGATTTCCAAGACTATGTTGAATAGGAGTGGTGATAGTGGCATCCTTGTCTTGTCCCAGAATTTAGTGAGAAGCTTTTGAGGTTTTCACCGTTTAGTGCTATGCTGGCTGTAGGTTTGTCATATATAGCTTTCATGATGTTGAGTTATGTTCCCTCAATACCCACTTTGGTGAGAATTTTTATCATAAATGGGTGTTGAATTTTATCAAAAGCTTTTATGCATCTATTGAGATGATCATGTGATTTTAGTCCTTTCTCTTGTTGATGTGAAGTATTACATTGATTGATTTGCATATGTTGAACCACCTTTGTGTCCCTGAGATGAAACCCATTTGAGCATGTTGTATAATCTTTTTCATGTGCTGTAGGATTCTATTTGCTAGTATTTTGGTAAGGACTTTTTTGCATCTGTGTTCATCAGTGATATTGGTCTGTAATTCTCTTTTTTGGTGGTGTCTTTGCCTGGTTTTGGTGTCAGGGTGATTGTGGCTTCATAGAATGAGTTTGGGAATATTCCTTCTTTTCAATCTTCTGGAAGAGTTTGAGAAGGACTGGTATGAGTACTTCTTTGTATGTGTGGTAGAATTCCCTGGTGAAGCTGTCCACTTCTGGACTTTTATTTGTAGGGATTTTTTTTTAATTGTTAATTCGATTTCATTCCTAGTGATTGGTTTGTTCAAGTTGTCAGTTTCTTCTTCATTCAGTCTTAGTGAACTGTATGTTTCCAGAAACTTGTCCATCTCCTCTAGGTTATCCCTTTTTTTATGTAGTTTTTCATGATATTCTCATATGATATTCTATATTTCTATGTTTTTTTTTGTAATTTCTCCATTTTCCTTTCTTATTTTGCAAATTTGTGCTCTCACTTTTTTCTTCTTTGTGAGTTTGGCCAGAGGTTCTCGATTTTATTTACTCTTTCAAAAAATTGCTTTTGGTTTGATTGATTATTTTCTCTATTTCTTTTAATCTCTATTATATTTATTTCCTCCCAGATCTTAACTATTTCCTTCCTTCTGCTGACTTTTGGGTGTTTTTGCTCTTCTGATTCTAGTTCTTTTAACTGGTGGGTTAGATTGTTTATTTGATATTGTTCTTTTTTGAGGAAGGCCTGTATCGCCCTAAACTTTCCTCTTAGCACTGCTTTTGCTTTGTCCCATGAGTTTTTTGTGGTTGTTTTCATTTTCATTTGTCTCAAGGTATTCCTTAATTTCAACTTTGATTTCATCATTGACCCATTTTTTTTTTAATAGCATGTTGTTTAATCTCTATGCTTTCCTTTTTTTTATGCTTTGTTTCTCTGAAGTTGATTTCTAGTTTCAATGGCATTGTGGTCAGTAAGGATGCTTGAGATAATTTCTATCTTCTTAAAATTGTTGAGGCTTCTTTTGTGACCAAGTACATGATGAATCCTAGAAAATGTTCCACGCACACTTGAAAAGAATGTATACCCTATTTTGGGGGGTTGGAATGCTCTGAAAATATCCACTAAATCTAATTTTTCTATTGTATCATTTAATTTCTCTGTTGCCTTATTTATTTTTTGTGTGGAAAATCTGTCTAGTGATGTTAATGTGGTGTTAAAACTTCTGACAATGATTGTAATCCCATCAATTTCCCCATTTATCTCTGTTAGTAGTTGTTTTATGTACTTAGGTGCTCATGTTGGATGCATATATATTAATGATTGTAATATCCTCATCCTGTATTGCTCCTTTAATTATTATAAAATGCCTTTATTTATCTTTCTTTATGGCCCTTCTTTTAAAGTCTATTTTGTCTGAAATCAGAACTGCTACACCTGCTTTTTTGGAGTTTCCATTTGCATGGAATATCATTTTCCGTCCATTCACTCTCAATCTATATGTGTCCTTCTCCCTAAAGTGTGTCTCTTGTATGCAGTTTATTGAAGTTTCTTGCTTTATTATCCAGTCTGCCACTCTGTCTTTTGACTGGAGCATTTAGTCCATTATCATTAAGAGTAATTAATGATAAATGAGTATTTATTGCTATTTTGAACTTATATTTGCAGTTGATTTCATATTTCTTCTTTGTTCCTTTCTTCTTCCTTTTGTGGCATGGTAATTTTCCTTTGTGTTATCTTGGATTGTATTTAGTTTTAGTTACTCTCTTGTAAGTTTTTGATTTGTGGTTACACTTTTTTGTAAGTCTGTTAACCAATTACTGTAACTGTGTGTACTAAACAGATAGTAATGTAATCTCAAACCCATCCTACCGAGAACAAAATATTTAAGAAAATAGAAGAAGGAAAAAATACTCTATATTTTCTTGCTTCCCTCTCCCACTCAATGATTTAGATGTCTTCTTTCACAATTTCATGTTTATTCTATTTGTAATTCATGGTAGTTATCACCTTTCCAATTATGAGCTCTCATTTCTGTATCATCCTGCTTCTTTTTTATTTAGAGTATATCTTACAATATTTCTTTAAGCATGGGTTTAGTGTTGCTAAAGTCTTTTAGTTTTTCTTCTCTGTGAAATTCATTACCTCTCCTACTATTCTAAAGGATAGCCTTGCTGCAGAAACTATCCTAGGCTGCATCTGTTTTTTCATTCAGGACTTTGAATATATCTTTCCACTCCCTTCTGGCCTGTAGTGTTTCTGTAGAGAAATCAGCTGAGAGCCTTATCTTGTAACTCACTGTTTGTTTTTCTCTTGCTGCCTTTAGGATCATTTCTTTATCCTTCAGTCTGGCCATCTTGAATTTGATATGTCTTGGTGTGAGTCTCTTTCGCTCTTCCTTTTTGGGAACCTCTGAGCCTCCTGTACTTGGGTGTCTGATTCTTTCTTTATGTTTGGGAATTTTTCAGTCATGATTTCTTTAAATACCTTTTCCATCCCCTTTGTTCTTTCTTCCCCTTCTGGAACTCTTATGATGCATAGATTGGCATGCTTTATATTATCTCATAGGTTCCTTATATTGTTTTCATTGTTTTTTTATTTTTTTCTCTCAACTATTCTGATTGTGTGCTTTCTGTTGTCCTGTCTTCTAGGTCACTTATTCGTTCCTCTGCATTATCTAGCCTGCTTTGTACAGCCTTTAGGTCAGATCTCATTTCAGCCAATGAATTTACCAATTCTACTTGGCTCTTCTTTATAGCTACTATTTTGTTTTTGACATATTTTATGTCTCTAAACACTATCTCTTTTAGTTCCTTCAGTAATTCGATCACTTCTTTTTAGAAATCTTGATCTAACAGGCCATTAATATCTATTTCATTGATCGTTCTTTCAGGGGATTTCTCTTTCTCTTTTAATTGGGAATACTTCCTCTGCTTCTTCAACTGCTCATATCTCTCTGGCACTGTGGCTTAAGGAGTATCAGTTATCTTTTGTGGCCCTTAAAGGGGTTTATTTCTTTATCTATCTAAGGCCTATGCTGGAATAAAACTTAAAAATGAGAGAGAGAAAGAGAATTTTGAAAGAATGGAGGAAAAGAAGGTTTGAAAACAGTGTATAATCAATAATAGAAGAGCAAGTTGAAGAAGAATAGGAATCGAGTTGAGATGTCTTTTTAAAACCTTAATAAAAAGAAGAAAAAAATCAAAACACAATATTTAAAACCTGTGAATAATCAATAACAGATCAAATCCAAGAGAATTAAAAATGAAATGAGAATTGTAAACGTATAGAACTGTTTAAAAAGTAAAGATTAAAAAGCTAATAGAAAATAAAACAGGTATAAAAAGATTTAAAAAACAAAGATGTGTTCTCCTAGAGACTGAACGCTCTTAATGGTTTTATTGAGAGATCTTTGTGTCTTCACCCTGTTTCATGAACTCAGCTTGCTCTGTTGGCCCTCTCATCTGTGCTGCTTACAGTGTCCATTGGCAAGAAGATTGCGCCCCTCCAACACTGGGTCAGGTGCTGCTCTCCTTCGCGGTGGGTGGGTGGGTCACTCCCCGTCCAGATGCCACAGTCAGTGCTGTGTCAGTTGCTCCATAGGTGGGCTCAGCTTCAAGAATAATAGGTTTATGGAGATATAATTCACATACCATAAAACGCAGCCTTTGAAAGTGTGCATTAGGGTTTTATGTACATTTCAGGGTTGTGTAGCCATCACCCCCAAAAGGAACCAGTACCCTTTAATAAGTCAGTCCCTAACCTTCCTTTCCCTTAGCCCTCAGCAGCCACCACTCTACTTTCTGCCTCTATGGGTTTGCCTGTTCTAGGCATTTCATAAAAGTAGAATCATACAGTATGCTGCCTTTTGTGATTATTGTCTTTCATTTAGTGTGACGTTGTCAAGACTCATCCATCGTGTAGCATATATCAATACCCAAATTCCTTTTTGTATTCAAATAATATGCCATAGTTATAAATACACCACATTGCTTATCCATCCATCAGGTGATGATGAATAATTCTGCTGTAAATGCTCATGGACAAGTTTTTGTGTGAACACATATTTTCACTTCTCTTCAGGATATATCAAAAAATGGAATTGCTGGGATGTATTCTACTTTTAACATTTTTAGGAATTGCTAATATAGCTTTTAAAGTGACTGAAGCATTGTATATTTCCAGAAGTAATGTATGAGGAGTCCAGTTTCTCCACATCCTCATCTACACTTTTTATTACTGGGTTTATAGATTCATATTTATATATCATATAGCATATATATTTGTCATCCTAGTTGGTATGAAGTGGTATGTCATTGTGATTTTGATTTCTGTTTCCCTAATGCCTACTGATGTTGAACATCTTTTTATGTGCTTAGTTCCCATTCTTATGTCTTCTTTGGAGAAACATCTATTCAAATTCTTTGCCCATTTTAATTATATTTGTCTTTTTATTGTGATGTTTTAAGTCTTCTTTATCTATTCTGGATAAAAGTCCCTTATCATGGAAAATTTTGGAAATATTTTCATCCATCCTGTGGATTGTCTTACTTTCTTGATGAAGTCCTTTGAAGCACAGAAGTTTTTAATTTTCCTGAATTCCAGCTTACTTGATTTTTTTTTCTTTTGTTGTTTGTGCTTTTGGTGTCATATATTACAAATATTTGTAATCCAAAGTCCTGAAGATTTTCTCATTGTTCATTTTCTAAATGTTTTATACTTTCAAGTCTGTGATTTATTTTGAGTTAATTTTCATAAATGGTGTTAATATAAAAGTTCAGTTTTCTTTCTTTCCAGGTGTATGTACAGGTGTCCCAGCATCATTTTTGTAAAGATTATTTTTTCCCCATTGGATTGTCATGGCACCTTTGTCAAAAATTAAATGGCTGCGTGTAAGACTTTGTTTATGGTCTCTTAGTTCTTTTCTCTCAATCTATTTTTCTGTCCTTTCTGCAAGTACCACACTGTATGGATCACAGTTTTGTTAGTGAGTTTTGAATTTGGAAACTTCAAAACTTTGTTCTTTTTCAAGATTGTTTTGACTGTTTTGGGTATCTTGCATTTCCATATTAGTTTTAGGATCAGCTTGTTCATTTCTGCCAAAAAGCCAGAGCTGCATTGAATGTATAGGTCATTTTGAGGACAATGGCCATCCTAACAATAATAAGGCTTCTGATCCATGAACACAGAAGAGCTTTCCATTTATTTTAGGTCATTTTTAACTTCTATCAGTAGTATTTTAGTTTTCAATATACAAGTTTCAGATATTTTTCACAGTATTCCACATATTTTTCTTAATATTACTAATTATTTTATTCTTTTTGATGCTATTGTAAATGAAAAGGTTTCCTTCATTTTATTTTTAGATTATTCACTGCTGTTGAATAGAAACATAATTACTTTTTATATATTGATTTGTGTCTTACAATTTTGGTCAGACTGGGTTATTAATTCTAAGAGGATGTTTTTCTATTCTATTTTTCCTCTGTGGATTCCTTGTGATTTCAATATATAATATCATGTCATCTGGAATCAAAACAGTTTTATTTCTTTCTTTCTAATCTAGAGGCTTTATTTTCTTTGTCTGATTGCTTTGACTAGAACCTCTACTACAATGTTGATATTGGAAGGGAATAATTGAGTGCTTCTGCATTATGTATGATCTTTGCTTCAGGTTTTTCATAGATGTTCTCTGTCAAGTTGAGGAAGTTCTCTTCTATTCCTAGTTTTATCCATTATTCTATTAAAATGTTGTATTACATGAATTGACTTCTGTATGTTGTACTGCCTTTGCATACCTGGATACATCTCACTTAATGGTGGTCTATTTTATATGTTACTGTTTTGGATTTGCTTGTATTCTGTTGAGGATTTTTGCATTTATATTCATAAGAGATAGTCTTTAGTTTTCTTGTGATGCCTTTGTCTGGTTTTCGTATTAGTGTGATACTAGTCTCATTGAATGAATTGGGAAATGTGCCCACCTCTTTATTTTCAGACGAATTTGTGAAGCATTTTTTGTTTGTTTTTGTTTTTTCATTAAGTAGTTGATGGAATTCACCAGCAAAGCCAGACGGGCCTAGCATTTATTTGTGTGAATGTTTTGGATTGCTATTTCAGTCACTACTTACTGTAGGATTATTTGAGTTTTCTATTTCTCCTTGAATTAGCTTCAATCATTTATGTCCTTCTAGGAATTTATCCATTTCATCTAGATTATCTCATTTATTGGCTATATAATTATTTATGGTATTCCCTTATATTCCTTGTTATTTTTGTAAGGGCAGTAGTGACATCCTTCCTTTCATTTCTCATTTTAGTAATTTGAATCTTCTCTCTTTTTCTTTTTCAGTACTAGATAAAATTTGTCAATTTTATTGATCTTTTCAAAGAACCAACTATTCCTTTTGTTGATTATTCTCTATTGTTTATCTATTGTCTATTCCATTTATTTCTGCCTTTAGTATTTTTATTAGAATGTTTAATTCATTTACATTAATGTAATTTCTTATCAGGTTGAAGTTACATCTGCTGTCTACTTTCTATATGTCTTTTTTTCCCATTCCTCTATTACTACACATTTTTGTACAAAGTAAGCATTTTCAAGTGTACCATTTTAATTTGTTTATTTTATCTTTTTCTTCTCCTCCTCCTCCTTCTCTTCCATTGCCCTGGAGATTATAATTAACATCTTGTTTTAAAGCAATCTAGTTCACATGAATACCAACTTAATTTCAACAGTACACAAAAACTTTGGTATCAGTCATTTCCCTCCCCCTCCTCATGCTGTCACTGTCATACAAATTGCACCTTTATGCATTTATAAGCACATCTACACAGTTTCATAAGTATTGTTTTATGCAGTTGTCCTTTACATCAAATAGAACAAAATATTTACATGTAATACTCTATTTATACTGTTTTATTTTTTAACTCATGTAGTAGTGCTCTTTATTTTTCAGGCGAGTGTCCTTTCATTTACACCTGCTGGACTATCCTTAGTATTTCTTGTAGGGCAGGCCTGCTAGCAATGGATTCTTTCAGATTTTGTTTTTGTAGGAGTGTCTTAATTTCTCCTTTAATTTTTTTAAAGAATCATTTTGCTGGCTATAAAATACTTGGTGACAGTCTTTTCCTTTTATCTCTTTGATGATACCATCCACTGCCTTCTGGTCTCCATGGTTTTTGATGAGAAATCAACTCTCTTACTGAGAAGCCTTTCTATATGTTGAGCCACTTTTCTCTTTTGGCTGTCAAGATACTTTTTTCTTGTGTTTTGACACACTGAATCTGATATGCCTATTTTAGATGTCTCTAAGTTTATACCACGTGGAGTTTTTTGAGCTGCTGGGATGTACAAATTAATGTTTTCATCAAATTTGGGAAATTTTCAGCCATTATTTCTTTATATATTCTTTCTGCCCCTTTTTTTCTCTCCCTCCTTCTGGCACTCCCATTATGTGTGTATTGGTATTGTTGATGTTGTCCCCCTTATCTCTGACACAGTGTTCATTTTTTTTTTATTCCTTTTTCTTTCTGTTCCACAGACTGGATAATCTCAGTAATTTTAATTTAATTGACATTTTCTTCAACAAGTTCATATCTACAGAGAAACCTCTTATTGAAGTTTTTATTTTAGTCATTATATTTGTATCTCTTGAATTTCTAGTTGGTTTTTATTATAAATTTTTTATTGATATTCTCTGTACAATGAGATGTGCACATAATTTAATCCTTTAGGCATGGTTTCTGTTAGTATTTTGAACATATGTGTAATTGCTTATTTATGTCTTTGTCTAGTAAGTCCAGTGTCTGGGCTACCTCAGGGAGTTTCTATTGACTACTTTTTCCCCATCTGTTATGGCCAAACTTTTCTGTTTCTTTGTACATCTTTTAATTTTCTGTTGAAAACTGGACATTTTAAATATTACAATGTGGCAGATCTGAAAGCCTGATTTTCCTCATCTCCAGGGTTTATCGTTTCTTTCATTGTCATTGCTGCTGCTGTTATTTATTTAGTTACTTTCCTGAACAAATTCTGTAAAGTCTGTATTCTTTATCATGCATGACCATGAGATCAGTGTGTGTCCAGTAAGGCTAGTTGTCATCACTGTAATAATGATTGGACAGTGATTTCTTTCAATGCCTGGAGCCAATCGTTTGAGATGTTGCCAGGTGGCTGTGTGTCTGCATGCTGAGGGATGCCCTCAGCACCGGCATGCAGTCTGCAGCTCTTCCATAGCCTTTAGTTTTTGCTTATGCAGAACCTCAAGTTCAGCCAGAGTTGAAGGCTTAGGATTTTCTCAGATCTTTCCTTGCCATGTGCCACACATGTATATTGCCTTCTACAATTCTCAGAATTTTTTTGGACCTTTTTAACCCTACCTTCACCCCCAGAACGTCTCATTACTCAATTTTGCCCTCTAAGTTTCCTTGTCAGCATCTAGTTAGCCTCTACTGGTCCCACTGCCTCAGGCAGTTGTAATGTTAAATACTCACTGCTGATTGTTTTCCACACACACTCTGGGGACAGGCTGTTTGCACAGCATGAGTTTGTGATAGGTCACATAGTGACAGCTCTCTGGGGGCAGAATTTTTGGGTAACTTTAAATCACTTCTGCCCCTACCTTGATTGTGAGACTACTGCTTTTAAAGGCCACCATTTAGGTGAGGATACAGGGATGGGTTAGATCAAGTTACAATGCAACATAACTCACTATCTTTATGAAGATTTTGTTGTTTTTTTTCTCAAATAAAGACTCCCCGTATAGCTGGAAGCCTTGGTTAAATTTCCAGAGTTCTACAGAGGTTAATTTTGACAAATTTTGCCATTGTCATTGCTTCATAGAGGAGTAAGTTTTCCAAGATGTTTACTCAGATATTCTAGAAGTGTATCCCATTTGCATTTGTTTTTAACTGAGTTTCTTGCAAGACTAACTAATTCTACAGCTCCAGCCCCATTCACATAAGAGTCCATCTGCATGGATTCTCCTACAGGGAGCAGTGTGCAACCTGTTGTCAGTTTGTTGTTTTTCTTATTATAGTGTAGGGGTTCTTAAAAATAAGCTCATGAATAGCCCTTTGTCATTTTTACACGTTACAAAATTTCCACTAGTCTGTGGCTATTTTTTTCCCTCTCTTTTCGTTGCTTTAATGAAGATCTCACTTTTAAGGATTTTCAGTATAGCAATATGTGGATGGTGATCACACGGGTGAGGCATTTAACTACTGTCTAAACCTCAGTCTTTGCTCTGATTCACTGTCTAGAATATCTGAACACATCTACTGAACCCCGTATACAAAAAGATGCTGACAGCCCTAATTTAAAAAATGCTTTTTAAGTAAAGCAAAAAATATTAACTTTGACACTGGAAAAGACAAATCTCAAATTTCCTAACTGGTCTTGCTTTCTGTGATCATTAGCTACATCATGTTTATTGAGCCGACAGGCATATTGAGCTACTGATTTTATTTCATCGGGTTTTAGAATGCAGAACACATTTCAGGCCCACTTATAGCACCATATGTGTATCTTTAAGGATATATACATATGATGATGTCTTTATTATAAGTACCTTATTTTATTTTAAGTACCAACTGCTGTTAACCTCATTAAGGAAATCTTGGAACTGCAGAACTGAAATTTTTCATACCACCATCATCCCGTAGCATCTCTTTTGCACTTAGATGTTGTGTGGCAGAGTATTTTTCTGTTCCCTAGAAATGATCAATGTTGAAGGGGAAAAACCCTCCTCTAATAAATATAGTCCAAATCACACACTTATCTGAACAATGGCCACCATTTTAGTCCTCACCAATCCATCTACTCATACTGACTCAGTGTCCTCAACACAGACAATCCGCCACTGAAGTCACGGTCCTCAGTACACGTTCTGTCCCCTCCCCATTCCTTGTTGATTCTGACCTACTTTTGTCCAACGCATCCTGCCAGGCTCTTCGCTGCCTGACTGCAGTTTTTAATTTTTACCTTTGAGTTCCAGGGTGCGCCTAGTGATTTCCAGAGAAACGCCAGACACCTGGCTCATCAGGAGGGGTGGGGAGGATTTCAGGAAGCAGATCAGTTAGTGGCTATTGTGAGCATTCCTTCTAGATATCTGACATGCCGGCTGCATCCACCCCAGCAAAATAACGTAGTTCCTCCAACAACCTCTGCCTCCATTCGTCTGGCTTTCTGCTTTCAGTGACACTCAGATGCTGCTGATGGGCATTATATTTATATTTTTTTAATTGAAGTATAGTCAGTTACAATGTGTCAATTTCTGATGCACAGCACAATGTTCCAGTCATTCATATACACATTTATATGTATGAATTCCTTTTCATATTCTTTTTCATTAAAGGTTATTACAAGATATTAAATATAGTTCCCTGTGCTATACAGAAGAAATTTAGTTTTTTTAGCTATTTTTATATATAGTAGTTAATATTTGCAAATCTCAATCTCTGATGGGCATTTTTGAAGCCACATCTGGAACCCTTGCTGCAGAAGAGTCTGAGAAATATGTTTTCAAACTCATAGCCTTTTGGTTAGGAAGTTGGAATAAAGGCTGAGCTGGCTCACCTAACTTGTCTGCCTTTGTGAGTAAAGAGGTCTGGAGTTTCAAGGAAGAATGAAATGTCCCAGCCCTTCAATAGCAAACTTAAAGCAACCAAAATGCTCCCATCTACCAGAGCATGACTTGTCCTTACACACTGCTGGACATAACCGCCAACGCTCTCTAAGGCATCGTCTTCATCTGGCGCACACATTCTTTAGATATGTAATATGCTGATTAACAGGACAAGCTGGTTTGGATTCCCAAGCTCACAGGCAGCCTTCTGCCTGATTTTGGTGTATATATGTTCATTGAAGGGGCCTCTCTCAGGTCATCTAGAGCTGCCTATTGTGTGGTTTGCCAGAGAATGTGGGTACAGTGCTCCCCACCAGAGTCCTACCAGTTGTTTTATTGCAGGAAGAGAGAGCAAAAGAGACAGAACAGGAAGTTCTTGTTCAGCCTCAAACACAGTCACCCCCGCCCAGGGCTCTTGCTCTGGGACACACAGCAGTGCAGGTCAGCAACGATGTGGCCTCGGTATACTCCAAAACATGGCGTGGTTGTACTGGGCTGTGTCTTTCACGAACCCTGCAAAATTCTCGGCGTTGTGAAATGGGGAACTAAGGAACTCCCACCCATGCCTGTGGCTCCCAGGGTCTGCACCCTTACTGCTTTTGAGGATTTGCTGGCAACTCATTATTGTTCACCAGGTTATTTCTCAGCAGTCCTGTGACTTCCTTATCAGAACTGCTCCTTAAGTTAGGGGTTTAGTGAAAGATGCCATTTTAAGCTGTACATTCATGTTCAGGTAGGAGGAGGAAGACAGCACAGATCAGAATTGCTGTTTTGCTTTTTGTTGTTGTTGTTTTCATAAGCCGTCTCCTGTTGTCAAATAGACACTGAGCAAATGAATGACTGTTGAAAACTCCCATTTGAAGGATGAGGAAAGTGACACTCAGGGAGAGGAGGCAAATTTCCTGAGTTCCCAAAGACAAAAAGGGATGAGTACAGAATAAGATCCCTGCAAATTTCTTGGCTGTCATCAGCCTTTAGGTCAGTGACAGAGTGTCGTGTGTAGTAGTAAAGTTGTGGCGTGCTTTGAGAAGGGTGCAGATGTTCTTGTTTTTGTTGATACAATCACACTGTTTTGTCTGGGACTCTGAAAAAGAGAAATGGGTACGAAAATGTTGGTTTCTCGTCCTTGGTCCTTCCTCACCCACACAGATATGGACCCTTCCATCTGCAGCAGGAATAAGAGCCCCAGCTTTCCCATCTCATGAGATCAGTACTCATTCATTTCATCCCTGCCCACCTGTAGGCGATAAAGCACAGTGTGATTTTCATGTTCTGCTTCACTGATTCTTGTGAAATTAAGTGTTTGAAGATAGAAACTCATGAAAGGAAGCTGCTTTTTTTTATATAAAGTGCAGTCGTTTTCTTAGCAGAGAAGGAAATTGAGGATTTTCTTCATTGAAAATCAATAGAGATTTCAAGAGCATCTGTATTTCTGATGCATAAATTAAAATGACAAAATTTAGCGGGATTACAGAAACACAAGGAAGATACCAGAAGTGTTTTTAAAGAGCTTTTCTAAGACTGGGCTTGTGAAGAGACTGTTAGTTGACAGAGACCCTCTTCTCACCCATAGTCCCTCTCCTTAGGTTGGAAAGGGCCAGCGTTTCCCCTGTGTGCAGTCCTGGTGCTTCAAGTGAGTTGTGGGGTAGGGTGGTGCACATGGTGCTGCCTTCAGTTTGTCCATCTTAAGTAACCCCTGGCAGTCAGAGGGCGAGTGTGTTGCAACCTCATGAACCATCCACCATGCTCTCCGGGGTGTGTGATCATCTCAGCTCATCCCGGCTCAGGTGATGGCAGAGCAGAGAGTGGTGGCAAGAGGTCAGCTATAAGTAGCAGGGAGCAACTGGAGTCAGCTGGGGCCCAACTGGCTAGGAGTTCCAGGTGGAAATCCCAGGACTTCCCACAGCTCATTCATTCAGCTAACACTTCTCCAGCACCTGTTATGTGCTGGTGCTTCCGTTGTGAACAGAACCAAATCCCTGTCCTCATGAAGGTGACATTCTAGTGGACATAAAAAATGATACATGCAGATGCAGATCCAGCTCAGGACACATGAGTGTTGTCTATTTTGGAGTGCACAAGGTGAGATCTTTTGGGAAGGAATGTATGATACAGGAAAATGTGGGGGAGAGGACGGCCGTATCCCAGGTCTTAATTGGGTCCCTGGGATGTACCTCGCCAAGTGTGGGTCCTTGGTTTGCCCAGAAACGAATTCAAGAGAGAGCCAGAGTTCAGTAAAGGTAGATTTATTCAGAGAGATATATACTCCACAGAGTGGGCAGTTTCAGAAGGCACCAGAAAGGTCATGAGGCGTGGGGGTTGGGTGCTCCATTTTAAAGTAAAAGTAGATACACACTCCACAGACAGATTGTGGGCTGTTTCCCTCAGCAGAGAGAGCAGCCATGAGGTGGGGGTTGTTAGTTTTTATGCACTCAGTATCTTCATATGCTAATAAGTGGGAGGAATATTCCAACCGCTTTGTGGAAGGTGTTGGGATTCCCAGAATTTGGGCCACTACTCATCCTTTGACCTTTTATGGTCAGACTTGAACCTGTCCTGGCACCTGTGCGAGTGCCATTTAGCATCCTGCGGTATTTCGGTGAGTGTGTATTGAAGCTCAAGATCTACTGGGAGTTGACTTTTCCACCGTCTCGGTGCTAATGGCTCTGCCATCCTTTTAATGGCTGTGCCCTGCCCCCTTCCCTCCTGTCTCATGAAGGAGCTCTGGACTGATTGCACAATTGCAGAGCAGGGGACAGAGTGGAAAGAACTTCATAAGTGGAAGGTGGAAGGCAGTGTTGGCAGTAGAATTCTCAAGTCAATTGTAAAGTAAGGGTCTTCTGTTTGCTGGGGGTACCTGGTGTCACATTAGGGAGCTGTGAGCCTTGGGGACTTCAGTGCGTGGGTGGTTCACTGTGTATATTGTGTTGCTTCTTAGGCGTCCCGAGGACAGTTGGCTTATAGGTGACCCATTCACTCAAGCAGGCGTCTATTTGGGGATTTTCTGCATGTGAGGCTAACATGGGTCACATGGGGTACAGGACCGGGCAGTCACAGCTTGCTCCACAGTCACCTAGTGCCCTCAAGGCTTTCATCCCATGGATGCGTCACCTCCCCCTGGATGGGGACAAGGGAGCAAGTGGTGTGGCAGCTTCTCAGTGGTGGAGGCATTGCTCTCCAGACCCAACACTCAACAGCATGGACCCCTGGTTTTGGCCACAGTCTTGGCTTGATGAGGCTGTTGGGTAGCTGAGCTCATGAGACGTGGGTGCCATGCTTCCACTCTCACCAAGAGCTCTATTTTGAAGATTCCGGTCAGAGAGCCACAAATACTCCCTAACCCATAAACAAAGAACAGTCTCTTTCCCTAGGGGAAGGGCACACACTAGGAGAACGGATCATCCCGAGGGCAGGAGAGGCCAAATCAGTCCTGCCATCAGGGTTCTGACAGACAAGCCAGCTCAGTTCCTCTTACTAGTTGTTTACTTGAAGGATCTGGGGTATTTGGGTGACCTGCAAGTATCAGGAAATAGTACACGAGGGCTTTGGTTAACTCACCAAAGTCTGGTCCGGTGTTAACTCACCTCATTGTAGCTGTCGTGCAAGGAAACAAAACTTGGTGGACAACAGGCCATGGCCTCTGCTCCCTGGTGGGGCCAGGAGGTTATAATGTTAAGTACGATTGCGGGGGCATCATTTCTATGTTGAGAGGCCAGACGGCCTTCCATAGCTCTCATGCTGGATGTCTAAGTTGCAGAGGGAAACTGGATTTCACCCAGCTCTCCAGCCAAGGAGGAGACCACAAGTGGCCTCCTCCACCAACTGTGAGCTCTTTGCCTCCACTGACAGCAGCAGCTATAGCAATAAGCTGGGCTGCCACCTGCGTTTCCGTGTAAACATCCGAGTAGCCAAAGCAATGGCCTCGTTGGGGATGGTATGCCCAAAGATGCGGTGTGTGGGACGGAGGGAGGACTGCCAGGGTCAGACACTGGGCCGGCAGGCAGGCAGTGAGGACATCTGTGCAGCACAGGCGCCATGGAACTGAGCCAAAGGGAGGCAGGATTTGCAGCAGGGAGCCTGGGCAGTGCCGTGTTGCTCGTAAGAAGATCCTGGGTTCTGGATCCACGAAGTCTTTGGCTTGATTCCTGACCCTAACCCTCATCTTGGGCAAGTGTTTGAAGCTTTCTGTGCCTCTGTTTCTTGGTGTCCCAAGTGGGTCAATAGTAGCAATTACATCTGTGAGTCAGGAGGGCCTTTATAGGTGTCATTGCATTACGCTCACAGCAGCCCACAAGCACGGTTTTATGTCCCCCATTTTACACGTGGCAGACGGGTAACCTTTTAATCAGTAATCACGCAGCTAAGAATGGTCAGAACCAGCATTTGAATTTGATCCCTGTGTCCAGGTTATTTCTATTCTCACTCGGTATTACTGGAAAACTAGTAAAGTCAGAACAAACACTGCTGGGAAGTGGGTGCTTGAAACATGTTTGTCTTCTTCGCCATTGGGGAGTGTTGGGTTCGCGTTCCTCACAGCCCGTCTCAGGCTCCCTGCGTCTCCGGCTGCCCCTGGTGGGGTCTGCAGGGCTCTGGGCAGCTTCTCCATGTTCTCTACCCCCAAGGCTCTCTGCTCTCTACAGGTTGATTCTCAGCCCTGACTGATAAGTAGAGCTAATGTCTAAAAACAAAAAGGGTGGGGCGGGTACGGCTCAGTGGTAGAGCACATGCTTAGCATGCAAGAGGTCCTGGGTTCAATTCGCAGTACCTCCATTAAAATAAATAAAGCTAAATACCCCCCCCCAAAAAGGAAAGAAGTATTTAAAAAACAATAAAGAGTACAAAGACCTCACTCCAGGCTGGGGCGCACTATATTTTAAAGGCTCCCAGATGCTTCCCATGTGCAGGAGGGTGAGAGCTACCCCTCTACACCTCTTCACGTGAGCTTGTCCACTCACACCCATTAGCCTCTTGAAACAGGAAAACTACTTGGCTCAGCCTAGAACTTCCTCACGATTTCTAGACTTTTATTTGCCTACTGGATATCTCTCCTGGAGCCCACAGGCACCCAGCCAGAACTGAATCAGCTGTATCCTCTCATGACTTACCCCTCTTCCTGCCCTTTTTATTTCAGGGAATGGCACTATAATTTAGGACACTGCCAAAGCCAGAGAGCTGGCTGGCATCTTTCACCTCTTCCTGCCCTTCCATCACACCTGTGGCCAATCCGTCCACCTGCTGAAATGTTTTCTCCTCTCTCCTCCTGGCGGGGTCTCAGCAGGCCTTCACAAGAACCTGCCAATATGTCTCCCTGCCTCTATCTTGTCTCTTTCTAGATCACTTTGCATGTCTCCTCTACCTTGGAGGCACACAGGGTCCTGTGTGATGTGCACCTGTGATCTCTCCACCTGGTTGCCTCACCTGCCTCCCACACCCTGTGCTTGCTTCTAGACTATTTGCAGTTCCTGGAAGGGACCTGGCTCTGTTTGGCCTCCCTCCTTTGCATGCGCAGCTCCCCAGGGAGAAATGGCCTTAACATTATACCTTCCCCTGATCACTTCTAGAGCATCTCAGAACTCAGCACAGTGGTTCCCTCCTCTGGGAGAGCCTTGGCTACAGTTCCAGCTCTCTGCCCCAAGCACCCTCTGCTGACTGTTATCCAAGCCATCTTAACACGCCTTCTCAGCCATCATTTCACGATGACTCCTGTGCACCTAGGAGCTCCTGGAAGCAGGGGCTGTGCCTTTTTTCCCTTTATTCTGAGAGCATGGTAGAGACTCAGGTATAATGGTGGAGGGAACAGTGGTTATTCTGGAATTTCTCTAGAGTTGGGGCCTAGGGGTAACATTCTGGTTGGAAGAAGGGCTTAGGGAATTTACCCTGAAGCCACATTTTCAATTAACATGTCATGTTGTTTTTGTCTACTATTTGAAGTTACGAGTTTTATAACAGAATGACGAATTCTAGAAATTTCTTTATCGAAGATTGAGGAAAATGGCAGTTTTCCATATTTAAGAATATTATTTTAATTTTGTGTGACTGGGGTGGTGGAAAATAGATATGCAGGGGCTACTAAAGCATTCTCATCCCCTTCCCCACCCTCAGGCCCTTCGGACAGAAGAGAAAGAGGGATGTGAGGAGAAGACTTGGACGGTGGACTGTGCACTGCTTTTAAATCATGACAGTTACTTGTGCTTATTTTTTAACTTTCTTTTTTAATGGAGGTACTGGGGCTTGAACCCAGGACCTTGAACATGCTAAGCACGTGCTCTACCACTGAGCTATACCCATCCTTCCCCCAATATTTGTGTTTTTAGTGGGCATAATGTGCTGGTAGCAGGTACATTAGTGTGAGACACAGTCACCTGCCTCTGACCATCACGTTAATACCTTTCCCCTGAGCTAGAGAGCTAGATAGTCTTTTTCCAAAAGTTCAATAAATTATCTACATTTTCTTTTTTCTTAAAAAATGCATTAACTCATGTTTCTCTTTAGTATCACGTATAAATAAAAGTTGAGTTTATTAATCATTTACCAAAGTTTTAAGGGTAATAAATATTTAGTACAGATTTCTGAAACATCAGTCATCACTGAAGATCCACATCTGCTGTTCTCTCTCTCTGTTAGTCACCTTACTTCTGGAGTTCTGGAAGCGGCTCCAGGCAGAACTTGAGTACGAATGGGACACGGTTGAGCAGGAAGAACAAGTCCGGCCAGAATAGGAGGCACGGTGTCCCCACGTGGAGATAGATGAGATTACCCAGGAAAAACGGGCGCTGTTTAGATGCTCTTTAGTCTGTTTACTTCTGGACTTGTCAGCCTTGGATGCATGTTGGAAACACCAGGGGAACTTAAAAAATGTTGGTGCCTGGATTCCATCACTGCAAACTCTGATGGTACTTAGTATCCTGGGGTGCATTCTGGCATAAGGAAGTTTTTAAAGCTCCTCTGGTTATTCTAATGTGCAGCCAAGGTGAAGGAGCTCTGCCTGGAATGGTGGACACAGGAGAGACGTGTGGTCCTTCCTTCACAATAACAGTAAAAATGGAAAAAAGAAAAAAAGACTGGTATAAGTGTATAAGAAAAGAGGCATTGATTTGTATCCTTTCATAACATCAATGAAAAAATCCAAAAAAACTTGGCCGCTATGACATGGATGTACAAGGAAAGACACATTGGTTTTTATAGTTGACTCCCATTTTTTCACATGTGCCTTCATTATTGCGGCCTCCTTTTCATCGTAGACTAGGTGCCCCTTTGTCTTGAACTAAGCCCCGCTCACTGCTCCCCTTTCCGGTTGGGATGTGCACAAAGCAGCATGGCTCTCATCCTAAAGTCAGAGAAAGTGTAGAAGAAGCAGGGAAGCATTTGTTGCGGTGCCATCAGTATTTGAGGAGTGTTTGAGCTAGGCAATTTACATAATTGGAAATGTAAATTTATTGCTGTCACTCCTGCAGCAAAAGTAAAAAAGTAAAACTATATATCTTTGTATCAAGATTTCAGAGCTATGAAAAGATAATTTTTGAGTCATCTGTATTATTGCTTCTTTCCATCAGCTGAGATAATTTAGAGCTGATGGTGCTTGCAGTCAGCAGCAGCAGGAAAGTAGGTTCTGAGCATGAATAACTCTTGGAAAGAAAATGCTTTTACTAGCAGCATCTGAAAATATCTCCAACTATAGATTTTATAAATTGAATCTGATCTACAGAATTTTTGCACTGAAAACGTCTGGAGGGAGCAGGTCAAACTCCTCTTTTTATAAATGGAAAAAAATGAGGTTCAGCTACCAGTAGAAAGTGACATTTGTCTTTTACAATGTAATAAGCTTCTAATAATCCCCATTATGAATAGTTCCCATTGTTTACAACAAGATGGGGGTCAAAGCGTATGTTGGTGAAAGACTGTACATTCAGAGATGAAAGTTGAAACTTAGACAAAATTATATGTTCATAATGTTTTTGAGTCCTGAGAAACAAAAGCGTATCATATTGGCAGCATACAAAAAATACTGAAGAAAAGTTTTTGGTCACTTAAACTGACAATTTTAAATTTAAAATTGCCAACTAATAAGTGTAAATTTTCATTGGAACATTCTTGTTGAAAAATTGAAAATGAAAACTCATTTCACTTTATCGTTCTTCCTTATTTAAAATTGTTTAATTTGTTTTTTAGTTTTTTAATTGAAGCGTTTAACTTTTATTGCGAATGCATGCTCCATTGTTCAGAGAGGCCAGCGTTGTGGTAGTGAGACCTTGGGAATGAAGTTGCCGAAATCCATATTTGAACACAACAGCTTGCTTCCTGAGTGATCTTGGACAACTTAAATTCTCTGTGCTGTAGTTTCTTATAAAATAAGAATAAGAGAGTTGATTCCTCATGACTGTGGTAAGGACGGGTCGAATTAATGTACAGAATCTACTTGGAAGAATTCCTGGCACAGAGGAAGGACCATGTGCTTAGTGACAGCTATTATTATACTATATCTGCTTTTATAATCCAGGTAAATCTTGAGTCTTACTGATATCATCTCTTAAAAAAATCTAAATATAAACTCTATAATGGAAACTCTAATAGTTCATAGTTATAGCTAATTAATACATAAAGCTCAACGAAGAAACACACAGTGGAGACCAGTTAGCTGCAGACACCTGTGAAACTTTCTGTCCTGCACGGACTCTCAGCTGTCACTACCATCACTTCTGAAATCCAAGACAAGCTCAGGAGTAGAGCTTTACACCTTGGCCTCGTCAGGTACCCAGACCCCTAAGCTCAGAACATGGCAGGGAAACAGTTTGCTGTTCACATGTGTATTTTCAAAAAATAGTATTAAAATGGACACTATAATTATTTTGTTGTATGCTTGACATCGTTAACAGAAAGGAAAAAAAAACTAAAAAGGAAAAAAACCCATTCAGCAACAAATAAGAAGACTATGTCTGAAAATTATTATTTTTTTAAATTATGTTTAGGATTTAGTGACCAGTTAGGAGAAAAATCATTTCATTGGTGTAATCCCTTGATTGACTAAACTTGTTTTTTAATTAGGAAGAAGAGCATGTTCCTTTTACCACCTGGGGAAAATGTATACATATAACAATTTGTGCAAGTGCTCTTTTTCTGGGTAAGAACCTGCCACAGACTTTTTAAAATATAATGTGAAATGCTGAGAAAACTGAAAGTCAAGATGGGAACTATGTAGTCTCATAGAGAAAACTTTTTCCAGAGAACATCTGAGCCAACGCAGGGTGCAACTCTGGAGGTTCCACAGTCTCTTCTGCTCACAGTACTTCCCCCAATTCTTTTCACCTCATTTATTCAAATCAGATCAGTGGTTTAGGATTCTCCAGGGTTTGATTAAGAGACCAGATGGAGGCATGAAGAATTCTAAAATTTTCCAAAAGTAACAGCCAAGGTAAAATGTCCAAGAATAGCCTAACAAAAGGATAGTAGGAACTATCAAATAAATAAAAGTTAAATCTACTGAAAGATATAAAAGATGCTTCAATCACATGATTCTAGATTAAAAGATCATATCTCCAAAGTATTAGAAGTTATAAAATTGATTTGGGGTTTATTGTGAATAAAATCATATTAGTAATATAATAATAAATAAGATAATGAGAGGTTTACAAGTTCAAGAATAGCCAGAGTAGAAAATAGACAGGAAGTCCAGATATGGACTCTCATATCGATAATAAATTAATATAAGAAATGGAAGGCATTACAAATATGGGGAGAAATAAAGGTTATTCAGTAAATGGAACACGTTAGCTACTTGGGGGGAAAAGAAAAGATTGAAATCATACAGTGAACCATATATCGGGATAAATTCCAGAAAGATTTAAAAAAGTAACACAATTAGAAAAAAAATAGAAATAAATATGGATGAATATACAACCTCTAGATGAGCAGTAAGTTTCATAGGAAAATATATACAGATTTCCATGCATCAGAAGCATCCTAATTTTAAACAAAACACCAGAGGATGTTATTTGTTTACAAATCCGACAAGGGACTAATTCCATCAATACATAGAGAGTTCAGATCACTTCAAAGGTAACATCCAAAAATCTCAGGAGCATAGAAGGCAGAAAAGATGAACACACCTTCACAAAGGAAAAAACAGATGTCCCACTCCAATGGTAATTCAGTCATTTCACATCAGAATGAAATAATTTTCCACCTCTCAACTGACACAGCTCTGTTTATGAGGATGAAGTGCCAGTGATCACCAATCCCAAGCCTAGGTTACTGGACATTTTTTGTGAAGTATGGTTGATTTACAATGCTGTGTTAATTTCTGGTGTACTCTCCCAGCCTTCTTAGAAAGCAGTCTGGCATTTCATATCAAGAGTCAAAAATATTCATATGTTTTAATCCACTAATTCAGCTTTGAAAAACTTTTAATCAGGAAGTATTTCAAAATTGCAGGGAAAAGTCAGTATGGATGCAAGTCACAGACATACTTTTCTATGTATATATATATAAAATCTCAGCCAAAATATTCTTCCAACCCTTCACATAGTAGAATATTATGCAGCCATGAAATAGTGTGTCCAGGAAAATATTTTATGACAAGTCAAAGTGTTATGCTTATAATAAGCTTGAGAATAAAATTAATATATAAAATGATTTGTAATATACAAACAATGCACAGTTCTGAAGGGATTATGTCAACAGGTAGAAGCATTTTTCTTATTTTATTTTTTATTCATTTTCAGAGTTGGAGTCTTTTGATTGTAGGTGACAAAATCAATCTCCAATGTGCTTAAACAACAACCAAGAAATGGGGATGCATGGGATTTGTTAGTTACTGTAAATGAAAACCTGAGGTCTGAGGTCTGGCTTCACTCAAGGGGAGATACTGTAGCCCAGATGATGTCAAGGGCTGCATTTGTCCTGTCTTTATTCTGTGTCCAAGGACGTCTCAGCATGCTGCTTCTACGCACTCAGCATTCCAGATCATCCATCCAAACCAAGAGAGGTCTCTTTTGGCAGCTTCCTCTCTTGATAGAGGAAGCTTATCATTCACATGGGCACCAGCACGTATCTCCTCACATAATAGTGGCTCTTAATGGGTTATTTGCCAATTCTCAAATCATGTGTGAGGCCAATAGAATGAGGGGTATTATTAGTCTTAAGCCAACTGAGATCTACCTCTGGTGCTTCAGAAAGAGTGGGTCAATCGAGCTTAAATCACAGGACTAAAAACAGAAGGGAGGTTATTTATCCTAAAGCTAAATCTGGGTCCTCTTCTAAGACTGGGGACAGATCCAGGACAGTAGTTCTGTCCACTACTGAGTACTTTCAAATTTTCTTTAATGAGCAAATATTAAAGTTATGATCAGAAAAGAAGATAAGTAAAAAGAAACTTGAGGAAGGAGAATGGAAAGTTTTCCTGTTTCTTAAGAAATATTGAAACCATTAAGTGCTTGAAAGGAAAATGGAAATGTGTCAAGTTTGTAAAAGTTCTGAAATGAATTAGAATTGATTCCGCAGACCATGTAGGAGACAGTGCTATACAGTTAGTGTGTCTTTGGGCTCTTTGAGTATTTCAGTTCTTTCACTTAATAGTTGCTTCATTTGGGGCAAATTGCATCATCTCCACGTGGTTCTATTTCCTCATCTGTAAAAGAGATATAATATTACCTTCCCCACAAGGTGATTGTGAGGATTTAGAAAAATAGATGTGTTCTGAAGCAATAGTAAGCATTTAAAGAATCTTAACTATTATGATTACTTAATACATAATTAAAAAAGTATTATGCAAACTTTTTAAAAATTCATACTTTTTAAATGGCCTATATGTGCTGTATAAGAGAGGAAAGCTTAATATACCTTCTATAATACACTTTTCTAAGCCTTAACTGATTTTCACATTTAATCACACACACACCAAAAAGTTATTCCTTTCACAAGCATGAAGCCTTAACTGTGAAGAAAAGGATGATGAAAGAGTGTAGAGGAGGAAATAAAATGCTTTCTCTACAAACTGATGGCTTAAAAACTAAGAAAAACAAATTTTTAAGACTTTGGTCACCATATTCAATGCTAATACATAGGTAGAGATTTTCACATGCCTGTGGTTAATGTTCTAATTGTTTTCACAATTAGTAAACAATTGACTCATCACAATAGTCCAATAAATTGTTATTATTATCCCCCCATTATGTGGGTGAGGAGATTTAAGCCCCTAGAGGTTAAGAAATTTGCACAAGGCCCGACAGCTAGCATCGGAGCTGGGATCCAGATGCAGGAGTGTGGCTCCAGGAGGGGCTTGTAAACACTCCCCCTGCTCTCCCCTGCAGGTGCAAGCCAGCCGCCCGCTGTTACTGTAAATAACATGATGTGGTTCACTTAGTCTTGAAATTCACATTCGTTGTAGCTTTCTCTCTGGGGCAGCCATCAGGAGCAGCCAGGGACACTGAGTACATGCTTCTGGACAATGACCAAGAAGGTAGATGGAAGGAAAACAGTTTAAAAATGGGATCTTTAATGTGCATTTTTCAATGGCCAGAAAAAAACCTGCCTAGTGAGGAGCTGAAACCCTATCAGCCACATGCAAATTATGCTTCAGACACCCCCGCTGCCCTTGGGTCCACACAGTCAGAACTACGATGGATCAGGGACATGAATCTTGTGCAAATGCAGGGAGTATGAATACCTGCCATTTTAAGATCTCAAGGAGTATGAAAAGCATGTGAAGCTTTCATAAGCAGAGACCTGCTGTCACTTCCACTATTTCCCTCAGGGCATGTCCACAGCTTCACTGGTCCTATTCAGAATGAAGACGACAGCTACTACCTGCTGACCCCTGAATCAGTAATAGGTTCTCCCTTGAAAGAAAGCGTATCCCCTTCATGGGTTACAACTAGTTCATATTTTAAGTAATTCTTTAGACGTAGAAGGGCTATTTTCATTGGTTCTGCTATCACAGACTTGTCTCCAAGAGAACATGCCGCCAGTTACTCCATTTTCACCCATTTAAAGATATACTTAACAGGCTTCCTTCTTTAGGGCAGTTTTAGGTTTACAGAAAAATTCACAGAAAGTGGAGTTCCCATATATTCCCTATGCCCTGCACACAGCTGCTCCTGCTGTCAGCATGTTACATTAGTGGATGCACTCATTCTTTTTGACATCCTTCATTCTTCCTCCCCTCAAGTTTAACATGCCTGATATTTACGTTTCTTGTGGCATTTATGTGCGATTTACATCTCTTCTCACATTTATGTGAGGTTTACAGCACATGCATGTTGTCTGTTTAAGCGTGGGTTGGGGGCAAATTTTCTGTGTAAGAATACGATCGTTAGTGAGTCTCATGCTGCTGGGTTCTTGGGTTGTCAGGTCCTGTTGACCATTGCTTCAGTTATTGGGATCAATGTCTACGGACTTTCAGTGTTCATTGTATTTTCTGCAAAACTTCCCAAGAACCTGAATGGAAGAGACCCAATCCATAAGTACCTGACTGTGCAGGTGGGCCACGCCCATCACTGCTTCCCTCATCAGTTTTATCATCATCGTGACCCTGAGCACCATATATGAGAAAGTGGCAATCATGATGACTGACTGTGGTAAGCTCCTCCTGCAGCTTAGGTCATTTCTACACCAGCTTTAGAACCAGGTCAAAACAGAGACTGTATCTTTAGGCACTTCAATTCCAGTACATTACAGTCTTTAGAAAACTTCCAGTGTAAGCGTACTTTCTCTAGCCTATGGGAGAAGTGAATTAGCTCCAGCTTTGCATTAGTGAAAGGGGCAAAGGAAGCATTAGAATATCCAAGCTCTGTGTAAACAGGTCAGTGCTTAATAATAATTTCAATCACATTAGATCATGTACCCTATTGTTGAAATTAAATAATCTTGTTTTGCAAATAAGTGGAAGAGGGTCGTGGTTCCAGTGGCAGATTTGCTTGTGCGTTACGGAGAGGACAAGTAATCACAGTGTTATGTGTCTTCCCCCCATGCTGTTCATGTTAGTGTAGCTCCATTCTCATCAGCTGTGGCTTCTATAATAAATGTTTTTTCTCTCTGGCTTGTATCCCAGCCAGCGGCTTAGCAGCCAAATTGCTTCCCACACGCTGCATGTGTCAGGGTCTTTCTCCCAGTGGTCTGTTAAGGGGTCATCTTCTGAAAACACTAAGACCAATTCAAATTCTGAACTAGGAGGATGACCCGTTTTATGTTCCCCAAATGCTTCTAGCAAGTTGCCCCGTGTTTTGTTTGTTTTCTTCAATAGTCCTACCTTACTGCCGTTCCGGGAGACAAGAGAATATCATTTAGCAGGATGTTTAAAAGTAGTTTTCTGTCAACTTACACCTGACAGAGGACAGCTATTACCCATTTGATACTTTTGTGCTTATAAATTTTAAGGAATGGCTGACCTTTTTTTTTTTTTTTTGCCTTGTGGGATATTGCGTTCATAGTGGGAGAAACTCTTACAACAGTGTTTACACTTGGAATTAACATAGTAGCTATGTTAAGGAATTCAAAACAGCTTAAATGAAAACAGTGTGAATTGTGTATATATATATATATATACATACATACATATTTAGCGTGTTAACTAATGTGTCTGTGGCTTTGATTAGGGTCTCAAAGCCGTTCACAGTTTTGCAGACTTAACTTTCCTTTATTCTAGCTGCAGAGCTCCCAAGGACCAGACTGACTATGGGAACAACCTAGCCATGAAGGTGTTCTTCTTCCAATTTGTCAACTACTACGCCTCGTGTTCCTACATCACATTATTTAAGGGCAGATTTGTGACTTATCCGGGAGATCTGGTGTATTGGCTGTGAAAATACAGAAATGAAGAGGTGTGAATACAGCTTTGTGTTCTGACATTATAACCTGTTTCATGTTTTCTCTTAGTTCCCCAATGAAGAGTGTCTTTACTCTCTGTTCCTTAGATATTTTAGTCATAAAATAATGACTTTATTTCATGTTAGAGCTATCTAAAATTTAATGAGATTTCTTTCTAATACCCCAGTGTGACCCAGGAGGCTGTTTCCTTGAACTGATGGCACAGCTGACTGTAATCATGGGAGGACAGTCCATCTGGAATAACATACAAGAGGTGTTACTTCCGTGAGTACTCAGTCATGTGATCTTGGGGTGAGAACGGCCCACCCATCCACGTCATTTTTCTGCATGCCCATCTCTAAAACTGGGGAGACTCTCTGCTTAGTAATGTTCTCCAGATAAGATGATCCAGCCAACAGTGTAAACGTACCTGCTGTTTAATAATTATGCTTAAATGCCTTCCTTTTTATGTTTAACTTAAATCCCCATGTGCTATAGTTTCTGCTTATTAGCCCATCACTGGGGACAGACTGATCAGAGCCCTTTGAGAGATGGCCCTTTTTGGGGCCGTGAACAAAGTTTTCCCACAAGTTCCCACAACTTTCTCCTCCTTTAATGCATGCATTCAAAAATCCATAACAGGAATTTGTTGAGTGCCTAGTATGTGCTAGTCACTGTAGTATATGTTGTACATATATGTGTGTGTGCATGCGTGCGTGTGTGTGTGTACAATTTAATCACCCAAACAATCCTTATTCTTATCTTCCTTTTGCAAATGAAGTTCCTGTGGCTTAAAGAGGGTAAATGATTTGCCCAAGTTCTCATTGCCGATAAGAGACCACTGTAGGACTCAGATGTAAGACCCTATCTCTCTGAATCCATGTTCTTCTAAGAACAGAGACTCTCTTGTGTTCCTAAGGCACAGGGTTACATAATGTTTTAAGAGACACTTGTCTAAAATAATAAATACAGAGTTTTTGACTTACTGTTCTCTTCCTAAAAATGAGAAAAACAGATGTTAGCAAAGGTCACACTGTCCTATTGATTTTCACATAAGCCCAATCCCACATCAAAGTGGACAGTCCAGTGTTATCTGCAATTTCTGAACATTTCAAGGAGCTTACTGTATTCGCTTTCTATTGCTATTGTAACAAGTATCCCCAAACGTCATGATAGTAGGAAGAAAAAAGAAAAAGTCTCCACTGAACAACACAAATTTAACCTTGAAGTGTTCTTGAACGCAGAAGCCTGCTGAAGTCAAAGTATTGGCAGGGCTGTTTCTGAAGGCCTCAGGGGAACTTGTAACTTTGACTTTTCTGGCTGCCAGAGGCCACCAGCATCTCTTGGCCTGTGATCTCTTTTCTCTTTCTAAAGGTCAGCATGGTTATGTGTCTCTGACTCTGATCCTGTGGTCACATGTCCTCTCCTGTCTCTCCTCTTCTACCTCCTTCGTCCTCCTTTAATGACCCTGGTGATTACACTGGGCCCACATCTATAATCCAGCTCATCTCTCTTAGAGTCGGCTGGTTAGCAACCTAAACCGCATCTGCAACCATAGGCCCCCTTTGCCAGGGAACCTGAACTCTTCATATATTCTGGGGAATAGGACATAGACATCTTGGGGAGGGATCATTTTTCTGCCTACCACAATAACGTTTTTAAGATAATTTCTGGCTTTGAGTTTCTGTTCTCATGAAACTCTTGCTCTCTCTTCTGTGTTGCCTTCCACACCAGCATTCTACTCCTGGCCAACCTAACTGCAGAGCTCACCCCTCTCTGTGGTGTCCCCCAAAACCACTTACACAAGCAGGCCATTCTGTTTTTTGGAGCATGGAGGAGAAACTCAAGCAACTTGAACTTTGAAATAAGAAACATACATCATTTTAAAATCTTCCATGCCACTATAAAAAAATTTATTTTTTTAACATAACTTTTAATTTTTAAACTATTTTAAACTTTGTTACTTTTTTTAAACTTTACTTTTTTTCTTATCATCCTTCATTGTAGGCTCCAGAAACCTGCTATTCTGACCACCGCATCCAAGTTCCCTTTCATTGTTTCTCCTCCCTTCCCTAACCTTCCTTCTCTCTCCCTTATTACCAAGTTTCTGTCCATTCTCTTTATAGGGCACTTAAATTATTTTTTCTTTCTTTCTTTCTGTTTTTGCAGAGTGAACGCCTTTGGGTGTCAGTGTGTCCTTCCAAGTTTCTTCACAAGGGCTTCACCTTCCAGCTTCAGTATGGATTCCTGGGGTCTGTCTCGAAACAAAGGCATTTCCCTTGTCCCCCAGCTCACCACGCCCCTCAAAAAAAACAAGATTCTGATCTTTGCTGTGAAATGAATCTTTCTTTTTCCCTAATGTGTAGTAGACAACTCTTATCCTGATCTCACAGTCAGATTTTTCCACAGGAGTAAAAGTAGCTCATGTGCAAATAATACTATTTTTCTCTGTGAAAAGAAATAGATCAGATAGAGGAAATACTTAAATCACATTACTGAAAAGCATTTCCTGAAGGAAATAGGTTAATTATTTAACAATAAATTTTGTTGAATCTGGTTATCAGTGAGCTATTTTTACCAATCAAGGAGAAGGATATATTCCCTAAATTGTTACTGAGCAATTCATGTGAAATGAAACTTGCTCATATGAACTAGTTTAAAGTAAAGGATGCATTATAGTATCTGTGGTCTGTTTATACCTTCGCTTAACTAAGCCATTGTTGTAGGTTCCAGTGAACTGAACTTTGCCTCCATGTATTTCTACTATGGGCTAAAATATTTAGGGAATATGTTTTGAATTATGTTTCCCTTGTTTGAAAACCAGGAATGCTGAATGGTAGCCAAGTTCTAGAGTGGCTTGTGTTTTCCTCACTGCCTCTTCTCTTTGTATAAGGTGCCAGTTTCCTTCTTAATTTTTCATATAAAATCCTAACATACCAAAGATCTATCAATTACTCTTGCTGCACCAAAACTAAACCCATCCTGAAAAATACATACGAAGGGAAAAGAAAACTTGTTAAAGTTAGCGACTATTTTCATGCTATTTAAATATGTCTAAAGGAACATAATGAAGTGAATTTCACCATAACTCACCTGCCTCCACCCCCCAGTTCCATGTGGGTTTCTTGAGAAGGATTCTGGGAGCAAATGAAGTACAGTGATGCTGTAATCCAGGCTCCCCCTGGGGTTTCCCCAGCACTTGGATCGGCACCTGGTATAAAGTAGGTCTCAGTCCGAGCCAGCTGAGTGAGTGACTCACAGGCATCAAATGTGTGACATCAGTGAATTAATAGCATTCTTTGTAGGACTCAGAGAATAAGCTGAGAGCCCTGTAGCCTTCCCAGCCTCACATACTATTTTTATATTGGGGTCATTTGTGGGAAAGTTATTCTGTACTTGACAAAATGCTAGTACAATTCCAGGGCTAAGCAACTTGCCCTAGGGAAATTTTATGATAAAATATTAAGAAAATAGTTAAATGCCCAAAATAGCATAGCATTCTCCTTGGGTGTTTAGATAATGTATGACTATATTTTTCTTACTTTATATGTTTTCTACATTTTCCACCGTGTGTATGCACTACTATATAATAAGAAAAAGCAAATGTTTAAAAGAGAAAATCTCTCTTCTCCAGATATGATTTGGTTAGAGGATGAGTCAGATACATATAATAAGAGAATCTTAAATACATGTGTCCATAATTCACTCTTTAAATTCAGGAACAGGAAACTCAGGAATGAAATAGATTAAGAGAATCAAAGATACTTGTATTCAAGATTAACCAGTGGGAGTGTCCTCAACATAAATGGTGATAATCCATAATGCAGGGATTAGATGTGATAATGAAGGTACAAAGACAACATGAAGTAGAAAATGCCACATGGCAAACACTGAGTAAAGGGCAATTTACTATGATTATGCCAATATGTGTGGTCAATTCCCAAGCAAATGATTGTGTAACCCCTGCTAGATGGAGAAATCTTCCAGCCTTGGCTGGAAAGGGGGGCGGATCCAGTGTCGATATTTTTTAAAATGTCTACAGGTTCTTCTCATGTGGAGATTGATATCCCTGCACGAGAACCATAAACCAACAGAAAACCTAAAAGACCGAGGACAATGATGGGTAGACGGCAGCCCAAGCTTTTCTGCCACAGATGAGTGGTTCCACTCAGGAAGAATGAGCAAGAGGCTCAGAGTCTTAGCTAAGGACAAGCAAGTCGGGACTTCTATTATGACCTAATGCCACCGACGGGGGAGGGCACTTCAGCACAAGAAGGGAGCGCCAGGTGCGTTAACATGGAAGTTTCATCCTGGATCCACACCGTGATGGATTTGGGTCCAGGGGGTAAAAGCCCTGCTTCCCTGGGGCATGGACCGGATTCCACAAGAGGCTGAGACAGGAAGTATGAGGCAGAGAAAAATTCCCCCAGGAGACTCCCGAGTCTGGGTGCCAGGAAGTGTGATGGATGAGTGCGGTCCCAGCGCCACCCGCACCGCAGGGCTCCGAGGGGCTGTGGAGCTGCGCGCCCCCGGCCGGACCTCAGACCTGCCTGCAGCGCTCCGGGCTGCGGCCTGGGTATCGGCTTCAGCAGCAGGCTGGCCCCTTCATTCTCGTAGGAGCTGCAGTGACCCCCAAACCTGTGTCCACGGTGATCCCAAGCCGAGGGTCAAAGTGACTTCAACCCTATTTACAGGTGACCACAGCCGGTTAGCCTGTGCTGCTCAAAAGGAAGATCCCACATGGGGCTTTGATGTGTCAGGGTTGATGCTACTACCTGGCCTGCTGTGAATCGTTTCATCCTGACAGCAGCCTGGGCAGTGGAAGTTTCATCTCCCAATTTTATTTCAACTTTTTTTGTTGAAAGTATAGTTGGTTTACAATATTGTGTTAATTCTTGGTGTACAGCATAGTGATTCAGTTATACATACATATATACATATTCCTTGTCATATTCTTTTTCACTATAGGCTATTAAAAGTTATTGAATGCAGTTCCCTGTGCTATACAGTAGGACATTGTTATTTGATGCAAAAATTACTAAACAAAGTATTTGCAGACTAAACCTAGCCATGTATGACAGAGTTGAGTTTATCTCAGGATTTATATGTAGTTTTGATCTCCTGGATCTCTTTATCAGCTTACCATATGTAAAGAGCCTGTGGACCACTTCTCAGAAAAATGTTTTAAAATCATAAGATTTAGAGAATGAAGAAGGAAGATAATTATACTGAAAAGTAGATACCAAAATATAGAAATGGGCATTTGTGATACAGTAATATCTGAATTATTGAAAGAACGTGTTGATTAAGAGGATCCAGTGATGGGTCTTCTAACCACAACATTCTGCCATAGCAGTGAGTGTAAATCATCTTCTGAGATCTGCAACAGTTGCATTTGGAATGAAATAAAGTTAAATAACAAATAAGCCATGAAGTGTGGATTCAGATTCAGAGGTATCTCGAGTCCATATCCCCACCACTTCCCAGAGCTCCCTGCTCTTCCCCTAATGTTATTGAAAAGGGTGTGGAAAGTTTGTGAAGCAAAGGGCATGTTCCATTGCAAAGAAATCTCATAGCAAATCTGGGAGCATGGCCAGTGAAAGGTTAATGCTGAGATCAGAGGCAGTGGGAAACCTAGCAGGGACAGCTCTTTACAAGTCACATCATGTACCCTGTGTGTGTCCGTGTGTGTGCATACAGACATGTGGGCATGCATGTTGTATACATCTGCCTTTCGTGTGAAGCCGCCTCACTGTCCAAATTTGAAATCCATCCAAACGTGCAGTGCAGTCAGCCGAAGCTCAGCCAGACGCTAAGTTGTCTGTTGTTGCTCTGTCTCTTCTGCTGAACTCCAAGGGTAAACAACACGCCAGCTGTTGCTTTCAGGGACAACAGCTCTGTAGGCTTCAGGTCCATGCCTTGTTTCACTGCCAACTCCGATTTCATTTCAGGACAAATTGCCATTTGAAAAAGGGGAAGTATTCAGTTGGCCCACACGCCTCTGAGTGAGGAAAAATATAAACTTTTAAGACAGCATCCAGGAGGGGGCAGAGCACTGGGCTGCAAGTCGAAGCTGTGTTTCTTTCAAGCTCTGCACTGACTTTGAGGCAGCATGTCACTTCTTTCGCCCTTGATTTTTTCAGCTTAAATTAGGGTCTTGGACCTGTTTGATCCAACGTTAGAGTATCACTTTTCTACTTGGTGTCCCTCCATGCCTCAGCAATTCCTTCAGAGGGAAAAATGCCCACATCCTCACAGCAGTCTCTTAGGCTCCACCCCCAAAACCACCACTTATTTCCTATTCACTGTGGCCCACACCAGTCTCCATGCTGTCTTTCCAGCGTGAGGGACCTCCAGGCCTGTGATCACTGTTCCCATTGCCCCTCCTCTGCCCACCCCTTTGCCTCTGTCTTTGCCTTATTCAAAGGTCACTGCCCCAGCCCCACTCCTCCCTACCACACATTCCTCGCCCTCCCTTTATTTTCCTCCGCAGCACTTATTACCAGGTCACAGACCCTGTATAACTTGCTTTTACTTATTTTCTCTGACGATTTTCAGACTGGAAAGGCCATGGTGGATAATAGCAGAGAAATGGGGGGAAAAAGATAAATGGGGGAAGATATCTTCTAAAAGCTAAAATGCCCACCTGAAAAGGAGGTAGGAGATAAAGTAGTAGTAGTCGTTACAATTTTGGAAAACCCAAGGTACGTGGTCAGGACTAGTTTTCACAGTATTTGGGGGTAGGGAGGCAGCAATAAAAAGAAATTTATCCTGAAACAAGAAATTAAATTCTTGGGAAGATGATGTGTTCAGCTTGAAATGTAAGTTATACTTTAATGACCTTGGTCTAATAATATCCTGCCTTATAATTTGATATGTTTGGCAGCTGGGTCATGAATCTAATGGTACCACAGTTTTGGGAGCAGAACAGACCACCCCACAATGGGAACGGGACAACCATCTGTATCCCATGGGCAAACTGGGGTTATTTTATGAATACCTTGAAATGAGCAAGTCATCAGTGGAGATTTCGGTGTTGTTGATTATACTAGAGTATGTTTTGGGTCTCAGAAGCATCGGTTACCGAGCCAAACAATGACCTAGCATACCGAAACGGAGACCACTTTTCTCCATTAGATGCAATTATGCAGTCAGTCTTTCAAATAGGGTGCCTGTGTGTATCTTTGTCAATATTTATGTTGTAGAAAGCTGAAGATTTACCGCCAAGACATGAAATGGAATGAATATTCAGGTACGTCTCCACCATTGATTCTCAGATCTTTCTGGTCATGTCATCTAAAGATGAACTCAGAACCGTTATTAGATGTGACTCAGCTCAGGCTGTAGCCCGTGTGGCACAGCTGTTGGCTGATATCCTTCTAAACAGTCATGTGAGCCAGCCAGTCTGTGCAGAAAGCCCGCAAGAGCATCCTGCCTCATGGCAGCAAGGTTCAAAGGGTCACCCCTTCCACATCTCACACCTACCTTTGACATTGTTGCTATTTCTTCTGGCCGATGGTTTCTGCCTGGTTCCTTGAGTGACCTCATGGCAAATCACTGGATTGAATTCAGGATGAGTTTGCTGATATGGAGTATAGGTTGAACACAGATCCCCTCCTTCTCCAATACCTTTGTCCATTTCTGCACATTTGCTTGGTTGGCTTCTGTTACTCTTTGGTTGAACTTGGTTTTGAGATCACAGTTGCCTTTAAATGTTTGCATCTCAAAATAGATTTCCATACGAAATGTCATCTTTTCTATTATGCATGGCACACTTTTATCTACTAGAAGGCTGATGATGTGAACGTTTTGTTTCTGAGCACTTTCAGCTCACCACTACCTTAAATTATTTAGTTTTTTTTAAGCTTAGGAGACAGGAAAGGATTTTGATCAATAGGCTTTGCATTTATGCATGCGGGTTCATGTCTGCAAAGGCACCCCTTTGTGATTCCTGTTTATAAGTCTACAGATGGAGTTTTTTTTCCTAAATTACATTCTATATATAAAATAATTGCTTTAAAAATATACATTATACATGGAAACGCATCTGGTTACCTCGGTGAGTGAAAGCTCATCTTGTGGCATCTTCAGTCAGCTATGCTTTGTGGCCTGGTGTCTGATTTGAGTTTCATCTTTGCTTTTGTTGTGTTTCGTGACCAGGTGCCATTAAGGGTGCAGCTGCAGTCTCTGCTGTAGAAGTTATGTTTGTTTATTCTGCTTATTTTCAAAAGGACTATAAGCCAATGACCTGTTATTCCAAAATGAGTCATAATGGTAAATATGTCTTATTGGGGCTATTATCAGCATTAATAATGACAACAACAATCTGGGGGCAGCACATCATTTGGTATTTTAACACACACGAAAAAAGCCTTGGAAAAAATTTATTGTTCTAATTAAGTAAAATAAAGTTCATTGAAAGGAAAAGTTGTACGCTTTTGGAGAAATTGATAGGACATTTAGAACTTTATAGTCTCATTAAAATACCAATTAAATAATTCAGCCTCCCCCTACCCTGCAAAACGGGATGGAGTAACAGCTACTCTAGAGAGATTTTTCAGATTTATTCATTTTCCTATTATCTATATAATCCCTAATGAATTAGAAAATTCAATCCATTTCTGAGAGTAGGCAGTCTGTTTTCTGTATTCAACACTGGAGTGAAACTTATTTATCTGTTCTTTTTGTTCAAGGGAGATAAAATTTCCAAGTGTCTTTTGAATTCTTTTTGTTCCTCTAAAATTAAGTGCCTTTGGTGGTGATCTCCTGACCTCAGTTTTCTCCTCCCAGTTTTCCCCATGATCATTAATGACATCCCACCTGCCTTTTTAGTTATGCCTCTTAGCTGCTGAAGGGGAACAGCTTCTGACAGATGACCCTGGAGCCCTCCACCCGTGCCCTGTTAGGCCTCGCACCCAGCCACCAACCCTAGTCTCCTTCGCCTGAAGTACCTGTCTCTGCTTTTCTGCCTGGGAGGACTCTTGCCAAGCCTTGGCAGGGACCCCTCCACTTTTTAGAGATTTTCTGCTCTCCTTTCTAGGCATGAATTGCACTTGATTCCTGTCTTGATGGTGCGTGATCGTGTCCGTGTCCATTGTGCTCCCCGGCTGGACTGATCTTGTCGGAGGCAGTAGTCAGGCTTTTCATCTTCCCGTCCATGTCTGGAGCACCACAGCCTGGACCCTGGGTCTCATACGTGTTTAAGTGACTTGAGCTTGTAGTTTTAACACATTCACATACAACTGTTAGATGAGGTGGCGGTAACATTGCCCCCAATGCCCCCACAAGGTTCTATATGGCATATGTCTTTTTCTGAGTGAAATTTCTCTTTTGTTTGTTTTCGTGAATTCCCCACTGTCCTCTGAGATTATTAGAGTAACCCTGAGTTGTTAACCACAATAGCTCTCCCCCCACAAGCCAATGATCCTGCTGCCTGAGAACTCAGACATGGGACATAAGAGAAATATTCTATCAGTCTTAAAATCTGGAAGCCATAAGATACCGTTTTGTACTTAGAGCACCCACAGCACAAACACCAGTCTCTCAAGAATTTGGCGCTGCCTTCCCAGAGTGCAGGTGCCGTAAATGAAAGGCTGTGAGGGATGAAGTGAGAACTCTTCATCTCTGGTACTGCCTTTTCCACCCTTGCTGTGTTAACTTGATCTTCCCTTCATATATTATGTTCTCCATTTAATTTATTGCAGTTAATATCAGTTGTTCTTCAACATCTCCTTGCACCCGAACCGTCCATTCCCTCTCTCTCCAGTGCTCTCCCACCCACTCCTCTCCTGCGCTCTCCAGGACCAGGCCTGTCTCCCCCACGCCCTCACCTCTGTTCTGTCTGCCCACCACCTGCACTCACATTTCCTTAACTCTGCAGAATGAACTTTCCCAAATGGCAGCTGAGTAACAGGGGGTGATTGTAGACCTCTCATCTCTTTACTGATTCATTTATTTATCCAACCAACAAATATTGAGCACTGCTATGCCAAACACTGTATCAACTGCTGGGGAGACCAAGACAGGTAAGACTTGGTGTCTGCACTCCCCAGGCCAGGCGAGGCATGGCGAGTAGTTGATGGATTGCTAAGCAGGTGAACACAAATTGGACTTCCTAGAGCTGGAAATATTTGAACTGAATCTTGAAAGGTGAAAGGAAGTTAGCTCTCTATTTTGTGGTAGAGGGAGTGGACATTTCATGCACAGAGGTAGAGACATATAAGAGTACACGGCATGAAGCGGCTTGGCCAGACTGAAGAACAACAAGTAGGGCTAGAACAAAGGATCCATAGGTGGGAATATCAGGTGCACAAGGCCTCTGTCATGATGGGCCTTGTGTGCTTAGACTTCAATGTATCCTTAAGGAAGCAGGAATATATTGGGATATTTGTAAGTAAGAGAATTGCATAATGTTATGTTGAAGAATATCTGGTTATTCTGGCAGCAGAATGGAAGATTCTATCTTTGGGGGGAGGCCCACATTTTGGGGGGAAAGGATATTTCGGGGACCAGCCCAGGTAACCCAGACAACAAGTGGCACACGCCTGCAGAGAGGCCCTGGGCAGAAGGAGAGAGACATGGACGGCAGAAGTGGTGACTGCTGCAGAGGGGACTGCAGGGCCGTGGCGGCGGGCTGCAGAGCTGCTGAGGTGACTTTCCAGTGACCCATCCGGAGAGCGGATCGGCAGGGGGAGTGTAAGGGGAGGAGCTGGTTTCGAGGAGATGGTTCTGTGTGTGGCATTTTGAGTGCGAAGTGTCAATGGGACATCTGAGGGGTGATGTCCATTGTTAAGCTGGATTCACCAGTCAGGAGCTCAGAGGAGCTGTGGGTGAGGCCGTGCGGGTGATTCAGTCCTGCCAGGTGGAGGCCTGAAGATGAGGCCCTGGGGAAAATGGCCATGTACATGGCAAATGGGAGAAGAGAGGTCCACCAAGAGAAAGAAGAATAGCAGAGCAGTTGAGAGAAAACTATTTGAGGCAACACAGAGAAGGCTGTAACCTGGCTTAAGAGGAATTTGAACAATGACTAAAAGGAGCATAGTGAGAAAGGGGGGTGTGTGGGGCAAAAAAGCAAGGGCTAAAGCCCACCTTTAATTGTCTAAACTGAGGAAAAGGCGAAGGAGGACTATACTTAGGTAGCCTTTAAAAAACAGATCTGTGTGTGTTTGTGTGTGTGCATATGTGCACACAAATTTTCTGCCTGGGCTTTTAAAATTTATTTAAGTAAAACAAAAACTAAGAGGGGAAAACATTCCACTGAGAGGAAAATATTTGTCCACGGCAAAAGCTACCTGGTAATCAAATAAACAGGAGCTGAAAATGCCCGCTGGTTTGAAACACGCAGCCACCGGCAGTGCAACTCCTGTCTCAGTGCCGCGGTGAGGGCCGTGGGGGCTGCAGGGCTCTGAGCCCTGGAGGAGTCATCAGCGCAGGCACTTCTCCAAGAAACTGGACTTTAAAGGGAAGAAGAAAGTATAGAAAGTGTCAGAGAGCAATACAGGGCCGTGAGAGAGGGTTGGGCGAGGGTCAGTTTTGTTTTACAGGGGGCGTTTCTGGCCTTGCTTAGTTGCTAGGCCTTTGCTCTTGTTGGTCTTTGTTCCAAAAGCTTTTTAGAAAGTTCTCCTCGCTAGAATATCTGAACAGATTAAATCATGTTGGGTTATTTCTAGTGTTTTATTTTTTAATTAAAAAATTATCTGGAATTTATTTTAATGTCAAAAGTGAGGACAATGTACCAGGCCTTCTAATGATTTAGCTAATTACACCAGTACTTGAATCCACTGATCTTAAGTGTCAGTTTTATAATATTACTAAAATCTCTTAAATATCCACGTCTATTCTTGAAATGTATACTATTTCATTCATACTGTTTCCACGACCATAGATTAATACCTCGTACAGTTGGTCCTATTTTATACTTTTCGAGAATGTCCCTAATACTACAAATTCAAACATCCCTCCTCATTATTTTATTTGTATATTTGTGTATATTTCTGGAAGAAATTTAGGATCACCTTTCAGAATTTTTTCTTAAATCCATTCGGGATTATTAACTAAATTTGCATTCAGATACTAAATTTATTTTGGAGAAAAAATGTTCTATGTCCCGCAAATTTGAGTCTGCCCACTGAAGAGGATGGTGCATTCTACTGTTAATTCAATCATCATTTTTTTCTTTTTTTAAGTCATTTATCAGAATCATTTTAACATTTTTCATTAATTTATTTCTGAATAGTCTTTGCCTTTGTTGTCATTATAAATGATATCTTTTCTGGGTTTGAACAGGGGTGATTGCTAATGAAGTCTTAATTTCTAGTTTCTCTTTAATAAGAAGGGGATCTGACAGTGTGGGGCCCACTTTCCAATATGGTGACTGTGAGCAGTGCATTTCATTAGGATGTCCACTTGCCAATTTGCCAGTGGCTGCACCCACTCCACATATTTTCTGCTACTTACCTGTCCCCTGTAGGCAGATGTGTTCATGTAGGGTTAGGTGGGTTGTGGAAACAGATACTGACATCACTGCTGCCATGCTGCTGACACTGTGGCATCACTAACTCTGGTTCTTTCTCTGTGACCTCCCTGAATATGACAGCTCCTTTTTGGGCTGTGGACCTGCTGCATCTTTACAGCACTGTCGGCTTTTCTGCAACACACCCCTGCCTCTCAGGTCAGAAGAAAATTTCAGCTCCTCCTACCCATCCACCCCATCCACGGTCTTGCCGTTCCTGGCCACAGTGGTCCCTATCCCTTGACTGAGCAGTAACACTAAAGGGACTACAAACTTGTATCTCATCCACTGTCTTAGTGCTAGTTTACTTAAAAGTCTGCCAGTTAGGGTCTAAAAGTCTTTTAGATCTCTGGCCTTATCATTTCTAACCGCTCCCCCACCCCATGGAATAGCTTACCGCAGATCTCTGCTGCCCGATCTGTAGCAATGCCCTGTAAATTACAGAGAGAAAAGAACTTCTAAGCCACCACCATAACTTTGATTTCCTGTGACCACACAGATCATAGAAATATCAAGATAAAAATTCCTGAAGAAGGATATTTTGCTTAGGAAGACACTTTAATTGCATACCTTACTGTGACTTGTAATAACTTCATAGACTCTCTGAATGTGCTGCACTCACCTTCCCAGACTCAAGGGAGCTTGCTCACTTGCCTATATACAGTGCATTTCCTCCAACATTCTCTATGCAGAGCTTTCCCAAAAGTACAATCCTTATTCCTATTTAAATTCTTATATACAACCACAATATTCTTTTTCTTAATCCTCAATGACAAATCATCTTCCAAGATTGTATTATTTCAACACTGAGAGTGAATAATATGCTTCAAGATTCCCAAGTTTATTGCCAGCAAATAACTATGGTTGGTTGAAGATTTTTAAGTATGTTATTCATACTAAGGGTATATACATGAAAGAAACAGGTTGTAATGAGTTTTCTTCCCAGATATTTTATATTTGCCTTTTGTTTGGATTCTTTCACTGTTGAACATTATTATTACCATGAATGTCTTTTCTCTTTGGGATTTAGTTCACCATTTGCCCCTCTCTCTTTACAGGAGTAGAGGAATTGTTGTTGTCCTTCCATCCATCCACCACTCCATGTTGTGTGTCCATTCCTTCAACAGGTATTCAGTTTGGGTTCACCACCTTATCTGTGGCCTCTTTCCAGTGGCCCCTCCGTTGGCTCTGGAGAACAATATATTGCAAATCAGAGTGGGTATGTGGAAACTTGACTACCCAGTATAGACGCATGGTGCCAGAAAAAGCCTAGGACATCGCAGCGTGGCAGCCCACCATGCAAGGAACAGCAATTCTGGCTGTGGTGGACCAATGTGAGTAAAAAGGCTTCATGGTCTGAAGACTTTGAAAAGTCCAAACATGCATTGGCATTGCTTCCTAAGGAATCCAGTGTTGGGTATTTTTTAATATGAGAGGGAGAAGCTGACACTATCATCGAATTAACAACATATTTGTTGTAACTTTAATTTCTATTATTTTAATATATTTTCTTCATAATTATTATTTGTGGCTTACAAGAGCTCTTACAGAGGCAGTTGTTAAGACTCGTGGCCATTATACTGTTGCTGAAGTGTTAATTCAGTAGAAGCATGATAATAGTATTAATAAGTACTCGCTCGTCTGATCCTCACATGGCTCTAAAGGTTACCCAGCAGTGCTTGTATAATGGAGATAGAAATCCATCCATTTATGAGTTTGTAGAACCTAAAATAAGAGCAGTCATTGCACCGTATTTTACCATATATTCCAGACTATCAGTTTAAAGAAGAAAAAACATGATGAGGCCATACAAGCCCTTTGTGCATCCCCAATCATTCATTACATTCCTGGACCCCTGGGGCAGAGGTTCTTCCAGAAGGTGGTCCCATCTCTCCTCCCCACCCCACTCTTGGCCTTTGCTACTCACTGTTGGTCATTAGCTAAGCATCCTCATGTCCTGCATGTGTCTGAGCTGTGAGGGAACAGAACTCAGCTGTTTACAAACTGTACTGACTTTGACCAGTCTGAACAGTCTCTCTCCTTCCCTGCCCACACCCCCACAGGGCAACAGGGGGCTCGCAACCACAGCGATTCCCATGCCAGCCCATCAGGGAGACTTCTTCCCTAGAAATATTCTTACAACCAGGGCTGTTTCCTCCCTTACTTCACTGCCAGTTTCACTCCCAGGTTGCAGTCCCCAACAAAAGGCTATCCCAGTTTGAATTTCTTAATCAAGTCATATTTACGCTAAGTCCCTGGCACTTTCCCATGAGCACTCATAGAAACAGAACAGGACCTGGCAGTGGCTGTGGGCCAGGTTCCTGGGTGAGGGGACTTGCTGGGCCCTTCAGGTTCTGTAGTCTGGCCCGAGCTTAGCTCCCAGCAAGGCGTCTTCCCATCTGCATGATTTCGGGCAAGGCTTCAACACTTCAGAGCTTCATTTTATCCCTGCTTCATATTTTAAGACTGTTATGTACCAAAAAGTGTGCTTAGGGAATTCAGTGAGTCAATGAATGGATGTCACATAAGATGGTCCTAAGGGAATGTTAGTTATTTTCATTATGCACCATTGATAAAATTGGCTGCACAGACTTGGCCAGGTATCACAGCTACAGGCACAAGAATTTGACAATGTGTCACTGTGGATCATAGTCACTATTTTACACAGTAAAACAGCTACCTGAGACCACCCAGCTGCCAGTCAACCCGACTCCCCACCCCAAGATCCCTCAATTTATCTGATTTGCTTGCTACCCCTGCTTTTTGGAGAAAGTTGGCAAATCCCCCACAGTCAATGACTGCTAGGTTATGTCCATTCCCATTCACTCAAATTGCCCCATTTTCAGTATCCACTGTGCTGCAAAACATAGACTAATGTTCAGAATACTACAGCAAGGCCTTTCCCGTTCCACAGTCAGAGAAGCATGAATGTGTCATGTTTAATGTGCCATATGACACTAAGCAAGGTAGGAAAACAGGCTCCTGTGCTTTAAGAAAATTTTTAGTAATGACGTTTGAAACTAAAAGTGTTATTCTTTGACCTTCAGCTAACCAGAAAATTCAATTGACTCCTATTACCCATTCCTCAGGTGTCGTGGTTTGATTGTATTAGGCACTTTTTCCTCATCTCCCCAGCATGACTTTGCTCCATCAGCACAGATGGAGTGTCTCCAAGGCTGCTCCGTGTGCATGGGCATGTGTGTGCACACATGTGCCCCCACTGATTGGTGCCACTGATTCATATCCAGGGGTTGTTCTGTCTTATAACTCAGGCATTACTTTATTATAGCCTAGAAAACTGCTTTTAGATCATTGATTGAACTATAGACCATCCTCTTGCCCACATTAGGAAGTGACGCCTTCCAAGACACAGGTCCTCTGTGCTTGTATTTATGTATAAGTAAGAATTAAATATGCATGTCATCCCCTCATATATTTAATTTGTGCCTTCCCAATTGAATGTGCAGAATAAAGGCTAACTTCCCATAACAGGAGAACTTTTAGGAAGAAAGAAGAAGGAATTAGCCACCAGGGAGAAGACAGTATATCAAGCAGGAGTTTGGTATAAAATCATTTACACTAAAACTGCTCTGGCTCAATAAATAAGTGGAATTGACATTGTTGTATCATGCCAGAGCATCTGCTATTGAAGACAGATTTTAATTTATGTTGATATAACTGGAAAATTGTGTTGGAACAACATGGGAAATGAAGCACACTGCATCTACCTTTACTCCTGAAGTGTGTCTCACAGCTACTAAGTTTTGAGGAAAAGTATCTTGTCTGGAGACAATACAATTATTTTCATTGTTGGAATTTTTCTAGCTTCAAGAAGCACGTCTGCAGGTGATTCTGTAAAAGTCTAGAGTTGACTTAAATAGCAGGAAATTTTAGCCTATTGAAATCAGGAGAAGTGAAATATTTTTGCCTACCACCACCACCACCACCAGCAGCAGGCAAGCACGTGTACACCCAGAGAGATTTCACATCAGATGGAATCACAAAGCTGGTTCTGTTACCGAGGCCAAACTTGTTCTGCTCGTTGCAAAGCAGTGATAAAAAAGTATATCAGGAGACAAGGTTTTGGAGCAAGTTTTAGTAACTTTATTCAGAAAGCTGGCAGACCAGGAAGATGGGGGAATAATGTCTTGGAGAATCATTTTGCCCAAGTCAGAATTCAGGCCACTTTTAAGCTAAAATGGGGAGGGGGTGTGGTTGGCTGTGTAAACTTCTTGCTGCAGGCATTCTTTGTTCTTGCAGTCATCCATGTGGGTCAGGCTGTGGTGTCCCTGTAAACCTCCAACAAAACAAAGGTTATTCTCTATTTTGCAACTTCCCATCCCTGCATAAGTGCAGAAGTTCTAACATCATTAAAGGTCAGAGCCCCAAGAATAGGCTTTTCTGTAGGTTTTAGGCTAAAGGCAATGTTGTTTTACAAAAGGTGCAGAGCCAGCAAGATTAAGCCTGGAAAACAGGGCACAGTGCTTCAAACTAAAGGAACAGATCCAATGTGGCATCAGATTTGTTCTCTATTAGTTCGAGTTAGGGGAAATTTTTCAGTAGAAAATCCCCTCAGTTTTTTTTCTTGCTTTACCTGATATCTTGTTTGTTGTCTTGTGGTCTCATGGTGTCTGAACCGTATGTTCAGATGAATACTATTAAAATCATATGGTGCAGAAAACATATCTGTTCTGCTACAAAAAATGACTGAAACATTTAGCTTTGTTTATTCCCATAGAATTTGGATTGAATCATTTCTCAACTTTCTTCTTCCTTCAAACCAGTATTTTACTGGAGGGATTAAAGCCCAAATTAAAGAATTTTGCAGGGAAATATACACAAAATGTTATGATAACTCACAGAGAAAAAGTGTGATAATGAGTGTGTATATGTCCATGAATGACTGAAAAATTGTGCTGAACACTGGAATTTGACACAACATTGTAAAATGATTATAAATCAATAAAAAATTTAAAAAAAAAGAATTTTGGAGAAGACTCATGTAATTCATAACAGCTTTACATCCGAATTTAAGGCTGACCCATATTTATACTTTTAATCAAGGAACACAATAAACTTACTTAGTCGATCATTTATGGCATTTTTAACTTTGTCCATTTAATCTTTTGGAAGTTGAGAAGCTTAGACACCTGATCTAACAAAACAGGAATCATTGCTTGACTCTGTGAATGAAAGAATCCCAGTATAGTTTCCTGCAAGTGTATTTTATTAAAAATAATAAGGAATTCTTGCTCTCTAATAAAGCAACAGACAGAAGAACATACTGAGTGTTTAAAATAAATAAGACTATGGGTTAACTTATCTAAACAAGTGAAGATAGTTTAGGGAAAAATGTATGAACTTGAAGGAAAATACATATTGTGTAATTAATATCCTATTTTTAAGAAGAAAATGATAAAAAAACAAAATTTAATCATTTATCTAGAAAGTAGTTATATAAAGCCAACTTATTTTCATAAGTTACATAAATAAAAGGGCTATCAAAATCTACATTATTAAAGATTAAATTATACCAAATAGATCACCAAGGTTGATTGATTTTCATGATATTAATAATTTTTGAAAATATAACTTACATACAACATATCCAAGCAGCCCTTCAGTTATCCACAGTACCCTAGTCTACAGTTATTGTTACTGTACTTAAAACAAGTAATAGGCAAGGTTCAGGCCCTTGCTTTTGAACTGCCACTGGAATTCTGGATATTCCCTTAGGTTAAAGACCAAAAGCAAAGTAACAATTCTACTTTAAAGCAGTTACTTAAAGACTTTAAAACATTCACTATCTATATCCAGTTACACGAAAGAATTAAGTTTTCTGAAGCTTAAAAAAAAGAAATCTTCTGCTGAAAATGAAATTCTGTCATGTATGCTGACGATAACTTTACAGGCCCAAAATTAATGCTCCCTTTACTGTTTTCCTACCAACAGAGGTCATTATCTTCGCTTTCAAATTCCATTTATGCTAGATGAACGAACACCTCTCCACATGCTCAATTCTGACAGTTGAGTGTGTGTGAAAGCCGTCAATCATCTAGCATGTTGGGAACACACAGTTTCTTTTCAGTGGGAAAATACACGACATAAATATATATGGGGAGGTACTAGCTCCAACTCGGTTTTACAGAGAAAAGTGCATGAACTTGAAACTGACACTAAGAAGCATACTGAGAAATCACATTAAGTGTTTCTATGGCTCCTCAATCCCTTTATGCTACATTAATGAACGCGTCTCCACATGCTCAATTCTGAGAGTTGAATGTGCGTGTAATCGGTCAATGACCTATCTTGTTGTGAACACACAGTTTCTTTAGAGTGTGGAACTATTATACTACATATATATATATATGGATAGGTAGTAGCTCCAACACGATTTTACATTGAAAACTGCATGAACTTCAAACCGGCACTAGAAAACATACTTACAAATCGCAGTAAGTGTTTCTAAAGTTACAAAATCCATTTATGCTATATGAACGAACGCCTCTACACATGTTCAGTTCTGAGAGTTGAATGTGTCTGAAAGCCATCAAACAACTAGCTTGTTGGGAAAACACAGTTTCTTTTCTATTGGAAACTACACAATATCTATATGGTGAGATACTAGAACCAACCTGGTTTTACAGTGGAAATTGCATGAAATTCAAATCGGACCTAGGAAAAATAATGAGAAACCAGACTAAGTGTTTCTACTGCAACCCATTGCCCTCATCCTAGACGAATGAAAGCCTCTCTCCATGCTCAGTTCTGAGAGATGAATGTGTTCAAAAGCCACCTATCGGTTAGCTTGTAGGGAACACACAGATTCTTTTGAGTGGGGAAAAACAATATATACATATATATGGGAGGTAATATTTCCAAGTAGACTTTACAGTGAAAACTGCATGAAATTCAAACCAGCACTAGGAACGAAACTGAGAAACCAGAGTAAGTGTTTCTAATGCAACCCATTCCCTTTATGCTACATGAATGAACGTATCTTAAAATGCTCTATTCTGAGACTTAAGTGTGCGTGAAAGCCGTCAATCACCTAGCTTTTTGGGAACACCCAATTTCTTTTGAGTTGGGAATAACACTATATAAATATATATGGGACGGTACTAGCTCCAACTCTGTTTTACAGTGAAAAATGCATGAAATTCAAACCGGCACGAGGAAATATACTGAGAAAACTTAGTAAGTATTTCTACGGCAAATCATTCCTTTCATCCTAAATGAACGAACGTCTCTCCACAGGCTCAGTTCTGAGGGTGGAATGTGTGCGAAATCATCTATCACTAGTCTTGTACAGAATACACAGTTTCTTTTGACTGTGGAACTACACTACATACATATATATGGGGAGGTACTAGCTCCAAGTCGATTTTACAGTGAAAACTGCATGAACTTCAAACCGGCACTAGGAAACATACTGAGAAATCAGAGTAAGTGTTTCTAATGCTACCCATTCCCTTTATGTTAGATGAACGAACCAGACTCCACATGCTCAATTCTGAGAGTTAAGTGTGTGTGAAAGCCGACAATCACCTAGCCTGTTGGAAACAAACATATTCTTTTGAGTGGGAAATTACAATGCATTCATATATATGGAGAGGTACTAGCTCCAACTGTTTTACCGTGAAACCTGCAGCAAATTTACCGACACTAGGAAACATACTAAGAAACAAGAGTAATTATTTCTAGTGCAACCCATTCCCTTTATACTAGATGAATGAAAGCCTGTCCACATGCTCTGTTCTGAGTTTAATGCTAGAGAATACCATCTATCACTTAGCTTGTAGGGAACACAGTTTCTTTTGAATGCCAAACTAACTACATACATATATACGGGGAGGTACTAGCCTGAAGACGATTTTACAATGAAAATTGAATGGACTTCAAACTGGCATGAGGAAACGTAACTGAGAAACCACATAAGTGTTTCAACTGCAACAAATTCCCTTCATCCTAGAAGAACTAACGCTTGACCCCATGCTCAGTTCTGAGAGCTGACTCTGTGTGAAAGCCATCTATCACTTAGCTTGTAGGGAACACACAGTTACTTTTGATTGGAGAAATACACTACATATGTATAAATGAGGAGGTACTAGTTCCAAGTCGATTCAAAAGTGAAAAATGCATGAAGTTCAGACCGGCACTAGTTAATATACTGAGAAAACACAGTAAGTGTTTCTATTGCTAACTATTCCCTTTATGCCATATGAATGAACGTCTCTACACATGCTCAATTCTGAGAGTTAAATGAGTGTGAAACCCATTAGTAAGCTAACTTTTTGGGAACACACAAATTCTTTTCAGTGGGAAACAACACTAAATACCTATATATGGGGGCGTAATACTTCCAACTCGGTATTACAGTGAAAACTGCATGAACTTCAACCCGAAATAGGAAACATACTGAGAACACAGAGTAAGTGTTTCTACTGCAAATCATTCCCTTTATGCTAGTTGAAAGAACGCCTCTCCACATGCTCAGTTCTGAGTATTGAATATGTGCAAATGTAAACTGTGACTTAGCTTGTAGGGAAAACATAGTTTCCTTTGAGTGGGGAAATACTCTGCATATATCTATATTGGAAGGTAATAGCTCCAAGTCGTTTTTACACTGAAAACTGCATGAATTTCAAACCACCACTAGGAAACATACTGAGAAACGAGAGTAATTATTTCAAGTGCTACCACTTCTGTTTATGCTAGATGAAAGAACGTATCTTAACACGCTCAATTCTGAGAGTAAGTGAGTGTGAAAGCAGTCAATCACCTACCTTGTTGGGGAAACAAAGTTTTATTGAGCGGGATACTCCACTGTATATATATATATAGGATGGCATTAGCTCCAACTCGGTTTTACAGTGAAAAATGCATCAATTTCAAACCGGAACTAGGAAACATACTAAGACCCCACAGTAAGTGTATCTACAGCAATCCATTCTGTTTAGGGTAGATGAACGAATCCCTCTTCATATTCTCAGTTTCAAAAATTGAATGTGTGTGAAAGCCGAAAATCACAAATCTCCTCCGGATCACATAGTTTGTTTACAGTGAGGAACACACTACATAAATATACATTGGCAGGTACAGTTTCCAACAAGGTTTTACAGTGAAAACATCATGAACTTCAAACCGAAAATATTAAACATACCGTGAAATCAGAGTATGAGTTTCTAGTGGTACCTATTCTCTTTATGCTATATGAATAAACGTCTCTCCACTTGCTGAGTACTGAGAGTTAAGACTGTGTGAAAGCCATCAATAAACTAGTTTGTACGGAACACAGAGTTTCATTCAGTGGGAAAACAATCTACATACATATATATGGGGGTAATAGCTCAACTCGGTTTAACAGTGAAAATTGCATGAACTTCAAACAGACACTAAAAAACATACTGAAAAACCAGAGGAAGTGTTACTACTGCAAACCATTCACTTTCTGCTAGATGAATGGACGTCTGTCCACATGATGAACTCTGAGAAAAAGTCTGTGTGAAATCCGTGAATCACCTGACTTGTTGTGAACACATTGTTTCTTTCTACAGGAAAAAAAATTTATAGATATATATTGGGAGGTAGTAGCTCGAACTCGATTTCACAGTGAAAACTACATGAAAGTCTAAGCGGTTCTGGGAAACATAATGAGAAACAAGAGAAAGTGTTATAACTGACACCCATTCACTTAATAATAGATAGATGAACGACACTACACATGCTCAATTACGAGAGAGATGTGTGTGTGAAAACAGACAATAACCTAGATTTTTGGGAACACAAAGACACTTTTCAGGTGGAAAAAACTCTACAAACATACATATGGGGAGGTACAAGCTCCAAAACGGATTTACATTGAAAATTGCAGGAAATTAAAATCGGCACCATGAAACAGACTGAGAAACAAGGGTGAGGGTTCCTCCAGAAACAAGTATCCATTGTGCAACATGAACGAAAGTATATCCGCATGTATATCTTTCAACTAAAACGAAAGTATGTGTTCCCAACAAGTTAGTATAACAACGGTTTTGAACACACTTATCTCTCAGAACTGAGCATGTGGAGAGAAGACATTTCATTTGGTACAAAGAAAAAGGATTGTAGGAGGAACACTTATTCTGGTATCTCAGTCTGTTTCCTAGTGCCGGTATGAAGTTCCTGCAGTTTTTACTGCAAAAGCGAGTTGGAGCTTGTAACTACCCGTATATATTTTTGTGGTGGAGGTTGTAAGTGAAAACAATATTTGTGTTCCCAAAAAGGAAGATGCAGGACGGATTTCACACATAGTTATACCTCAGAAATGAGCATGACGAGAGACTTTCGCTCATTTTTCACCAAGGGAACGTATTGCATGAAAACCACATACTCTGGTTTCCCGAACTGTTTCCTAGTGCTGGTTTGAAGTTCCTGCAGTTTTCACTGTAAAACCGGGTTGGAGATAGTACCTCTCAATACATATGTATGCAGTGGAGTTTCAAACTGAAAAGAAATTTTGTGTTCCAAACAAGTTAGGTGAAGGACGTCTCAAACACACAACTATCCCTCAAAATTAAGCATGTAGAGACACGTTCATTTATCATGAACAAAGGGAACAGGATGCAGGAGAAACAATTGCTCTGGTTTATCAGTCTGTTTCCTAGTGCCGGTTAGAAGTTGCTGAAGTTTTCACTGTAAATCCGAGTTGGAGGTAGTACCACCCCATATATATGTATGCAGTGGAGTTTGCAACTGAAAAGGAACTTTGTGTTCCCTTCAACCTAGGTGAAGGACGGCTTTCACACAAACTTATCTCTCAGAACTGAGAATGAAGAGACGTTCGTTCATCCAGCACAAAGGGAACGGGTTGCAAGAGAAACACGTACTCTGGTTTCTCAGTCTGATTCCTAGTGCCGGTTTGAAGTGCCTGCCGTTTTCACTGTAAAACCGAGTTGGAGCTTGTACCACCCCATATATATGTATGCAGTGGAGTTGGCAACTGAAAAGAAACTTTGTGTTCCCTTCAAGCTAGGTGAAGGACGGCTATGACACACACTTATCTCTCAGAACAGAGCATGTGGAGAGACGTTGGTTCATCCAGCACAAAGGGAACGGGTTGCAGGAGAAACACTTTCTCTGGTTTCTCAGTCTGTTTCCTAGTGCCGGTTTGAAGTTCCTGCAGTTTTCACTGTAAAATCGAGTTGGAGCTTATACCTCCCCATGTATATGTATGTAGTGGAGCTTGCAACTGAAAAGAAACTTTGTGTTCCCTTCAAGCTAGATGAAGGACGGCTTCCAAAAAACACTTACCTCTCATTAGATACCATGTGGACAGACGTTCGTTGATCCAGCACAAATGGAACGGGTTGCAAGAGAAACACTTACACTGGTTTCTCAGTCTGTTTCCTTTTGATGGTTTGAAGTTCCTGCAGTTTTCACTGTAATACCGAGTTGGAGCTTGTACCTCCCAACATATATGTATGTAGTGGATCTTGCAACTGAAAAGATTCTTTGTGTTCCCTTCAAGCTAGGTGAAGGACGGCTTTAACGGCACATTTATCGCTTAGAAATGAGCATGTGGAGAAACGTTCGTTCATCCTGCACAAAGAATCGGTTTGTAGGACAAACAATTACTCTGGTTTCTCAGTCTGTTTCCTAGTCCCGGTTTGAAGTTCCTGCAGTTTTCACTGTAAAAACGATTTGGAGCTTGTACCTCCCCATGTATATGTATGTAGTGGAGCTTGCAACTGAAAAGAAACTTTGTGTTCCCTTCAAGCTTTTTGAAGGACTGCTATCACACACACATATCTCTCAGAACTGTGCATTTGGAGAGACGCTGGTTCATCCACCACAAATGGAACGGGTTGGAGGAGAAACACTTTCTCTGGTTTCTCAGACTTTTTCCAAGTGCCGGTTTGAAGTTTCTGCTGTTATCACTGTAAAACCGAGTTGGAGCTTGTACCTCCCCATATATATGTATGGAGTGGAGTTTGCTACTGAAAAATAAATTTGAGTTCCCTTCAACCAAGGTGAAGGACGGCTTTCACACATACTTATCTCTCCGAACTGAGCTTGTAGAGACGTTCGTTCATACAGCACAAAGGGAAAGGGTTGCAGGAGAAACACTTACTCTGGTTTCTCAGTCTATTTCCCAGTGCCGGTTTTAAGTTCCTGCAGTTTTCACTGTAAAACCGAGTTGCAGGTTGTACGTCCCCATATATTTTTATGTAGTGGAGTTTGCAACTGAAAAGAAACTTTGTGTTCCCTTCAACATAGCTAAAGGACGTCTTTCACACATACTTATCCCTTAGAAATGAGTATGTGGATAGACGTTCGTTCATCCAGCACAAAGGGAACGGGTTGAAGGAGAAACACTTACTCTGGTTTCTCAGTCTGTTTCCTAGTGTCGGTTTGAAGTTCCTGCAGTTTTCACTGTAAATCCGTGTTGGAGAGTGTATCTCCACATATATGTATGTAGTGGATTTTGCAACTCAAAATAAACTTTGTGTTCCCTTCAATTTAGGTGAAGGGGGCTTTCACACACACATATCTTTGAGAAATGATCATGTGGAGAGACGATCATTCATCCAGCACAAAGGGAACGGGGTGCAGGAGAAACACTTACTCTGGTTTCTCAGTCTGTTTCCTAGTGCCGGTTTGAAGTGCCTGAAGTTTTCACTGTAAAACCGAGTTGGAGCTTGAAACTCCCCATATATATATATGAGTGGAGTTTGCAACTGAAAAGAAACTTTGTGTTCCCTTCAAGCTAGGTGAAGGACGGCTTTCACACACACTTATCTCAGAACCGAGCATGTGGAGAGACGTTCGTTCATCCAACACAAAGGGAACGGGTTGTAGGACAAGCACTTTCTCTGGTTTCTCAGTCTGTTTCCTAGTGCTGGTTTGAAGTTCCTGCAGTTTTCACTGTAAATCCGAGTTGGAGAGTGTATCTCCCCATATATGTATGTAGTGGATTCTGCAACTCAAAATAAATTTGTGTTCCCTTCAATTTAGGTGAAGGGGGCTTTCACATACACATATCTCTGTGAAATTATCATGTGGAGAGATGATCGTTCATCCAGCACAATGGGAACTGGTTGCACAAAAAGCACTTACTCTTGTTTCTCAGTCTGTTTCCTAGTGCCGGTTTGAAGTTCCTGCAGATTTCACTGTAAAACCGAGATGGAGTTGTCCATCCCCATATATATGTATGTTTGGAGTTTTCAACTGAAAACAAACTTTGTGTTCCCTTCAAGATAGGTGAAGGAGGGCATTCACACACACTTATCTCTCAGAATTGAGTATGTGGTGAAACGTTCCTTCATCCAGCACAAAGGGAACGGGTTGCAAGAAAATCACTTATTCTGGTTTCTCAGTCTTTTTCCTAGGGTCGGTTTGAAGTTCCTGCAGTTTTCACTGTAAAACAGAGTTGGAGCTTGTACTTCCCAATATATTTATGTAGTGGAGTTTGCATCTGAAAAGAAACTTTCTTTTCCCTTCAACCTAGCTGAAGGAGGGATTCACACATACATATCTCTCAGAACTGAGCATGTTTAGAGACATTGGTTCATCCAGCACAAAGACAACGGTTTGCAGGAGAAACACTTACTATGGTTTCTCACTCTGTTTCCTAGTTCGGTTTGAAGTGCCTGCAGTTTTCACTGTAAAACCGACTTGGAGCTTGAACAACCCCATATATATATATGTAAGGAGTGGATTTTGAAACAGAAAAGTAACTTTTCATTTCCTTCAAGCTAACTGAAGGTGGGCATTCACACACAATTATCTCTCAAAACTGAGCATGTGGAGAGACGTTCGTTCATCCAGCAAAAAGGGAACGGGTTGCAGGAGTAACAATTTCTCTAGTTAGTCTGATGCCTAGTGCTGTTTTGAAATTCCTGCAGTTTTCACTGTAAAACCGAGTGGGAGCTAGAACCTCCCCATATATTTATTTAGTGGAGTTTGCAACTGAAATGAAACTTTGTGCTCCCTTCAAGCTAGGTGAAGAATGGCATTCACAAACACTAATCTCTCAGAAGTGAGCATGTGGGGAGATGTTCGTTCATCCACCACAAAGGGAAGGGTTTGTACGTGAAGCACTTACTCTGGTTTCTCAGTCTGAATCCTAGTGCCGGTTTGAAATTCCTGCAATTTTCCCTGTAAAATCGAGTTGGAGCTTGTACCTCCCCATATATTTATGTAGTGGAGTTTGCAAGTAAAAATAAATTTTGTGTTCCCTTCACCTAGGTGAAGGTTGTTTTCAAACACACATATTTCTCTCAACTAAGCATGTGGAGAGAAGTTCGTTCATCCAGCACAAACGGAACGGTTTGCAGGAGAAACACTTACTCTGGTTACTCAGTCTGATTATTAGTGCTGGTTTGATGTCCCTGCAGTTTTCACTGTAAAACCGAGTTGGAGGTTGTACCTCCCCATATATTTATATGTAGTGGAGTTTGCAACTGAAAAGAAATTTTGTGTTCACTTCAACATAGCTGAAGGACGTCTTTCACACATAATATTCCCTTAGAACTGAGTATGTGGAAAGACGTTCGTTCATCCAGCACAAAGGGATCGGGTTGCAAGAGAAACAATTACTCTGGTTTTTCAGTCTGTTTCCTAGTGCCGGATTGAAGTTCCTGCAGTTTTCACTGTAAAACCGAGTTGGAGCTTGTACCTCCCCATATATATGTGTGGAGTGGAGATTGCAACTGAAAAGAAACTTTGTCTTTCCTTCAAGCTAGGTGAAGGAGGGCTTCACACACACTTATCTCTCAGAACTGAGCATGTGGAGAGACGTTCGTTCATCCAGCACAAAGGGAACGGGTTGCAGGAGAAATATTTACTCTGCTTTCTCAGTCTGTTTCCTCGTGCCGGTTTTAAGTTCCTGCAGTTCTCACTGTAAAACCGAGTTGAAGCTTGAACCTCCCCATATATATGTATGGACGGGAGTTTGCAACTGAAAAGAAACTTTGTGTTCCCTTCAAGCTTGGTGAAGGACGGTTTTCACACACAAATATCTCTCATTAGTACCATGTGGAGAGACGTTCGTTCATCCATCACAAAGGAAACTTGTTGCAGGAAAAACACTTACTCTGGTTTCTCAGTCTGTTTCCTAGTGCCGGTTTGAAGTTCCTGCACTTTTCACTATAAAACCGATATGAGCTTGTACCTCACCCTATATACGTATGTCGTGGAGTTTGCAACTCAAAAAAACTTCGTGCTCCCTTCAATCTAGATGAAGGAGGCTTTCACACACACTTATCTCTCATTAGTTACCATGTGGAGAGACGTTCGTTCATCCAGCACAAAGGGAATGGGTTGCAGGAGAAACACTTACTCTGGTTTCTCAGTCTGTTTCCTAGTGCCGGTTTGAATTTCCTTCAGTTTTAACTATAAAAACCAGTTGGAGCTTGTACCTCCCCACATATATGTATGAAGTGGAGTTTGCAACTGAAAAGAAACTATGTGTTCCCTTGAAGCTAATTGAAGGACGCCTGTCACACACACTTATCTCTCAGAAATGAAGATGTGGAGAAACGATCATTCATCCAGCACAAAGGGAAAGGGTTACAGGAAAAACACTTACTCTTGTTTCTCAGTCTGTTTCCTAGTGCCGGTTTGAATTTCCTTCATTTGACTGTAAAACCGAATTGGAAATTGTACCTCCCCGTATATATGTATGTATTGTGGTTTGCAGTTGAAGAGAAACTTTGTGTTCCCAAAAACTTAAGTGAAAGTCTGCTTCCACACACACTTAAATCTCATAACTGAGAATGTGGAGAGTCGTTAGTTCATCTAACAGAAACGAAACGGGTTGCAGGGGAAACAATACTCTAGTTGCTAATTCCGTTTCCTAGTGCTGGTTTGATGTTCCTGCATTTTTCAATGTAACACCGAGTTGGATCTTGTTACTCCCTATATAAATGTATGTAGTAGGGTTTGCATCTGAAAGGAAACTTTATGTTCCCTTCAAGCTAGGTGAAGGGCCGCTTTCTCACACACTTTTCTCTCAGAAATGGGCATGTGGAGAGACATTCGTTCATCTAGCACAAAGAGTACGGGTTCCTGAGGAATACTTACTCTGGTTTCTCAGTCTGTTTCATAGTGCAAGTATGATGTTCCTGCAATTTTCACTGTAAAACGATTTGGAGCTTGTAAATCCACATACATATGTATGTACGGTGGTTTGATACTGAAAAGAAACTTTGTGTTCTAAATATCCAGGTGAAGGACGGCCTTCACATCCAGTTAACTCTTTGAAATAAGTATGTGGATTGACGTTCATTCATCTAGCACAATTGGAACGGCTTACATGTGAAACTCTTACTCTGGTTTCTCAGTCTGTTTCCTAGTGCCGGTTTGAAGTTCCTGCAGTTTTCACTGTAAAACCGAATTTTAGCTTGTAACTCCCCATATATATTTATGTATTGAAGTTTGGAACTGAAAGGAAATTTTGTGTTCCCAACAAGCTAGGTGTTGAATGGGTTTCACACCCACTTAACTCTTAGAAATGAGCATGTGGAGAATCGTTCGTTGATCTAACCCAAAGGGAACGGGTTGCAGGAGAAACACTTACTCTCCTTTCTTAGTCTGTTTCCTTATTCCTGTTGAAAGTTCCTGCACTTTTCACTGTAAACCCGAGTTGGAGCTTGTACCTCCCCATATATATGTATGTTGTGGGGTTTGCTATTGAAAAGAATCTTTGTTTCCCAACAAGCTAGGTCAAGTACGGCTTTTTCACGCACTTATCTCTCAGAACTGAACATGTGGAGAGACGTTCGTTCATCTAGCACAAAGGTAACGGGTTGCAGGAGGAACACTTTCTCTGTTTTCTCAGTGTTTTCTAGTTTCGGCTTGAAGTCATGCATTTTTCCGTGTTAAACCGATTTGGAGCTAGTACTTCCCTGTATATATTTATGTCCTGTTGTTTGCCACTTAATAGAATCTCTGTATTTCTCATAAGCTAGATGATTAACTGCTTTCACACACAGTTAACTCTCAGAATTTTTCTCATGAATTGACTTACATTCATCTGAAATAAATGAATGTTTTGCAATATTAACACTTATTTTCTTTTCTCAGTATGTTTCTTAGTGCCCGTTAGAAATTTATTCCATTTGTTTTTAAACTGATTTGAAGCTTGTACCTCCCCTTATATATATTTGTAGATCAAAACCCACTGTGTGTTCCTAAGAAGCTTTGTTATTGTAGTTATTTTATTCTTTCATACATATTCATCTCTCAGACTTTAACATGTTCAGAGACTATTGTTCATGAAGCATTAGTGTAATGTGGAGCAATTTTAACGCTCTGGATTTTCAGTATGTTTCCTAGTGCCTGTTTCAGTTTCGTTCTGTTTTCTCTGTAAAACATTATTTTAACAAGTGCCTCCCCGTATACAATTATGTAGTGTGTTTCCCCAATCTAAAGTTAACTTATGTTCCCAACAATCCAAATTATTGTCGTCTTTATGCAGATTCAGCTCTCAGAATTATTCATGTGGAGAGGCGTTCGTTCATCTTGCATTAAACGAGTGGGGACCCGTAGAAACAATCTAATTTCTCAGTATGTTTCCTTGTCCATTTTGAAATTTATGTAGTTTTCGCTGTAAAACCGAATTGTATCTAATCCTCCTCTTATATATATATATATGTGTTTTGATTCCCCACACAAGAGAGGCTGTGTTTTCCTGACAAATTAGTGAATTGTTTGCTTTCACACACATTCAACTCTCAGTAATTAGCTGTGGAGAAACGTTCGTTAATCTAGCATAATAGAAATGGATTGCAGTAGAAAGTCTTACTCTGCATTCTTGTATGGATTCTTAGTGCCTGTACAAAGTTCATATAATTTTCACTGTAAAACTGAGTTGCAATTAATACCTCCCCTTGTATATGTATGTGTTCTAGTTACCCACCCAAAAGAAACTGTGTCTTCCCAACAAGCTATGTGTTTGGCGGTATTCACACACATTCAACCCTCAGAATTCAGTATGTGTTGAGGCGTTCTTTTTTCCAGCATAAAAGGTAGAGTGAATTGTAATAAGACATCCTCTGATTTCTCTGTATGTTTTCAAGGGCCGGTTTCAATGAAAAAATTGTTTGCTCTGGAAAATACAATTGCTACGATTGCTTCCCCTTAGATATGTAAGTTGCGTAGTTCCTCTAGACCAGAAACTCTGGCTTTCCAAGAAGTTATGTGAAGGACGTCTCCAACACACATACTGATGTCAGAGGTGACCATGTGGAGAGACATTCTTTCATCCAGCATAAAATGTAGAGTGACATGTAGAAACACTTACTCTGATTTCTCAGCATGATTCTTAAAGCCGGTCTCAAGTAGAAGTGGTTTGCAATGGAAAAGAGCCCTGGAGTTTTTGCTGCCCCTTAGATATGCAACAAGCCTAATTCCCCGTGGCCAGAAACTCAGGGTTTCCAAAAACCTAAGTGAAGGAGGCTGCAACACAGATTCCGTTCCCAAAATGGTACATGTGGGGACTCATTCCTTTATGTAACGTAAACAGCAAGGCTACACCTCAAGCACTTACCATGATTTCTCAGCATGTTTCCTAGAGTAGGTTTAAAGTTAAAAGCATTTTTCGCTCAAAAACCTTATTAGAGCTTGTTCCTTCTCTTATATTTATAGGTCAGGCAGTGCCCCTAACACCAAAATTCTGTGTTCCAACAGGGTTGGTGAAGGATGGTTTGCACACACATTCAGTTTTCTCTCCTCCTCACTCTTCTGCTAAGGGAACCATGCAGGTTGTCTATTCTGGAAGCCAAGGAAATTTTTTTCATTTAGGATCAGCCTCGGAGATAAATGAGACTTACTTCTCCTTCTTTTCCCTGCTAGATTTCCTCTTGATGCATTTCCAGATCCTCAAGTGTGAGTTCCTGTAACCAAGAAATTATTTCAAAGAAAATGAACAGGTTTCCATAAGGCCACTAATTCTTTTATATTCTTGCTTTTTAATACCTCTTTTACATCTCTTTATCTCCAGGTATCTTATTTGTATGTCCTTTGGTTGGGGCTGAAGGCTAATCAGCAATAGTGTAGAAATTATTGCTTGATATTACTGATCTACTTTCTTTCCATGGATATTTGAATTATCATTGGATTTTAGGGAAGATAACTTCTTTTAAAAAATTCTGGTAAGTATCTTGTGGGTGATTATGAATCTCTTCATTAAGAATTATAATGCTTAATTTCTGAATAAGTGATGCTCTCATAGAGCTCAAATTTCCAAAGGTTTGAGTGTCACCACTCTCCCGAAGCCTTTCAAACTTTTCCTTGGGGGCACTCAGAACTGTGTGTGTGTGTGTGTGTGTGTGTGTCTTTCTGGACTTAGTTTAGCATGAAATGAGCAAAGGGAAGCACCCCCCTTTTTACACAAACAGCAGACGACTTTCACAAATATATAACTTTCAAAAATATATGAACTGTAATGTTGTAGAATTTTACAAGGTGCAGTGACCTTCAGGGCTGTCAACAATGGAGGCAGAACAGTTGGAGGGACAGCAGGTGCTCGTGCTCAGTGGCTGAAGTCACATAATATCCACGGCCACCTCTGGTTAATCTTATAGAGTTGGTGCTGTCTGCAGGCTTTCAGGGCTGTGCCCCCCTCCCCACCAAACATATATATTAGGAAAAGTGGTGAGCCTCAGTATGAGAAACAATAAAGAATTAGAAGGGGAAATTGAGTTTATTGTTTTTAAAAAGAAAAATTAGCTTCCAGGTAGTTTAATTTCGGCTCCTAATAGACTGATGTGATGACATTGACAAGGATGCGTAAACACCTGTAAGATCATGGGGCAGGACCGGAGACTCTGAAGCAGCAATCACCACACACAACCTTCACTGCTGTCCTTGACAGCCTTATTGAATTACTTGATTTAAAAAAGACCATAGATGTAAAATGTCATCATTTTGAGAAAGCAGTTCTTTTGAAATCTTATATACTAATGTAACTGAATTGCATAAAGAAATGCTAAATGTGTGATAAAGTATCCAAAGAGGTAATGATTACTGAAAATACCACAAATTGATGATGACCACAGAATAATGTGCATATATATTTTAATGATCTGGAAGAATCAGCTCACCATTGTATTCAACACATCTAGAGATGATGTCAAATGTGGTTGTCCTTGGATAGCTTTTTGTGAATGTTAGAATGAAGTCAGGGTCAAGCACACAAGTTTAGTTTAAAAGCAAAAGGTGAAACAGTCTTCTTTTCAAAAAGCTATTGTGTCTGGTTAGATATCATCGAATCCATGGGTCAAGGGAAGAAAAAAACCTAGTGACCACGTGACTGTTTCAGGAGCTGGTAGTAAAATGACAGTTGACAATTGTGTAAATTAGATATTATATTCATGTCCAACTGACCCAATGATTTTTAGTCCATGTGCAAAAAATATATCAAGGAATAAATACTGATTTATGTTTTCTCAGCTCTGTTGCCCCCCTTCAAGCCTGCATTCCGATTGGGAAACTAAGAACTTCTACTGCAGGGAGGGGGATTTTCAAAAAAGGAGTGTCCCCCAACCGAGAAAATAAACAAAAATTAGACATACACTGTAGAGACACAGGGAGATCTGTTGAGCCAGATGACACTTGTTTTACTGTCAATTAGTAAGAGGAGCAGCTTTTTGATGAGTTGGGTAACATATTGCTGCCTTTCTCAAGGTATATATTGCCCACGGCTCTTGAGAAGTGATGAAGTGGGGCCAAGGAATTCGCCTCCGCATGCCCTCTGCCATGGATGTTGTCTCTATTTTCCACTTTTAAGCTTTAGCTTAGACAATTTGCAGTGTCTTGCAAAGTGAGCTACAGACAGTAAGTGCGTCTTGAAGCACACGACTCTCCTCCTCACTGCAGCAGAGAACCTCTGCATTGGAGCAACCTGAGATGTCATCTGTCGTCATTTTTCATGTTAGGAATCAGTAAGGATGCTATGTCCACGTGGATGAGGAGGGTAAGGTTTCAGTTTCTAAAGTGGTAATGATGGGTTGACATTTTCACTAAAAGAGACTCACATCAACAAATGCGTGTCTGTTCTGGACCAAGAAGAAACAAATTTTTCAAAAATAATAGCTTGAAAGGTTGGTGGGGCAAGTCAGGCATCTTCTTCATGTCTTCAAGTTCAGGTATCAAACATGGGTTTCCTATCCTGAGTGATACTGACAATTTGTCATGCTCTGTGCCTCATGTATACCAAAGGCTTTCCTAGATAAAATGTCTAGAAATGGTATCATTCTTGATATGTGTTAAACCGGGGGAGAAGGAATTAAAATTAGTCCCTAATGTGCACTGATTTTTTTAAAGACATCAATTTTATAGAAACTTTTGAAGAATTAAAGTGACAGAAAATTGCAAAGCACCTTCTCCTTCTGGTAGAAAACTGTTCTGTTTTCCTTTTTTGATGAATGTGACATAGAACCAGTACTAATATTGTTTGTATTGCACTTAGTGTTTACAGAGTGATTCACAGCTATTCTCCTTTTTCATCTGTGCAATGACGTCTGGAAGATAAGATTTCCTAGTTATGCTTTTTAGTGTCTATTTCTTAACTGTGTCTAAAAGCAGATTGATTGAGATCCATTTGTTCAATTTAGAAGGCTGGATTGATTAATTGTGTCAGAACATTCCAAGAGGCAGAGGAAAGGAAGAGACAGGGGTTCTACACGATGGAAGCTGTTCCTGAAATAATTTGACCAGCAGCCTTATCCATTTTTCCCATGGCTGGGAACAAAACACAACCCAAGACAAGGAAAACAGGGAGCCCATGTGACTCCAGCCTTGTCACGTAGAGTCACAGCTGACCTCCTGTGCCTTGGAGAAGAGAATGCTTTGGGTCTCTGTTCTACAATCTCTGTTTTGCTTTTCCTCCACAATGTCTTATTTTACTAGCATATGCTGAAACTTGACTTACATTTCATAGCATTAAAACAAAAATCAGGAACTCTTTATCATTTATTAACTATTTGGTAAATAGTTTTTGGTGAAACTTTAACTTTATTATTAGGACTTACCATGGCAATGTACAACAGCTACTTCCCCAGATAACAGCAGTGGCTTACACATGCTAAACTTGTATTTCCCTCTTACATAAAGAAGTCAAGCAATCGGTACCGCAGGGCTGGTTTGCATGAACGCCCCAGGGTCAGAGAACCAGACGCCTGTTATTTTCAGCCCGTCAACTTGATGGCCCAAAGTGGCTGCCTGAGGGTCAACCATCAAGTCCACATCCCAGGCAGCTGAGAGGAGGGAAGAAAGGTGCTTCAGTTCCCTTTTGGGATGGTTCTGTATAGTCCCAGGTAGCTTTCCTGCTTTTATCTTGCTTTAGACAGAGGGCTGAGAGACAGCTTGCTATGAGGGAAGCTCAGCTGAGGACCAGCCATCTCCCTCGAGGGGAGGGGAGGGAGGGGCCTGGGAGGCACCTCTCATCCTGCACGTGGTGTAAGGCACCACGATGAGCCGCCAGGGGCCTCCGCAGTCCGTCCATTGCTTCAGGCTGCACTGAGCGGCTGGTAACGATTGAGATTGTCATGTAGAGCTGCGTGTATGCTGGAACAATTGCTCGGTTCATTTAAACTAGTTGCTACCAGAGCATGTTGGAGAACACATTTGTTCTCACCTTCTAGCCAGGGAACCTCCCGCCAGGTTTCTGTCCTGCTGTTCATTTCCACGTTATTTTCCAAGACTTCTGGAGGAAATGTAAGCAGCCTGATGCTCAAATGCTTTTCTGTGTGACTCCCCCCTTGTTCTTTGAAGGGACAGCAAATTGCCAAGAGAACAGTGGACAAAATACCAACCCCCCATTTAGTTAAGGGTCTGAGATTTCGTGTTAGGAAATAGAAGAAATTTCCAGGAACACACTTAAGAAACATTATTTCTTTCAAATGTGATTTGGAACAACAAAGGACAATATATTTTATAGCACAGATTTTAAGACAACTGAATTGGCAGTAAGTTCCCATAATGAAACGTCCAACAATTCTTTATATTTCTCCTGGAATTTCCTTGGTTCTTGATGTAAATTTTTAAAAATTAATATCAGCTTTCTATTCTTTCTCTTCCTGTAGTTGTAGAATTAATGTGAAAATAGCTCGTTGTCTCACTGATAAAGCCTCCTTGTCAGCCTTCTATCTAAACAGCTTGTGTACGTTTTGGTGGCAGGTGTGCTAAATAGTAGTTTTCAGGCACTTGAGCGATGCCCATCACACCAGCACTGCGGGAGCCTATTTCTCACCCACGACCAGGTGAGACCCTCCTTTCTTCCGCTGCCTCACCCAGGCCCCCATATTCTGATTCTTTCTCACGACCCATTTTCATAAAGTTCAGCCCTGCACCAGCAGAGGAAGCCTTGGTTTCTCAAAGACCAGGAAATTAGTTCTAGATTTTCTGTTAAAGGACAGCGTATAAAATCAGGCAAATTGATATGTCTTTTGAGGTCTCAGGATCCCTGCATTTAAAACAAGAACTTGAGTTACAATACTATTCTCTTCCACTTTTGAAATTCTAAAGCTCCACACAATAGCTTTTTTTAATTGCTAAAATTTTTCTAGACTATATTTTTCGAAGTTTCACAAATATCTGTTAATTTATACTTAAAAATGTTATATTTAAGAAATGGAATAATTATTTACATTTAAATAGGAATTTAACTCAAGAAATGTTTGATACTGGATGTTTACTATGAGTTCAAGTATGTAAGCTTGATTTCTGTGGTACTGTCGATAAACCACAAAATTTGAGAGATGTTGGTTAAAGTTTATCTGGGGCAAAATGAGGACCAGAGTCCAGGTGACAGCATCTCAGAGAGCTCGGAGGAACTGCTCTGAAGAGGAGGGGGAGCTCAGAATTATATAAGATTTCAGTGAAGAGGGTCGTGCGGTCCAGTACACGTTTAGGCAGAGGCTGCTGCTAGTCAAGGAGCAGGTGTCTGTGTTAATGATTTTCATGCTTTTCTAGATAGGAGGAGATGCAAGAATTTGAGCTCATAAAATTTCCTGAAAATGTCTAACTATCTGAAGACTTTTCTGCCCATTTTCCCAGAGCACAGAGCGTCCCATTCTTGATGTTCAGAGGGTGTTGGAGGTCAGCAGTGCAGTGGCTCATGACTTAACCAAATCAGAGGCAGATGACAAGTGCCAATTTTTAGTTGACAATATGTATATATTGTAGGAAAAAATGTTATTTTCCAACCCTACCTGTACTCTAGTTTTAGTTAGAGATCAAAGGATAACTTTGTTAGATGACTTAGGTCAGACGAGGGGGCGACGGAGTCGTCTCGTGAGCCGGCCGGTGCTCTATGTCAGTCTCCTTGATCACATTCAAGTTTCTTTCTCTTCAAACAGCATGCTTCTGACTTTGTGAAGTTTGGAGCCTGTCCTGAGCACATGGGTTCTGGAGGTGGCCCTGATCCTGTGGTCTTTGTTTATTCTGTGAATTATGGTGTGAATCTTTATGTGCCCAAGCTTCATCATAATTTCAAACTTAAAGGATTTAAATATGGGAGATGGATGCCAAGTTCTGGGAATAGATTTTTAGGATAACTGCCAGGATTGGTAAAAAGTAGAGAGAATGGATACAGCCTTCAAGAGAGAAATGCTATTTTACAATTTCTGGCAGATAAGTTAAAGTGCTTGTTGGGATTCTATCAGGAATGTTTAATTGGGAAACTTGTCTTCCATTTTCATGAAACAAAATAATTTAATTATTTGTTCAGTGCCTACTGTCTGGCAATGAGGTAGCCCGTTTGCATATAGTTTTATCATTTAATCTCTACAGAGTCCTAGGAGAACACACGTGTCACAGGTGAGGGAACCAAGAACATCCAGGGTATGTGGCAGGAAGGCAGATGGGCTGGAGGGCTTACGCTCCTTCAGGCTGAGACAGAGACACCAAGGTTTATTGACAAGCATGTTGCTGGAGTGGTTTATTTAATACTTTGCTTCCTTGATGAATTGGATCTCTTGAAATTGTTTATGTCTGGCTTATTTCCCCTCTCTCCTCTGCCTCAGGACTTCTCATAAGTAGAATGAATTTGGCCTGAACATATTCAGTAAAACCAGAAAATATAAAATTAGCCCACACAAATGTCTGTTTAGCCCTTGTAATTCAGTAATTCCTAAAACTCCTAGAATCGCAAGGAAGGTGTGTTACCTCGGGGACTGAGTTCATTTGAAGAGTGAGAAATGTAGTGTGATCTGGTAAAGGCACAGGCTCTATAGACAAAGATCCGGGTTTGGATCCTGGCTCCACCAAGTACTGGAAACATGACCACCCATAGCCTCAGTTCCTTCATGTGTTGAATGGGCTGATGGAGCTCACCTCCAAGCCATCAGGTCAAAATGAGATGGTATGAGTGACTCACATGCAGAATGTTTGACATAGTGCTAGTTGCTCTTGCTGCTTTATAATGTCTTCTTAGGTAATTCCGTTGTCCATTGGCTTGTGAATACCTCCTCATTTGGTTTAAGAAAAATAGCATGCCTTCAGAATTTTAAAAAAAGAAATGAAGATATACTGATTAATGCTGGGTGTATTCTTATAGGTCATTTATTAAAAAAATAAGTAGGAGTTCTCTAAAGAGAATTTATTCAGTGTGCCTAGAATATGATTCACTTAAATATGATTTTCCTTTAAATTCTTTTCAGAAATTTCCTGTGATATTTTTATTGTATAGTAGTTCAAGTTTTCTGAGGAGGGGTTACATTCTAAAAAGTTTATTCTAGTAACAATTGATACATTAAATTAATTATTCATATCCCTGGACAGCGTAAAGCCCTTTTTTTTAATATATATAGTTTTGGGGGTTAGTTCTATGACATTTTATTGGGCAGAATTATTTCCCATTTTCATTTTACAGACAGAGAAGATGAGTCATACGATACTCATTATACAAGGAGCAGCAGAGGCTGATTAATTTGGGCAGAGGAGGAAAAGTGTGTGGAGAAAAAATTCTTGATTCTCAAACTAGACACATTCTGCGGTGCTGTGCAGCTGAAACGGTTTTGAATTTGTTTCTCGGTTGTCCTAGATTTCGGCCCATGTGCCTGGAAAGGTCTCTCAGGCAAACATGCTAATTTAAGAAGTTTGTCATTCTAAATGCTCTTAAGAGGATTAAACAAATTCCACAGCAAATAAATGAACATGTTTGGAAGGTTTTCCACCCTCATGCAATTTCCAGAAAACAGACATTATTCACTTGCTAAACCAAACACACAGGTATATTAATGAGCCTGGCTCACATGACTGGACAGCACGGAGGGAGCCTCATCTATTGGCGTGACTTCTGCTGCAGGAACCACACCTGAAGGTTTAATTAGAATTTATTTCCAGCGAGTGCTGCTCCCTCCTTTTTCTCCCCAATGTAAGGAAGAGCCCTCCTTGCCTGGCCGTTAGTGTGCAGAGCCCCGCGGCTAACACACTCCCCTGATCATCAGGAGGGTGATGGAGCCAGTTTGCTTAGAAACGCTTAGCTACACTCGCAGCGGGGATCATCAGTCACTTCTGTGTGTTCACCTCCACGTGCAGGGGAGAAAATCGAGTTTTGCTGGAGACAAACGCTAAATGACCACCAGTTGTTTCAGAGGGACTGTGATGTTGAAAACTGGAGTCCCTTTCATTTTTATATGTTGGATGCAAACTGCACGGCGACACCCCCACTGTAAGTACACCCACCAGGGAGGGGGTCGGAATTTGGATCTGCACGTATTCAGATCCTGGCACTGGTCAGCTTACTGTGTTCTCGCTGGGTTTGGGAGACTGTTTCCGTAGTGATTGATTTGGTTTCCAATAAATTTGCACAGCCGTCTCCTTCAGTCGAGTCCTGATGTGTTCAGTTGGGAGGGGCATGTGAAATTGGGGCAGGCAGAGAGGTGCAATGAAGACTAGACACCATCTGGTTTCCTCTCATTTTTTATGGGCCCAAAATGGTTGTCTTCTTTTCTTTTCCCCTCAATCCACCCCTTCATGTCAGGGAGTCGTCTTCAAGAATATCTTCCTAAAATATAAAGTAATGAAGAAGGCAGTGTGTCTCTTTGGTTGATTTCATTTGACTTGGGTTCATTATTAAAGATTTTCTGGTGAGGATTTTATGAGCTCTTAAAAGCTGGAAGAGCAGCACAACCAAGGAGAGAAAGTCATAGAAACGAGTCAGCGGCCCCTGTGAGGTCTGGGGGACGAGGGCAGGAGGTGGTGCAGAGGCAGCACCGTGGCCTCCCCTGCAGCCCTGAGGGCAACTTGCGCATGTAAAGCCAGCGTCTCTTGTCACCATGTGTTCTAACAGGGACTCCCACTAAAAGAACGTGTGGAGATTTGGGGAGGCCTTACCCTTTACCCTCTTGTCAAACATCTTTAATGCTGACTGTATTTATTCAAGATGACACAGAGATCACCTGCAGAGCTTGAGGGAGCGGTGCTTGCTTCCTGTCTTGCCCGCCCCAGGCTCACTCATCAGACTCCTGATTCTTGCAGGCACTGCAGTGCCCGTGGGGGGAGCTCTGCTCCTGGGGGTCTCTGCTCCTGTGGTGGGAGCTCTGCTCCTTGAGGAGCTGGGCACGGGAGTGCTCACATTGGAGCCGGTCGCAACAGCGCTGATCCCTCTCCACGTGATGAGCCCTTTGTGTAAGTAGTAGAGGTGGGATCCAGAGTCTTCCTGCGTCTACAGAGTTCTCCAGTAAAGCCAACTTGGAGGAAAGAAAGAAAATGCCTACTGTTTCAAGACTGTGTCCTAAGGGTTTAAAGCTCACTGTGGAGCACACGTGAGATCTCATCCAGTAAATACTCTGGGGTCTTGACTCAGACTTGTCATGAATTTGGCGTTCTCATAATGTTATTTCTCTTATAATATGTCTAAGCAATCATTTTTGTGTGATGGTTATATGTGCATAAATGTCCTGAAGAAACTGTTGTTGATGGAAATGTGGGCATCAGTGATACCACAAGGGCTGGTGGCCCTGGGGGCTCTCCGAGCCCCACACCATTTGTTACCAGCAGGCTTTCAGATTGCATCTTATTCCAGAGCTCACCGGGGCTCCCAACTCTCACTATGTGTCTTGAGAGAATATTTGTTCAGGGGGGAGGGGACAGGATGCTTCCAAGTCTGGGTTCTGGGGTTCCCTGTCTAAAGGTGGCACTGGCACAAATCCTTTATTCATGGAGTAATGAAGCCCCGCAGTCTCGTGGCTAATTGGGCCTCCCTGTCCTTCTTAATGTTAGGAACCGGAGGGCTTGGGTTAGGCCCCCAAACCTGTTTATGGTGGGCTTTCAGCCCTATCACACAACCTGGGTTGTCTCGATTCAGTCACATGACTTTGATTTTTGCAGGTAGGTGTGACTCCTGGACAGTGCCTGGGACTTCAAGGTTTCCCCTACAGTAGGAACACTGAAGAAATTTCAACCTGTAAGGGGTGTTTGGGGGCCTCGAGGACAAGTAGGGACCCACAGACAGATATCTGGGTGGGTGGCGATCAGGCCCGAGTCTTGGAAGGACAGAGATTCCATTACTGTTGTAACAGTGAACTTAAGGGAGGAATTCGGGAAGGTCTGATGCATTTGAGATTAAAAGTATTATCTGGCTTTTATTGTTAGCAGTAGTGGTGTTTAACCCTTAGACCCATTCCCGCTTTTTATAAGAAATATTTTGTAACCTTTCTTTTTTGGTGCCCGGAATTGAACACCATAGAAAGTGTAACCTAAGTATAAATATGATAAACAAATAGACAGGTAGATGGAAAGATGCGGTACCTCAATTCTTATATTATGGGGTATTTTATATTTATGCTAATTAGTGACCTCTCAGGACAAAAGGCACATACAAAGGAAGTCACTTCTAATAAACTATTTTTCCAAGCCTTACCTAACTGGGAAACAAGTGGCTTCACAATGTTAGAGCACCTTCCAGGCCCCGGGGAAATCTCCTTGTCACAGTTACACTTGCTGATGGTGTCCTGGGCCAAGTGCAAGCACATGCGGTTCGGAAGCTGCCCGGAGGCCGACTCCGGGGATTCCTTCTCCGTCGCAGCTGTGAGGGAGCCTTGCCTTTCCTGACCACAACCACAGAGGCGATTTTAAGTCTCTGAAAACTGCCATACCAGTGTATATCACAACCCCCACAAGATATGTTGAATAAAGTAGAAAACTTTAAATGCCTCCTTTAAAATAGAAATAAGATATAAAATAAATCATGATTTAAAAAATTCTAGTGCCCGAATTAGTGCTACATTACACTGGATGTATTATTAGGTTAGACATCTTCATTACTGCTTTCCATACCACATTTTCTAGTTAGATTTTATTTATCTGTTTTTTCCCTAAAGAAAAAAATCATATGAATCATTCTTGTGTCAGAGGTGACGAACAGAGAGCAAGTGCAAAACCAGAAATCGTGATGCTGGTCAGCTTCTAATATCAGCTCCGTCACTGCACAGATCATCTTAACTCATTTTACTGCACTTTTTGGAATTAAGTTCTCACTTGGAAAAACCTCTGTGTCAGTTAGATTTGTTAGTAAAACAATTCTTTTTCATACTTAGTGCATCAGTGATGTTTTCAAGATGATAAAAAATTTGCCCATGGCATTTAAACAGTTGCTTGTTCTCGTAATTCATGGCTCACGGTCTCGTACTTGTCACAACTGGAGAACTGTTTTCTGTGTGCAAATTCTCATTGCTTTGGTGACACAGGGACACGTGTCCTTACTGGATGGAGTATGATAGTAGTTGTTTGCATTCTCTCCCTAAATCTGGAGTCCTGTGTTATGATTCCTGCTAACTTACAAAATATGAATATTGTTATTTACCTAAATAGCTAACATCGCACCAGTGATGCATATCAAATTGGTCCAACTAGGAATTCTAATATTAAGTGAGATAGTAATTTCACAACCCACTATTCCAAGAATTTGGATTGATGGTTCAATTATACCAGGGACATTACCTGTTTTAATTGAATCAATCATTGCTTTCTTCAATAAAAGTTTCCATTCCATCTGTTCTTTTGGTTTATTGTTCTTCAGTGTTTTGTCTGCTTTCTTTCCCAAATATATGTGATTTTGGCTTTTGTCATTGAAAATCCTTGCTGGTTTTGCTACCTCATGCTGGAGAGGAAGCCTTGTGACTGTTTTGTAGTCACTGGTTTCATGGTTGTATGAGTGCTTAATGTCACCTTGCAGGGGTGTACAGACCTAATGAAGTGTGTACATAAAAGGCTTAGTCTACACTGAGTGCAGGGTTAGTGTGAGCAGCTCATGTCATCAGTAACATAGTTAATCCATTACAATCATCCTCTGTTAATCAGTGTTATCCTTCTAACGTTTCCAGGAGAGGAAGTGTAGTATTCTAAATGCAAATCTTTGCCACAATTTTAGTCAATTCAACACCTTCAAAGCTTTGCTGTAATAGGACTGTGTGCCTGCTATCCCTATTTCTGCTCCTACTGATCCAGGACGCGGTCTCCATGGCTGATGATCCACGAGACACTGGATTCTTGGTCCCATGGCTCTGTGTGTTCTGGGACATCTGGGGACTTCAGCACTGTTTTAGGGTCTTTGGGTCCCACCTCTTCATAGCATTGCTGAGATGAGATCTGTGGTTTCACCCTCATTCTTGAGTGTACGGTGCACTTTTTCTAGAACCAACACACGCCACCGTGGCAACACTGCTTTGACCATGTGCTGGGACAGTGAATGCTTGTCAGTTCTCGGGTTTAAATTTTCTGTTCTAATTTCTAAAATGGGGTATATTGACAGACACTCTCCATGTAAACAGAAGCTCTGTGGGGTTTTCAGCAACTTTTAAGAGCATAAATATTCCTGAAGCAGCTAAACTTCCTCCCAACAAGTGAGGAGCAAGCAGGCAGGTCCTGGGTGACTGTGGCAGCCAAGCTGTGCAGCCCAGGCTGCTCAATGAGGAGCAAGGAGAAAATCTTAGAAACCTACTTCCATGCTGTCTTTCACAGAATCTCAGAAATGAAAGGTTTAATATCTAAAGAGGGGTGATTTTTTAAAATATTTTTTAATTTTTTTCCTTTTTCAGTTTTATTAGGTAGAATTATTACAGTTCAACTTCACATACACATATTACATGTAAATACATGTATAGAGTATACTGCATTTTTTAGTTTACATATATGTACTAATTACTCTTTCTAAGAACAGATTAGAAATTTAGATTTTTAAAATTAAAGTTACCAGAGGAATAAGGACATTTACAAAAGAATAATAAACAGAATATGGTAATCCAATCACAAAGGACAGTCAGATGTGCTTACATATATTAAAGAAATCAAAATATTTAGTTCATTTGTGGTCTTATTATTATTGCTATTAATTTTAGATTCCCCATAAATGAAGTCATATGGCATTTTTCTTTCTCTTTCAACCCCAGTTCACTTAGAATGACGGTCTTCAGGTCCATCCATGTTGCTGCAAATGGCATCTTTTATGGCTGAGTAGTATTCCATTGTATATACGTATCAGCTCCTCTTTATCCAGTCATGTGCTGATGGACATTTGTGTTGTTTACATGTTCCTTGTTCTATGTCCCTTCTGGCAACAATTACGGATTTTAAATATTTTCCACTTTAAAATCCTTCCTGAAGGAGATGTGGTAACTGGAATCAAAAACAGTTACAGCACAGGGTGGTGTGTGATGGGCCCTGGGGACTTGGTAGAAAGGTTGGCAGTAAGGATTTCAGATTCTTATCAAATGATTCCACCTCTTGTAGCCCTGCTGACCACCTCTCTCACGGCCTGCCCTACAAGTTTGACCAGTCCCTTCTATGAATCCTACTGTATTGTGCACAAATTTGTCCAAATGGTGTCATCCAGCAGGGACCTTAAGTGAGGCACCCAAGCTCCTGTGTTGGTTTCTTCCATCAGCCCTTAAACTTCCTTGGGAGCCAGGACTGTCTCATTGCCCCAAGGATCCCTAATGCCTAGTGAGATGCCTGATACAGCTGGTACATAATGAGCACATCGGTCAAATGGAAAAACCTGATTAAAGAAAAGGCCCTCATTTTTCAGACATGCCTACTTGAGTACATAGGGTAAAATGACATGTCTTCTTGAATTTGCTGTCAAATACCTCAACAAAGGACAAATAAAAGAACAAAGGTCTGAATAAAGGAAATATGGAAAAGTTTGTGAATTCCTTAATCTGGGTGATGGGCTTACTCTACTATACTTACTGATGTATACTTAAGTTAGTTTATAATTTTACTGTCATTAGCTGAATAGCAAGTATTAATACTTATTAATTGAAATCCTTAGAACTGACCAAACTTACCCCACACAAAATCCTTAATATCCAAGTAGTCTGTCTTACAGAAATCTTTTCCCACAAAGACAGGAAAAAAGGGAAAGGCAGATCCGTGCAGTATTTCCACATTGTCAAAAGACCAAAGGCCGACACAAAACAAGAGATTGCAGAAAAGATAAAGGGGCTGAAATCAATGTCCGGAAAACCTAGCTAAGAATCCTAAATGGCCGAACTTCACTAACCTCAGCCCTGCCGCATCAAGAATGGAGCAAATAGCACCTAGTGGATTTTATTTTTAATAAATAAATAATGATCCAGTTCCTACCACAGGCAATTATACTAAGACTGAGTATAATTTCTACCAACAAATAGTGTACAAATCATAATTTCTACTTGATTCAAACTGCTTCTTCTATAAAATTTGAATCTTTTTATTCTTAAGACAGATTTGTGGCATATTACCTAGTGATAAAATTTTCAACTGGCTTGTATTAAAAAAGTTCACCATAGTGAGAGTTTATAACATCAGCTATTCCTTTTTGGGAAACCCATGTGCCTTGTCACTCTCTTTCATAAGATTTTCTGTGGAAAATTCAATCCTTCATTCAGGAAAAGGCTGAGCAATATATCTCATGGAAAACCGTCATAAACTGCAACACAAGAAAATGAAAATGACAGTGAGCAGCCCGTGAAGCCGGCAGACACACACAGCGCACGGCTGTGTTCCCACCTCGAATTTCTGTAACCAGCAGGGAAAATTTGCATTTAAAGAAATAGACATAAACACTTTTCAGGACCTGAGCACACAATTTTCATTTCAGGGTTTAATGGGCTTCCATTTAATTCTATGAGAAATGTATAAAACAACAGAACAACAGCTGAGATAGGGTTTAAAGTAACTTTTATGTCTTAGTGAAAATAAAGCCAACTGATAGTTATCATTTTTTACTTTATTTGATCTCACTCTCTTACTTTACCTCCCCAACCTCCTCCACAAAATGATGGTGAACATCCCCTCCTGGTTCAGAAGGCGAAGTAGAAAGTACCAATCACATGGAGGTGAGATTTGTTGTTTTGTTTTTCAAAACAAACAAGTTTCATTCATGTGATTTAATAATTAAGATCAGAAACAAAGTCTACTCAATAAATGGCAGCCAACACATGTCGTTATAGCTGCTCATCAGGTTTGGCCCCACGTTACACTCTTTTACATGGACATGTGCCTTGTGCTTTCATGGGAAACGGTGAGTGGGGACAGGGCCTCTGCTCTCACAGGGCACACAGCCTGGTGGGGGAGGAGGTGTTCAATCACTGCCCTTTTTTTAAATATACTTACAAATTATGGGAAATGCTATTAAAAAGAACAAAATGAGTCAATGAAAGTGAAAAATACAAGGACAGTATTTAGGCTGAGGGAAGACAGGGAACCTCTATGAAGAGCTGACACTCCACTGAGACCCAAAGGACAACTCCGGTGCTACAGGTGAAGGGCAGGGACACACTGATAAAGGGCTGACATCCAGAATATACCAAAATTTCTTTAAACTCAACAAGAAGGATGAATAACCTGATTAAAAAATGACCAAAATGCCTGAACACACACCTCATCAAAGAAGAAATCTAGATGCCAAAGAAGTCTATGGAAAGATGCTCCACAGCATCTGTCATCAAGGGGATGAAGACTGAAACAGCGAGGTATCACTGCACACCTGTCAGAACTGCCAAAACGCAGAACACTGACAGCACCAAATGCTGGTGAGGATGTGGAGCGACAGGAATTCTCATACATTGTTGGTGGGAATGTAAAATATCCCAGATACTTTGGAAGACGGTCTGGCAATTTTTTACAAAATTAAACGTACTCCTAACATATGATCCGGCAACTGTACTCCTTGGTGTTTACTCGACGAAATGGAAACTTATGTCCACACACAAACCTGCATACAGATGTAAATAGCAGCTTTATTCATAATCACCAGAACTCAGAAGCAACTAAGCTGTTCTTCAGTAGGTGAATGGATAAACTGTGGTCCATGCAGAAAATGGACTATTATTAGGTGCTAAAATGAAATGAGTTATCAAGGCATGGAAAGACACGGAGGAAACTTATATGCATATTATTAACTGAAAGAAGCCAATCTGGGAAGGTTCTGCAACTGTATGGTGTTCTGGGAAAGGGAAAACCACAGAGACTAAAAGATCAGTGGCTGTCAGAGGCTAGAGGGGAAGAAGCAATGAATAAGGTGCAGCACGGAGCATTTTAAGGTCACTAAGACAGACGACTCTGTATGATGATGTGATGGTGGATACATGTCATTGCACATCTGTCCAAACCCACAGAGTGCACACCACCAAGTGTAAATCCGAGTGTCAAGTATGGGCTCTGGGTGATGTTGACGTGTCAGTGTAGGTTCAACCATTGTCACAAATGCACGCTCTGGTGCAGGTGTCAATAGTGAGGAGTCTGTGGGGACAAACTACAGTTCATACACCCTATCCAGCCCCAGCCACTGCTGTTAATAAAGCTCTGTGGGTGTGTGGACTGTCCGGCTGCTCTGGCGTCTGAACAGCAGAGCTGAGCAGCTGCACCAGAGATCAGGAGGTTTGCAGACCCTGAAATATTTACTCCCAAGCCCTTGACAGAAAAAGTCTGCTGAGCCCTGTTCTAAACGAATCAAAATTCACCCTGATGAGACAGGACAGCAGGGCCCAAACCAGGCATGGTTAATGAGACTGATGCAATGTTTTAGTTCCAACACCTTTGCTGAAGTCCTGCAGGTCCAGCGACAGACTGTAGCCAGGAACCGTCTGCAGGAGGAGGCGGGAGCAGGCCTTCCCGCCAGGCTCCGGGATGCCGGGGGCCGCGCGCCGCACGGGGGCCACCCGCTTGAAGGAGGCGGACTTGCAGTGGAAGCCGATCAACTCATAGAGCTCGGAGAGGAGGCTGCACTGCTGAATTCTCTCCTCGGAACGCTGAAGCACAGGGAGAAAAGCAACAAGCATCTGAACGAAACATGTCAGTGAAAAAAGACCCGTAAAAAAGGTTTTCCCTTAAAACAGAGACCCGATGACACAGGAAGGAAGAGGAAGGCTGACTTCGTGCACTGACGGGACCGGATGCAGAAACGCAGGGAAGCAGCGCTGTGCAGACGCTCCAGACCCCCTCCGGGCCCCACCTCTCCGCGTTCCGCCTGTCCTTTTACTAGAAATGCCCTTATTCCCTGAAATAGAGGAATCTGCTACCTAAACATGGGACACAAAGAAGGGAAAGAGGAACAGGAAGGGAAAGTAAAGGAACAACAGTTCATCTAGACCCTAAGGTTTGGGCGGGACTTTCACCAAACACACAACCTCTCAAAGCACAGAGCGCACAGTGAGAAGCTGACAGTGTGACTGCGACTTCTTCTCCTTAAGCACCAGCTACCTGCAAGCACACGCTGCACCCGTTACTGAATCATTACAATCATCTCAGAAACAACTACTACCCCGGCTCACAGGCAAGGAAATCTGAAACTCAGGGAGGAATTATTATCATCCTGGACAAAGTCCCACAGACCAGAAGTGTCAGAGCCTCTGGCAGACCATGGACTAAAATGCTTCTCATCACCACGGGCCCTGAGCCTCAGGCTGAGGCCACGTCAGGTCTGCACGGGCCCAGAGCACAAGTCTGTGGGACAGGAAATGCTCCCACTCGAAGTGCCAGGCGAAGACCCTCAGGAAGCTATGTAATGAAACCAAATCCCCAAACTCATTTCCAACCCACTGCTCTGTCCGGGAGGACTGCTCAGCCCATCTGTACTGTCACCTGTGCACAGGCTGAGCAAGGGGCCCAGACAGGGACGTGACGTCCCAGTGGAAGTGGCTCGGAGAGGGCTTCTTCACAGGACAGACTCTCCCGGCTTCCAACGCTAACTCTTCGTTCCATTTCCAACTGGAAAGGAAGTTTAGACTTGCTTTCCTCTCCAGAAACAAAGAGAGTGTTAACATCAGCGGGAAACTCAAGACTGAGGAAGAGTCTCCAGGCCATTTGGAAGGATAGGCCGGGGAGGGAACAGAGACAGGGATCAGAAAGACCCGTGTTCCAGTCCAAAGTCTGCACGTCACTCGCTTTGACAGTTTCCTTTTTAATGCAGGTGATAAAGTCTAATTATGATTGTTGGGAAAACTAAATGAAATAACGTATTCCACTACCATAGGTGTAAAATCCTCCATGAGTGTTCCAGAAATGAATGTGATCATGGTTAGTTACTGTCTGCCAAGTCTTGTGTTCTAAACTCACATCACCCAACCAGAGATGTACCAGAGAATGCCTTACCAGCCAGCAGCCTTCTCCAACTTGGAAACTCACAGTGTCCGAAGAGCAGGCAGTGGTGGATACTTTGGGGCACTCTGGAGGTAGCACTCCAGTGATGACTTTAAAAAGCTGGGGAGAATTTAGGGGACCATACAGTTCAAATACAGAAAACTCATTCCGTGTCTACAAATATTCATCTCTAGCCATGATGATTCAGAGAGGAAATACACATTCAAACGTACATCATTTTCCCACATAAGTGCATCAAAACAATTTGGAAAGAATGTAACTTTCTTCTCTAGATCACACAGCGGGGATTACAAGGTTTGTACTGACAGCCCTACTTGTAAGTCATCTGCAAACGTAACTGGGTCCAATACCAGTCATCATCATTCGAAGAGAAGGATGGAAAAGAGCAAAGCCAAGCTAATACGCTCCATCCTTTTGTTTGGTTATGATGACACAGAGGAGACGGACAGCTCAATAAGGAACCACTCTGCCGTGATCACGGAGCCTGGGAGCGGGATGGACGGCAAGATGTATGATGCACCAGTAGCTGTGCCGCGCTTCTAGGCAGGTACCAAGACTCACCTCGACAAGATATCAAACGTTTATGCCCACGTCCTCATCACCTGACATGTATTAAAGAGAAATGAAAACATATAAAAGGCCAATACCCTTGGTTGGTACACCGTCCAAAGAGTAAAGTCACAGTTTGACAACTGGCCATCACGGTTCCCTGGGATTCATTCTTGGAGAACCTTAAAAGCCTCTCCTCTGTCCTCAAGAAGTGCTGCCTACTTGTCCTATCTTTGGCTCAGGGATACAGCACGTTCACGTGGACTTTAATGTCTGCACAGATTTGACTGTCTTTCTCCAGGTTCACTTGTCCATTCTGAAGAGGCCTGAGTTAAGTCCATCTTCCATAAGATCAACTCCCTCCAGTGAGAACTCAACGAGCCTGCAATTACAAGCCAACTGAACAGGACTGTCCTCTGCTAAAAATGTCACCCACCCTTCATTGCTTTCATAATCTCCTCTCCTGGCTAATTGCAACAGACCAACAACACCCTCCACCAAGTTCCCCAACTATGTCAAGTAGAAAGTAAGGTCCATAAAAGAGGAGACAACTCCAAAGTCACCTCTGAATTCCTAGCATATAATAATGTCAATAAATAGAACAATGATTATTGCTTCTTTCCTTTAAAACCTTTCTGGTTATTTAAGTGAGACCATGGAAGGGAGGTATTTGGGTCCAGTATCTTGATATAGAAGACTCTGGAGGCCTTTTTTGGAATGGCGGTCCACTGAATCTTCAAAACACAACAACTCTTTCCGGGAGGAGCTGAGATTTTCTACCAGGAGTTTGTGGTCACTCTCATGCCATAACAGCTTTAAAATAAATCCTTACATTGTATATGTTATTTTTTCCCTCTTCGAAAAAAATTGACTTTCCTTATTTCCTTGCCTTGAGGAATGTATTTTTTCTTTTATTTCAAATTCACCCTTTTGTAAAGCAGGATTCTCAGGATGTACTTGGCCTTACATAAGAACAGCCATCCAACACCCAGTGTGAGAGGCCTCGGGCTCACCTCCTGCCCTCCTGCCAGGGCAACTGAATCTCAGTTCAGGAGCCAACCTGCACCCCAGGGCTTCTAAGGCACACATATCTCCCAGAATCCCTACTTTCTGGTTTGTCTTGGCTTCTGAGGATTTCCCCTCATTTTCTTGACAATTAGCCTTGCAGCTTGAAAGATGAAGAAGGAAGGTTTTATTTCTTAATCTGCATTTTAAGGAACTTATGTAATGAAGGTTTTCACGAGTTTTTAGAACCCTCCATCGCCGAGACAGAAAGCATACTAGATATTTTCTAAATTTAGCTATCATGTGCATCTTTTCTTTGATTTTGTTTTCTTAACTGCTAACAGACTTTTTTAATTAAAAAATAAATTAAGGCCCGCAAATAGGATAGAAAATTGAAGGGTCAAACAATATTAAAGGGCAAAGACAGAAAAATGAAAAGTACTCTACAAAGTTAATAGAATACATACACTATGGATCAGATCAGAAATTCTCAGTAACAGCTAATTGAAACCTGACCATGAGGTAAAACGTCTCTCCTGTCAGGAGATGGCCAACAGAAAATAGAATTAAACCAACAAACTAAAATTCTAAGTCTGGCGAGGTATAGAAGTCTACCAGCTAAATGTGTCCTCTTCTGGAAAAGAGGGAGAATCACCAGCTCTTTTCTGTGGAGCCTGAGCCCAGGGAAGGGCGGTGAAGTGAGCTCTGTAAGTTCCCAATTAGCAAAGTGAGTGATGAATAAAGAGACGTGAGCTTTGATGACAGAGATGATACTACTATTCACTTGTCCTGTCAAGTATGACTTCATACTCAGTGATCAATACCTGGGCGTCCTCAGGGATTGAGATTATAGGAAAATGCACAGCCCGGGCCCAGACCTCCTCTGTGAGCTCGTGACACTGCACTTAGATATCTCAAGGGTACCTCCAACTCCACCTGTAAAGAGCTGACTTCACGGTGCTCCTCCAATAGCCGTCCTGCCCAAGGCCCCTGGTCTGGGGGCAAGATCTCCCTGCCTCTCCCAGCTCAGGCCCATCACTCACAGATGTGACTGGACCCCTTTTTCAGGGCCCAGATATCTTCAGTCACCAAGTCCCACCACCCACAACTGACCTACCATGTACTCACTGGCACTCACTCAGCACTGACTCTGTGCTGTGGACCACACTGCACACTGTGCACACATTATCTCACTGGATTTCCACAGCAGTCCTGGGAAGTCGGTACATCATTGCTTCAATTGATTAGGTAAATTGTTTCACTTCCTTGAGTGCGTCATCCAAAGTGTCACGGCTACTGAGCCACAAACCTGGGACTCAAAATCACTTGAAAACTGAACACTGCTACACCTCACAGCCACCCTACTCTGACTCATCACATCATCTCCTGCCGAGCCTTCTAAATGTTTCTAAGCATTCTACAAGACAAAAGTGACCTACGAGAGCACCCCACTCCCCTACATAAAATCTGTCAATGACGGTCCACTGCCTTTAGGAAAATGCCCCACTGGGCCTGAGCATAGCCCAATGGCCCGGCATCTGCGTTCCCTGCTCAGCCACGCCACCTCACCCACCACGTAGTTCTACATGTGCCGTGTGCAGACAGGGATGCTGATTCCGTTCAACCCGGGGCTCGTCTCACTCAGACAATGATCACCCTCTTCAGTGGTCACCCTCTTCAATGCTGACACTCAGAAAAATGTTTTCTTGGGATGAATCAATATCTTTTTCCTTACAACTTCCCATCATTGCTAATGAGCTCCCCACAAAAGAGAGAAGACTTAATCCTCAGTCTCCTTATCTGTAAAGTGCGAATAACAAGGAACTATGAGTGGTTTTAAGAGAAATAATTTTCATGTGAGTCTGCGGGACAATTACCAACATACAGTAAGCACTCAATATTTGCTTTCTTAATATTAATAAAAATAGATTCCATTCTAGCAACCTTCAATCACTGCTTTATGGCTTTGTCCATAAGACCACCAACAAACTGTTGGGCGAACCGCTTTGAGCAGATCAGCATAAGCGTACTGGGAGAGGTAAACGCTGACTCCATTTACAGCTGCAGCCAACCAGCACTACGGGTTGGGGGCAGCTTGCTCAAACTCTTACATGTTGCTTGAGCATTTAGTTGTAGCTATTGAATAAAGACAGGTATTATTTAGTCAAAGCTCCTGAAACATAAATCTTCAAAGATTGATGCAAATTAGGTTTCAAGTACAACACACACACTAGAAATTATTTGAAAATTTTACTCTTAGATCCTCTGCACATCAAAAGGGCATGTTCTTAATGTATCTGACTAAATACACTGAAAGGATTATTTAAAAGTAATTAAGATGAACCATCCTGAATAACCTCAGTATCATCTGCACAAAGCCCCACCCAAGGGTCTCATTTCTCACGTCCACATAGGTGTTCAGGCAGCTTAACCTAGGTCTTGGTTTCTTATAACACAGGGATGGGAAGAATTGTGGATAGATTTATGTAGCAAATACAAACCTAGGGTATTTGCTGTGAAGGAATCCTAGAAATAAATAAATTGATATATAGTCCCACCCTTAGGAAGCTCAGCCTTTCCATTTACAACAGCATTAAAAATAAAATGAGAGATACATTTAACAAAATTTTACAAGATTTGTACATTGAAAATTTTGAAGTATCACCAAAAAATATTTAAAAGATCTACATATATGGAAGGCATCCCATGTTCATGGAATGGTAGACAATATTGTCAAAAATGTTAAGACTCCTCAAAGTGCTCTACAAATTTAATGGAATCTCTATCAAAATTCCAGCTGACTTCTTTCTAAAAATTGAAAAATTGTTCCCAAAATTCATATGGAAATGCAAGGCGCCCAGGTCAGCCAAAACTATCTTGGAAAAGAAGAGCAAAGTTGGAGGACTCACTCAAAGGTTACTACAAATCTATAGTACTCAAGTCATTATGGTACTGGCATAAGTTTGGATGCATAAATCAATGAGACTCAATAAAAAATCCAGGGGGAAAACTTACATTTACAGTCAGTTTTCCACAAATTTGCCAACAACACTCCATTGAAAGAATAGTCTATTCAACACATGGTGCAGATACACCTGGGTATCTGCAGGCAAAAGAATGAATCTGGAATCTGGACCCCTGTATTTTATATAACAAATAAATATTAATTCAAAATGGATCACAGACAGAAACGTAAAAACTAAATGTATAAATTTTCTAAAAGAAGACATAGTATAAATCTTTGTGGTCGTAGTATAGGCTATGGCTTCCTGGATACAATACCAAGGGCATAAGTAATTAAAAAAAAAAGCAGATAAAATTGACTTCATCAAAATTAAAACCATTTGTTACAAAGGACATAATCAAGAAAGTGAAATGAAAGAGGAAGGGGGTAGCTCAAGTGATAGAGTGGGTTCTAGACAAAAATAAGAACAAAGAAAAAATCTAATTACCTCCCCTATAAAGAAATTGTTTTAATGTTTAAAAAAATTACAGTGAAACGACAGTCTGCAGAATAGGAGAAAAATTTTGCAAAGCATATATCTAATAATAGGCTAGTATCCGGGATATAAAACAAATGCTTACAACTGAGCAATACAAAGAAAATCGACCCAATTCTTAAATTTGCCAAGGATTTAAATAGATACACAATTGGCCAATAAGCATATGAAAAGATGCTCAGCATCAATAGCGAAATCTAAATCAAAATGAGATCTCATTTTACACTCACTAGGATGGTTATAATCAAATCTTGGACAATAACAAGTGTCGGTCAGGAGGCAGAGAAATGGGAACCCTCAATACACAGCCGTTGGAAAGCGGCAATGGTGCAGCTTCTTTGGAAAAGCCTGGTGTTTCCTCAAAAGATTAGAGTCATATGGCTCAGCAATTCCACTCCTACATATAGAGTCATCCCTCAGTATCCTCGGGGGGTTGCTTTCAGGAACACCCCACCCTGGATACCATAATCCAAGGATGTTCGAGCCCCTTTACAATCAGCCATCTGGATCCATGAAGAGGAAACTACAGAAGAGGCGGGCCAACTGTACAGCCAACAGAATGAAAACATATTCTCGCAAAATCTTTCACATCAATATTCATAGCAGTATCATTCAGAGTAGCCAAAAGTTACTAACAATATCCATCCATCAATGAACAGATAAACAAAATTACCAAGAATAGTCCGACAAACTTTTGGTCATTGAATCTTTGACAAAGGAGGTGAGAACATACAATGGAGTAAAGGCAGCCTCTTCAGCAAATGGTGTAGGGAAAACTGAAAAGCTGCATGTAAATCAATGAAGTTAGACTACTCCCTCACAGCATACACAAATATGAATTCAAAATGGATAAAGACTTAAACATGTAGACAAGAGAATATAAACCTTTTAGAAGAAAACATAGGCAAACATGTGACATATATCTCAGCAATGTTTTCCTAGAGCAGTCTACTCAAGCAATAGAAATACAAGCAAAAATATACAAGTGGGATCTAATTAAACATACAAGCTTTTGCACAGCTAAGGAAACAGTAAGCAAAACTAAAAGACAACCAACCTATGGAATGGGAGAAAATAGTTGCCATAAATGAAACTGACAAGGGCTTAATTTCCAGAATATGTAAATAGCTTTTATACTTAATAAGAAAGAAAAACAAACAATTCAATTCAAAAATGGGCAGAAGTCCTAAAGAAACATTTCTCCAATGAGACATACATATGGCCAATAGGCACATGAAAAAATGTTCAATATCATTATCAGCGAAATGCAAAACAAAAGTGCAATCAAGTACCAACTCTCACCAGTCAGAATAGCCATCATTCCGAAGTTCACAGACAATAAATACTGGAGAGGCTGCGGAGAATTGGGAACCCTCCTACACTGTGGTGGGAATGCAGTTTGGTGGAGCCATTGTGGAAAACTGTATAGAGGTTACTCAAAAGACAAAAAATTGACCTCCCATATAACCCAGCAATCCCACTTCTGGGCATATATCCAAAAGGATCTGTAATTCAAAAAGACACCTTCACCCCAATGTTCACAGCAGCACTGTTTACAATAGCAAGACATGGAAACAACCTAAATGTCCAGTGACAGATGACTGGATAAAGAGGTTGCAGTATATTTGTCCAATAGACTACTATTCACCCATAAAATAATAATAAAATAATGCCATTTGCAGCAACAAGAATGGACCTAGAGAATGTCATTCTAAGTGAAGTAAGCCAGAAAGAGAAAGAAAATTACCATATGAGATCGCTCACATGTGGAATCTAAAACAAAACAAAACAAAACTAAACAAAACAACCAAAGAAACAATAAGATAAACTTATCTACAGGACAGAAACAGACACAGAGACACAGGAACCAAACTATGGTTACCAGAGTGGAGAGGGTGTGGGAAGGAATAAATTGGGAGTTCAAGATATGCAGATAGTGAGTATGTATAGAATAAACAGCAAGATTACACTGTATAGCACAGGAGAATATATTTAATATCTTGTAGTAACTTATGTTCAAAAAAATATGAAAATCAATACACGAATATTCCTATTTAACTGAAGTGTTATGCTGTACACAAGAAACTGACACAACATTATAAACTGGCTAGACTTCAATGAAAACATTTTTAAATAGACCAAAAACGAAAAAAAAGAAAAAGGATATTATCAAACACAAAGAATAAAGTACTAATTCAGGCTGCAATATGGATGAACATTGAAACTCTACTAAAATAAGCCAGACACAAAATACCAAATAGTGCCCTTTAAGGTGAACAGTATCTAAGCGTTTATCGTACTACTCCTGTAAATTTTCCGTAGGTTTGGATTCTATCAATATCAAAATAAAATGTATTATTCATTAAAAACATAAAACACTTCCTCACAGGAGGGCTTTAATTGTTAAATGCAGAAATGCATGTAAAGCTTTGGAACAACATTTTGCACGTCCACAGACAGTCAGTATTGTCACTGCCACTCAGAGGGTGGTGCCAGTGCTGATGAGAGCTGCCTCCACTCGCTCCCCTGCAGACAGTAGTGAGGGCCTGAGCTCTGACAGGCAGGGTTTGCGTGAACCTGGGTCAGACACATCCACGTCCCAGACTCTGCGTTACCCAAATTTCTTATACAAACTGCAACATGAAATGTAAACACGCTAGAGGGATGTATCATACAACACAGGGAATACAGCCAATGTTTTTCAGTAACTGTAAATGGAGCATCTATTGTACAGATGAAACATATATCATATATTAAATCAGCTATATAATTATAAATAATTAAAAACTATTTTAAAAATTTTATCACTGTAATAGCCAATTCGGTTTTTAAATAACTACTAAACAGCTTAGAATGTATAAAACCATTTAAGTGTGCTGTTTGTTTACATATTTATTTACTTAGAGCCTCCTGCTAAAAGAGAAATTAATCAAATATTTTCAACACAGCTTAACAACCATAACAACAAAAAGGCAAAACTGAGTGAAGAGAAAATGGAGATTCAATGCTTTAATGATACCAGGGGGAGATAAAGTCATAAAAATGGATTCCATGAAGTCAGGGCAAGTGTTATAGGCCGACTAGAAATTCAGCTGTAAGATTCTTGGCAGCTAAAGAAAAAAGAAAAAGATGATGGGGCTGGTGGTAGAGCATGTGCTTAGCGTGCATGGGGTCCTGGGTTTAAGCCCCAGGGCCTCCACTAACAGATAAATACACCTAATTACCTACCACCCCAAAAGAGCCCCAAAGAAAAGAAAGAGAAATTCTTTTCCAAAAAACCTTGATATTAAATTTGGATTAAATACTTAAAGAAGAAAAATAGGAAAGATAAGTGACACAGTGAAGGAAAAGCCCAGCTGGGCTAACAAGCTAAGTCACATATCCAAGTGTGATAAGTGTCGGTTTACTGATCTAAGTTTTGCTGGGCTAACTCGTAAATCCAAGGTCAACAATTGTCAGTAACGTGATCTGTTCCAAATTGATAAGATTCAGTGCACTGATTCCTTGCTTTTTCTTGTTTGAGCCTTATTGGCTAATAGCCCCATACTTGTAATTAAGCCTATAAAACCTCATGTGCAGGTCTTGGAGGTGCTCAGACCTTCAGAACAGAAGCCGCTCTGAGCCCGCTAGCATTGTAAATCTCAGTACTCCAACCCTCCGAGTGGTGCTTGTGTCTTGGCTGGTCTGTTTTTTCCGCAACAACACAAGCGATAATGCCCGTGACATAAATCTGCGGTGGCTGCTGGCAGGTCCCCATGTCTCACGTGGGAAAATCTGAAACATCCTTCTCAACACTCAGAGTCATCATAAGCCAACCCCACACCTCAAACTGTTAAATGCAGGAGAACAGGCAGGGCCCGGCCTTTGCTCTCTCTGTGTCATCACAGTGAGACAGGATGGAAGGGGGCAGAGAACAGCCATTCAAGGAAGGCCACAGCAATTAACAACAAAATGGTGAAGGATTCAACCCCCAATAGGCCTTGAGGCTCAGGATGAAGAGATTTAACTTCTAGCAGAGCTTGAGTTTCATTAAACACCCATTGTAATAGTAACATTGTGAATAACCCGGCCCCAGGCACCAGGGCAATTGCAAGGCTAGCCACAAAAGGTCACAGGGTGGGAAATGGCTTACTCCTTGGGAATCCCGGCCCCTTGCCCTAAGGCTGGTCCTTCTACTTATTAGCATATGAAGCCACCAAGCCCAAGAAAATGAGCAACACAGCGCCACCTCGCGGGCACCCATCTCTCTCCCTCTTCGGAGAAGGCCCACACTCAGTCTGTGGAGTGTGTACACACTTTTAATCTGAGCATCAAACCCCCACACGTCGTGAAGTTTCTCTTGCATTTCAATGTATCTCTCTGAATAAATCTACCTTTACTCAACACTGGCTTGCTCTTGAATACTTAACTGCATGAAGCCAAGGAACAAAATCTGGTTGGGCACATCCCAGGGGCTCAATCAAAGCCTGGGACATAGCCCTTCTCATGCCCTACTTTTTTTTCTTGTATCAAAAGGACTGGGTTGTGAAGGGAGCTCTCAGGCCCCAGCTAAGGGACAGAAGCAGCCAACAGGGCTCCAATTGGCGGGCAGCCTCTCCCCCAGCAGGGGAATTGGGGTCGGCCCGGTTCTCTGTGTTTGTTGTGATGACACCCCAGCCAGAGAGCGTTCTCCTAGGCCTGTCGTCACAAAATCCTTTTCTCCAAAATACAAGCATATCATGTCACAATCCTTTTGTTCAACCAGGAAATGTTCAACCGACTTTTTCCCTCCCCAGTAAAGTACCCAACTGTCCTCCCTCCCATCCCACCACTTCTTTCTTTGTGAGAATTCTGCACTCTCCACACACCATCCTGAACGCAGGTGCCTTGCTAGCTGGACCCGAGATGCTTCATTCTCACACACCCTGCATCCTTTCACTTTCCCCTTTCTACCTTAAAAAAGCCTTTCCTGAGTCACCCACTCCTCTGATTTGACTTTCACAAAGTACTGAGGTTGCAGTCACTTTGTAAATACCTCCCAGGTTTTGGCTGGGTTTCCTTCCCAAGATCTTCATTAAGGAGCTGCATGAAGAAGTTTAAAGAGGCTAGTCTTACATCTGAGTGGATTAGCCTGCATAAAATTAAAATGGCTTTGAAGAGAGAATTAACCAGGAACAGAGAGGTCGCAGGTCGTTGTCAACAGTGTCATGAGGCAAAATGTTCTTCAAACGCTCAGAGTGGTTTCTGAACGCGGAGTTGGCAGGGAGGAGATGCCAGGAAGTGAGTGGGGTGAGGGACACAGGGTACGCTCCCCCAGCTGGGGAAGAATTGAATTTTTTTCTAGCTTTCAAAACAATTTCTTACTACCTTTTTCTCTTATTGTCACATACCATTTCCTACGAATTAAGAATATCAATATCAGTCATTTGGGCCGCTTCAGAGAAGCTACACGATGCCATTCACATGGCTGGGATATGACAGCCACACCAGTCTAGGTGGAAAGACCAGTGGGGTATTTCCAAGGAAATCACGGGCATGCAGCAAACTCCCCATTTTCAATGACCTCATCTCAAAAGTGGGGCCAATAAAACTACCAAGAAAAGTGCGTGATGATTATGGCCGACATCTGTTTACTAGGTAAGTGCCCGTGACAGCTGCAACTGAATGGGGAATGATTATGATTAACAAGGCCCTGTCTATCTGGCCACAAACGCCCTGCCTTCCTGCCTTGGTGCAGCAGCAGAGCTTGTTTAGCTGAGATGAACGCCCCCAGAGCAGCCCCGACGGGAAAACCCCCAGCTCTGCACGGCGAGGCCTGTTCCTTTCCTTCTCAGAGTTGATCACAGTTTGCAGTCGTCTGTTTTTATGTTTATCCCTTTTCTAACTGCCTCTCCTTCGGAGTTTTTGCTCAAACAGCGCAGGGCAAGGTGTTTCTTGCGACCTGCCGGATATTCTGGGCTGGGAGACAGCTGAACCCACATTTGGCTCTGGTGCTGAACGGAGAGGGCAGAAGGCCCAGGGACCCATGCTGAACTGAGGCCCCTGCACCCAAAATTATGGTCTGACTTTGGACAAATAGCACAGTGTTTTTACCCTGAGATTCCTCATCAGTCCATGAAAATAACTGCCCACGGCACACAGAATTACAAGGATTAAAGGAAATCACCAAATTCACAACCTAGCCAAGGGGCTGCCAGTGCGTCCTCAAAAGACAAATGCTGCCTTTCGGCTCTGACACACGCCAAGCGTGGCGGCCGCACACAGTAAACACTGCTAAGTGCCAGTGTGTTAAGTGCTTCATGTGTGCTATAATACTCTTTAGAATTTACAACAATCCCAGGAAGAAACTAATATTATCACGCCCATTTCACACATTCACCAACAGGTTAAGAGAGGTTACATTCTAGTCCAAGGCCCTATGTTGATGAAATGGCGATTTAAACCGGAATCTGGGCCCAGGCCTTGGCTCCAACTCTCTCCCATCCACCTGACCACTTGCCTATGAAATCCACCTGTCCAATACACAAGTTTCCAGCCGGCCAGCTCTTAAATGCAATGTGTGCCAACGTTTCTCAATGTTGGTTAATTACCATAAACTGTTCTCAGAAACCACTACAGAAAAGAAAGGAATTCTGCATTGCGTTCTCATGTAATGTGCAGAAACCCTTCCCTACACCACTAAATCCTTTTGTATGCTTCCTCCATGTTTATGTATGCACACGGCTTACTAAAGTAGAAGGTACCTGCAGTAATTCCATCTCGGTTGCTTTCCAAGTTTGCAGATTATCCATAATCAGCCTGTGAATGAAAATACCACAATGTGAATGAAAATACTGCAACCATGTCAGTAAACAAAGAATGCTGAAACCAACTCATTAGCGGCTGCCACCACCCCCAACGAGGACAGGCCTGCAGCCCAACCTCTCAGCCACTCACAATGGTGCCCTCTGAGCAGACTCAGAATAAGAAAGGACAGGATACTTGCCCTAGATAGCTAGGTGCTCGTCTAAAGTATGAATTCAGTGAGTCCAAAATATTTGCTTCCTCCCATACATAGAAAAGCACTACAGTCCTGAACTTGAGATACCTGGCTTTCTTTAGATAACAAGCAATCTTTTATTGTTCCAACAACCTGGTCTTTGTTGTAAAGCCCCTATATATACTAGCTCCTCCGCAACCCATTTGTAGTAGTCCCTCAGAGAGATCTGACAGGCTGTCATCCCGTCTCGAGTCCTCCCACCAAATAAAACATAACTCTTAACTTTTAGGCTGCACATGTATTTCAGTCAACAGTTTTGGACACCATGAAGGGACCCACGGCAGACTTCTCTCCACCTGGACTCTCCGAGTAACTGAAGCCTTGGTACCAGCAGTGGCCCTTTGTGCCCATCAGCCTCCTCGGGGAGTCCAGATGAATTTGGGTGAGTCTCTCCTGTTTCTCAGATCTCACATACTGGCTGATGATCCTGAGTTTCATCTGGCGGTGTATCCAGGTACATGGCCCTCCAGTTGAAAGAAACTGGGGTGAATTACCCACCCAGTGGAGACATACTGGGTGGGCCCTGGTTGTACAATAACGGGAAAAACCCACCTTGAGGAGACGTCCGAAGTGGGGTTGATGGAAACATATGAGGAAAATACTCACCAAGTGGAGACATCCCGAGTGGGTCCAAGTTGAAAGACACTGGGTTCAGGACTGAGTGGTCAGGTAAGAGCCTGGTCTAATGTTTTCCTCAATTTGGTTACCTCCATTGAATTTTTCAGGATAAAAGTAAAACTCTTATGAGGAACATTTCAACTCCAAAAATGAGGCCCTCCTCCTGGCTGGCAACAGCTTTCTCGGGTGACAGAGAACCTTGCAGGAGTGGTATATGCAAAGACTTCATGCCATTAGAGTTGTCCCTGTGGGAAATCTTACTAGCAAATTTATTCTGAGAACCCGACCTTACAATGGGGAATAGAAAATTAAAAAAAAAAAAAAGAAGAACAGAAAAGTAATTAAAAGAAATGACAGATTGCCAGCCTCCAACTGTTACCCCAGCCAGGTTTATATACGTACAAAACTTACAACATTAATTGGGAATTAGAAAAAATAAAAACTCACTCTGAATGTACCTAACCAGGCCCGATAAAAACATTTTTCGCAATTCTGAACTTATAAAAACAAAATCCCCTTTAGGGGGAACTTGGATTTCTCTTCCTGTGTCCTTGAAATGTAAATGTTGTATCTTTCTCTGGGTGTTTTAAGTGTGTGTATGTATGTGTATATATGTGTACTTTTTTTTTAAAGGAAACCTTGGACTCTGCCATACAAAACGTAGAAGTATTATGTACATATGGTGGCCACGCAAATAAATTGGATTCTAAGCAATTCTTTGTACCAATATTCAGATATTTTACCATCTTAAACTTTGTTGCATCAGCCTGGACCACAAAGGCCTTTAGCTTTTGGAGAGTAAACCTTTGAAATTTATTTAGGCAACACCCCACTCTCATGTGGAAGGGCCTCTTCAACTGATTTTAAAACAATCACTACATATATATATTCTATATATATAGAAAAATATATATATATATATATAAAAATATTTATATATATATTTATATATATATAAATTGATGGCCATAGGATGGATCTTTTAATTTGGAAAAACTTTTCAATTTGTGAAAGTTGAAATGAGATCTCATTATAAGTAGCTGTTTTATTGGTACCTATTAAATCAAGTTTAAAGGTAGAAAATTATATCTAATGGTTAACCTAAGAACTTAGTTAAAAAAATAAACCTGGTTTGAAAAGCTACATTTATGTTTTTCCTTTCCGATAAATGGTTCTAGAGATGCTAATAAAAACTTAGAATAATTAATGTTAATTAGTTTGAATAACTGGAAAAAGGATCGTAAAAATTTTGAAAAAAAAAAAAGAACAGGGCTTATCCCAAATGGATAAATATTTTTATATGGTTACTTTGAATGAGGTAAATAAATTGGATATTTTTGGATTTAGATATAAAGTTTTGATACTACACTATTTAAAGTTAAAAAAAAAAGGGACAAAGAGATCACCTACTGCCCCCCAACATTAAAGTTCAAACAAGTCCGTTTTATTTACCACAGTTTAAAATATATGTATATATAGACTGAAATACTTGAATAATGATTGGGACAACAGACCAATTAATCAAATTAAAAATTGAGAAGGGCCTAAGCTCTTTGGCTGAAAGTTGGGCATCCTAGAGACTGTTCTATAAAATTAGATACAATGCACAAAAAAAAAAAAGGCTTCTGGCACTCCTTCTAGAAATAAGAATTATTGATTAAACCTAATAAATATAAAAATTAAAGGTATAAGATTTAATAAAATTGAGATAAATTTTGTAAAATTGGTATATTTAAACGGTCTTTATATAAAACTTTTGCTTAATTATGTTGTGGGATAGATATATTTCAACAGAAATACGCCTCCCCTTCTTGGTATTATAAGGCTGGGCACATACCTGTCCCTCAGAAAATATTAATTGAACAAAGTAAAGGAAACCAGTAGAGTTACATGAGCCATTTAATATAACGTAAAACTGAAATCTAATATTCAGTGGCTAATAAAAAATATAATAAATGTTTTACCCTGGGTTTAACTTATAACTCAAGGAAAAGAGACCTTACTAAATGCCTTATGCAAGCTTTGGAAGACATGATAAAGTAAACCTTAAAGTTTTAAAACATGGAATTCTTCGTTTACTGCTCTTCTCACTGATACTAAAATGCCAATTAAGGAGATAAAATTGGGTATGGGTGACAGCAGTTCTCTGGGGACCTGGACGCGTGTGTCTTTGTCTTGCAGATCAGAAATATAAATACAACAAACAGTGACCTAGGATTGAGCCTAATTAGCTCAACAAAATAAAACTTAAGGCCAAGAAACTTTTGGCATTTGAGAACTCAGAACTCTGACGGGTCCTTCAGACTTTGTGAAGAAATCTTAACTGTCTATTTCATAAATAGTAAGCCTTAGTGATTTGAGCCAGCAAATTCAGCTTACTCCAACTATTATTACACCTATCTTATAAGTAAGTTTAATAGTTAAGCTATGAGATCTCTTGCTTTTGTCTGTTTATAAGCCTGTGTACACATTATAGATGTGAGATATTTCTACTGCTAAAAAAGAAAAATCAAAGTCAAAGAGCTCTGCTTAATTGATGTAAAAAATAAGAGCTTAAAAATTAAGTATTTTTAAAATAAAAACTGAACAAATTCACTTTCAGCATCACATGAAATGGAAAATATTCAATATTAAGGTAATATTTAATATTGTTTAGTTTAAGTATGTTCTAATTAACATAGACATCTTTAAAGTCATCAATATTAAGTATAATAACTTTACTGTACCTAGGTTAAATGAAAGTCAAATAAGATCCTTCTATATCTGTTGCAGATTTGTCAAAAAAAAAAATAACAGTAATGGGGTGTGGTAAAATTTTAAGGAAATTTAATGCAAATGAGATGAGAACTTAGGGTAAATTCTTTCAAATACATTTTTAAAATGTATGTTTAAGATAATCTGTAAATGTTTGGTATCTTTAAATTCTAGATTTGTGCTAAATTATGTTAAATGATAGGATTTTATTAAATAGCTATGCCATTTTCAGATAAAATAAGATTGAAAGATGAATTACTTAACATTTAACTTCCTCTTACAGTGAAACTAAGGTGTTTAGAAATATTAATAAATGGTTGGTGCCACCCTGAAATAGTCTCTATTAGTAAGGGAATGATCTCAGTTTCCTACCAAAGTAATATAAATGTGTAAAGGAAGACATAACAATGAAATTATATTTTGTTAATGAAACATAGTGAATTTCTCCTGAAGCTGGTTACTTCTGAATGGAAGAGAAAATAAGGGACACACTAATATGAGTATAGAAATCTGTGGAAGGCTTGTGGAAGAGGAAACCTGAGGAAAGAGTTTTGTACGTGTTTAGAATTGGCTAAGTTTAGAATCAAATTGGGCAAAGTAAATGAATCTTAGAAGTAAGCTGGTACAAGAATAGATTTGGTTTTCTCTCTGTTAAGAGGAAAAATTTTTCTTAAAATGTTAATCCACCTTCAGTAACAGATTGTAAAACTTCTTATACCACTTAGCTGATATGTTCTGCCTTTACCTTTGACGTATTTTCTTGTTAATGAATAAGTACTACTTTACAATGATCTATATGTTTATCTGACCAAGTGTTCTGAAATCTTTAAAAAGATCCCCAAGTATCAATTTCTAATTAAAGTTCTTTTAATCTCCAGTTAAGTTTGGGATGCTACAGAGGGCCCCTGAAACATCCCAAGGAGAGATTTTGAACTAGTAAGTTTCATTTGCCATGTTAAATATCATGGTATTGTCAAATGAATCATAAATCTTCTAAGGTTATATTGAATGAGAAAATATTATTAATATAAATACTGTAGAAATTATATGGACTCCCTAAAATTCTGGTATATCTGAAATGTTAAAAGTGATATTTCTGGGTATAGTGACCAGGTTTCTTTATAGATTATTGTGTAACGGTGTTTAACCATGCTTTTAAATCTTTTGTCATATATAGACAGCTAATTGTTTTCTTCTCATGATTTTGAAAATGCTTGCTCTTCATGGAGATTTACTGATTTCTAATAAATTTCAAACTATAGCACTGAACTAAACAGGGTAAGAAATTTTTAATATGCAATGAAAACTATGATTAAAAGGATTAGTTTTGTGGGACTGAGTAAACTGATGAATATGGTTACAGTTTTTGATTTTGTTTGAAATACTACTGGTTTTAACCTGTTTCCCATTCATAAAGAAACTCTTCCTCTTAGGCTAGTTATGAATCACAGAAATTTGATAAATTATATCTATGTAAGCAGACTTGAAACAGTTATCTTTTCTCTCTATATGATCGCTCAAGAGACTAAGAACACTTAGGTCCCCAGTGGCTCTATGAGACAAATGAGGAAGATCATCTCTTAACAGATATAGGAATCTCAAGTTATTTTAAGGATTTTAAAGAGAAAAGAATTTACCTAAATCTGTAAGGCAGAAATCCATGACAAGCACTTGACGTGGCTTTCCTGGCCTTAGCAAATCTTATTAACATTCTACCCTGAGACACCGTATTAAAACTTCCAACACAGCCAATTTTAAAAACCCTATATGATCAAATAATCAGACTTTAAATGTAAAGAAATTAATCTTGATTTAGCTGTATTTGAGAAAAATGAGTGTAACTTTAGAGAGAGAAAAAGACTTTATTTTAGTGAATATTAAATTCTAGTTCTGTTAATCGAGGTCTATATTTACTAAGACACTTCCCAAATCATTCCTTGCTGTTATGTCACATTGCTGTACAGTTTAATTGAATTATGAAAAGGATACACTAGGTTTGTTTCTGAAGCTCAGTAATCTATCCTTGGGTTAAGTTCCAATGCCCCATGACCTGCAGTCAGGGGATTATACACACTGGAACAGGCATGACTTAAAGAACTGTCTCCAACCTGAACAGAAGGACACTTTTTCAGGTACTCTTAACTAGACCATACACACCAAAGCTGAAGGAAACGGACTTTCGGATTCATTTCCTATCAGAAACAGCCCCTGCAGTGCACTGGCCTATAGAGCACTGCTCACCTTAAAACAATGCCCAAATGGAGAAAAAGCTACCAGGCCAGGATCAGTAGGAGACGAGATCTGAGGTAGAAAGCTGACCCAAGACACCAGACCAAGTTTGTATAACAATTACTTTGACAATTTCTCCTAAGTTTGTTTATGAACTACTCCAATTGTTAAGTTTATGGTAAATTACCTATGTATAGTACTTCTGTGTTACCTTGGTGGGTTTCCTTACTCCAGCGCTCCAACTAGATAGCCCTCAGAAACGTTATTTTAAAAGAAATTATAGTTATGTTTAGGCAACTGTTGATCTTACAAGGTGAGAGACCTCATCTGGCCAATTAATACCTGCTCTGACCCTGACCATAAATATGAAATTTCTCATAAGAGCACTCAAACTCAATCAGAAATACAAGCAAAATTTTAACCCAAAAATATAGCTTCTAGACTATTAAATTCTTACTCGTGACTTCATTAACGTTACTAGCTGTATTACTTATATCCTGTCTATTTTATAAAATTGTTGTCTCTTACATTTCCCAATGTGTAACTAGGCCTACAAGATTGATGATGGCTAAACATCTTGAAGAAATAGATAAAATTTATAACCCTGCATAAAATAACAGTAATAGTGTGATTCTAGGTGTGGGAATTAGCAACGAAAGGTAAACATTTCCTGGATCAGAAGAGACTAGTAAGACAGGCGATCCAGAGAACTTTTAGTATCAACAGGGCCTGATAAAAAACCTAACACCTTGAATGGCAGCTCAGAAAATTCTTCACCTGTAGTAGGAATGAGCCATCCTAGCACCGTGGGACAAAATTCGTCATGAAATGTCTCTCAAAATATTGGTCGAATTTAGGAAAAAGGGGGAGCACTGTGAATGAAAATACTACAATGTGAATGAAAGTACTACAACAATGTAAGTAACAAAGAATGCTGAAACCAAGTCATCAGCGGCTGCTGTCAACCCGCAGCGAGGACACGCCTGCAGCCCAGCCTCTCAACAACTCACAGTGGTGCCCTCTGAGTGGACTCAGAATAAGGAAGGACAGGATAATGTCCCTAGACAGCTAGGTGCTTGCCAAAGAAATGAATTCAATGACCCATATGTTTGCTTCATCCCATACATAGAAAAGCACTAAATACTTGAACTTGAGATATCTGGCTTTCTTTAGATAACAAGCAATCTTTTCTTGTTCGAAGTACCTGGTCTTTGTTGTAAAGCTACTATTTATCCTAGCTCCTCCCATACCTCTTGGAGCATTCCCCCAGAGTGATCTGAGGGGCTGCCTTCCAGGCTCGAGCCCTCCCGCCAAATAAAACATAACTATTAAATTTTAGTCTGAAAGATTATTTCAATGAAGTCCCAGAATAGACACAGCTCATCAATTCTGTAATGGAACGCACTGAATCAAGAACCAAACGCGTGTTCTAGTCCAGAAAAACTACGGTTTCCTCTTTCTTCCTGTCATTGTACAATCTCACCAGAAGTCATTAATTTGCTGTCTGCTCAGTTGGCAACCAAACTCAGAGAAGAGTCAACTCAACAGAGCACCCTGCTGGGAAGAACCCCCCGCAGCAGCACCGCGGGCTGCCTGCCCTCCCGCATGCTCTGCTGACCCCTAGTGTCCTCCGTGGAGACCAGGCCAACAGAATTGCTCCAACAGCTGCAAAGTCCCACACATTAAATAAAAACATTTTATTTTATACTATATGTTATGTATATACTCATTTCGGAAAACAGCTTTTCCAGAAGCCCAAATCTTCAACATTAATCTGCAAAGTCAAATCCGGTCCCCAAGGGAAAACAAGTCTTAAGACGATGCTAAGGCCTCCAATGTCCTCTCCACGACTGTCAACAAAACTGACTGCAGGTCTGCAGCTGCAGGCGGTTACATGTCCATTTTTAAAGCACCCCCCCTGCCCTCAGGTGCTATAATGTCCCTCTACGCCCTCCCATCTCAGGGTAAGAGCAGCCGCAGCAGAACCTTGCAGGGCAGCACTGACGGGACTAGACAAAAGGATCAGAGCTAAACTAAGCCTTCTGATGACACGAGCTTGTCACTCTATCACTTTACAGATGAAGATATATATAGAGAGATGTGGGGTGACGGTGATATTGCTCAAAGTCACACAGCTAATAAGTGGCAAAGTCTATAACTCTGCTCCTCCCTCTGGCGTGATTCCCCAGCTGGGAGGCCCACAGATTTCTCTCCTGCCTGCCTGACCAGTCCTTCCCTGTCACTCATAACCCACCACAGTGTCTGATCCTAGCCTGACTTTTCGGCACCTTTTCCCTCCAGTCTGGCAGGAAGAAGGCTGCTCGGGCCACTGTATGACTTCCGGCTTCCCAAAACCTCTGTGCTCAGGCTGGTCTTGCCTGTGCATCCGGTCCCCTGCTCAGAGGCTCTTCCTCCCCTGCAGGAGGACGTTTCCACTCTCCGCAGGGACACCCCCTCAGGGAAGCCCTCTTCTCGCCCTCAGCAGGGCAGGTGTCCCACGCCACATTCCGAGCTGCCCCATTAGGACTGCGGGTGCCCAGGTCTGCTAGTCAGACCAGCAGCCTCAGACCCAGGGATTATGCCCGGGCCACCATGCAAATCTACTGCCCGCCTCACAGCCCCCAGCCAGCAGGTCACCTGGAAGTCACAGCAAGTGCCCCACCCAATCCAGAAGCCTCTTCATTTGCCAGCACCGCTGATGACTGGTCTCCAAACTTTGGTCAGTTTTGCAAAAAACAGCACCTTCTACTGTGAACCGGGGATTTTCGCTTCTGCTCCCCATCCTCACTGGAAACGTCAAGGGAAACCAAAAGTCCTTTTCTCAACACTTTTCTAATGACATCCTCCCACCCACAATATTCACATGCTCAAGAGCTTTGCGTCCACGTGATTTTGTTTCCCTAACGGTAACTGGCTCAAAGCACTGCAGGATTTTTTCTTTTTTGAGGGTATTTGTACTCAGTTTATCGGCTTTAATCTGTTTTTGTCTCTCTCTTCAGTATCCCTAGCAGTTACCTATTCTTACTCCCTTCAGCAGCCTCCCTCCCAACATCTAGTCTAGGAAATCAGCTGTGATGAGGGGGCCAGGGGCAGTCACAGAAGATGCAACTAAGGCACAGAGAGGCTACATAATTTGCCCAAGAAGATCAGCTTCAACCCCCAACTGTGTGTGTCACTTCCCTCTGTTTAACCCTTATGATAAGCAAGCTAACTTTTTGAAGATTATGGTTATAAACAGATGAGGTATCAAAATAAATATAAGGACACACATCAACTCTAAGATGTTCATTAACTCCACTATTTTGTTTCTATTTATTTTATTTCTATTAAAAAATAATTAAGAACCTCTGCAGTCAATATAGCGAAATGTTACTGGGTTTTAATCCAAAATATAGAAATGTTAAGTGTGTCATTACTCATCCTTATTTGTATGTTCACAAGACAAAATGATTTGAAGGTCTCTCTCCCCTCCCCCTACTCACTACTGGCTCTCACCTGAGCTCCCAGAGCACACATCTAACAACCTTTCACTTCACCCACAGCTGAAATCATCAGTTTTCCCCCAGAAATCCCTCTGCAGCTTTCCCTCCTCAGAGCACAGCAGGACCATCATTTACCTCATTAATCCACCCAGAAACCTGGGTCTTACTCCATCCTACCTTCGCAGACAGCATTCATTCTTTCCTTTTTACCATCTAAACATGCCTTCAATCTGTTCGCTTTTACCCACTGACCATCCCACCGCTGAAGTGGAAGCCACCAACACTGCCCACCTGGACTCACGAGTCTCCCAAGTGGCCCCACAGCCACTCTCCCCTACTTGAGACAAATGGGATTGTGTCACTCCCGCGCTTTTTGGTGTCTTTCCAAACCCACTCTTCTTAGAAGAAACTCCAATTTCTTTACCTGGTGAAGGTCTTTGCTATGAAACTGTCAGCTCAGGGAGGGCAGGACACGCCCTCTACCCTCGGACCCACCCTCTGGCAGAGCATCAGTTTGGGAGGACCTGCTAAGCTACACCTGCCTGTATTCTAAACCTGGTTTTGAGTTCTTAGGAAACTGCTTCACTTATCCATACAAATCCAAGGTAGATTAGAAAGATTTTAGATGTTGAGCTAGACTATTGATTTGAGGATTTTGCACTAGCAACGTGCAAGGACATGTTCTAATGATTCTGTCTTCTTAAAACCACACCCAGATTTAGGTAGTATTTGTGGAATATCTTCCAAGTAAAGGGACTGTACTTTTACAAACTTTATGTTTTATAACATGAACATCCCGGACAGGGTCACAAATGGAACAGCCTCACAAGTGACGGAAGACAGGTGAGAGGCATATAGCAACAGGTCACAAACATGGTAAGAAAAAAGTTGTTTCTCCAACCCCCGAAAAAATTCCTCCAAGAACCAAAAACTCTGAATTTTGAAAGTAAAATTCTATCATATATAGACATGAAATAAATAATCCTCTTCATCAGGGTTTCAAGATCTGACTGAAGAATTTTTAGCATGCCATACTGAATCCTAGCACAGAAAAATCAGATGGACTAGTGGTGAGTATTTTCCAGGGAAACGGCAGTAATTCCTCCACTTGTAAGGGGACACACACTCACTTGACGAAGGTGATTGTAAACCACATTCTGGAGAAATTCAAAAGATTCTGTCACCACTTCAAGATGGTGATGACATGGTAGGACGGCTTGGATTCATGCTTCTAACTGACTCACCGGCATTCTTGCACTGCAGGGGGAAAAGGAGGCCCCCATTCAACAGCAGAGATGTTCCTGTCATGTCTCCCAGGCCATGCCTCGGGGACTTAGTGCCCTGTAGCAGCCTGGCACCAGGCGAGGACCCGCAGCCTGGCCCACCCAAGCAGGAGGGGCACTGTGTTTGAGAAATCCCATCTCCGATGGGAGCAACAGGGGCTGGTGTGGTTGTGTGAACATATAAATGCTCATTGAAATACACCTGCATACATTCAAGTGATACAATTAACAGTAGCAGGCTATTAAACAAAATTTCAATTGTCAGTGTTAATTTTACCATTCCTTTCCTCTTGTCCCCTGCACTCTGAGACAGGCTTAGGCTCTCTCACACCTGCAGCTGTGATGCAATATTTGTGAAGTTATTTTAGTTTGCTGCAAGTGTCTTCACTCCCCTTGTCGCTGTGACTGTCGTCTCTTAACACAGTCAGATGTCTTCCTAGATCTCTCCATGAGTTCCTTGTTCCTGCTTCTCAGATGCTGAGATAAAGAACCGGTGAAGGCACATGACTAGAAAAGGCACTGTGGACTTGACCAAAGTCCTCAGTGACCCCCTAGATGAGTGCCTCTCACGCCTTACCTTCGATTCTCAAGGTTCTGCCCAGGGTGACATCCAGACCGGGAGAGAGTCTTGGGCCCAATTAATGGCTGTGTGGTTTGGGTGCGGGGACAGGTGCAGGAGCTGGTTCCGGAGCCGGGCCCCTCCCCACCTGTGCTCCTCTCTCTCCCGAGGCCCCGCTCCCAGGCCCCCAGGCTCCCTGATCTTCTGTCCTTCTCATCTACTCTACTCCCAGCCCTTTTCCTCTTCCTTTTTTCCCTGATTATCCCCAGCTAGAGTGATTTTTCCATCACAGTATCTGAAAAAATTTCCTGCAGCTGAAAAAGAGGTCTCCAGAGGGCAATGCCCATATGCTGGTACCTGAAGAGAGCCCCTGGCTAGGGGGACCCTCACCAACACTCACGGGGCATCAGACATGTTGCAGGGTCGGCCACCCCCAAGAAGAGTTTGCTGTGACCCCAAGGCACGCACAGCATCCCTGCTCACAAAACTGTAGTTGGCCCACATATCCGTAATTAAGAAGCAAAAAGAAAAAAATTGCTCATGTTTCTTACTAAAATTATTTATGAGGTGAAAAAAGAAGTTGTAATACAAAAGAACAAATTTGACTCCATGTTAGATACGTTCGTTTGGCTTTAGACCTGTACCCTGTTTTCTAGGCTCAGACTTGCTATCTCTGAACCTTTTGTAAAAGATAGTTGCCTTTAGCCTGAAATATCCAGGAGAGCCTATTCTCCGGGCTCTGATCTTTAAGGATGTTAGCTCTTCTACACTTACGTAGAGATGGCAAGTTGCAAAATAGAGAATAACCTATTTTTTTAAGAGGTTTTACGGGGACACCATGATTTGACCCACATGGACAGCTGCAAGATCAAAGGATTTCAAGGACAAACAATTCGTACAGCAAGAAGTTTGCAACAATCGACCACAACCCCGCCGCTTTTTACTATAAAATGAGACTGAATTCTGACTTGGGGAAGAGAGTTCTCCTGGATATCAGTATGCCATTTTCTGGGTCTGCCAGCTTTTCAAATAAAGTCACTATTCCTAACTCCAACATCTTAACTCCCGACTTATTGGCCTGTCATGCAGCAAGCAGAACGAGTTTGGACTTGGTAACAAAATGACTGCATTGGAGGTAGTATGTCTCCATTGTTTCCTCATTTCCAGTATGTCACACCCTATCAATTTTACATGCTGTTTAACAACACGACCAAAAAACCTATTATACAGAATTGATTCCACGGAAATAAAATTATTTCTACTCCTTCAAAACTAATTTTTTCTATTTTATTTTGTTGCTTATTGAAAAGAAAATAAAAGACAAATCATTTTATTTCACATATTTTTATAGCTACATATTTAAATACTAATAAGATTTAAATTACAATAAAAATTGTTCATATATTAGTATAAAGATATATACACAATCAATGCAGATTAGGAAATGAGTGGATATTTACTAAAAATCCATTGCGCATCCAGTCTTTTACAAGCATATTCTGGAATATAAGCTCTATTATCCAGGGGTCCCCCACCCCCATTCTCACTGACGAGTCCCTTAGTAATCAACTACCAAATCACCAGCATAGAACAACACGATCACTATTTCAGGTATAAATGAGGGAATTAGCTCATTCAATTCTAAACGAGAAACCTTAAAATACATACAGAACTTATTTACAGATAAAGAAAATTGGACACAAAAAAGAACAGTTTCTCCCCCACGTCACAAAGATAATAACTGGTAAAGGCAAGATTTGAGCTCATCTGCCTGATTCTAAAAACTAAGGTGGAAAACCCTTCGACTGGAGAGGTCCAGCAGCACAGCCTATCACCCTATCTTTGTTCAGATCTAGCTTTAGACAGCCTAAGACAGCACCTTATTCCTATGGAACTCGAGGGCAAATGATAACAATAAGGATTTTATATTCAGTAGTTTCTTAGTTCTCATTTATTTAAAGTGTCAGCAGGTCAGCAGAAAACTCTGGGAAATATGAGTGGGTCCAGAGCTTTTTGTTGATAAGAAACTCATTCTATCAGGACAGAGTGACCTTCCCATGAAAGGCCTCATGGACATAAACTAAAGGCAGCTGAGCAATAAAAAGTAGCATGACCCTGGAACTCAAGCAAGAAGGAACCCTGCCATCCCCTGCCCAGTTGCCTCTTCAACCACGTGGACACAATGGCAGAAGACCCAAGTTCTTGTCAAAGTTACACCATCATGGATACTCACCCATAAATAGTTACGACTCCATGCTCTCTTAAGTCCTTTCCAACTCAAATATGATGACACCAATATCTCACCAGAATCTCTATGTGTCCACTTTCTCTCTTCTATTAGGAGACTATATCTATGGCCACAAAGCAGAAATCCAATTAAAAACACCATGCACGGAGCCTGGTGAATGTCTGCATAAGAGACTTTGTCCTCACGCTCAGTGAATGAAAACTCAGAAAAAGTAGACCTTCTCCCTCTGCAAGTGGAATGTAGCCTGATTGTGTGTGTGTGTGTGTGTAAATCAAATACAATCAAGTCTGGGTTGTGTACAGGTTTTTTTTAATGTCACTGTCATTTCATGGGGATGAGCCAACATTTAAAGTAATTTGAATCTAGTGTTCTGAGAGTCTCATTCTCTTTTGGTGGAGGAGGGGAACGGGGAAAGGAAAAAAGGAAAGAGGTAAATGAAGCAAAGGAGTAAGAATATTGCTAGGGAAAGGCAAGACGTTAATTTTGTTCCTACTTGCATCACACAAAAATTAGGGGCTGGCTTCCCCCATGTCTTGTCAAGCACTAACTTGCAGAAGAAGAGGCGACAGCCCATTTCTCACTGAGACTGTGAATGTACGTGGCATCTTATAGACACAAATTATTTACCCTGATCAAACACTTTAGCAGCAGGCGGTAATTCTCCTATTTTGAGAGACAAGAAAACAGGAATTGAAAGAGGGTATATAACTTGACAAAAGTCAGAGGAACAGTAAACTAAAGAGGATGAATTCATACTCAGATATGAATGCAGAGTCTGAACTTCCCACTCCCAGGGCTCGAAAATCCTTAACACACAGGCTCCCCAGCTCCCCTGCATTGTTCCCGGCACCAAGCATTTCCCATGGCGATGGTCTCCAGTTCTCAGACACAGCACATTTTGCAGCCAATAACTTCCATTCGACCTTGATCATCTACCAGCCTCGCCCACCAGGCTTCACCATACATGCAGGAAAGCTGGCTTTCAAGTGCATACAAAATCACCCCTGGTCTGACCTGGGATCTTCCGTGTCTTTTCCAGCGAAAAGGCAGCCATAAAACTGCTCACAGTTTGTACATGAGCCCCACTACCTCTCTCCTTGTGTCTCCCCACCTATACTACTAAGCTGTGACCATTTTGATAATCTTGGAAACAAATTTTTAAAAACAGAAAAGAAAGGATTCTTTAACAATTACTTAATATTTGCAATTTTAAAGTAAAATTTACAAAGTGAGTATTTACAAACCGATTCTACCTTCCTATGTGTCAGTTTTAACAGTTACAAAATATAATAGCAAAAAATTCTCACTTACAAAATTAACAAAAACATCAACAATAATCTGGAATACACGCAAAAACAATGCCCATGTTGTACATGCAGAAAGTACAGGAATGTACTGAGGGGTGAAGTAAGAGGTGTGAATGTAGAGACATCAACATATTGTATGGAGGAAAGCAGTTTTGTAAAGATGTACTTTCTCCTAAAGATAATTCAAAACTTACTAAATAATCCCATGACAACGCTTATCTTTTTTTTTTTAACTAGAAAAAAGTATTTTAGAATTCTTCAGGAATAATAAAGTCATAATACTAGCCAAGAAAATTAGGGATGGAAGAATCAAAAAAAATCACACTGTCAGATATTAAATAAATTTTTACAATATGTGAGATATAAAACTGGAGTAAGAAAGTAAGATTGACAGAAATAAACCATGAGATCAAAAAGAGACTGTAATATGCATAAGTATTTTTTACAGGTGGGATTTCAAATCAAAGAGCAAAGTATGAATTCAATAATTGTCCCGGGACAATCAGAGAATCACCTGGAAAAAGCAAATTCTATTCCAGTCATAATGACCACTAGAAAAATTACAGATATTGATGTAAATATTAGAAAGTATTTCTAAGAATAATATCAAGGATAAAACCAAAAAGAAGACATTTACTAGCTTAAGATTATTTTGGACCACAACAGAAATAAACCTACTGAACAAAATGAAAGGCAAGAAATGACAAGAAAAAGCTCTGTGATACATGTTGATGAAGACAAGTGGTTAATGTTGATAACATACAAAGAGCTGTCACAAAGCAACCAGAAGCTCCCTCACTTAAATGTTTGCAAAGGACAAAAGGGATCATTCACTTTTAAAAAGTCAGAAGGCTAATGAGTGAAAAATGCTCAATACTTCACTGGTCATCAAATGCAAACTAAATCAATGAAAAAGCACTTTGGCTAACCATATTGCCAAACATTTTTCAAACATATTCTAGCTAGTGTCCATCTTTGGGAGAAAAAACTGTGTGAGATCTTTTTGGAGGATGACATGTCAATGGATATGTAAACTCTGCAAAACGTGTGTACACACAGACTCAACTCCACTTTTAGGAATCGTTTCGTTTAGAAAAAAATCAGTTCAAAAGATGTACTCATCAGAGCATTTACACAGCACTGTATACAATGGTGGGAAGAAAAGATGAAGTGAAATCATATCCAGCGATAGAGAATTGGTTCCATAAGTTATTCTACATCTTTTCATTCCCCACTGGAGAAGGAATTTCTAGAGTCACTTGAAAGGAGCCTGTGATGTATGTAATTGTCACATCCAGGGACTAAATTTCCAGAAGCCTTAATCAAAGAATACTCATACAAGATCACAGGAATGTTTGTACGAGAAGGATGCCAGTCAAACATACTTTCTGACAGTGGAAATTGGAGAAAACTTAAGTGTCCACCATCAAGACAGTGATGTGGCAAATGAAGGCGAGCTGTGGGCACTAAGGGGCCGGCGTTTCGGCGTGGCCCAAGGCCTTGTCCACAGCACTCTCCCACCAAAGTTGTCCTTGCAGAAGAGACCAAACCTGCACATCAGGAGACCCCTCTATCTGAAAGGACCGGGTGAGTCTGGAGTGGGAGGACGTTTATGATAAACACCTGAGTGAATAAACCGAGCTTCAGAAAACATATAGTATGGCTTTATTTTTCAATAAAGTATATATACACACACATATACATAGATTTCTCATATACGTGTCTGTATGTATGTGTATACATATATGACATATGCATAAAGGTCATGAAATATATACTCCACATTGTCAGCAGTTTTTACTCTCAGGAAAAAAGGGGAAGGGATGTAGGGGCCTTTCGGTACAACCACAGTTCTCTTTTCAGAATTTCAATTAAGTATACTTGGAATTTAAAAGCTTATTTAAGTCCGAAGTAAAATGGACGATGCCTCCACTAGACAGAATGCTATACTGGTCATTAAAAATCATGCCAGGGGAGATAGAATATTGTAGAAAAATGTGTAATAAGCCGAATGGAAAATGGAGGTCTCCATATAGTAATCAGGCATAAAGTGCTCGCTGGTTTTTATGACAGAGGTAATACACATTGATGAAAAGAACAGAAAGTAGATGTTAACGTGTTAATTATTATCTCTGAGTACTGGCACCAGGATAGACACTTTTGCCCCTTTTTTCAGACTTTTATATTAAATACACATTATTTTTCATCTGAAAAAAGCATTTATAGATGTCTAGTAAAACACATTGATAAACATGCACGAGTACTTACGGAAACAAATAACTAGGAGACACCACAGCAGCGTCACACAATGTAGAACGGGCGATCCTGAATAACACCACGCAGTTACATAAGGACCCACAAAGTGAGAGCACCTGCTGTAACAGGGCGTGGCCCCCTTCTAGTTGTCAGTTGTGTCTTCAGGGCTGAGGCAGTTCTGAGCACGGCCAGTGTCAGTGCTGGTATCTGGATGGATGCCACTGGAGGTGAGGGCACCTGCAAGCCGAGAGGAAGAACAGAAATCATCCTCTGCTTTTCCTGTCTTGTTTCTTTGTTACTTTAAAAGAGAGGCTTAAATAAGATAAAGAATCTTCCCTACTGAAATTTCAGTAATGAAACCGTTTTTAAAGTGTTCACAACTTATATTCTGCCTATAACTGTCTTTTCAACAAAGCATCATATTTATTAAATGTTAATTAACTCAGTTAATTAACTATCTGTTGAAACCCATTAAAGAACATGAAATGTACTATGTAAAACCACCGCGCCTGCAGTGACTAGCTCAGATGTCTTGACGGCAGTGCAGGCATCCCCCATCATCCCGTGGCCCTGTGCTCCTGATGCTGGTAAGAGAGCACGCTGCCTCCTCAGATGGAGAGAAACGGTGAAAGCATTTTCTGAAATCTACAGCACTGACAAAACATAACTGACAAATCCCAGGCTCCTTGGAGGCTGTCATTTTCTGCTTCTGGCCAACACCCGTCAATGAGCAGAACCACCCCATTCCTGAGCCATGGGACTCACGTGGGAAGCAGTTTTGGAGAAATTTCCAGGTATAGAATGTAACCAACTATACATAGAACTCTCACAAAAGAAAAGATGCAATACTCTGGTATTGGAACACACTCAAAATATTCTCCTAAGCCTTAGTAGATGGAAAGGCTGGGCTTCTCCTCAGCCACTTATTAATTTCACAGCCAGTGAGCATCTCCCACAAACCCTGTTTCCCTGTGTCTGCTGGGAGCCTGAGGCACACTGCTGCTGTCGATCTTATAAGTCACAGGGCAGAGGCGAGTGTCTCATGCCTGCAACCCTCACACAGGCTCGCCTCCTAGCCTCACTGTCTGAACTTGGCCCCATTTTCTCACCTGTTTATTTTGGTATCTGTTTTTCTGTAAGCTGCCTGAAATGCGTTTTGGAACAAGTCAGAAGAATCAGTGGGTAGGTAAATGGATTGAAGGAAAGGTCAACAGAAAGAAGAAAGAAAAGGGGAACAAAGAAAATTTCCTATGCAAAACCCTCTTCTAGTCAGGGAAGGAAACCACCACGGAGAATTGTGAAGAGGCAGGTAGCTTAGGACTGTTTCCTGGATTCCATGAAAAGTCACACCAAGAGATGAGAGGGTAGAATTATAAATAATAAAAGAAAAATAGCATGCATGGTTGAAAAATATATCTACAATATGTACTTTATAATGAATAGATTAAAATCAGCAGGGCCCAATAACACAATCATTGGGTATTCACAGAAGTGAGAATCCCATCTCCAAACCACAAGGCATCCCTTCGGAGCAGAGAGTCAACACGGGGCGGTCACAAAGCCGTCACCACAAAAGCTATGCTATCCTGCACTTACGAGGAACGAGCAGGTGTGCTCAGGCTGCCAACACGCGTTATTTATCCCCCACAGCACCTCTACGGGGGGGGACGCCTAGCGAGCTCCGTCTCTGCAGGACAGAAAACAAGTCCATGATAGGCTAAGCCGAACTACCAGTTCTCCATCTCAAAGGACTGGTCAATTCAGAGCAGGACTAGAACTCGGACCCACACTTGTAATCACAGTACTACAGTACTTTATGCCCTTTTTGTGTGTATAATACAATTGTTTCTGGCATGAAAGGATATGTAATAAACGTTCGGTTGTTTTGTCTATCTCATTAGCTCACAATCTTTATATTTTTGAACTGTACTCTTTTCCCCTGGAGAAAGAACGGAAAGAGCACGTGTCAGAATGAGTTTGGGCTCCATTCTTTATCTGTTACCTCATCTCATCCAAGTCCCCAACCTTGGAGAAGGAGCAAATATTCTCTTCATTTTAAAGAGAGGGCTCCAGTGATGGTGACTTACTCAACTCGAAAACGAAGGCTGGGGAAAGGCACATGCAGCAACCAGAGCAGTATCATCTGTAGGAAGGCAAAAAGAGCTCAGGGGAGGGCTCAGGGGGTCAGGTTTATTTAATTACATTTGATAAAAGAATACGACAGTCTAAAAATACTAGCATGCAATGTATTTGCTCTTTTTTGACATCTAAATATTTCCACAGCCCACATGTAACATTATCGTGAACTAGTGAAAGGAAGAGTCCTCAGGCAGGGAAAATCAATGCCACAGGCAGGCTGAAACCCAGGCTGGAGGAAAGGAAGATAAAGGGCATAGATAAGAAGAGGGGAAATTTTGGGAAAAAGACATTATCACAAGGACTCTTAAGCATCATCCAACAATCATATAATCATTCATTCAAGAGAGAGTTACTGACATCATATTTTGTGCAAGATTTTACAGAGGGCAAAGAAAGACCGCAGCGTCCATGGTGGCAGCAAGTGGTGGGGCAATAATACAATTCTGATCCCGGTACCTTGCACACTTGTACTCAGTATAAAGGCAAAAAAATAAAGTAAAATAATACTATGTAAACTCTATGCATTTTTGAAACAAAATTAAAGAAGACCTAAATACCTGCACAGACACACCACGCACATTCATGGATCAAATGACAGAGCTCTTGGCATGGCAGTGCTCCCCAGAAGGATCCGTATACTCAACGTGGTCCCGATCACAATCCCAGCGGGCTCCTCTGCAGTAACTGACTAGCTGCTGCTACAATTCATATGGAAATTCGAGGGTCTCAGTAACCAAAACGTACTTGAAAAACAAGAACAATGTGAGAGGACTTGTAATTCTCAATTTCAAACCTTACAACTGTATCTCCAGGTGAGATTAGAGGCCATTTTTAAGTTATTACTGTGTTTATCCTTATTTTCTAAATTCTGTACCATGAATATACCTGTTAGAATAAGAAAAATAAAAAGTAAGATATATTTTAAAACATGCACAACAATTCATTCATTGGGAAAAAAAATTATTTTAACTATAAAGAGGTAAATAAATATCTAGTGAAAAAGGACTACTTAAAAACTAGTGTGCATATACAATTTTCATAATTTGAAAACTGAAAAGCACAAACACATCAAGTTTCTAGGGAGACCGGTGAAACATACTAATAGTTATTTTCAAAACTTCTAATTGAACAATGAAATCTCAAGAAAGGCAAAATCCTAATTGGCAGCCAACTGCAAACACATGGAGAGCAAAGGCCTAGAAATCACAGCTCCTTTAACTCTGCTACTAACTCAATATGAGAGGAAATTCCTCACTGAGGGGACAGTGGAATCCCATGCATAAGACAGGATACACAGTACAAACTGCAGTATTAGGGGAGTGAATTTCTTAGGAGAATTCTAAAGTTACAACATTGCTTATAAACTATAAAAACACTGTCAGACAGATTAAAACACACAATCATATATATTATATAGAAACATATGAAGCCTGCTCTCATGTTGCATAGAAATACAAACATATTTCTTCATTTATAGGCACTGATTAATTTATCCCAGTTGGAATATTTCAACTAAAACAAATAATCAATACTACACTCCTCTTGTCAAATCTACTTGATAAGTTATTCTGCTATATAACCACAAAATGTCTAAGATAGATCTAAAATTAGTGAAAAAGATCTTTGTATGGTTCCTTGAATTCTTCTCAAAATTCCAAGCTTAATTTTAAAATAGATCTGAGCAGTATTTCTATATTATCTATTCCCTTATAAAATAAACAACACAGTCTATTGTCAAAATTCTGTCCTTACAATGATTCACGAGCACCGTATCCTCACAAAATTGCTGGACTGAAAGGCACTATCCAGACACTGTGACTGAACCAATGAAACACAAGGAAGACAGTGACCCTATTCTGGAGGGCTTATAATCTGTGTCAACACCGGGGTTTTTATTTGATTGGTTTGATTGGGTAGCAAAATAAAATCAATCAAATACTTCCTTCTTTGAGCATTCTGTAAGTCATGACTGTTTTTAGTGTCATGAGCAGCAAAGACTTAAGCATTACTTGATTAGATCAACTAGCAACAATCATCACTGGAGAGTGAATAATAAAGAAGTTAACTGATAGCAATGCTTCTGCCTACATGAGACCTAAAATAAACCTACACTGGTTTCCGAAAGGAAAATGAGGAGATGAGGTCCCCAATGAGAAAACAAACTAACAAGAAATCAAAAAAGGAAAGACGTTTTCATTCACGATTCCAGGAAGTAGTGGAGCATGGTGGTGAAGAGCACAGATGCTGGGGACAAACATGAGGGTCTGAATTCCCACAGCACTGGGTAGCTGTGACACTGATATTTCAGTGAAATTTTCTGCATCTCAGTCTTCTATCCATAGACTGGGGAGAACAACCACACCCATCTCCTAGAACGGTCCTACGAATTAAGTCATTTTAGATATACAAGTTTAAATAAAATAACTCAGATTTTAAATAGTACCCCAAAAGCACAAGGAACAAAGAAAACAGAGATAAATTGGAGTTCATCAAAATTTAGAACTTTGCTTCAAAGGGCACCATCCAGAAAGTGAAAAAACAACACACAGGAGAAAATTTTTTCAAATCATTTATCTGATTAGGAATTTGTATCTCCAAATGTAAGAAAAAAAAAAACTCCTACAACTCAACACTAAAAAGGCAACTCAATTCAAAGGTGAATAAAGGATCTGAAAAGGTATTTTTCAAGGAAAATATACAAATGTTCAATAAGCACAATGAAACGATATTCAATATCATTAGCTGTAAAGGAAATGAAGTCAAAACCACTAGGAGAAACCGCTTCACACTCACTACAATAGGTTATAATAAAAAAAAGAATAACAAGCACCAATGAGGACACAGAGGAAGCGGAACGCGCAGCCTTTGCTGGTGAGGACGTAACACAGCGTGGCCACTTTGGAAAACAGCCTGGCAGGTCCTCAGAGAGTTGAACATTTGGTTTCTGAATGAACCACAATTCTGCTGTCTGGGCACACACGTAAGAGAACTGAAAACAAATGTCCACATAAAAACTCCTAAAGGAATGTTAACGGCATCACTACTCATCACAGCCAAAAAGCAGCAACAACCCAAATGCCTATCACGTGATGAATGGGTAAATAGTGCGGCCCAGCCATACAGTGGAATATTATTCAGCAATAGCGAAGCATAGAGCACTGACCCAGGCCACAACCTGGACAAACATTGAAAACGCTACTCAGTGTGAAAGAAGTCAGTCACAATAGACGGCTCCACTTACAAGAAGTGACTCGATTTACATGAAATATCCGGCACAGGCAAACCCACAGAGAGAGAAGAGTGGCTCCTTGGGGCTGGGGGAGGATGGGGAAGATGGGAATGACTGCTTATGCGTACAGGGCTTCCTGTTGGGGAGATGAAAATGTTCTAAGATTGACTGCGATGCACAATTCTGGGCATAGAGTAAAAACCGCTGTACATTTTAATGGGTGAATTGTATTAAAACTGTTAAGAAAAAAAGCACCTCGGGCCAGTACCTTCCATAGTAAATGCAAATTGCTAACTTTTGTTAGAGGAAAAGAAACTGCCCTCAGCATGATAGCAGGATATCAGCAAATGTGAGTTAACCGGAATTGGACAAGAGCATTTCATTTGAAACAGTTGCTGAGTGTACATGAAATATTCAGAAATACGAAAATCAGTTTGACATCACGAAGAAACATTCTGCTTCAAATGCAGATCAAGTATTCGGCAAGCCCAGCAGCTACAAAAGTACAGAGAAGAAACCTGGTTCTTAAAACAAGCACCAGAGCCATCAAGGGAATCGTGGTGAGGAAAGCAGGCGGCCGAAAATCTGGAACAATTTGCTACAAATACTTTCTCCACTGAAAATTTAAAAATAAAATGAAACTGATGAAATGCTCTGTTGACCTCACGTGAATGGGCTTCCTCTGGTGCTAGACTCTTCTGTAACCCCGATTGAAAGACTCAGGAAAATCAGCATGGCTGCTGGGAGTCCCCAAAGGACTGCCCACCAGCACGCTGACCACCATCAAATCTGCCAGCGTTGTATTACAGAGAAGAGACCAACTTCTGAAAGGCACAGGAAATGTTGAAAAGGGAAGAAAAGGCTGCAGTCAGTCCTGGGACAGAGGCCCTCTGAGCAGAGGCCAGAAGGCTGCAGGTGAACTGCAGTGGCCCTGGGGCAGGAAGGGACCACGAGGGAACAGATCTCAATTCTCTTCTCTGTCTCCATCTGGTAGGAGAGATAAAGCCTGCATCGTTCTCACCTGGAACTGTGGGTTCTGGCTGGCAGAAGTCTTACCGACACGGAATGATTATTCAAGACTCTGTGGAAAAAGTCAAGAAATCGAGAGGGAGTAGGGAGTCAACTCCAAGAGGCTCTCAAATGCTCTCATATTTATTGTGTATAATCAAAGGAAAATTCATTAGCAGCTGTGTGATAGTAAGGAGGAACTTCGGAAAAGACAGGGTGAGGCAGAGATTGTAGAATACACAATGAGTACAAAGGATTAGTTTAATTTTAAGGAAGTAATGGGGTGAAGGGAACAAGATACATTTTTAGATATGTGAATTACAAAGCAGACCACCAGACCAGCCAGGTCCTTGTTTTGGGGATAATAGACTTTCTAACAGCACACAAGCCCAGCGTTTATAGCTGAGGGCCTCGGCCCTTGCTTTGCAACCAGCAGAGTGCTATCTAAAATCTCAGCTATTCAAGCAAAGCATTGTCTCTGCTTTTTAAGGCAAGGAGACTGGAGTGAGGATGCACAGGTACTTGCTTGCTAAGCAGTTTCTAAGCACACTTTTCTCTTCTTAAAGTTCACAGGCGGCAGGGGTGTGTTACAATTTGTTAACGCAATCATGGGCTCTCACATGGAACCATTATGGAGGACAGCCTAGGATGACAAATCCTTGCTGTCAGTCTTTTTCTGCCAGCTGCAGCCACTCTAGCAGGGACTAGACACATCCGTGAATAACGATCCTACATAACCACCCACACTATTAACTCCTGGTGCTTGAAACTTAATAGTAGCTCTACACAACTTACCGTAGAAAAGTTTCAGAAATAAAAGTTATTATAATCCCTTTATATCTCATCATATTACTGATTTTTCTGATTGCTCTAAGCTGTTTCTACTTAGTAAAGCATCTAATTCTGCAGGTGAATTCAGTAATTCCCATTGGGCATATCTAGCCAGCTTGGACTCGCTAACATCTATTTGTCAAATACCGATAAACTTAATTGATTTCTTTGTTTATCAATTTCAGCCCGGAGGAGAGGGAGTGTCACTCTGTTCCTCAGCCCAACCTCAACACTTTTCTCATCAACTCAGGCCTCCTGAAAACAAAACAAAGCATTTTTTACCCTTCCACTCTTTCCACAAACCCAGCAGGAAACATCAGCCTGGAGAAAGAATTCAACACAAATGTTAAAAGAAAAATCTATAAACCTGAAGCAACTCCATCTCCGAATCATGATACACAATGACATGAGAGTAAGTGTGTCAGGCACAAAGCATGCGTGAAGCTGACCACCTCACTTCTATTCTTCAAAGGAAGGAAGGTTTTCGTATTTTTTAGTATAATTCTTTGTCATTGTTTCTGATTATGCCAAAAAATAGTTTATGAAATAATTATGCACTGCAATAACAGACATTTATTGTATAAATTACAGAAGGCATTCAGAGGGGTAGGAAAACCCACCTCTGTAAAAAATGCAAAATTTCTTCCCCTGTGAAGAACACGTATACAAAATGCAACAGAGAATTCAAATTCTTGTGGAGAGGAGCAAAATTCACAGAACCAAAGCAAAGTCATTACAATGAGTCAATTCTAAATTCACTGGACATGCATGCCCAATACATTCAAATAATATTAAAGGCACACTGCTAACCATTCACTTAATGATCTTAAGGCTAGAGGAAGAATTTCCCTCTTTAACAGACAAAAGAAATCAATAGGGTGCCCCAAAAAACAAGGACCAAAGAAAAATCAGTTTTTTAACAGTTCTGATAAATCAGTATGTTCTAAAGATCAAAATCCAGAAATTTTAAACATTCATTCAAACCACAATGAAACAAGCCTTTAAAAACAAAAAAATAGAAACTAAGCACATGGATCATGTACATAGATCAAGAGAATTTCTTGTACCACTGGAAGAAAGAACAGGCAATTGCCTTTTACTTGAAAAATAAAACTACTTTTAAAGATAACTGCTAAAACACATTTCATCATTCATGTTGCCTTGAAAAATCTGAGGCACTTGTATCTGATCAGAAAAGCAATTCTGAGTAATACTAGGTTACAATTCAGCGCCAGTTTGCTTTAGAAGAAAAGAGAAATGAAAAGCTACTGTTTCTCATATCCTGCACAAAGTTTGTAGTGCCTCCTTGCCTCTTTCTCCTCCCATTTTCTAAGCTCATGCTCCCCAACCCTTCTGAAACAAGTATGAGAACCTCTTATTCACAACAATATGCCAAATGACAAACAACATCAATTTATTTGTGTAAATATATGGCTACACCTTGAACTGGAGGAGAAAGGTATCCGAAGACTATATGGAACTTATTTCTACCTTCCTGAAATCACACACACAAACGTTCACACAGACACAGACACTTACCCCTGGATTACTGGGCAATTCACAAGCTTAGTACTTACAACTTCTAGAAGATAACTTTTTAGTTAGTTTAAAATACAAAACTGTCAGCTTTTGAAAGCCTTGATCATCTGCTAAACCATCCAAATACCAAAGAGACCCAATTAGCCTTCTCTGTAGAATGTAATTTCCCTTGATGGCAAAACAGACCCTAAGAATTACTGGATCAAAGATTCGTGTTTATCACTACCTATGATCGTTTTTAAGCACATTAACAGATTCAGAAATTATTTCTCAACAACAATTATTCTTATTGAAATAGCATACGTGTTCAATTGTATATACCGAGACTAGGTAACTTGATGGTGTTTAAGAGCTATTTTGTTTATTGCAATAGTTATTTTCAAGTGCAGACAAGGAGGGCGTGTATTATTCAGTTGTAAAACACCTGCTTAGCATGCACAATGTCCTGGCTTCATTCTGCACTACCTCCAAAAAAATAAATAAAAATAAGTGCATATTTAAAAATATGAATAAAGTTATAAAAAAATGCAGACTAAAAACCACTGCAATCTAGGTGTTACAATTATACAAAAAAAGGGTTTGTATCAAATATTGACTATATGCCAATCACAGAGACAACCACAAATCACACCTGACAACCATCACGTGTGATTCTCAGCAACCCTACTAAGTAGACACGGATGAGGAACCAGGCTCTGCGGATGAGGAGACGGAGCTCGGAGGAGCCGGGGACGCTGACCGTCCTGCTCCCCGTGACACCGCGTCAGCCCAGGGCAAGCGCTGACAGAGCTGCTCTGAGGGGACACCCAGCTGCACGGAAGTTTGGGGCACTGGGGAGTCCCAGAAAACACTAAAAATTGTTCAGTGGAAAACCAGCTCAAATATATTACACTGTGCCGCATCCTTCAAAAAGGGAAAATGACTGAGACCTTTTTGATGCCTCCGTGTCCTTTCAGCCATCATCAATTATTTGCATTCTCAGCATGACCAGTGATGAACTAGACCCCATTTGAAGTGCACTCAGATGGAAGAGCATTTAAAGTTATTTTATGAAGTTTGTAAGACTCTGTCTATGCCTCACACAGGCGGTCATCCATCACTTCTCACCTGTGTGGACGTACCACCTGAAATCACTCCTTTCTGCTTTTTAAAATCCCTTCATCTAATCCAGACTTTTCAACAGCAAAGAAGCAGCTAAACCACAGACAGTGGACAGCTTTTCACCAAATTATTCGAACAACCCATCGGACTACCTGGAAGCCCCTTACTTCTATTAAACCCACTTCCAGGTACTTCATCATTTTCTGATTGCTGGACTTGGACTCTGACTGGCCTACTCAGAGAGCTCCCAGCCTCATATCCGGGGGCGGGAGACGACCGTGTTCTTGCGGGAAATCAGTGAGGAAGGCGGACATCCTCCAGTCAGGTCTGCAAGGCTAGAAGTACCACAACGTGCTAAGAAATTACACCGTCATTACTCCTGGGCTCCCATGGACTGGTTTCACATTAACCAAACTCATGAGACATTGATGCAAGAAAACCAGAAACTTAACTTACTAATGTAACAGAAGATGTGAAACTGAACCAGACTTAAATATCAGAGTTCAACCATGAGTACATTTTGTCCTCCACCGCCCAATCACGGGCAGGCAGTCACATGCAACCATGAACAGAAGCAGAGCAGGAAGGGATTCTAGATTAACTCAATGGACTAAATTTCTGTTATAAGAACAGATATACTGCCTGGAAAACAATTAACGCCAATCACAGTGCACTTTCCGTAGACAGGGGCCAAGATACGACTATGAGCACCTGTGTAACTCTCCTTTTCCTTTCCTTTCTGGGCTGACTTATGCACAGGGGTACATAAATTTAGGGATACAGATAACGCTAAACACCCAAAACCCATCTCTGGGAGCCTCAAAACCAGACAGCCAGGGTTTAAATACCAGCTCTGCCACTTACTACTTCTGTGATTTTGGCCAACTTACTTACCCTCTGTATGCCTCAATTTCCACATTGTAAACCTGAGACAACAATCAAATCTTCCTTACTCGCTTGTTGAGAAGATTGAAGGATTCATTTCTGTAAAACTCTCAGAAAAGAATGTAGCACGCTTTTGGTGCTCAACAAATGTTAACTTAATATCAAAGTGATTTACAAGTCTCCCTTCTAATCATTTATGTGTTTCCTGGCTAGTCTAAGTCACAAAGAAAATCCTTATTTCTACTTTTATAAACTCTTGGGGAGCACTCTTCTCTTCTATCTCACCACCTGTTTAAACCGCGGGAGGGGATGCCTCCTAACCACTCCTCTGGGCCATGGAGAGTGCTCCTCCCTTCACACCCCAGGCCCCTGGCCCACAGGAGCCCTCATCACAGTAACAGAGTGAGGTGTGAGTCTGGGAAGACAAGCAGGGAATTTGAAATCCTTCCTTTCCCTCCAGTGTTGGTCACCATTGGGAAGCACCCGGGATGCTCAGTTCCATGGCAGGAAAGCCCTGTGCATGAAGGGGCAGGTCCTCTCAAGGGAAGGCTTGCTGTGGCCCAGAGCTACATGGGACAGCGTGAGTCTCTAATTCTGGGACACAGTGTCATGACATGCATTTCCCACAGCCCTGAAGTTCATGGAGAATGTGGCTTCATCAGTAACAAAGAAGACATTTATCGCATGCCTACTGTTTTGTGTCATCTCTTAGTTGGCTGCTGGAGAGAACATGTGTATAAGTATTGGATCTCCTTAGGCCCCAACATATATGAAGTAACAAATAATTCTGTGGCTTAAAGTTGGTTCAGGATGACTGTGTAACAGTTCTTACTCTGCTGATGCTTAATTATGGGTATAGGAACTATGGAACCTCCTCAAATATCTTTCATCATAAAACCAGCTTTTCTTATTTTCCTGTTTCTTAGTAGTTGCCAAAGACTCTCAAATGATGGCTTCACACAAAACAGCAGCTAAAGTTTTTGAGCCCTCTTGACATAACCACTGTGGTAAATACTATACATAATTTCTAATTCTCACAATTCTACAAAGTAGATACGAATGCCCCCATCTCACAGACGAGGGAAAAACTCAGAACGAACTGACTCCGGTTCACGTGGCTCAGTGGCAGCGCGTGCACGCAAAACAAAGTCAAAAACTACACCCCTTCGTAAATGCACCAAATCTCCTACCACCAATTAACACACAGCGACGGGGTCAATACTTAGGGAACTCAATACACTTTTCAGCTTTAACTTGCCCCAGAGGCCGCTTCTAGCTGTTTTATAAAATCCCGGCTCACTGGTTTCTAACACTGGAAGACAAGACGAATTTTACCATTGTTTGCAAAGCAAGTCTGAAATGTTCACAGTGACATGACAGAATAAAACTAAGATATAAGCAGAATAATTTTTCCAGGTAGACAGACATAATGGACATTGGGCTATTCTGAAGCATTAAGGAAAGAAATCAAAATAAAATAACGTTGTTTAAGCCTTCTTTTACAAACAGGAAAATCAAGACTCTAAGAAAGTGCAACAGCGCCACCTATGGCTAAAAAGACCTTCCAGGTTGCCGGGAAAGATGCAACAAAATAATTGCCTGTAGGATCAGAAACGAGAATCAGATAACTAAAAGCTTATTTAGCACATACTGCACTTTGCTTCCGGGGAAGGGAGGGGTATTCAGTATTTAATCTGATATTGCTAATACTCCTGAATATAAACAGAAGTCATAGGCTCATGGAAACTCATCTTAGAAGAGGAAAGAATCCAGTCCAGCCACTTCATTTTGCAGGAGGGGAAACTGAGACATGGGATCTGTCCTCCTGGCAATCAGCAGCAAATCTCTCCTAGGCCTCATGTCTTGCACTGTAGCAAAAGTACTGTACTAGGCACTATATTCATAAAAGTCACGTTTGTATTTTTCCAACAGTAGGTTATCAAAGTATTTTGCAAAATACTTCTCAAAGAGCCAGGATATCATACAAGTTTATTGAAATACAAAAACATTTATTTACATAATAAAACAGCATGAGCTTTATTCTATTAGAAAAGTGACATGTCAAATCAATATTTTGATATTTTAAACCTGTTAAGAGTGCAGGAAAAAAATCAAAATTTTCTTTAATCACAAGAGAAGCTTATTCCCTAAAAATGATCAATGTGGATTTTACTAAACTTAATGGATCTGGTCAGAATCCCACGAATTTAAATATCTGAGTGGATGGTTACACGGCAACATGAATTCTGAGTTGTAACAATACATATTCTGTGTAATTAATCTTCAAGGTCATCTGATTAAGGCAATTTAATTAGTCCCTGTCTCACTAGAATGATACAGATTTCATTAAAACTTCATACTACACTAAAAAAAAAATGAATCCTTGTTACCTTAAACCATATTCAAATATATCATATATACATATTGAATATGCATCAGAAATAAGCGAAACTCTTTAGTATTCAGAGTTGATCCTTCTAAAATATCTGTCTTTGTGACAGCACACTTTTATTAATCACCTCTTGGGTTCTTTGTATTCAAGGCGTCTAATTCTCACAGTCAGACAAGGTAAACGATATTACTCAAATTTCACAAATGAGGAAATGTACAAAAGCCATGAAAACAACTTACATTTTCATCAACAGGAAAGAAAAGAATAAAGATTTTACTTACAATATTCACTGACAATCTTTTCTTCCATATTAAGACTACATAAAGCAATTCAGTCTTTGTAAGTATTTCTGTCAATAAAGGCCACTAGAGAAAAACAAGTAACATCATTAGCAGTGGTTGAAATTTCAAAGCCCACTTTTCTTTTCACTATAATTATTTTTAATGTTTGGTTTTTAGTGCCTACAGAGCACTAAAATAAAAAAAAATTAACTTTATATATAATTACCTGAGAATTAAACATTTGTGAAAATGTACAATTTTAATTTATGCCACTCTGTCTCACATTCTCAATGTTGTCTCTCCTTTGAAGGCCTCATCAGGCTGAGATCACTAAAATCGGCCATTTATGGAGCCACAGGAGTAAGGGTAACCACTTAATGGGAGACTAATTAGAGGAGCAGTTGTGAATGCATAGTGTGCAGCCTGGGTTCCAGCACCGAGCTAGCCACTGCCAGCTGCGCGTGATTCGGGACAAGCTGCTCCATCTCTCAATCCCTCAGCTGCAAAAAAGGAGACACTGATACCTACCCGCAAACACCTGCTATGAAGTAAAACAAGAGGAAAGCAATTTAGACTTAGGTAGGTGTCCACTCAGAGCGAGTTTGGTCATTATGATGATGAGGATGGCTATTAGTAAATTAAGCTAGGCCAAAAAGGAGAAATCACCTTAAAGGAGAAACATTTTAAGTCAATGAGCATTTCTTTTTGGATGGATTGCAGAATATTCTATTGATTTTTTTAATAAAACAAGTTTTGTCCATTAATTATAGATTTACAGGTTCATGACAAGTCTCCAGAAAAAGAATTAGAGGCCTCTAACCTCTGAATACTAAGAAAGTAAAGTTTAAAAAAAATTACGGGGGAGATTATACCTCATTTGGGAGAGTATGTGCTTAACATGCATGAGGCCCTCAGTTCAGTCCCCATTAACTCCATTTAAAAACTATGTTTTTTAAGAAATGGAGAATTAAAGCAAAAAGATGGAGGATTACAGAATTTTTAGAGACTCATTTCAGATATTAGATTGAGAAGAAACCATCCATTTCTCAGAAGAAATCTTGAGAACTATGTAACCTGGATCTGAGATGTCTAGTCTTCTAACATTATTCATGAATTCATATTATCAAGTCTTAAAACTACCTGATAACCCACAGTGGTGATACTGATCATAAAAGCTGCCAATGCAGATCGAGCTCCGGCTAGGACTGCTCTGTTCTGACATCTCTGCCCCTGAGGCCTCACCAGGCTGAGAGCACTAAATTCGGTCATACATGAGCATCTCATGTAAGTCCTCCATTTGCGTTTCTCACTCTCCCCTCACCACCCCCTCTGAGGGAAGCACTGTTATCATCTTCCCCACCCGCATACAAGGCCACTGAGGCACAGAGACTAAACCCGTTCCAGGTCACATTGGCATTGAAGGACGTCTGTATTTCTGCTGTTTTGCTTTTGACAAAGGAACCTAAGATATCAATTCAAGGGAGACTGTTAAATAATCAAGTCTGTCAGGTCTTCACCTCAAAGAGCAGATGCTATAAATTCCTGATGTAGGATGAGGCTGCCGCCACAAACTGACTCAGCTTGAAATTAATATCCAAGATGAAGCAGCGGAAACACGTAAATATTCACGACTGTCAACTCCGCTCACGGGTCTGGGCCCTTCACTGCCTGAACGGGGGTGAAATCCCCACCCGTGTCCGGGAGGGAAGCGCGGCTTTTCCCGGGTTCACCCAGGCTTCACGGGCTATTACCCCCCACAGACTGGCCTCAACGATTAAAAGCTCCCAAGATTTTTACACCATGAAAACTAAAAGACATTTCTGCAGATGGAGCACTTCCTCAGGCTTAAATCTTTTTTGCCTACACTCAGCAAGGGGGAAAAATGAAACATGATTCTACAAAGTCTCTGGCCCTCAACATTCACAGGAGTAGAACGGCCACAGCACAAGATGACTCTTGACATGGCAGGATGAGAACAAATTAAAGCCGCCCTACAACAGACACAACCAGACACAGCGCTCAGCAGTCTTCTGCATACTCACGGTTGTGCAGCCCTCACCACCATCTATTTCCAGAACACTTCATCACCCCAATAGAATCCCCCTTTCACTAGCAGACACTCCCTAATCCCCCTCCACCCAGCCCATTCCAACCATCACCTGCTCTCTGCCTCTGCATGTGCCTATTCTGGGCATTTCAGATCACTGAATTCAACAGTATGTGGCCGTTTGTGTCTGGTTCCTTTCACTTAACGTGCTGTTATCAAGGCTTGTCAATTTTGAAGTGGTATCAGCATCTCTCTCTTTTTTTTTTGGAAAACGTTAAAGATTATTAGAAGGTGGTAAGTACTATCAAAAAGAGTAGAGTGGAGCATAAGAGATTGGGTTTCAAAGGGAAAAGGGTGGGTTGAACAGTCAGGGTGGACTTTCCAAAACAGGTGGCCTTTTTCATTTTCCTCTTTTTTTTTCATTTTTATTCACTCTTACGTGTGAATAATGTTCCACTACATGGAGATACTACATTCTGTTCATCAATTCAACAGCTATGTATGGACGAGGTTCAGAAGAATGAGTGTAAGTGGTGACTAGCAGGGATGGCATTTAAGCAAAGGGCAAGATGTGCTTTCAAAAAAAAAGCCAACCAACAAAGGCACAAGGAAATTCACTGCGTTTCTGAGCAAAGTGCATGCTTGCTTCGGCAGGACTATCGTGCAGGGCTGGGGCGGATATTAGCAGGAATCATGGGGTGGGAGTCACCTGAGAAGACTCCTCACTGCAAGCAGCTCAACCAATTCTCCTCCCTCATCCTGTATTGTTAGAGCAATGTTTCTAGGTTACTCTTATTTCAAGTAATAGCAATTTACTGCACATCTGAACATCTCCATCAGACCGCATTACCTCCAAGCCACAGAAAATCATTCACTGACCAGAGCAGCTCCAGGATATAACGGTGATGGATCAGGGAGTCCTGCAGCATCCCATCCTGCAGGCACAAACCACACATGTGCCCTGGTGATGTCTGGAAAATAAAATGCATGGAAATATCTCACTGCTGGTACACGACATCTGCCCTCAAATTGCCCCAAAATCATGCTGGCAAAGCACTACTCAACCCTCTCACTACAAAAAAAAAAAAAAAAGGTAAGAAGGCAAGTTTAGGCTCTTCCATTGAAAACCAGCAACCATCACTGCCAGTATCTGAGCTGGAATGCTCCTGACTTCAAAAACCACTGCGCATTTACTTTTCAAACGTGAAACTCATATATGTATTTCACGTAGATGATATTGCAGTAGGATTTTTCTTTTTAAAATTTCCAGTTGCAAAATTAGCACAAGAAAGTTTATGCTTCAGGTTTAAAAAAAGTCAATTATCCTCCACTTTCTTAATTTTGAACTTACTATTATTTTATAAATGGGGCTATGCTGAGGATTTTAAACAAACTGTTTGATTTCTGCAAACAAGACCTTTATGATCTCACTATTTCAGAGCAAACTTTAACGATTCTTTGAGAGGTGAGACGTGGGGGGATCACTAACAGCTCTTTAAATACTGACAAGGATGTGCTATTAAGTAATGCAAAGGCTCTAACTCCACAGTAGCTCAGAAAGCAAAGAAACTACACCAAAAATTTACTTAAACAATTTTATATATCCCTATTCTTTTGAATATTAATTTTCTTAAAAGATATCATTTTTTTTGAAAAAGACAACAGCTGTATTAAATTTCCTCTCACCAAGCAATCTTTATCAAGAATAAAAACCCCTTTGGAAATCGAAATGACAGGACGTTTCTAGCTAAGTGAACATCCAGAACTGAACACAAACTTAGATCCTATCAGATCTCACTCGAACGAGCTCAACAGCATCCTGGGCTACCCTGGAAATTAGCTCTTCCAAATTTCCAAATGGAAATTATCAGTTCCAAATCTTGGCTGAGCTAAGATCATCACACAAGGCAGGGAAAGATAGAAGAGGAAAGTCTAGCTGGCGGCCTCCATCAGTTTTCTTGCAGCCACAAGGTGCCTCTAGGGCGGCCCCGCTAACAAGGCCCCCCATAAGGAAATCCGGCATCCACACTGTCCCTGCCGTCCCCAAGGAGCCCCGACGCCCTTCTCCCAGCCTGTGAATGGTCTTCTAATGATCCCCCAGTTGGTGGCACCCTCCACCTCTTCCCCGCTACACACACACACAAAGCCAAGGCAGCCTTCCCAAATCACAAATTTGATTACATCACCCCACTTCAAACCATTCAGAGGCTCCCTGGTGGAATTCTATCCCCACCCCAGACCTTGCTCGCCCAGCCTCACCTCAGTACCCAGGTCCCCAGTGACCTCAGGGGCCCCCTGACCTGCTCCTGCTTCCCACTTGCCTCCAGGCTCATTTTGACTATTTCCCAAGGAAGCCTTCCCTCCCTCCAAAATCCACAATTTGTTCCTCTGTTCCTAGAATATTATAGGCTTAAGTAAACTTCTGACAATGCTAAGCTCTCAAGAAGCAAATACATTTTGCTGACTAATGTGGCTACATCCTCTCTCCCCTAGACTCAGAGAAGTGCGTGTGTTATGAATAAATAAATGACGGGGTGAGTCTCAAAGTGACAGACATACCTACTCTCGCCCGTTCCGACCCTTCTGTCTGTAGAATATCAGAAGCAAAACCAGAAGTACCTTTCCTGAGGGTCACTTTCTGATGACACCCTTCACTGTATACTGTGTCAGTTCTAGTAAAACCCAAGTTCTTCCAAAGCCCTCCACCCCAGACTCTCTCCAGTGTCCTCCCCAGCAGGGGCACCCTCCACCCTGGACCACACAGGGCACTCTCCCCGGGTCCCCACGCCAAAAGCCTCCAAGCGCCTGCCCGGGCTGCACCTGCGACCTGAGCCACATTCTTGACTCCTTCTCCTGGCTGATTCTTACTCTGTCATCACAACTGAATGTAGAGCACATTTCTTCCAGGAAGTCCTCTCTGATAATGTCCTTTAGGTCTTGGCTGGGCTCCGTCTACAGCAGCAGTACATGGTGACCAACTGGGTAGTTGCACCCTCCTTTGAGACCACGAAATCTTGGGGGCCACGTGGGAAGGAGTGAGAGATTGCAAGAGGGCTGGGGGAAGCAAAAAGCAAAAATCACAGCCCAAGTCCCAAATTCAAGGACACTTTCTCAGAAAAAATATAAACTATTTCACACGTGTGCAATTTGGCTAATATTTTTGTGGCTTGTGGACAGCAAGAACTTGGTGTTCTAGTCCAGAACCAAGGTTACATGCAAAGAAATGTATATATTCTTATCCAAAGGAAACAAGAGCTGCTCAACAACAGTTTGCAGTTAGAATTGAAAGGAACTTTGATAAAGACAATCTCTCTCTCTCTCTTCTTTCTTTTCTGGCATCATATAATTTTAGAAGTATTTGCGAGACTAAGAGATGGCTACAGCCCGTGATTATGCACTGGAGTTTTTGAGGCTGAGGAAGCCTAGATTACATGCACTGTGTAAATGCAATCACACCAACACACTGATAGGTGCCGTGGTGGCGGAGCTGATGTTCCAAAGCAGGCAGCCTTATGCTGTAAGAGAACACTAAATAGAAAGGAAGAAATGCAATGTCCTGTACTCAATTTCATTTGCTATATGGGCCATTAACTGATAGTATATCTTGACTAACGAAACCCCAAAATAAATTGTCAACGTCGATTTTCTTCATCTGATCGTTTTATGCTAACTTTGGATATTAAACCCTCACTCCATAAGTAAAGCTCAGGCTTATGTTGCAGCACAGCTACAGCCCGTGGAAGAAAGCCAATCAAGGGAGAACTGGAGAGTTTCCCTTCAGAAGCTGCTAAGTGTGGTTTTGCACCTGTAGGTCATTTGCAACCACGTCATCGACCTAGGAGTAAGACCTAACCTAACATCTGCGGGGAGAAAAGCACTGCGGTGCTTCCGAATCAACAGAGAACACTGAGCTTTGTGAAACAGTCCTGAGGCACTTAAATAATACTTTTTCTGAAATGCTCCAAAACTGACCCACTTCACCATTCCAGGTTCAACAGGAAGGTATCGGAATTAATAGAGAGTACATGCCCTTGAAGTCTGACAAGGCCATGCTTGAATTCGGCTACAGCACTTACTAGCCACTAAACGGACAAATTCGTTAACCCTTCTGAGAAGGCTTCCCAATCCGCAAAAGGGGGCTGCCACCGCCCACCTGGGAGGCATGGATGTGAATGCAACACGCAAGTAGGGCGGCCGACTGGTACCTGACACGGGGCCTGGCTAGTTGCCCTCCGCTGCCCTTCTCCCCCTTTGAACTTACACTGTTTCCCCGGTAAGGATCAAGCCCCCCGTACAAACTGCGCGTATCTTCTGTGTATCCCCGGATACATGCCTTACCCTTAGGAGGCCAGAAAAACAACTGCCTCCTCCCAAGTCACTATCAATGTTCTTAAGAGTCTGGGTATTTTTTACTCTATTTTGCAGGGAGAGTATTAGAGAACTTTCCAAGCACCATTCTCCAGGTTGGCTCCCCTCACAGCGCCCATCCCTTCTCACCTCAGATACTTTGTATGATTGCCTTCTGTTCATGGGAAAGCAAGTCCGGTAGGGTGGGACTCCATAGGCCTCCCTCCCTCCCTCACAGGTGAGTGTGACTACCTTGTCCCCACTCCAAATCCAGCTTCTAAGGAGTCTACCCTCCCGGACTCTGCAGCCTCTGCACCTTCCCAAGACACACACATAGCCACGACCCTCCCTTCAGATTTCTTCCTGGCTGGCCCTGCCCACCGCCCGGCCCCTTAAGGATAAACGCCATTAGTCGAAAATCGCAAAAGCCGCTGACTGACACAGCAAAGCTGCATGGTCTGGGCTTTCCTCCAAACCAAGCCCTGCCCCCCACAGCCTAATTCTGCACCTCTCGAGATAATCTAATTCACATGCAAGGCTGTGAACACCAGCTAAGAATGACGACTCCCAACGTGTGTCTCCAGTCCGGCTCCTTCACCTGAGCCCCAGTCTCATAGACACCAGTGTCTCTTTGAAGTCCTAACTTGGATGACAAATGGCACCTTAAAAATGCCTCATGTCCACCATTTACTCTGGAATTCGATTCCTGGCATGTACCTCCCAGACTCCCCATTTTAGTAACAGCCCCAGCACCCATCTATGTGTTTGAGGTCACATTCAATTTCCCCTGTTCCCTCCCCCCGGCCCTGCCCTGGAATCTGTCATGTAATTTCCTTCACTAAGCCCATCTCAAGTCTAGTTCTGCAGGGACCATGGCCGGAACCCCACAAGCTCACAGCATGGTGCAGTGAGTCACAATCCTCCGTAGGTTACTCCCTGGAGGGGGAGGCATCTCCTGGCACGGGTCACCTCAGAAGGCACTGGATTCTCATAAAGGAGGCCCAGGAGAAGTTCTCACGTGGTCTGAGCTTTGAAGGGCCCGAGTTCCGGGGGAGCTCCTAATTAGCAGACACATTTGCCAGTGAGCAGGTGAGGATGCAGGAACTTAGGCAAGACCGTTCTCACTCCGACCCCTGGGCTCTCGGGAGCCACGGGAAGTGCCTGTGTCCAGGGTAGTACAGCCCGGCCATCACAGATACCAGTCTGCATTTGCCAACCTGGACAGCATAGACTCCATCTACTTGCGACACTTACTTCTGTTCTGTTCCCCACCCAGAATGTGATGGACTCATTCAGATATTCTGTCCTGACCCAAGCGAGACAAATTCAGTGAAAAATGAAGTGTCCACATTTGGACCAGAGCATGAAAGGAGCAACAATGTCTCATGGTCAGCATGATGGCGGTGGCCAAACCTTTCCACCGGGTGAGATGAACCATGGTGGGGGTGAGAATCCAAGGTCCTAGGTCGGCCAAAGCATCTTCCTTCACGGTTGACTGGGGTGTTGGAGATTGACTACCACAAACTAACAAAGCCGTCAGTGGTGGATGTCAACTGCAACAGACACGGATTCAGCTATTTACTGCCAACATGGGTTAAAAGTAAAGGCCACAGCAGGGAGGTCTGCACGGCTGCTGAGGCAAACCACAGACCCAGCTGTGAATGCCCACTGGCTGGAGCAGAGAGGAAGCTACGGCCCTTTTTGCAGTCCCTGTGTCCAACAGATCCAGGTGAGCCAGGTACTTAGGAGAAGGCCATGTTGTCCTGATACTCAGAAAAGCCAGCCTCATAATGGGAACAAAAGAGTGGCATGGATTTTAGACCCACTTCTGCCCCTTTATGAAGGCAAAGTAAGGTAAATGGCACGGGGAAGTTGAATGCAAAGGAAAAAAAACTGACTGCTTCCTCCAACAGCGTCCCCTGCAGCTGCTCCATCCCGAGCCTGCCACTTCCTCATCAGTGACCGCCGGCCAGGAAGCGCCGTCACGCACGTCACACAGCGACAGCCAGGAACCGCGTGCCGAGCACGTTTGTGTAAAAGCAGGAATCGAGCAAGGTGCTGCAGACTTTGACTTTCCAAGTTTAAATTCTCCATGAAAAGAATCCCTCAGCAGCCGCCTTAATCAGTTCGCATCTCACTTCTTCAAAACAATCAAACAAGTTTAATAAGGGCGCATTTGTCACCAAATATAAGGAGGACCAAACATGTCCCTCAAAGCAAGGATTTTAACAGGTATCAAACACCAGTGGGTGATGTGCTAACAAAGCAAATATTCCAAAAAGTTAGAAATTAAAAAGATGACTTGGATAATACACGGATCAAGGCATCTGTTAAGTTTTTGCTTTTTAAAGCGATGGAGACAGCACGGAGGGCGATCTGGCTATTCCCAATGCAGGGTGTGCATAGCCCACATTTTCAGAAGCAACAACATGCTCACTGGGCAGTACAAGAGAAAAATGAACGAAGAAAAGGAACAAGAGATAATTAAAAACACACAAGAAGAAAAATGATTTTTACAGCATGTACATGAATTTACGAGAGTGTGTGAGGCCAGGGACGCGGGGACGGTGAGACCCACCCTCACCTCCTGCTCCAGGGGAGGCAGGGGCCTGAGGGGAGCGGCGCTGCCGGGGGACCCCAGCGTGGTCAGCGCCCCTAACCAAAACTCCACCTACATGCGTCTAGGCAGCTTTTGAGCTACAAATTGTGGTCACATTTCAGGCTCACTTCCACCACGAGTAGCAGGAGAGAATTAGGCTCTTCTCCTGCACCAAAGCATTGCTTTATAAATTAATGACTGTGGAATAGAAAAAGCAACAATGGAATAAAATGACTGGAAGAGAATGTGCTTGACCCGAGCTCACTGGTCGCGTTAACTCACTGACGTTAAGATGCTGGCTGAGCCCTTATGGTACCAGAACAGAAAGACCCACAAGGAGGGAGGTTTAATGCGCTGCTGTATTTGATGCCTGGAGCCATGCGTGGTACACGAGGTTCTGGGTAAACAATGGTGACAGTGTCTTCCACTATGGGCTAAGCACATATCCAGCTACTCCGCCAAATCCCAAGGGCAGACTTCAAAAGTCAAAATCAAGCAGACATTCTCTGGTGTGTTTTTAGACTCAGAGCGAAGCAGTTGCTGAGCAAAAATGTCACCAGTGCCTCCTATGACAAAAGAGGAGGCACTGGCCTGGGGGCTGGGGAAGGGCTCCGGGCTTCGACTGTTCACCCACCAGTCTGTCCAGGGGGAGAAGGTGGTCCCTGCTTATGTTACACCGATGCACCTACCTTGACTGACGCCTTGGGACTCAGCAGGTGGTGACAGGTTAGGTGAACGGAGCCAGCCTTTGTGTAGCACGGTGCTGGCAGTTATGCTCTCAGCAGTGCCCAGGTTCCTAAACCTGACACCACATCTCCAAGGAGAAGGGGAGTGCGGGCATGTAGATCACAGGGCCCTGTGAGGACAAGTATAGATCATGGACACGACATGACTTGCCCCTTCCTTAAGCCATAGAGGTATGTCTGGGAGGAACAGAAAATTCATCCAGAGCCCAATAGGCACCTCACGCAGGTGGGACTCGGGTCCCATCTGCCTATCACTCACAGGGCTGGTCTCGACATTCTTTTTATCAATTATCTGGCATCTTCTCCTCCAACTTACCAACAACCAGAAAGTAGAATCTGATCTTAGTTAAGTTCAAGAATCACAGAGCACCGCCTCCACAGTGGGCCCGGCAGCATGTACCAGGTCCTCCAACCGTCACCTGTGGGACCGCCATGAGCGATCTCCAGACTCAAGGACCGAGGCCGTAGGCTGGGGGGACACAGCTTCGCTCACTCTCCCCAGCAAAGGGGGACCACCTCTCGGCAAAGGCATCTCACTCTCTTCTGCATGAGGGACAGCACGATAGATACACGGGGAAACAGAGCAGAAGGTGGGCAGCCCAGAAGAGCTCGTCTGCACTTCCAAGGCAAAGTGGGGCCGTTGACTTAATCACAGTGACAAAGTGAGAATGAGCATTTCTCTGTTCTCTACCATACTCCGTGATACGCCTTTCCCTGCATTAGGAGTTAATTCGGAAGTCCCTGGCAGTGTTTCTGATATCCAAACCTGGCATGGTGGCTGTCGGGCAGGAAGAGAGGGCCTGAGCCGAACAGGTGCTGGGCCTGGGGGGCAGGAGACACTGGCTCCAGCCCCAGCTCAACCAGCGCCTCGTTCTGCCTCTCGGGATTCAGCATCTCATCTATAAACAAAGGGTTGACACTGTCTCAGGACAGGATTCCCAACAAAAATGAAATGAGAGCCATGTAAAGAAAGTTTCCCAGTTGCCACATTTAAAACGGTAAACAAAGAAACAAACCAACAAACAAAAAACAAATACTAGAAACAGATTTTAAGAACAGATCTTACTTAATCTACTGTATTTAAAATACTAACATTTTGACATGTAATCAATATAGGAAGTAACATGATAGTTAATATTCTTTTACTAGACAAGCCTCAGCGTCTGATGTGCATTTGACCTACAGCACATCTCAACACAGACCAGCCTCCTCCCCAGTGCTCCTAGCATCAGTGACTGTGGCTACTCTATTGGACAGCAACTCCAGGGGTCCCACCAGTGGTCCTGGCTGAAAAGCAGGAGGAAGTGTCCACACTAACCCTAAAAGGATCTCTCTGAAACAAAGGCAGATTCACTTTTAAATGTCTGTAAACCGGCGGGCTGCCCCTCCCTCCCCCCTTGGCTACAAGACAATCCTCTTCCTTGCTGATCCCTTTCTGGATGTAGGGAAGAAACCTGGCACACAGCCAGGGTGGACTGGCCTACAGGGAAACTTACCTGCTGTCTGTCTTCAGTCCCATGACGTCCTCCTTCTCAAACGGGATGCAGAGGAGGGTGATCTTGTCCCCAGACTTGTCGGGGGCCCCATCCAGCTACTTGGACTTGGGCAAGATGAGGAGTAACTCTGTGAAGTCCTCGATCCTCTTCTCCACCACCCTGCAGTCCTCGTAGATTGAAGGCCACGTTGGTGAGCGACTGATCGGCTACCTCCCCATGCAGCACAAAGACAAAGAGCTGAGAGTCATTAAGCGTGGTGTCATTCAGCTCCTCTGCACATGGAGCTTCTCGAAGCCCTTGGCCGAGAGGCAGTCGGTAATGGTGACAAGGCCCACGACCTTGCAGTGGGTCTGGAAGTCGCTCCACCCATTCTCGGGTGCATAGTGGTGCCTGTACTGGATACAAAGTGCCCACTGGGAGCCGCACGGGCTGATCTGGCTCACCGAGGAGATTCGCTTATAGATGCAAAAGAAATTCTCCTCTGAGATGATCCCCACGGGTTGGACCACCATGGGAAGAGTCTCATAGTCCTCAGCACACTGCACGTAGTCAGGGATGCTGATGTTGCAGGCCCTGCCGAGAGGGGAGAGGAGATCGAGGTACATACTGTGCTGTGGGCTGTGGGCCCATCTGGGTTGCGGTGACCTGGTGTGTACCAGTCACAAGGCAAGGGAAGCCAAAGCAAATACGGGGATACAGTTTGTCCTCAGAGTCTGCACATGGCTACCGTAGCTCGGATCACGTTACCCAGCTTTTGGTCCAGGCTTCCTGCCCCTGCAGTGTAGGGTCATTTCTTGTTTTCTGTTTCCAAGCACCTAGCAAGGCCCTGATGGAAAATCACTGCTCAAAAATGCTGAATAAATAAATGAACAAAGGAACTGCTTTCCCCAACCCCCTTCAGCAGAATATAAAGAAATATAAAGATCAAAAGATCTGGATTTCTATCCAATTTATTTGAACTCCTAAGCTGCAGAATAATGGATAAGAAAACTCTCCTTGGGGAGGACGGTACAGTTCAGTGATAGAGCACAAGCTTAACATGTACGAGATCCTGGGGTCAAAGCCCAGTACCTCATTTTAAAAAATTAAACAAATAAATAAACCTAATTATCCTTCTCAAAAAAAAATTTTTAATTAAAAATTCAAAAAACACCTTGCAATTGACACATCATTGTAAACTTGAATAAACTTCAATTAAAAAAAAACTCCTTGACTTACAAGAATATATCTGGATTACACAAGTTTGCAAATGTAAAATGCCTAGGGTACCACCTTCATAAAAAGGAGGGACTGTACAAATTTACTATCGCTCCTTTATGAGCCATATTTCCTTTTGGGGGGATTATAACCTCTCAGAGTTAATTTTCTCAGATTAAAAAAAAAACATTACCTGATTCTCAGTACTGCTGAAGAATCAGATAACTCTAAGAAAGCATCTGACCCACAGAGGTTACTCAATAAATGTTTGTTGAATGAATGAATAAACAAACAAAGTGAATGCTGCTCCCTGCCACAGACCATCATAATGGTAATACCTGGAAATCCCAGGTCCACGTTCCACCCGACTCTACACTAACCCTGTGTGTTTCTCTAAGCCCCAGTTTAATCGTGAATAGAAATGAGGGCAATAACACAAACCTCAAATTGTTACTGAGTCAGTAATGAATTGTACCCCAACATTGCAAGATGGAACCATTAAGGAAAACTGGGCAAAGTGTCCATAGGCCCTTTTCATATAATCTCTTAGAATCACATGGGAATCTACATTACATCTCAAATAAAAAGTATAATTTTTTAAAGAGGTTATTGAGGTTAAGTGAGCTCACTGTCTCAAAAAATGAACACACAGTACAAATAGGACAATTCCCAGCCCATGAGATACACTCGGTTAACATTCCCACTGAACCCACTGGTCCCTTCAACTTCAGAGCACAAGGACGGGTCCTCGTGGCAATAGGCCACTGCACCTAAAGCTAAGAAAGCTAATGGTGCCCACTACCAAGAGCCCCTGTCACCACCCTTGTTCTAATTTTCTATTTGTAATTTTTTTTATTAAATAGAAACTCCCAATTGCATAGCCTTCACTGACCAGATATCATGATTGCAGCCCTTCAAAACCTGACCACAGAGATCATGATGGCAGCCCTTCTTGATGAAACAATAAAATGAAAAGCCATTTCCACAAGATCTCTGTGTAAATCTACTAGGGAACTTCATCCTGGACTGAGGAAGTGGACTGTGGAGGAGGGGGCAATCTCAGGCACGGAGAACTATGGGCCACCTGTCCCACGATGGACTTTAGACTCAACCCTCACCCTCCAGGAACTTCAAAATACACACCGACAGAGTGCTACGGACAAGATTTTTTTTTTAAACAAATCCCTGAATCCCTAGCAGGTCTTTTTTCTACCAAGACACAAATGACTTATGTGTATAATGTTTCAAAATAGCCCTAAAAATTTATCACCCCAACTTGACACATCAAGAAACAGAGGTAGAGAACTTTATCTCATTGTACAAGATTAGAAAGAGGCCATGTCAGACACCGTATTTAAATCGAAGCCCCTGCTCCAGTGCTCAAACTAGAAAGTGTGACATACAGCCCCTTTCCTGCCCTCTCCCTGCAATAAATCTCTGAAGAGTCTTTTCTGTGCCACCTGGAATCACAATCACATCAATTTTCCACAAAGAGCTATGTCACCCCTTGGAGGAATTAGCAAAATCTAAAGGGTTGGTTTGAGAGAAGAGATTTGCATTTTCTGTTTCTCAAAGGAAACATGGCTTTAAAAGAAACTGAAAAGCACTTATCTAGCCTGAGCCCTCATTGTGCAGAGAAAGAAACGGAGGCTCAGAAGAGATGAGGAAAGGGCCTTATTAACAAATATAGCCTCATTGCAGCACCAAGCCAGCACTGGGCACTTCTGGAGGAGGATCTGGGAGGCCCAGGAGAATGAGTGTTAGAAAAAGGAAAGAGAAGAAGCATATAAGGTCCTGTCTCTACACCACCATACCATGAAATTCCACCAAATTACCCAGTATGGGTGCACCAAATATTAAGGTGGACTAAACAGGTTATAGAAACCTGGAATTCTCAACCATAGTGGAAATTCCAACATTTACTGTGCTTTTTCCCCAGTTCAAGCATCAACTCAGTGGACGCTCCGTACCAGGGACTACGTGAGGCCTGGAGTTCTCCCAAATACAGATCTCTATTACCACGTGTGCAAACCACATAAAGGCCACCAGAAGAAAAGTGCCCACAGATAAGATGGAATTACTGAAACTGAAAACTGTCAACCAGCATATATTACTAGCAAAAGCGGTGCTGATAGAAATCGACTCATGGACATAGAAAGCAAACTGTGGTTAGCAGGCAGGAAAGGGAGGATTAATGGATACACATTAATAAATATAAAATAAATGACAAGGACCTACTATATAGCACAGGGAACTATATTCAATTTCTTGTAATGAGTTTCCCTAAAAACACTCTAAAACAAATGTATATACATATACATATGTTTATAACTGAATCTCTGCTATACACCTGAAACTAACATTGTAAATTGACTACACTTCAAAAAAAAATAATTTTATATAATAAGTAAAAATAAAATCAACGCCATTAAGAAAAAATAAAAGAACACTCTAATCCCCTTAGCTGTAGGTGGTGGAGAATTCTGGTTGCAAGCACCAACTCCGCTGGATCATTCCAGCACTGGCTGTCACTCTTTCTGACCCTCAACGAGTCACTTGGCTTCACTGAGGTTACTTTTCTTTTCTGTGAAGGCTACAGTTGCAACTAACAATGTATAGAATCTCATCATTCACAAGCCCAACAAATAGCGAGGACTTCCCATGGGCCAGGCTCTGGAGAGATGAAAATATAGGGTCCCAGATATATTCATGGGTAGAAGAATTTTATTCCATAAAGACATTAATTCTTCCTGTTTTCATAGGCAGATTCATTGCAATTCTGTTTAGAATTCCTACCAGATTTTTCATGAAATATAACAAGTTAGTTTATGGTCAGGAATAGCCAAGAAACTTCTTTAGAAACACCACTGGGGAGGGGTGGATAGATCATTCATGTCCACTGGTCTTTCTGAAGTGATGAAAACGTTCTGGAATAATAAAGGCTGCACAACTGTGAATATGCTAAAACCTGCTGAATTGTACCATTTAAATGGATGGACTTCATGGTGTGTGAACTATATCACAATAACGCTGTTATATGAAAAAATATTTCCTGACAATTATTTTTCTGTTTATACCACTAGTCTGCCTCACAATTTAAGAAAAACAAAAAACCAAAGCAAAACAAACTGTGCCAGGAGCTCTTTAGGACTGCAATGTCCCTGGGTCTCCAATGCCTCTGGTGGTGCTGTTCCTGTTAAAACACACTAGCTGGGCTGGGCTAGTTAGAGACTGTAACTATCTTTTTAAGATCTACGGTCTCACGTTTCACCCTGGGAGAGGGAAGGAAGGAGGATGTCACAGCCTCATACCTTCAGTTCATTTTTAAGTGAACCAAGCCTTGCTTTCAACACTGTAAACCCTCGCAATATAAAAACACGTGACATCAACAAGCACCGCCATCATAACACCTGAAAGTGTTCAAGGTACTTACCTGGGGCAGAAACACTAAGGGAAGAGACCGAAGCTCGCTCAGCACTGACACTCCCTTTTCCGGACTCCAACTGGAGAAGCTGGGCATTACAGCCTGAGGCTCCCAGCCCAGGGAGCAGCGCCCACGCCACTGATCTGGTCCTCGGGGAGCGGGAAAGGGAGAGGAGGGCAGCCCCGGGGTCGCGGGGCAGGGAAAGCAGAGGCGGTGGAAACCCTGTCTGCAGCCCCGCTCGGAGGCCAGCCCCAGCCCCAGCCGCCCGCCCCGGTCCGGGTCCGCAGACCCGGCCCGCCCGGGACACAGCCGGTCCAGGGGCGGGGACGGGCCGGCGGCCGAGGAGAGGCAGCCCGGGAGGAGAGGACTCGCGGGTGGGAGAGGGGAAGGGGACGCCAGCCGCGGACTGAGGGGAGCCCGGCTGGGTGAGAGGCGGCAGGGGCACACCTGGCCCTGGACAGGTGTGACCGAGGTGCCGGGGCAGGTGGCGCGGGCAAAGTGGTCTGGCCTGAGCAATTCAGCTGAACACAGGCTGACTGGCGCCCTGGGGGGCTGTGACAGGCGGACCGCCCTCCCGCAGCCTCCTGACCCCATTCCCGGGGGCCCCCCAACTTGCAATTCCACAGCCAGAGTCCCCGGCCCCAGGCAGGAGCCAAAGGCCTACCGGGCGACACAGCTGAGAAGTCTTTGGGCAGATCCCTGGCTTGGAGATGGAGCTTCCAACCAGCAGACCAGATAGCACCGACTGCGCATGCGCAGGAGGGCCAGCGATCGGCTCTTGGTTCTGTGAGAGAAGGTGGGACAGCGAGGGAGGGAGAAGATGAGAGCGGGTGGAGAGGAGGGTAAAAGTGGGGGGAGACAGATGGACAGGAGGAGCAGAGAGAAGGGAGGAATCTGGAGAGGGGAGGGTCGTAGCGGAGTTGGAGAGAAAAAGCTTTACCTCTGGGGCACCCCGAAGGAGGCAGCAAACCTGCCTCTGTACCCTTCTGTAACCCTTCAATGCCCGCAGCTCAAGTTTTACCTCCCTGATCCAGCCCTCCATCCGATGCTTCTGCAGAACAGCTACGGGTATCACACCCGTTGCCCCCACGGGGAGGTAGGTTTCCTTTTGCTCTGGGAACCAAGCACCCGCAGGTGTTGTCACTCAGAACTACCTTGGGAAGAGTACATATTCCCCTTTTACACGCTGGGAAACAGGCAGGCACGATCTCTGCCTTAGCTCCACTGTCCCCGGTGTTGGGCTGGCGGGGAGCGGGGTGGTACAAGATCAGAGCCCCAGACAGAGCAGACTGCCTGAGTGTTGGTGCAGAGTCCCCATCCCTCCTGGATAAACCACACCCCACCCTAGTGGAAACATCAAGGGCTCACAGTAGTTCCCTGGGTGTGGGAGAGCTGTCCTCATGTGAAGGAAAAGTCCAGCTGGGCTAACAAGCTAAGTCACAAATCTAAGTGTGATAAGTGTCAGTTTACTGATCTAAATTCTGCTGGGTTAACTCGTAAATCTGAAGTTTATTGTCAGTTTATTGGGCTTACAACCTAACTCGTAAATCCAAGCTCAACAAGTGTCAGTAACTTGATCTATTACAAATTGATAAGCTCCAGTGTACTGATTCCTTGCTTTTTGTTGTTTGAGCCTTATTGGCTAATACCCCCTTACTTGTAATTAAGCCTTTAAAACCTCATGTGCACGTCTTGGAGGTGCTCAGAACTTCGGAGCAGAAGCCCCTCTGAGCCCGCCGGCATAATAATTCTGAGTACTCCAACACTGCGATTCGTGCTTGTTTCTTGGCTGGCCTGTTTCCATAACACTCAGCTCCAGTGCCCAGCTTTCAAGGTAGATAGGAGTGTTACCATGTCCAAATTCATTCTCCTCAGTGCAGAACAGGCCAGTAAGTTGGGAGACCAGATGTTGGGGCATGGAATAGCAAGTTTCTGTAGACTTAGATGGCAAACTAATGTCCTGGAAAACCATCTCCCCAAGTCACAATTCAGGATCCTTTCCTACGTGCTTGGTTGTTACAAACTTCTTAGTGTAGGAATCCCTTCTTGTTAGAATCCTTTGTTCTTGCAGCTATCTGCCTGGGTCAGATACCTGTCAACCTCCAACAAAACAAACTTTATTTTCTCTTCTGCAATTTGTTATCTTTTAATGAATGAAAAAGTGTTAAATATTCTTAAAGGTCAGAGCCTTCAGAATAGGCTCTTCTGTATATTTCAGGCTCTAGGCAACATTGTTTTAGAAGCAAAATGAAGCCTAGGAGACAGAGCATAGGGTTAAATTCAAAGGAACAGATCTAATATGGGGTCAGATTTGTTCTGTTTTATTACCCGGGCAGAAGCCACTTGAGGATTTAAATCACTTTAAGTTAAAAATAAGTAAAAGTTTAAAGGAATTTACACACATAGGTGGGAATGTGCAAAGCATACCTGGAAAAGCACCCAAAGGATAGTAAACAGTGGCATCTCCAGAGAGGGCTGAAAGAACAGAGGATGAGGGAAAACTTCTTTCACTTGTGTATTTTGTGCTCTATTTGAGTTTTTTTTTTTTTTAACCATTTGCTTGTATTTCTTTTTCAGTTAGAAAAATGTGTAATGGAGCAAAGGAGTATCTAGCTTAGCAAATACAGTAGCCATGGAATCACTGAGTCATCACTTTTGATTTAAGCCAGAAAGCATTTATTGACTCTCCACAATGTGCTCATTCCTGTTTTAAGACTTTTATTATTATTATTATTATTATTATTATTATTACTATTACTATTACTATTATTACTTTTATTTTATGAAATAATAACATGGTATACCTCACCCCTGCCCATGGCTGGTGGAAAACCAACTGGGTTTTTATTGAGTTGTTTTCCAAGGAGAAGAGATGAGTTATAAACAGAACACATCTTCAGGGCAAAACAGGCAGAGTGCTTTTCCAGCAGGCCAGATAGCTATGAAGGGTTTTCAACAGAGGCGCCCAGAAGCTGAGAGAGAAAGCCTCCAGGACACTACAAAAAGCTGCCCAATCTGCCTTCTCCATGGCACTACTGAACTAGGAAAGAACAAATCTGTCTCCATATTTGATCTGTTCCTTTGATTTTAACAAAGACAAGTTAATATACTCTGGTCTTTTCATGGGTTATGATGTCATAGAGGAGATGGACAGGTCAACAAGGAATCACTCTGCCGTGATCACGGAGCCGGGGAAAGGGATGGGCTGCAAGATGTATGATGCAGCCGCAACTGTGCCCATACTTCTAGGCAGGTATCCAAAGTCGCTTCGACAAGGTGTCAAACATTTGGGCCCACGTCCTCATCAACAGACATGTATTAAAGAGAAATGGAAACATATAAAAGGCCAATACCCTTGCTGAGTACACCGTCCAAAGTGCAAAGTCTCAGTTTGACAACTGGCCATCTCGGTTCCCTGGGATTTATTCTTGGAGAACCTTAAAAACCACTCCTCTCTCCTCAAGAAGTGCTGCATATTTGTCCTATCTTTGGCTCAGGGATGGAGCACGTTCAAGTGAACTTTAATGTCTGCACAGATTTGTCTGTCTTTCTCCGGGTTCACTTGTCCATTCCAAAGAGCCCTGAGCTAAGTCCATCCTCCGTAAGATCAATTCCCTCCAGTGACAGCTCATTGAGCCAGCAATTAAAAGCCAGCAGAACAAGACCGTCCTCAGCTAAAAAGTTCACCCACCCTTCACTGTTTTCTTAATCTCTTCTCCTGGCTAATTGCAAAAGACTAACACCTCCCTCCACCAAGCTAACCAACTATGTCATTTTGTCTCCCCAAAGAGAAAGTAAGGTCCATAAAAGAGGAGACAACTGCATAGTCACCTCTGAATTCCTAGCATATAGTAATGTCAATAAATAGAACTATGATTATTGCTACTTTCCTTTAAAAGCTTTCTGGTTATTTGAATGAGACCTTGGAAGAGAGGTGTTTGCTGTCCAGTATCTTGATCCACAAGACTCTGGAGGCCTTTTTCGGAATGGCTGTTCACTGATTCATTCAAAACACAACTTATCAATCAAGGAGAAGCTGTGATTTTCTGCCAGGAGTTTGTGGTCACTCTCATGCCAGAACAGCTTTAACCTATATCCTTACTTTGGATTTGTTATTTTTCCCCTCTTCCAACAAAATTGAGTTTCCTTACTTTCTTGCCTTGAGGAATTTTTTTTCCAATTTCACCCTTTAGTAAACCAAGATTCTCGGGATGGGCTTGGCCCATAATACGATCACCCATCCAACTCCTATTGTGAGAGGCCTGGGGCTCACCCCCTGCCCTCCTGTCAAGGCAACTGAAAATCAGTTTAGGAGCCAACCAGCACCCCAGGGCTTCTAAGGCTCGTGTATCTCCCAGAACCCCTGCTTTCTCGTTTGTCTTGGCTTCTGAAAATTTCCCCTCACTTTGACTATTAGTTGTGCAGCTTGAAAGATGAAGAAGGAAGGTTTTATTTCTTAATCAGCATTTTAAAGAACTTGTGTAATGAAGGTTTCCACGAGTTTCTAGAACCCTCCATTGCTGAGACAGAAAACACACTAGACATTTTCTAAATTTAGCTCTCATGGGCATTTTTTCTTTGCTTGTTTTCTTAACTGTTAACAGACATTTTTTAATTAAAAAAAAATAAGGCCCCAAATAGGATAGAACATTGAAAGGGCAAACAAAATTAAAGGGCAAAGACAGAAAAATGATAACTACTCTACAAAGTTAATAAAATACATACACTATGTATCAGAACAGCAATTCTCAGTAACAGCTAATTGAAACATGACGATGAGGTAAAATTTCTCTCCTGTCAGGACATGGCCAACAGAAAATACAATTAAACCAACAAACTAATATCTTAAGTCTGGTGAGGTACAGAAGCCTACAAGCTAAATGTGTCTTCTTCTGGAAAAGATGGAGACTCATCAGCTATTTTCTGTGGAGCCTGAGCCCACGGGGAGGACGGTGAAGTGAGCTCTGTAAGTACCCAGTTAGCAACGTGATTGATGAATAAATAGACGTGAGCTTTGATGACAGAGGTGATACTAATATTCATTTCTCCTGTAAAGTATGATTTCAAGTTCAGTGATCAATACTTCGGCGTCCTCAAGTGTTGAGATTATAGGAAAATGCACAGCCTGGGCCCAGACTTCCTCTTTCAGCTCGTGACAATGCACTTAGATGTCTCAAGGTCACCTCCAACTCCACCTGCAAAGAGTTGACTTCATGGTGCTCCTCCCATAGCCATCCCGCCCAGGGCACCTGGTCGGGGGGTAAGATCTCCCTGCCTCTCCCAACTCAGTCCCATCACTCACAGATGTGAATGGACTCCTCCTTCAGGGCCCAGATATCCTCAGTCACCAAGTCCCAATACCCTCACCTGACCTACCTGGTACTCACTGGCACTCACTCAGCACTGACACTGTGCTGGAGACCGCGCTGCATACTGTGCACACGTCATCTCACTGGATCTCCACAACAGTCCTGGGAATTGGGTATATCACTGCTTCAATTGATTAGATAAATTGTTTCACTTCCTTGAGTGCGTCATCCAAAGTGACACGGCTGCTGAGCCACAAGCCTGGGCCTGAAAACCACTTGAAAATTGAACACTGCTACACCTCGCAGCCACTCTACTATGACTCATCACATCATCTCCTGCCGAGCCTTCTAAATGTTTCCAAGCATTCTATGAGACAAAAGTGAACTACGAGAGCACCCCACTCCCCTACTTAAAATCTGTCAATGACAGTCCACTGCCCTTAGGAGAAAGCCCCACCTGGCCTGAGCACAGCCCAACGGCTCAGCATCCGCATTCCCTGCGCGGCCGCGCCGCCTCACCCACCACGCAGCTCTACCCGTGCCGTGTCCAGGACAGGGATGCTGACTCCGTACAACCAAGGGCTTGTCTCACTCGAACAATGAACACCTTCTTCAGTGTTCATCTTCTTCATTGCTGACACTCAGAAAAATGTTTTCTCAGGATGAATCAATATCTTTTTCCTTACAACTTCCTATCATTGATAATGAGCCCCCACCAAAAGAGAGAAGACCTAATTCTCAGTCTCCTTATCAGTAAAGTGAGAATAACAGGGAAATATGTGAGGTTTTAAGAGAAATAATATTCATGTGAGGCTGAGGGACAATTCCATCATACAGTAAGCACTCAATATGTGCTTACTTAATATTAATAAGAATATATTGCATTCTAGCAACTTTCAATCAATGTTTTATGACTTTGTCCAACAGACAACTGACAAAATTTTAGACGAACCCCTTTGAGCAGATCAGCACAAGGGTACTAGGAGAGGTAAGCGCGGACTCCAGTTACAGCTGCAGCCACCCAGCAGTACGGGGCGGGGACAGTTTGCTCAAACTCTTACATGTTGCTGAGCATTTAGTTGTCGTTATTGAATAAAGACAGGTGTTCTTTAGTCAAAGCTCCTGAAACATAAATCTTCAAAGATTGATGCAAATTAGGTTTCAAGTACAACATTCTAACTAGAAATTGTTTGAAAACTTTAGTCTTAGCTACTCCGCACATCAAAAGGGAATGTTCTTAATGTATCTGACTAAATACAACGAAAGGGTTGCTTAAAAGAAATTAAGAAGAAGCCATCCTGAATAAGCTCTCAGTATCATCTGCAAAAACCCCACCCAAGGGTCTCATTTCTCACTTCCATATAGGGGTTCAGGTAGCTTAACTTGGGTCTTGGTTTCTTATAACACGGTGCGGGGAATAGTTGTGGATAGATATATGTAGCAAGTATATAGCTAGGGTATTTGCTGTGAAGGGATTCTAGAAATAAGAAGATTGATAATATAGTCCCACCCATAAGAAACTCAGCCTTTCCATTTACAACAGCATTAAAAACAAAATGAGAGATTCATTTAACAAAAATTTACAAGATACGTACATTGAAATATTTGAAGTATCACCAAAATAAATTTTAAAAGATCTACATATATGGAAGACATCCCAATTTCATGGAATCATAGACAATATTATTAAAAATGTTAGGACTCCTCAAAGTGATCTACATATTCAGTGGAATTCCTATCAAATTTCCAGCTGACTTCTTTGTAAAAATTGAAAAACTGATCCCAAAATTCATATGGACGTTCAAGGTGCAAAGGGCAGCCAAAACAACCATGAAAAAGAAGAGTAAGTTGGAGGACTCACTTTAAAGGGTAATAAAATGCAATAGTACTAAGTCAGTATGGTACTGGAATAAGTTTGGATAAATAAATCTATGAGACACAATAAAAACCCAAGGGGAAAAAACTTACATTTACAGAGAGTTTTCCACAAGGGGGCCAACAACACTCCATTAAAGAATAGTCTATTCAACAAATGGTGCAGGGACAGCTGGGTATCTGCAGGCAAAAGAATCAATCTGGAATCTGAACACCCATATTTTATATAACAAACAAAAATTAATTCAAAATAGAACACAGGCAGAAATGTAAAAGTTAAACCTATAAACTTTCTGAAAGAAGACACAGCATAAATATTTGTGGTCCTAGGATAGGCTTTGGTTTCCTAGATACAATACCAAGAGCACAAGTGATAGAAGAAAAAAGCAGATAAACTGGACTTCATCAAAATTAAAACCCTTTTCTTATAAAGGACATCGTCAAGAAAGTGAAATGACAGGGGAAATGGGTATTTCAAGTCAGAGAGTGTGTGCTTAGCAAGAAAAATAAAATAAATCAATACATCTAATTATCACCCCTGTAAAGAAATTGTTTTAAAGTTTAAAAAAAATATAGTGAAAGGACAATGTGCAGAATAGAAGAAAAATTTTGCAAAGCATGTATCTACTAAGAGAGCAGCATCCAGGATATATACCAAATGCTTACAACTGAACAATACAAGAAAATAGACCCAAATTTTAAATTAACCACGAATTTAAATAGATATACAAATGGCCAATAAGCATATGAAATGATGCTCAGCATCACTAGCCAAATCAAAATTAAAATGAGATCTCATTTTACACCCACTAGGATGGTTATAACCAAAACACGGACAATAACAAATGTCATTCAGGAGGCAGAGAAACCTCATTTGCGGCCAGAGGAAAGGGACAATGGTGCAGCTTCTTTGGAGAAGTCTGGTATTTCCTCAAAAGCTTAGAGTTATATGGTTCAGCAATTCCACTCCTACATATAGAGTCATCCATCAGTATCCTCGGGGGGTTGGTTTCAGGAACCCCACACCCTGGAAACCATAATCCAAGGATGTTTGAGTCCCTTTACAATCAGCCATCTGGATCCATGTAGTGGAAACTACAGGTATGGCGGGCCAAATGTACAGCCAACAGAATGAAAACAAATTCTCATAAAAAATTTCACATCAATATTCATAGCAGTATCATTCAGAGTAGCCAAAAGTTACTAACAATATCCATCCATCAATGAACGGATAAACAAAATTACCAAGAATAGGCCCACAAACTTTTAGTCATTGAAACTTTGCCAAAGGAGGTGAGAACATACAATGGAGTAAAGGAAGCCTCTTCAGCAAATGGTGTAGGGAAAACTGAATAGCTGTATGTAAATCATTGAAGTTAGACTACTCCCTCACAGCATACACAAATATGAATTCAAAATGTGTTAAAGACTTAACCATGCAGACAAGACACTATAAACCTCTTAGAAGCAACCATAGGCAAAACATCTGACATACATCTATGTAATGTTCTCCTAGAGCAGTCTACTCAAGCAATAGAAAATCAAACAAAAATATACAAGTGGGATCAAATTAAACTTACAAACTTTTTCACAGCTAAGGAAAGAGTAAGCAAAACAAAAAGACAACCAACCTATGGAATGGGAGAAAATATTTGCAATAAATGAAACTGATAGGGGCTTAATTCCCAGAATATGTAAACAGCTTTTACACTTAATAAGAAAGAAAAACAAACAATTCAATTCAAAAATGGGCAGAAGTCCTAAAGAAACATTTCTCCAATGAAGACGTACAAATGGCCAGTAGGCACATGAAAAAATGTTCAATATCATTCTCAGAGAAATACAAATCAAAACTGCAATCAAGTATCACCTCTAACCAGTCAGAATAGCCATCATTCAGAAGTTCACAGACAACAAATACTGGAGAGGCTGCGGAGAATTGTGAACACTCCTACACTGTGGTGGGAATGCAGTTTGGTGGAGCCATTGTGGAAAACTGTATAGAGGTTCCTCTAAAGGCAAAAAATTGACCTCCCATATGAACCAGCAATCCCACACCTGGGCATATATCTAGAAGGAACCCTAATTCAAAAAGACGCCTACACCCCAATATTCACAGCAGCACTATTTACAATAGCAAGATATGGAAACAACCTAAATGTCCACTGACAGATGACTGGATAAAGAGGATGTAGCATATTTGTCCAATAGACTATTATTCAGACATAAAATAATAATAAAATAATGCCATTTGTAGCAACATCAATGGACATGGAGAATGTCATTCTAAGTGAAGTAAGCCAGAAAGAGAAAGAAAAATACCATATGAGATCGCTCACATGTGGAATCTTAAAAAAAAAAAAAGAAACAAAAAGATAAACTTATCTACAGAACAGAAACAGACACAGAGTCATAGAAACCAAACAATGGTTACCAGATGGGAGAGGGTGTGGGAAGGAATAAATTGGGAGTTCAAGATTTGCAGATACTGAGTATGTAAAGAATAAACAGCAAGTTTATACTGTATAGCACAGGAGAATATATTTAATATCTTATAGTAACGTATGATTAAAAAGAGTATGAAAATGAATACATGTATGTTCCTATTTAACTGAAGTGTTTGTGCTGTACACAAGAAACTGACACAACATTATAAACTGACTAGACTTCAATGAAAACATATTTAAATAGACCAAAAACGAAAACAAAGAAAAAAAATACTATCAAACAAAAAGAATAAAGTACTGATTCAGGCTACAATATGGAAGAACCTCGAAACGTTATGCTAAAATAAGCCAGACACAAAAAGCCAAATAATGACCTTTAAGGTGAACTGTATCTAAGCGTTTATTGTACTACTCCTGTAAATTTTCTGGAGGTTTGAAATCTATCAATATCAAAATAAAATGTATTATACTTTAAAAACTTAAAACGCTTCCTCACAGGAGGGCTTTAATTATTAAATGCAGAAACGCACGTAAACCTCTTGGAACAACAATTTTCACGTCCACACACAATCACTGCTGTCACTGCCACTCAGAGGGTGGTGCCAGCGCTGATGAGAGCTGCCTCCACTCGCTCCCCTGCAGACAGTAGTGAGGGCCTGAGCTCTGACAGGCAGGGTGAGCGTGAACCTGGGTCATACACAGCCACGTCCCAGACTCTGCGTTACCCAAATTTCTTATACAAACTGCAACATGTAATGTAAATACGCTAGAGGGATATATCATACAACACAGGGAATACAGCAATGTTTTAGAGTAACCATAAATGGAGCATCTATTGCACACCTGAAACTACTATCATATTTTAACTCAGCTATAACTTTATAAAAAATTAAAAAATAATTTTAAAATGTTGTCACTTTAATATTCAATTCGGTTTTTAAGTAACTACTAAACAGCTTAGAAAATGTAAAAGCATTTTATTGTGCTGTTGGTTTACATATTTATTTACATTCAGACTCTTGCATAAAGAGAATTTAAACAATTTTTTTAAACACAGCTTAACAACCAAAACAACAAAAAGGCAAAACTGAGAGTGAAGAGAAAATTTAGATTCAATAGTTAAATGAAACCTTGGGGAGATAAACTCATAAAAATGGATTCCATGAAGTCAGGGCAAATGTTAAAGGTAGACTAGGAATTCAGCTGTAAGATTCTTGGCAGCTAAAGTAAAAAGAAAAAGATGATGGGGCTGGAGGTAGAGCTTGTGCTTAGCGTGCAAGGGGTGCTGGATTTAAGCCCCAGGGCCTCCACTAACAGATAAATACATCTAATTAACTCCCCGCCAAAACAGCCCCAAAGAAAAGAAAAAGAGAAATTTCTTTCCCAAAAAACCCTGATATTAAATTTGGATTAAATACTTAAAAAAAGTAAAAAAGAAAAATAGAAAAGATAAGTGACACTGTGAAGAAAAAGCCCAGCTGGTCTAACAAGCTAAGTCACAAATCTAAGTGTGATAAGTGTCGGTTTACTGATCTAAGTTTTGCTGGGCTACCTGGTAAACCTGAAGTTTAGTGTCAGTTTACTGGGTTAATAAGCTTACTGGTAAATCCAAGGTCAACAATTGTCAATAACGTGATCTGTTCCAAGTTGATAAGCTTCAGTGTACTGATTCGTTCCTTTTTGTTGTTTGAGCCTTATTGGCTAAGAGCACCATACTTGTAATTAACCCTATAAAACTTCATGTGCAGGTCTTGGAGGTGCTCAGAGCTTCAGAACAGAAGCCCGTCTGAGCCCGCCAGCGTAATAAATCTCAGTACTCCCACCCTCTGAGTGGTGCCTCTTTCTTGGCTGGCCTGTTGTTTCCATAACAACACAAGCAATAATGCCCGTGAGATAAATCTGCGGTAGCTGCTGTCAGGTCCCCATGTCTCATGTGGGAAAATCTGAAACATCCTTCTCACCACTCAGAGTCATCATAAGCCCACCCCACCCATCCTGCTGTTAAATGCAGGAGCACAGGCAGGGCCCGGCCTTTGCTGTCTCTGTGTCAACACAGTGAGACAGGATGGAAGGGGGCAGAGCACAGCCATTTAAGTAAGGCCACAGCATTTAACACCAAAATGGTGAAGAATTCAACCCCCAATAGGCCTTGAGGCTCAGGATGAAGAGATTTAACTTCTAGCAGAGCTTGAGATTCAGTAAACACCCATTGTAATAGTAACATGGTGAATAACATGCCCCAGGCACCATGGCAGTCCAAAGGCTAGCCACAAAATGTCACAGGGTGGGAAATGGCCAACTCCCTGGGAATCCCAACCCCTTGCTCTAAGGCTGGTCCTTCTACTTATTAGCATATGAAACCACCAAGCCCAAGAAAACAAGCAACACAGCGTCACCTCGCGGTCACCACTCTCTCACCCTCTTCGGAGAAGACCCACAATCTGTCTGTGGAGTGTGTACCTACTTTTAATCTGTGCATCAAACCCCCACACCTCGTGACGTTTCTCTTGCATTTCAATGTATCTCTCTGAATAAATCTACCTTTAATCAACACTGGCTTGCTCTTGAATTTTTTACTGCACGAAGCCAAGGAACAAAATCCGATTGGGCACATCTCAGGGGCTCAACCAAAGCATGGGACACAGCCCTTCTCATGCCCCACGTTTTTTATTCTTGTATCAACAGGACTGGGCTGTGAAGGGAAGTCTGAAGCCCCAGCTAAGGGACAGAAGCAGCCTCCAGAGCTCCAACTGGCGGCCAGCCTCTCCCCCAACATGGGCCTTGGCGTCTGCCCGTTTCTCTGTGTTTCTCTGTTGTGCTGACTCCCCAGCTTGACAGCGTACTCCTAGGCCTGTCCCCACAAAACCCTTCTCTCCAAAATACAAGCACATCATGTCACAATCCTCTTGTTCAACCAGTAAATGTTCAGCCCACTTTTTTCCTCCCCAATAAAGTATCCAACTGTCCTCCCTCCCATCTCACCACTTCTTTCTTTGTGAGAAATCTGCACTCGCCAAACTCCATCCTGAACGAAGGTGCCTTGCTGGTTGGGACCAGGATGTTTCTTTCTCACACAGCTTGCGTCCTTGCACTTTCCCCTTGTTACCTTAAAAAAGCCTTTCCTGAGTCACCCACCCCTCTGATTCTGAACTTCACAAAGTGCTGAGTTTGCAGTCACTGTGTGCATACCTCCCAGGTTTTGACTAGGTTTCCTACGCAAGATCTTCATTAAGGAGCTGCATCAAGAAATTTAAAGAGGCTATTCTTACTTCTGAGCGGAGGAGCCTGCAAAAAACTAAATGGCTTTGAAGAGAGAGTTAATCAGGGACAGAGAATTCGCAGGTCCTAGTCAAAAGTGTCATGAGGCAAAATGTTCCTCAAAGGCTCAGAGTGGCTCCTGGACACGGAGTCGGCAGGGAGGAGGTGACAGACATTGAGTGGGGTGAGTGATACAGGGCACACTCCCCCAGCTGGGGAAGAATAGGTTTTTTTCTAGTTTTCCAAACAATTTCTTACTACCTTTTTCTCTTATTGTCACATACTATTTCCTACGAATTAAGCATATCAATGTCAGTCATTTGGGCCACTTGGGAGAAGCTACACGATGCCATTCACAAGGCTGGGCATGACAGCCACACCAGTCTAGGTTGAAAGACCAGTGGGGGTATTTCCATGATATAAAAGGGCATGCAGCAAACTCCGCAGCTTCAATGACCTCATCTCAAAGGTGGGGCCAATAAAACTACCAAGTAAAGTGCGTGGTGATTATGGCCGACATCTGTTTACTAGGTAATTGCCCGAGACAGCTGCCGCTTAATGAGGAATGAGTACGAACATTGAGGCCCTGTCTACCTGGCCACACGTGCCCTGCCTTCCTGCCTTGGTGCAGCAGCAGAGCTTGTTTAGCTGAGATGAACGCCCCCAGAGTAGCCCCGAAGGGAAAGTTCCCAGCTCTACACAGCGAGGCCTGTTCCTTCCTTTCTCAGAGCTGATCACAGTTTGCTGTCGTCTCTTTTTATGTTTATCCCTTTTGTAACTGCCTTTCCTCCAGAGTTTTTCCTCAAGCAGCACAGGGCCAGGTGTGTCTTGCGGCCTGCCGGATATTCTGGGCTGTGAAACAGCCGATCCCACATCTGGCTCTGGTGCTGAACGGAGAGGGCAGAAGGCCCAGGGGACCATGCTGAACCGAGGCCCCTGAACCCAATATTATGGTCTGACTTTGGGCAAATTACACAGTCTTCTTTACCCTGAGATTCCTCATCTGTCCATGAAAATAACTGTCCATGGCACACAGATTTACAAGGATTAAAGTAAATCACCGAATTCACAACCTAGCCAAGGGGCTACCAGTGCATCCTCAACAGACAAATACAGCCTTTACGGCTCTGACACAGGCCAAGCGTCGTGGCCGCACAAATTGTACACTGCTAAGTTCCAGTGTTTTAAGTGCTTCATGAGTGCTATAATACTCTTTAGAACATACAAAATTCCCAGGAAGAAACGAATATTATCATGCCCATTTCACAGATTCTCCAACAGGTTAAGAGAGTTTACATTCTAGACCAAGGCCCAATGGTGAGGAAATGGCGATTTAAACCAGAATCTGGGCCCAGGCCTTCGCTCCATCTCTATCCCATCCACCTGACCACTTTCCTATGAATTCCACCTGTCCAATACCGAAGTTTGAAGCCGACCAGCTCTTAAATGCAATGTGTGCCACCATTTGTCAATGTTGGTTAATAACCATAAACACTTCTCAGAAAGCACTTCAGAAAGAAAAGTTGGACTCACGTCCCTGCCCACAAAGAAGAGGAATTCTGCCTTGCCTTCTCCTGTAACGTGCAGAAACCCTTCCCATTCACCACTGAATCCTTTTGTATGCTTCCTCCGTGTTTACGTTTGCACACGTCTTATTAAAGTAAAAGGTACCTGTAGAAATTCCATCTCGGTTCCTTTCCAAGTTTCCAGATTATCCATAATCAGTGTAATATCATAATTTCCTGTGAACAAAAATGCTACAATGTGAATGAAAATACTGCAACCATGTCACTAAACAAAGAATGCTGAAACCAAGTCATCAGCACTGCCGCCACCCCACAGGGAAGACAGGCCTGCAGCCACTCACAATGGTGCCCTCTGAGCAGACTCAGAATAAGAAAGGACAGATTACTGGCCTTAGATAGCTAGGTGCTTGTCTAAAGAATATATTCAGTGAGCCCAAATGTTTGCTTCCTCCCATATATTGAAAAGCACTAAATTCTTGAACTTGAGATAACTGGCTTTCTTTAGATAACAAGCAATCTTTTATTGTTCCAACTACCTGGTCTCTGTTGTAAAGCTCCTATATATCCTAGCTCTTCTCAACCTCTTCTGAGCAGTCCGTCAGAGTGATCTGAGTGGCTGTCATCCCGGCTAGAGTCCTCCCACCAAATAAAACTTAACTATAAACTTTTAGGCTGAACATGTATTTCAGTCAACAGTTTTGACCACCATGAAGGGACCCAGAGCAGACTTCTCTCCACCTGGACTCTCCGAGTAACCGGAGCCTTGGTACCATCAGTGGCCCTTTGTGCCCATCTGCCTCCTCGGGGAGTCCAGATGAATTTGAGTGAGTCTGTCCTGGTTCTCGGATCTCCCATATTGATTGATGGTCCTGAGTTTTATTTGGCAGTGTATCCAGGTACCTGGCCCCCCAGTTGAAAGAGAGTGGGGGGAATTACCCACCCAGTGGAGACATGCTGGGTGGGGCCTTGTTGAAAGGTAACAGGAAATACCCACCTTGAAGAGACGCCCGATGTGGAGCTGGTGGAAATATACCTGGAAAATACTCACCCAGTGGAGACGTCCTGAGTGGGTCCAAGCTGAAAGACACTGGGGTCAGGACTGGGTGTTTAGGTAAGAGGCTGGTCTAATGCTTTCTTCAATTTGGTTACCTGCATTGAATTTTTCAGGATAAAAGTAAAAGTCTTATGAACAACCTTTCAATTCCAAAAATGGGACCCTCTTCCTGGCTGATAACAGCTTTCTTGGGTGAGAAAGAAACTTGAAGGAGTGGTAGAGGCAAAGACATCATGCCACAGAGTTGTCCCTATGGGAAATCTTACTAGCAATTTTATTATGACAACCTGGCCTTAGAATGGGGCATAGAACTTTCAAAAAAAAAAAAGAAAAGGAATGAAAAGAAAAAGAAATAACAGATTGCCAGCCTCCAACTATTATCACAGCCAGGTTTATATACGTAGAAAACTTATAACTTTAATTGGGAACTAGAAAAAAAAATCTCACTCTGAAAGTAACTAACCAGGCCTGATAAAAACATTTTTTGGAATTCTGAACTCATAAAAACAAAATCCCCTTTAGGGGGAACTTGGATTTCTCTTCCTGTGTCCTTGTAATATAAACGTTTTATATTTCTCTGGGTATTTTATGTGTGTGTATGTATGTATGTATGTGTTTCCTTTTTTTTAAAGGAAATCTTGGACTCTGTCATGCAAAAGGTACAAGTATTGTGCACATATGGTGGCCATGCAAGTAAATTGGGATTCTCAACAATCCTTTGATTGTACCATTTTTCAGACATTTTGCCATCTTAACCTTTTATGCATCAGCCTGGACAACAAAGGCCTTTAGCTTTTGCAGAGTAAACTTTTGAATTTTATTTAGGCAATATCCCCACCCTCATGTGGAAAATCCTCTTCATCTTTTTGGTTTAGAGATATATATATATAAATTAATGGCCATATGATGGATCCTTTAATTTGGAAAAACTTTTAAATTGGTGAAAGTTGAAAGAGCTCTCAATATAAACAGCTGTTTTCTTGGTACCTATTAAAATCAAGTTTAAAGATAGAAAAATATATCTAATGGTTAACCTAAGAACTTAGTTAAAAAAAAAAAAACTGGTTTGAAAAGCTACATTTGTGTTTTTCCTTTCCCATCAATGGTTTTAGGGATGCTAATAAAAACTTTGAACAATTAATGTTAATTATGTTGAATAACTGGAAAATAGATTGTAAAACTTTTGATTTTTTCTTAATAATAAAAAAAAAAGGTAAGGGGCTTATCCCAAATGGATAATTATTTTTATATTGTTATTTTGAATGAGATAAATAAAATGGACAATTTTGGATTTAGATGCATGATTTTGATACTACACTACGTAAAGTTAAAAAAAAGGCCAAAGAGATCACCTACTGCCCCCCAACATTCAAGTTCAAACAAGTCTGTTTTATTTACCACAGTTTAATATGTATGTATGTATAGGGCTAAAATATACATATATATATATATATATATATTTATATACTGAGATACTTCATCAATGATTGGGACAACAGACCAATTAATCATATTAAAAATTGGGAAGGGTGTAAGCTCTTTGGCTCAAACTTGGGGATCCCAGAGAGTTTTCTATAAAATTAGATACAATGCACAAAAACAAACAAAAGAAAGGCTTCTGGCACTCCTTCTAGAAATAAAAATTATTCATTAAACCTAATAAATATTAAAATTAAAGGTATAAGTTTTAATAAATTTGAGGTAAAAGTTTCTAAAATTGGTATATTTAAATCAGATTTATATAAACCTTTTACTTAATTATGTTGTGGGATAAATATGTTTCAATGGAAAACCGATTCACCTTTTTGGTATTATAAGGCTGGGCACATGTCTGTCCCTCTGAAAATATTGAGTGTACAAAGTAAAGGAAACCAATAGAGTTACATGAGCCGTCCAATATAACGTAAAACTTAAAACTAGTATTCAGTGGCTAATAAAAAATATAATAAGAGTTTTACCCTGAGTTTAACTTATAACAAGGGAAAGAGAACTTACTTAATGCCTTATGCAAGCTTTGGAAGACAAGATAAAGTAAACTTTAAAGTTTTAATACATGGAATTCTTTGTTTACAGCTCTTCACACTGATACAAAAAAGCAAATTAAGGAGATGCAATTGGGACTGGGTGACAGAGCAGTTCTCTGGAGAACTGGACGCGTGTGTCTTTGTCTTGCATATCAGAAATGTAAATACAGCAGTGACCTAGGGGTGAGCCTAATTAGCTCAACGAGATAAAACTTTAGGCCAAAGAAATTTTTTGCATTTTAAAACTGAGAACTCTGACGGGTCCTTCATACATTGTCAAGAAATCTTTAATGTCTCTTTCATACATAGTAAGCCTTAGTGATCTGAGCAAGCAAATTCAGCTTACTCCAACTATTATTATCCCTATCTCATAGGTAAGTTTTAAAGTGAAGGTATGAGATCTCTAGCTTTTGTCTCTTTATAAGTCGGCGTACACATTATATATGTGAGATATTTCTATAGCTAAAAAAAAAAAAAACAAAAACAAAGTCAAAGAGCTCTGCTTAATTGATGTAAAAACTAAGAGGTTACAATTTAAGTATTTTTAAAATAAAAACTGACCAAATTTACCTTAAGGTTCACGTGAACTGGAAAATATTCAATATTAAGATAATATTTGATATTAAGTTTTGTTTAAGTATGTTCTAATTAATATAGACATCTTTAAAGTCATCAATATTAAGTATAATACCTTTACTGTACCTAGGTTTAATGAAAGTCAAATAAGATCCTGTTACATTCATTGTAGATTTGTCAAAAAAAATATTAATATGGTGTGGTAAAATTTTAAGTAAATTTAATGCAAATGAGATGAGAACTTTGGGTAAATTCTTTCAAATACATTTTTAAAATGTATGCATAAGATAATCTCTAAATCTTTGGTATCTTTAAATTCTAGAGTTGTGCTAAATTAAGTTAAACGATAGGATTTTATTAAATAGCTCTGCCATTTTCAGATAAAATAAGATTGAAATATGAATTACATAACATTTAACTTCCTCTTACAGAGAAACTAAAGGTGTTTAGAAATATTAATAAATGGTTGGTGCCACACTGAAATAGTCTCTATTATTAAGGGAAAGATCTCATTATCCTAGGAAAGTAAGATAAATCTGTAAGGGAAGTTACAAGGAATGGAATTATATTTTGTTAATGAAAAATAGTGACATTGTACTGAAGCTGGTTACTTCTGAATGGAAGAGAAAATAAGGGACACACTAATATGAATATAGAAAACTGTGGAAGGCTTGTGGAAGAGGAAACCTGAGGAAAGGGTTTTGTACGTGGTCGAAATTGGCTAAGTTTAGAATCAACTTGGTCAATGTAAATGAATCTCAGAGGTAAGCTGGTACAAGAATAGAATTGGTTTTCTCGCTGTTAAGAGGACGAAATTTTCTTAAAATGATAATCCACCCTCAGAAACAAATTGTAAAACTTCTTATACCAATTAACTGATCTGTTCTGCCTTTACCTTTGACGAATTATCTTGTTAATGAATAAGTACTACTTTACAGTGATCTATATGTTTATCTGACCAAGTGTTTGAAAGCTTTCAAAAACCTCCCCAAATATCAATTTTTAATTAAAGTTCTTTTAATCTCCAGTTAAGTTTGGGATGCTACAGAGGGCCCCTGAAACATCCCAAAGAGAGATTTTAAACAACTAAGTTTCATTTGGCATGTTAAATAACATGGTATTGTCAAATGAATCATAAATCTTCCTAGGTTATATTGTATGAGAAAATATTAATATAGATATTACAGAAATTTTATGGACTCCCTAAAATTCTGGTATATCTGAAATGTTACCAGTCATAATTCTGGTTATTGTGACCAGGTTACATTACCAATTATAGTGTAATGGTGTTTTACCATGCTTTTAAATCTTTTGTCATTTATAGACAGTTAATTGTTTTCTTCTGATGATTTTGCAAAATGCTTGCTCTTCAAGAAGATTTACTGGTTTCTAATAAACTTCAAACTATACCACTGAACTAAACTGGGGAAGAAATTTTAAAGGTCTAAAGAAAACTCTGATTAAAAGACTTAGTTACATAGGACTGAGTAAACTGATGAATATGGTTATAATTTTTGATTTTGTCTGAAATACTACTCGCTTTAAACCTGTTTCCCAGACATAAAGAATCTCTTCTCCTTAAGCTAGTTATGATTCACAGCAATTTGATAAATTATACCTATGTAAGCAGCCTTGGAACAGTTATATTTTCTATCTGATCCCTCAAGAGACTAAAAACTCTTAGGTCCCCAGTGGCTCTATCAGACAAATTAGGAAGATCATCTCCTAACAGATATAGGAATCTCAATGAATTTTAAGGATTTTAACGAGAAAATAATTTACCTAAATCTGTACGGCAGAAATCCATGTCAAGCCCTTGACGTGGCTTTCCTGGCCTTAGAAAACCTTATTAACATTCTACCCTGAGACTCCTTATTTAATGTTCCAACACAGCCAATTTAAAAAAGCCTATATGATCAAATAATCAGAATTAACTTGTAAACAATAAATCTTTATTTGGCTATATTTGAGAAAAATGAGGGTAACTTTATAGAGAAAAAAGTTTATATATTAGTGGATATTAAATTCTAGTTTTGATAATTGAAGTCTTTATTTAGTAAGACACTTCCCAGATCATTCCTTTCTGTTATGTGAAATTGCTGAAAAGTTTAATTGAATTATTAAAAGGATACCCTAGCTTTGTTTCTGAACCTCAGTAATCTAACTTTGGGTAAAGTTCCAATGCCCCATGACCTACAGCCAGGGGATTATACATCCTGGAACAGGCATGACTTAAAGAACTGTCTCCAACCTGAATGGAAGGACCCTTTATCAGGTACGCTTAACTAGACCATACACACCAAAGCTGAAGGAAACGGACTTTCAGATTCATTTCCTATAAGAAACATTCCCTGCAGTGCAATGGCTTATAGAGCACTGCTCACCTTAAAACAATGCCCAACTGGAGAAAAAGCTACCATGTCATGATGAGAAGACGACATCTGAGGTAGACAGCTAACCCAAGACATTGGACCAGGCATGTATACTAATTACTTTGACAATTTCTCCAACCTTTGATTATGAACTACACCAATTGTTAAGTTTATGGTAAATTAACTATGTCTATTACTTCTGTGTTACCTTGGTGGGTTTCCCTACTCCAGGTTTCTAACTAGATAGCCCTGAGAAACGTTATTCTAAAAAGAAATTATAGTTCTATTTAGGCCACTGTTCATCTTACATGGTGGGAGACATCACCTGGCCAATTAATAACTTCCCTGAGCCTGATCATAAATATGAACTTCCTCATAAGATCATTCAGACTCAATCAGAAACACAAGCAAAATTTTAACCCAAAATATAACTTCTCGAGTACTAAATTCTTACTCGTGACATTATTAACGTTACTAGCTGTATTACTTATATCCTGTCTATTTTATAAAATTGTTGTCTCTTACATTTCCCAATGCGTAACTAGGCCCACAAGATTGATGATGGCTAAGCATCTTGAAGAAATAGATTAAACTTAGAACCCTGCATAAAATAAATTTAATAGTGTGATTCTAGGTATGGGAATGAGCAACGAAGGGCAAACATTTCCTGGATCAAAATAGACTAGTAAGACAGGCGATCCAGAGAACTTTCAGTATCAACAGGGCCTGAAAAAAAAACCAAACACCTTGAATGGCAGCTCCGAAGATTCTTCACCTGAACTAGGAATGAGCCATCCTAGCACCGTGGGACAAAATTGGTCATGAAATGTCTCTCAAAATATTGGTCGAATTTAGGACCATGGGGGAGCACAGTGAATGAAAATACTACAGTGTGAATGAAAATACTGCAACCATGTCTGTAAACAAAGAATGCTGAAACCAAGTCATCAGAGGGTGCTGCCACCCCCAGCGAGGACAGGATTGCAGCCCAGCCTCTCAGCCACTCACAGTGGTGCCCTCTGAGTGGACTCAAATAAGAAAGAACAGGATACTGGCCCTAGACAGCTAGGTGCTTGTCAAATGTGTGGATTCAAAGACCCAAATGATTGCTTTATCCCATGCATGGATAAGCACTAAACACTTGAACTTGAGATACCTGGCTTTCTTTAGATAACAAGCAATCTTTTATTGTTCCAACTACCTGGTCTTTGTTGTAAAGCTCCTATGTAATCCTAGCTTCTCCCCTACTCTTGGGAGCAGTCCCTCAGAGTGATCTGAGAGGCGGTCATCCTGGCTCGAGTCCTCCCGACAAATAAAACCTAACTCTTAAATTTTAGGCTGCATGTTTATTTCAATCAAGTCCCAGAATAGACACAAATCGTCAATTCTGTAAAGGGACACACTGGATCAGGAATCAAAAGCGTGTATTAGTCAGGAAAATCTACGACTCCCTCTTTCTTCCTGTCATTATACAATCCCACCAGAACTCATTATTTTGCTGTTTGCCCATCTGGGAACAAAACTCAGACAAGAGTCAACTCTGCAGAGTGCCCTGCTGGGGAGAACCCCCCCGCAGAAGCAGGGCTGGCTGCCTGCCCTCCCGCACGCTCTGCTGACCCCTAGTGTCCACCGAGGAGACCAGGCCAACAGAGCTGTTCCCAACAGCTGCAAAGCCTCACATATTAAATAAAAACATTTATTTTATACGTTGTGTTACGTATATACCCATCTCTGAAAACAGCTTTTCCAGAAGCCCAAATCTTCAGCATTAATCTGCAAAGACAATTCCGGTCCCCAAGGGAAAACAAGTCTTAAGACGATGCTAAGGCCTCCAAAGACATCTCCACGACCATCAGCCAAACTGCCTGTAGGTCTGCTGCTGCAGGCGGCTGCATGTCTGTTTTTAAAGCAACTCCTTTTGCCCTCGGGTGCTACAGTTTCCTTCTATGCCCTCCCATCTCAGGGTAAGAGCAGCCGCTGCAGAACCTTGCAGGGCAGCACTGACAGGACAGGACACAGAGGATCAGAGCTAAACTAAGCCTTCTGATGACACGAGCTTGTCACTGTGTCATCTTTAGAGATGAAGATATATATAGAAAGAGGTAGGGTGATATTGCTCAAAGTCACACAGATAATAAGTGACAAAGTCTATAACTCTGCTCCTCCCTCCAGCGTGACGCCCCAGCTGGGACGCCCACAGAGTTCTCTCGTGCCTGCCTGAACAGTCCTTTATTGTCACTCATGACTCACCACAGGGTCTGTCCCTAGCCTGCCTTTTCAGCATCTTTTCCCTCCAGTCTCTTAGAAACAAGGCTGCTCGGGCCACTGTATGACTTCCGTCTCCCCGAAACCTCCGTGCTCAGGCTGGTCTTGCCTGTGCATCCGGCCTCCTGCTCAGAGGCTCTTCCCCCCTGCAGGAGGACGTTTCTACTCTCTGCAGGGACACCCCTTCAGGGGAGCCCTCTTCTCGCCATCAGCACGGCAGGTGTCCCAGGCCACATCCCGACCTGCCCCATTAGGACTGGGGGTGCCCAGGTCTGCTAGTCAGACCAGCAGACTCAGAGCCAGGGATTATGCCCGGGTCACCCTGAAAACCTACTGCCCGCCTCACAGCCCCCAGCCAGCAGGTCACCTGGAAGTCACAGTAGGTGCCCCACCCAATCCAGAAGCCTCTTCATTTGCCAGCACCGCTGATGACTGGTCTCCAATCTTTGGTCATTTTCGCACAAAACAGCACCATCTACTGTGAAGCGGGTGGTTTTCGCTTCTGCGCACCATCCTTACTGGAAATGTTATGGGAAACCAAAAGGCCTTTTTCTCAACACTTTTCTGATGACACCCTCCCACCCACAATACTCTCATGCTCAAGAGCTTTGGATCCACGTGATTTTGTTTCCCTTACGCTAAGTGGCTCAAAACACTGCAGGATTCTTTCTCTTTTGAGGGTATTTGTACTCAGTTTCTCGCCTTTAATCTGTTTTTTTCTCTCTCTTCAGTATCCCTAGCAGTTGCCACCTCTTACTCCCTTCAGCAGCCTCCCTCCCAACATCTAGTCTAGGAAATCAGCTGTGATGAGGGGGCCGGGGGCAGTCACAGAAGATGCAACTAAGACAGAGAGGCTACATAATTTGCCGAAGAAATCAGCTTCAACTCCAAACAGTGTGTGTCACGTCTCTGTTTAATTCTTATGCTAAGAAAGTTAACGTTTTGTAGATTATGTTTATAAACAGATGAAGTATGAAAATACATACAATGACACACATCAACTCTAAGATGTTCACTAACTCCACTATTTTGTTTCTATTAAAAAATTAAGAACTCCTGCAGTCAATATAGCAAATTGTTACTGGGTTTTAAATCCAGAATATAGATGGGTTAAGTGTGTCATTACTCATACTTATTTGTATGTTCACAAGACAAAAAGATTTGAAAGTCTCTCTCCCCCCCCGACTCACTACGGGCTCTCACCTGAGCTCCAAGACCACACATCTAACAGCCTTTCACTTTACCCACAGCTGAAATCATCAGATTTCCCCCAGAGCTCCCGCTGCAGCTTTCTCTCCTCAGAGCACAGCAGGACCATCATTTACCTCATTAATCCACCCAGAAACCTGGGCCTTACTCCATCCTTCCTTCACAGACAGCATTCATCCTTTCCTTTTTACCATCAAAACATGCCTTCAATCTGTTCGCTTTTACCCACTGACCGTCCCACCGCTCAAGAGGAAGCCACCAACACTGCCCACCTGGACTCACGAGTCTCCAAAGTGGCCCCTCAGCCGCTCTCCCCTACTTGAGACAAATGGGATTGTGTCACTCCCAACCTTTTTGGACACTTTTCAAACCCACTGTTCTTAGAAGAAACTCCAATTTCTTCACCTGGTGAAGGCCTTTGCAATCAAACTGTCAGCTCAGGGGGGGCAGGACCCGCCGTCTCCCCTCGGCCCCACTCTCTGGCAGAGCATCATCTTGGGAGGACCTGCTGAGCTACACCAGCCTGTGTTCTAAACCTGGTCTTGAGTTCTTAGGAAACTGCTTCACTTATCCATACAAATCCAAGGTAGATTAGAAAGATTTTAGTTGTTGACCGAGACTATTGATTTGGGGATTTTGCACTAGCAACCTGCAAGGACATGTTCTAATGATTCTGTCTTCTTACAACAACACCCAGATTTAAGTAGTATTTGTGGAATGTCTTCAGAGTAAAAGGGACTGTACTTTTACAGACTTTATGTTTTATAACATGAACAACCCGGACAGGGTCACAAATGGAACCGCTTCACAAGTGACAGAAGACAGGTGAGAGGCATATAGCAACAGGTCACAAAGAAGGTAAGAGTAAAGTTGTTTCTCCAACCCCCGAAAAATTTCCTCCAAGAACCGAAAACTCTGAATTTTGAAAGTAAAATACTATCATATAAAGAAATAAAATAAATAATCCTCTTCATCAGGGTGTTAAGATCTGACTGCAGAGTTTTCAGCAGGCCATACTGAATCCTAGCACAGAAAAATCTGATGGACTAGTGGTGAGTAAGTTCCAGGAAAACGGCAGCAATTCCTCCACTTGTAAGAGGACACACACTCACTTATTGAAGGTGATTGTAAACCACATGCTGAAGAAATTCAGAAGATTCAGGCACCGTTTCTAGATGGTGATGACACTGAAGGATGGCTTGGATGCATGCTTCTAACTGAGTCACCGGCATTCTTACACTGCAGGGGGAAAAGGAGGCCCTCAGCCAAGAGCAGAGATTTTCCTGTCATGCCTCCCAGGCCATGCCTCGGGGACTCAGTGTCCTGTATCCGTCCGGCCCCAGGCAAGGACCCGCAGCGTGGCCCACCCAAGCAGGAGGGGCACTGTGCTTGAGAAAGCCCATCCCAGATGGGAGCAAGAGTGGCTGGTGGGGTTGTGTGAACCTATAAATGCTCATAGAAATTAACCTGCATACATTCAAGTGATAAAATTAAGGGTAGCAGGCTATTTAACAAAATTTCAATTGTCAGTTTTAATGTTACCATTCCTTTCCTCTTGCCCCCTGCACTCTGAGACAGGCTTACGCTCTCTCACACCTGCAGCTCTGATGCAATAGTTGTGAAATCATTTTACTTTGCTGCAAGTGTCTTTGCTCCCCGTGTCGCTGTGACTGTCGTCTCTTAACACAGTCAGGTGTCTTCCTGGATCTCTCCCTGAGTTCCTTCCTCCTGCTTCTCAGATCCTGAGATAAAGAACAGGTGAAGGCACATGACTAGAAAAGGCACTGTGGACTTGACCAAAGTCCTCAGTGACCCCCTAGGTGAGTGCTGCCCTTACCTTCGATTCTCAAGGTTCTGCCCAGGGTGACATCCAGACAGGAGAGAGTCTTGGGCCCATTTAAAAGCTGTGTGGCTTGGGTGCGGGAAAAAGTGCAGCAGCTGGTTCCGGAGCCAGGCCCCTCCCCACCTCTGCTCCTCTCTTACCCGAGGCCCCGCTGCCAAGCCCTCAGGCTCCCTGACGTTCTGTCCTTCTCTTCTACTCTACTCCAAGCCCTTTTCCTCTTCCTGTAGTCCCTGATTATCACCAGCTGGAGTGATTTTTCCATCACAGTATCTGAAAAATTTTTCTGCAGCTGAAAAAGAGGTCTGAAGAGGTCAATGCACATATGCTGGTTCCTGAAGAGATCCCCTGTTTAGGGGCACTCTCACCAACAGTCACGGGACATCAGACATGTTGCAGGGTCGGCCACCCCCAACAAGAGTTTGCTGTGACACCAAGGAATGCACAGCATCCCTGTCACAAAGGTGTATTTGACACACTCATACGTTATTAAGAAGCAAAAATAAAAAAAATTTGCTCATGTTTCTTACTAAAATTATTTATGAGGTAGAAAAAGAGATTGCAATACAAAAGAACAAATTTGACTCCATGTTAAATGTGTTCAATTATTTTTAAACCTGTACCCTGTTTTCTAGGCTCAATCTCTGCACCTTTTGTAAAAGAAAGTTGCCTTTAGCTTGAAATATCCAGGATAGCCTATTGTCCGGGCTCTGATCTTTAAGGATGTTAGCTCTTCTACACTTATGTAGAGATGGCAAGTTGCAAAATAGAGAATAACCTTTGTTTTATTTTGGAGGGTTTACGGGGGCACCATAATTTGACCGACATGGACAGCTGCAAGTACACAGGATTACAAGGAGAAACAATTTGTACAGCAAGAAGTTTGCAACAACCAACCACATCCCCAGCACTTTTTAGTATAAAAGGAGACTGAATTCTGACTTGGGGTAGAGAGTTCTCCTGGATATCAGTATGCCATTTTCTGGGTCTGCCAGCTTTTCAAATAAAGTCACTATTCCTTACTCCAACATCTCATCTCCCGATTTATTGGCCTGTAATGCAGCAAGCAGAACGAGTTTGGACTTGGTAACAAAATGACTGCATTAGAGGTAGTATGTCTCCACTGTTTCCTCATTTCCAGTATGTCACAGCCTATCAATTTTATATGCTGTTTAACAACACAACCAAAATACCTATTATACGGAATTGATTCCACGGAAATAAAATTATTTCTACTCCTTCAAAACTTTTTTCTTTTCTATTTTATTTTGTTTTGCTTATTGAAAAGAAAAGTCAAATCATTTATTTCACGTATTTTTTATAGCTACATATTGTAAATACTACAAAGATATTTAAATTGCAATAAAAATTGTCCGTATATTAGTATAAAGATTTATACACAATCAATGCAGATTAGGAAAGGAGTGGATATTTACTAAATATCCACTGCACATCCAGTCTTTTACAAGCATATCCTGGAATATAAGCTCTGTTATTCATGGGCCCCCCACCCCCATTCTCACTGCCAAGACCCTTAGTAATCAACTACCAAGGCATAAGCATAGAACCACGCGATCATTATTTTAGTTATAAATGAGGGAATTAGCTCATTCAATTCTAGAACAGAAACCTTAAAATAAATACTGAACTTATTTACAGATAAAGAAAATTGGACACAAAGAAGTACAGCTTCTCCCCCAAGTCACAAAGATAATAACTAGTACAGGCAAGATATGAACTCATCTGCCTGATTCTAAAAACTAAGGTGGAAATCCCATTCGACTGTGGAGGGTCCAGCAGCACAGCCTATCACCCTATCTTTGTTCAGATCTAGCTTTAGACAACCTGAGACAGCACACCATTCCTATGGAACTCGAGGGCAAATGATAACAAAAAGGATTTTATATTCAGTAGTTACTTAGGTCTCATTTATATAAACTGTCAGCAGGTCAGCAGAAAACTCTGGGAAATATGAGTGGGTCCAGAGTTTTTGCTGATAAGAAACTCAATCTATCAGGATAGAGTGACCTTCCCATGAGAGGTCTCATGAACATAAACTAAAGGCAGCTGAGCAATGAAAAGTAGCATGACCATGGAACTCAAGAAACAACGATCCCTGCCATCCCCTTCCCAGTTGCCTCCTCACCCTTGTGGACAAGATGGCAGAAGACCCAGGTTCTTGTCCAAGTTACACCATCATGGATTCTCACCCATAAAATGTTACGACTCTATGCTGCCTTAAGCCTTTTCCAACTCAAATATGATGACACCAATATCTCAGCAGGATGTCTATGTCTCCACTTTCTCTCTTCTATTAGGAGACTATATCTATGTCCAAAAAGCAGAAATCCAATTAAAAGCACCATGCACAAAGCCTGGTGAAAGTCTACGTAACAGACTTTGTCCTCACCCTCAGTGAATGAAAACTCAGAAAAAGTGGTCCTTCTCCCTCTGCAAGTGGGAGGTAGCCTGATTGTGTGTTTGTGTGTGTGTGTGCGTGCGTGCGCGCATGTGTGTGTGTAAATCAAATACAATGTATTCTGGGATGTGTACAGATTTTTTTATGTTACTCTCATTTCATGAGGATGAGACAACCTTTAAAGTAATTTGAATCTAGTGTTCTGAGAGAGTCTCAGGCTGTCTTGGTGGAGGAGGGGAAAGGGGAAAGTAAAGGAGGAAAGAAGTAAATGAAGCAAAGGAGTAAGAATACTGCTAAGGAAAGGCAAGACATTAATTTTGTTCCTACTTGCATCACACACAAATTAGGGACCAGCTTTCCCCCATGTCTTGTCAAGCACTGAGTTGTAGAAGAAGAGGCGACAGCCCATTTCTCACTGAGCTTGTGACTGTACGTGGCATCTTATAGACATAAATTATTTACCCTGATCAAACACTCTAGCAGCAGGCCGTAATTCTCCTATTTTGAGAGACAGGAAAACAAGAATTGAAAGAGGGTATATAACTTGACAAAAGTCAGAGGACCAGTAAACTAAAGAGGATGAATTCAAATTCAGATCTGAATGCAGAGTCTGATCTTCCCACTCCCATGGTTCGAAAATCCTTAACACACAGGCTCCCCAGCTCCTCTGCATTGATCCTGGCACCAAGCATTTCCCATGGCGATGGTCTCCAGTTCACACAGACACAGCGTTCTGTGCAGCCAATAACCTCCAATCGACCTTGATAATCTACCTGCCACGCCCACCAGTCTTCACCATACAGGCAGGAAAGCTGGCTTTCAAGTGCATCCAAAGCCATCCCTGGTTTAACCTGGACTCTTCAGTGGCTTTTCCAGTGTAAAGGCAGCCATGAAAGTGCTCACAGTTTGTACATGAGCCACACTACCTCTCTCCATCTGTCTCCCCACCTATACTACTTAGCTATGACCATTTTGAGAATCTTACAAATTTTTAAAAACAGAAAAGAAAGGATTCTGTAACAAGTACTTAATACTTACAAGTTTAAATGAGAAGTTACAAAGTGAGTATTCACAAACCGAATCTGCCTTCCTAGGTGTCAGTTTTAACAGTTAAAAAACATAAGAGCAAAAAATTCTCACTTACAAAATTAACAAAAACATCAACAATAATCTGGAATAAACTCAAAAACAATGCCCATGTTGTACATGCAGAAAGTACAGGAATGTACTGAGGGGTGAAGTAAGAGGTGTGAATGTAGAGACATCAACATATTGGATGGAGGAAAGCAGTTTTGTAAAGATGTACGTTCTCCTAAAGATAATTCAAAACTTACTAAATAATCCCATGACAACGCTTATCTGTTTTTTTTTTTAACTAGAAAAAAGTAGTTTAGAATTCTTCAGGAATAATAAAGTCATAATACTAGCCAAGAAAATTAGGGATGGAAAAAAAATCAAAAAAATTGTGCTGTCAGATATTAAATAAGTTTTTACAATATGTAAGATATAGTGCTGGAGTAAGAACGTAAGATTGACAGAAATTAACCGTGTTCTCAAAAAGAGACTCTAGTGTACATAAGTATTTTTTACAGGTGGGATTTCAAATCAAAGAGCAAAGTATGAATTAAATAATTGTCTTGGGACAATCAGAGAATCCCCTGGAAAAAACAAATTCTATTCCAGTCATTATGACAACAAGAAAAATTCCAGATAGTGATGTAAATATTAGAAAGTACGAATAACAGCAAATACAATCCTTTGCTCATATTAATTCAACTTCTCCCCAGTATAACAAGTACCATTATCATCTCCAACTTAGAGATTAAAAAAATCTACACAAGAGCTTTATAACATTATAAGAAAGTATTTCTAAGAATAATATCAAGGATAAAACCCAAAAAGAAGACAATTACTACCTTAAGATTAGTTTGGGCCACAATAAAAATGAACCTACTGAACAAAATGAAAGGCTAGAAATTACAAGAAAAAGCTCTGTGATACATGTTGATGAAGACATGGGGTTAATGTTCATAACAAACAAAGAGCTGTCACAAAGCAACAAGAAGCTCCCTCACTTAAATGTGTGCAAAGGACAAAAGGGATCATTCACTTTTTAAAAGTCAAATGGCTAATGAGTGAAAAATGCTTAATACATCACTGGCCATCAAGTGCAAACTAAAACAATGAAAAAGCACTTTTGTTCATCATATTGGCAAATATTTTTAAAAGATATTCTAGCTAGTGTCCATCTTTGAGAGAACAAAATGTGAGCGATCTTTTTGGAGGACGACATGTCAATGGATATGTAAACTCTGAAAAACTTTTGTACACACAGACTGAACTCCACTTTTAGGAATCGTTTCATTTAGAAAAAAATCAGTTCAAAAAGATGTACTCATCAGAGCATTTACACAGCACTGTTTACAATGGTGGGAAGAAAAGCTGAAGTGAAATCATATCCAGCGATAGAGAATTGGTTCCATAAGTTATTCTACATCTTTTCATTCCCCACTGGAGAAGGAATTCCTAGTCAATTGAAAGAGCCTGTGATGCATGTAATTGTCACATCCAGGGACTAAATTTCCAGAAACCTTAACTAAAGGAATACTTATACAAGATCACAGGAATGTTTGTACAAGAAGGATGCCAGTCAAACACCCTTTCTGACAGTGGAAGATGGAGAAAACTTAAGTGTCCACCATCAAGACAATGATGTGGTAAATCACGGCGAGCTTTCGGCACTAAAGTTCCGGTGTTTCGGCGTGGTCCAAGGCCTTGTCCACAGTACTCTCCCACGAAAGGTGTCCTTGCACAAGAGACCAAACCTGCACATCAGGAGACCCCTCCACTCTATCTGAAAGGACCGGGTGAGTCTGGAGGGGGAGGACGTCTATGAAATACCCCTGAGTGAATAAAGCGAGCTGCAGAAAACATATAGTATGGTCTTATTTTTCAATAAAGCATATATATACACACACATATACATAGATTTCTCATATACGTGTATGTATGTATGTGTATATATATATATATGACATTGGCATAAAGGTCATGAAATATATACTCCACATTGTCAGCAGTTTTTACTCTCAGGAAAAAAGGGGAAGGGAAGTAGGGGACTTTCGGTACCACCACAGTTCTCTTTTCAGAATTTCAGTTAAGTATACTTGGAATTTAAAAGTTTATTTAGTCCGAAGTAAAATGGACGATGCCTCCACAAGACAGAATGCTATACTGGTCATTAAAAATCATGCCATGGGAGACAGAATATTGTAGAAAAACGTGTAATAAGCCGAATGGAAAATGGAGGTCTCCACAGTTAACAGGCACAGAGTGCTTGCTCGTTTTTATGACAGAGGTAATACACACTGATGAAAAGAACAGAAAAAAGATATTAAAGTGTTAATTATAATCTCTGAGTAGTGGAACTAGGATAGACACTTTTGACCCTTTTTTCAGACTTTTATATTAAATACACATTATTTTTCATCTGAAAAAAAGCATTTTTAGACGTCTAGTACCACACATAGAAAAAAATACACGAGTACTTACAGAAACAAATAACTAGGAGACACCGTAGCAACGTCACACATTGTAGAACAGGCGATCCTGAATAACACCACACAGTTACATAAGGACCCACAAAGTGAGAGCACCTGCTGTAACAGGGCGTGGCCCCCTTCTATTTGTCAGTTGTGTCTTCAGGGCTGAGGCAGTTCTCAGCACAGCCAGTGTCAGTGCTGGTGTCTGGATGGATGCCACTGGGGGTGAGGGCACCTGCAAGCCGAGAGGAAGAACAGAAATCATCCTCTGCTTTTTCTGTCTTGTTTCTTTGTTACTTTTAAAGAGAAGCGTAAATAAGATAAACTGAATCTTCCCTACTGAAATTTCAGTAATGAAACCGTTTTTAAAGTGTTCACAACTTATATTCTGCCTATAACTGTCTTTTCAACAAAGCATCATATTTATTAAATGTTAATTAACTCAGTTAATTAACTACCTGTTGAAACCTATTAAAAAACATGAAATGCACTATGTAAAACTACCACGCCTGTGGTGACTACCCTATTTGTCTTGACGGCAGTGCAGTCAGCCCCCATCATCCCGTGGCCCTGAGCTCCTGATGCTGGAAAGAGATCACGCTGCCGCCTCAGATGGAGAGAAAAGGTGAAAGCATTTTCTGAAATCTACAGCACTGATAAAACATGACTGACAAATCCCAGGTTCCTTTGACGCTATCATTTTCTGTTTCTGGCCAACACCCGTCAATGAGCAGAATCACCCTATTCCCGAGCCATGGGACTCACGTGGGAAGCAGTTTTGGAGAAATTTCCAGGAATAGAATGTAACCAACTATACATAGAACTCTGAAAAAGAAAAGATGCAATACTCTGATTTTGGAAGACACCCAAAATATTCTCCTAAACATTAGTAGCTGGAAAGGCTGGGCTTCTCCTAAGCCACTTATTTATTTCACAGCCAGTGAGCATCTCCCACAAATCCTGCTTCACTGTGTATGCTGGGAGCCTCAGGCACACTGCTGCTGTCGATCTTATCAGTCACAAGGCAGAGGAGTGTTTCTCACTCCTGCAACCCTCACACAGGCTCACCTCCTAACCTCACTGTCTGAACTTGACCCCATTTTCTCACCTGTTTATTTGGTATCTGTTCTTCTGTAAGCTGCCTGAAATGCTATTTGGAACAAGTCAGAAGAATGAGTGGGTAGATAAATGGACAGATGGACAACTGAGAGATTGGAAGACAAACAGAGAGACTCCAAGAAAAGGGGAACAAAGAAAATTTCCTATGCAAAACCCTCTTCTAGTCAGGGAAGAAACCACCACGGAGAAATGTGAAGAGGCAGGTAGCTTAGGACTGTTTCCTGGATTCCATGAAAAGTCACACCAAGAGATGAGAGGGTAGAACTATAAATAATAAAAGAAAAAGGACATGCATGCTTGAAAAATATATCTACACTATGTACTTTCTAAAGAATAGATTCAAATCAGCACGGCCCAATAACACAATCCTTGGGTATTTACAGAAGTGAGAACCCCATCTCCAAACCACAAGGCATCCCTTTGGAGCACTGAGAGTCTACACGAGGTGGTCATAAAGCCGTCACCGCAAAAGCTATGCGATCCTGCAAAGAGGAGGAACGAGCAGCTGTGCTCGGGCTGCCCACGCGCTTCATTTACACCCCACAGCACCTCTACGGGTGGGGGACGCCTAGGGAGCCCAGTCTCTGCAGGACAGAAAACCAGTCCTGGAGAGGCTAAGCCGACCTACCAGTTCTCCATCTCACATGACTGGTCACTCCAGAGCAGGACTTGAACTCGGACCCACGTTTTTAACCACAGTACTACCGAGCTTTATGTGCTTTTTATGTGTATAATACATTTGTTTCTGGCATGAAACTGTATTTAATAAATTATTGGTTGTCTTGTCTATCTCATTAGCACAAAATCTTTATACTGTTGAATTGTACTCTTTTCCCCTGGAGAAAGGAACTGAAAGAGTGGTAGTCAGAATGAGGTGGGGCTCAATTCTTTATCTGTTACCTCATCTCATCCAAGTCCCCAAACAGGGAGAAGGAGCAAATGTTCCCTTCATCTTTTAAAGAGAGAGCTCCACTGATGGTGACTTACTCAACTCCAAAACCAAGTCTGGGGGAAGGGCACATGCAGCAACGAGCAGTATCACCTGTAGGAAGGCGGAAAGAGCTCAGGGGATGGCTCAGGGTTCAGCCTAATTTAATTTCAATCGATAAAAGAATAACACAATCTAAAAATACTAGCATGCAATGGATTTGCTCTTTCTTGATATCTAGCAAGTTTCCACAGCCCACATGTAACATTATCGTGAAATAGTGAAAGGTAGAGTCCACAGACAAGGAAAATCAATGCCACAGGCAGGCTGAAACCCAGGCTGGAGGAAAGGAAGATAAAGTGCATAGTTAAGAAGAGGGGGAAGTCTGGGAAAAAGAAATCATCACAAGGACTCTCAAGCATCATCCAACAATCATAAAATCATTCATTCAAGACAGAGTTATTTAGGTCCTATTTTGTGCAAGATTTTACAGCGGGCAAAGAAAGACCACAGCATAAATGGTGTCAGCAAGTGGCGGGGCTACAATACAATTCGAATCCCGGTACCTTGCACACTTGTCCTTAGTATAAATGCAAAAAAATAAAGTAAAATAATACTATGTAAACTCTACGCAATCTTGAAAAAAAATAAATAAGACCTAAATAGCTGGACAGACACACCACGCAGATTTCTGGATCAGATGACAGCGCTCTTGGGATGGCAGTGCTCCCCAGAGCGATCCGTATACCCAACGTGTTCTCGATCACAATCCCAGCGGGCTCCTCTGCAGTAACTGACTAGCTGCTGCTACAATTCATATGGGAATTCGAGGGTCTCAGTAACCAAAACGTACTTGAAAAAGAAGAACAAAGTGAGAGGACTTGTAATTCTCAATTTCAAACCTTACAACTGTATCTCCAGGTGAGATTAGGGGCCATTTTTAAGTTATTACTGTGTTTATCCTTATTTTCTAAATTCTGTACAATGAATATACCTGTTAGAATAAGAAAAATAAAAAGTAAGGTATCTTTTAAAACATGCACACCGATTCATTCATTGGGAAGAAAATTATTTTAACTATAAAGAGGTAAACAAATATCTAGTGAAAAAGGACAACTTAAAAACAAGTGTGCATTTACAATTTTCATAAATTGAAAACTGAAAAGCACAAATACACCAAGTTTCTAGGGAGACTGGTGAAACATATTAACAATTATTTTAAAAATTCTAATTGAAAAATGAAAACTCAAAGGGAAAATCCTGATTGACAGCCAACTGCAAACACGTGGATAGCAAAGGCCTAGAAATCACAGTTCCTTTAAATCTGCTACTAACTCAAAAGGAGAGGAGATTCCTCACTGAGGGGACAGTGGAATCCCTTGCATAAGACAGGATACACAGTACAAACGGCACTAGATACGGGGGTGATTTTCTTAGAAGAATTCTAAAGTTACAACATTGCCGAAAATCTATATAAACACTGACAGACAGATTAAAACACACAGTCATGTATATTACATATAAACATATGAAGTCTGCTCCCATGTTGCATAGGAATACAATCATATTTGTTCAATAATGGGCACTGATTAATTTATCCCAGTTGGAATATTTCAACTAAAACAAATAATCAATATTACATTCGTCTTGTCAAATCTACTTGATAAGTTACTCTGCTATGTAACCATAATGTGTCTAAGATATATCTAAAATCAGTGAAAAAGATCTTTGTATGGTATTTGAATTCTTATCAAAGTTCCAAGCTTAATTTTAAAATAAATCTGACCATTATTTCTATATTATCTTATCCCTTGGGAAATGAACAACAGAGTCTGTGGTCAAAATTCTGTCCTACAATGATTCATGAGCACCGTATCCTCACAAAACTGCTAGACAGCAAGGCACGATCCAGACACTGTGACCAAACAAATGAAACACAAGTAAGACAGTGACCCTATTCTGGAGGGCTTATATTATGTGCCAACACAGGGGTTTATATTTGATTGGTTTGATTGGGTAGCAAAATAAAATCAATCAAGTACTTTCTTCTTTGAGCATTCTGTAAGTCATGACTGTTTTTAGTGTCAAGAGCAGGAAAGACTTAAGCATGACATGATTAGGTCAACTAGCAAAAATCATCACTGGAGAGTGAGTAATAAAGAAGTTAACTGACAGCAATGCTTCTGCCTACATGAGACCTAAAATAAATCTACACTGATATCTGAAAGGAAAATGAGGAGATGAGGTCCCCAATGAGAAAACAAACTAACAAGAAATCAAAAAAGAAAGACGTTTTCATTAATGATTCCAGGCAGTAGTGGAGCATGGTGGTGAAGAGCACAGATGCTGGGGACAAACATGAGGGTCTGAGCTCCCACAGCACTGGGTAGCTGTGACACTGATATTTCAGTGAAATTTTCTGCATCTCAGTCTCCTATCCATAGACTGGGGAGAACAACTTCACCCATCTCCTAGAACGTTCCTACAAATTATGTTATTTTATATATACAAGTTTAAATAAAATAACTCAGATTTTAAATAATACCCCAAAAGCACAAGGAACAAAGAAAACAGAGATAAATTGGAGTTCATCAAAATTTAGAACTTTGCTTCAAAGGGCACCATCCAGAAAGTGAAAAAACAACACACAGGAGAAAATTTTTTCAAATCATTTATCTGATGAAGAATTTGTATCTCCAAATTAAAAAAAAAAAACAAACCTACAACTCAACAATAAAAAGGCAACTCAATTAAAAGGAGGATAAAGGATCCGAAAAGGTATTTTTCTAGGAAAATATACAAATGGCCAATAAGCACAATCAAACGGTGTTCAATATCATTAGCTGTAAGGGAAATCAAGTCAAAACCACTAGGAGAAACCGCTTCACACTCACTACAATAGGTTATAATAAAAAAAAGTGTAACAAGCACTAATGAGGACACAGAGGAAGCTGAGCGCACAGCCCTTGCTGGTGAGGACATAACACAGCGTGGCCACTTTGGAAAACACCCTGGCACGTCCTCAGAGATTTGAACATTTGGTTTATGAAAGACCCAGCATTTCTGCTCTCTGGTCACACACGTAAGAGAACTGAAAACAAATGTCCACATAAAAACTCCTAAAGGAATATTCACGGCGCCATTACTCATCACAGCCAAAAAGCAGAAACAACAAAAATGACTATCACCTGATGAATGGGTAAACAGTGGGGCCCATGTATTCAGTAGAATATAATTCAGCAATAGCAAAGCATAGAGTACTGACCCAGGCCACAACGTGGACAAACATTGAAAACGTTACTCAGTGTGAAAGAAGTCTAGTCACAATAGACGGTTCCATTTACATGAAATGACTCATTTTACATGAAATGTCCAGCACAGGCAAACCCACAGAGAGAGAAGAGTGGCTGCCTGGGGCTGGGGGAAGATGGGGAAGTTGGGAATGACTGCTTGTGCATACTTGGTCTTCCTGTTGGGGGATGAAAATGTTCTAAGATTGACTGGGATGCACAATTCTGGGCACAGAGTAAAAACCGCTGTACACTTTAATGGGTGAATTGTATTAAAACTGTTAAGGACAAAAGCACCTCGGGCCAGTAGCTTCAAATAGTAAATGCAAATTGCTAACTTTTATTAGAGGAAGAAGAAACTGCCCTCAGCATGAAAGCAGATCAGCAAATGGGGGTTAACTGAAATTAGACATGAGCATTTCATTTGAAACAGTTCCTGAGTGTACACGAAATATTCAGAAATAGGAAAATCAGCTTGACATCAAGAAGCAGCATTCTGCTTCAAATGCAGATCAAGGATTCGGCAATCCCAGCTGATACAAATGACCAGAGAAGAAACCTGGTTTTAAAAACAAGCACCAGAGCCAACAATGAGATGGTGGTGAGGAAAGCAGGCGGCCAGATATCTGGAACAGTTTTCTACAAATAATTTCTCCACTGGAAATTCAAAAAAAAAATGAATATGATGCAATTCTGTGCTGGTCTCACGTGAATGGACTTCCTCTGGTGCTCGACAGTTCTGTAACCCCGAATGCAAGACTCAGCAAAATCAGCATGGCTCCTGGGAGTCCCCAAGTGACTGCCCACCAGCACGCTGACCACAATCACATCTGACAGTTTTGTACTGTAGAGAAGAGACCAACTTCTAAAAAGCCCAGGAAATGTTGACAAGGGGAGAAAAGACTGCAGTCAGTCCAGGGACAGAGGCCCTGAGAGCAGAGGCCAGAAGGCTGCAGGTGAACTGGAGTGGCCCTGGGGCAGGAAAGGACCACGGAGGAGCAGATCTTAATCCTCTACTCTCACTCCCTCGGGTAGGAGAGATAAAGTCTGCATCCTTCTCACATGGAACTGTGGGTTCCAATGGGCAAGAGTCTTACCTACAGGGAATGATTACTCAAAACTCTGTGGGAAAAGTCGAGAAAGCGAGAGGGATTAGGGAGCCAACTCCACGAGCCTCTCAATTGCTCCCATATTTATTGTGTATAATCAAAGGAAAAATTCATTAACAGCTGTGTTATAGTAATCAGGAACTTGGGGAAAGAAGGGATGAGACAGAGATTGTAGAATCCACAATGAGTAAAAAGGCTTAGTGTATCTTTAGGTAAGTCATGGGGTGAGGGGAATAAGATACATTCTTTAGACATGTGAATTACAAAGCAGACCACCAGACCAGCTAGGTCCTTGTTTGGGGGATAATAGACTATCTAACTGCACACAAGCCCAGCGTTTATAGCTGAGGGCCAGGGTCATTGCTTTTCAATGAGCAGAGTGCTATCTAAAACCTCAATTACGAAAGCAAAGCATTGTCTCTGCTTTTTAAGGCAAGGAGACAGGAGTGAGAATGCACAGGCGCTTGCCTGCAAAGCAGATACTAAGCATATATTTTTCTTCTTAAATTTGACAGTCAGCTGGGGTCTGTTAAAATTTGTTAACATAATCATGGGCTCCCACATGGAACCATTATGGAGGACAACCTAGGGTGACAAATCCTGGCTCTAGGCCTTTTCCTGCCAGCTTCAGCCTCTCTAGCAGGGTCTAGGCACATCCCTGAATAACGATCCTACAGAACCACACGCACTCTTAACTCCTGGTGCTTGAAACTTAATTTTAGCTCTACACAACTTAAAGTAGAAAAGTTTCATAAGAAAAAGATATTATATTCACTTTATATCTCATAATAGGACTGATTTCTCTGATTCCTCTAAGCTGCTTCTTCTTGGTAATGCACCTAATTCTGCAGGTGAATTCAGTACTTTCCTTTAAGCATAACTAGCCAGTTTGGTCTCGCTAACTTCTATTGGTCAAATACCGATACACTCAATTGATATCATTGTTCATCAATTTCAGCTGGGAGTAAAGGGAGTATCACTTTTTTCCTCAGCCAACCCTCATCTCTTTATCATCAGCAACTCAGGCCTCCGGAAAACAGAAAAAAAGCATTTGTTTCCCTTCTACACTTTCAAAAAACCCAACAGGATACATCAGCCTGGAGAAAGACTTCAACACAAATGTTAAAACAAAAATCTACAAACCTGAATCAACTCCATCTCCGAATCATGACACACAATGACATGAGAGTAAGTGTGTCAGGCACAACGCATGCGTGAGCCTGACCACCTCATTTCTATTTTTCAAAGGAAGGAAGGTTTTCCTATTTTTTTATCACTCTGTCATTGTTTCTGATTAAGCCAAAAACTAGTTTATGAAATAATTAAGCACTGCAACAAAATATTTTTGTTGTATCAATGACAGAAGGCATTCAGAGGGGTTAGGAATACCCACCTCTGTAAAAAATGAGAATTTCCTCCCCTGTGAAGAACACATATACAAAATGCAACAGAGAATTCAGACTCTTGTGGAGAGAAGCAGAAGCCACAGAAACACAGCAAAGTCATTACTATGAGTCAATTCAAAATTCACTGGACAATCATGTTCAATGCATTCAATGAAATTTAAGGGCACACTGCAAACCATTCACTTAATGATCTGCAGGCTAGAGGAAGAATTTCTCTCTTTAACAGACAACAGTAATCAATAGGGTGCCCCACCGAACAAGGACCAAAGAACAATCAGGTTTTTAAAAGTTCTGATAAATCAGCATGTTCTAAAGATCAAAATCCAGAAATTTTAAACATTCATTCACACCACAATGAAACAAGCACTGAAAAACACAAAAAACCCAAAGAAACTAAGCACATAGATCATGTACCTGGATAAATGAGAACTTCATGTACTGCTGGAAGAAAGAACAGGCTATAGCCTTTTACTTGAAAAATAAAACTACTTTTAAAGATAACTGCTAAAACACATTTCATCATTCATGTTGCCTTGAAAAATCTGAGGCACTTGTCTCTGAACAGAAAAGCAATTCTATGTAATAGTAGGTTACAATTCAGTACCAGTTTGCTTTAGAAGAAAAGAGAAAAGAAAAGCTACTGTTTCTCATATCCTGCATAAAGTGTGAAGTGCCTCCCTGCCTTTCTCCTCCCATTTTCTAAGCTCACGCTCCCCAACACTTCTGAAACATTTATGAGAATGACTTATTCCCACCAATATGCCAAATGACAAAAGAATATCAAGTTATTTGTGTAAATATAAGCCTACAGCTTAAACTAGAGGAGAAATATATCAGAAGTCTATATGGAACTTCTTTCTACCTTCCTGAAATCACACACACAAACGTTCACACAGACACAGACATATTCCCCCTGGATTAATGGGCACTTCACAAGCTTAGGATCTACAACTTCTAGAAGATGACTTTGTAGTTAGTTAAAAATACAAAACTGTCAGCTTTTGAAAGCCTAGATCATCTGCTAAACCATCCAAATATCAAAAAGACCCAATTAGCCTTCTCTGTAGAATGTAATTTCCCATGATGGCAAAACAAACCCTAAGAAGTACTGGATCCCAGTCTCGTGTTTATCACTAGCTGTGATCATCTTTAAGCACATTAACAGATTCAGAAATGTATGTTCAAACAACATATATTCTTATTGAAATAGTATATGTGTTCAATTGCCTATACAGAGACTAGGTCCCATGATGGTGCTTAAGAGCTATTTTGTTTATTGCAATATTTATTTTTAAGTGCAGACAAGGAGGGCGGGTGTTACTCACTTGAAGACCACCTGCTTAGCATGCACAACGTCATGGCTTCAGTCCCCAGTACCCCCAAAATAATAAATAAAAATAAGTGCATATTTAAAAATAAGAGTAAAGGTATAAAAAAATGCAGACTAAAACCACTGCAATCTAGGACCCACAATTACAATAAAAAACAAGTGTTTCTATCAAATATTGACTATATGCCAATCACAGACACAACCACAAATCACACCTGACAACCATCAAGTGTGATTCTCAGCAACCCTACTAAGTAGACACGGATGAGAAACCCGGCTCTGCGGATGAGGGGACGAACCTCGGAGGAGCCGGGGACAGTGACAGTCCTGCTCCCCGTGACACCGCATAAGCCCAGGGCAAGCGTTGACAGAGCTGCACTGAGGGGACACCCAGCTGCATGGAACCTTGGGGCATTGAGGGCTCCCAGAAAACACTAAAAATTGTTCAGTGAGAAACCAGCTCAAATATATTACACTGTGCCTCATCCTTTAAACAGGGAAAATGACTGAGACCTTTTTGATGCCTCCGTGTCCTTTCTGCCATCGTCAGTTACTTGCCCTCACAGCGCGACCAGTGATGAACTAGACCCCATACGAAGTGCACTCAGATGGCAGAGCTTTTAAAGCTGTTTTATGAAGTTTGTAAGACTCTGTCTATTCCTCACACGGGCGGTCAACCATCACTTCTCACCGGTGTGGACGTACCACCTGAAATCACTCCTTTCTGCTTTTTAAAATCCCTTCATCTAATCCAGACTTTTCAACAGCAAAGAAGCAGCTCAACCACAGACACTGGACAGTTTTTCACCAAATGGTTTCGAACAGCCCATCTGACTACCTGGAAGCCCTTTTCTTCTATTAAACCCACTTCCAGGTACTTCATCATTTTCTGATTGGTGGACTTGGCCTCTGACTGGCCTACTCAGAGAGCTCCCAACCTCACATCCGGGGGTGGGAGCGGGCCCTGCTGTTGGGGGAAATCAGTGAGGAAGGCGGAAATCCTCCAGCCAGGTCTGCACGGCTAGAAGTGCCACAACGTGCTCAGAAATTATACCGTCAGCACCCCTGGGCTCCGATGTAGTGGTTTCACATTAACCAAACTTACGACACACTGATGCAAGAAAACCAGAAACTTAACTTATTAATGTAACAGAAGACGTGAATCTATGAACCAGACTGAAATATCAGAGTTCAACCATGAGTACATTTTCTCCTCCATCTCCCAATCACAGGCAGGCAGTCACATGGCAAGCATGGATAGAAACAGAGCAGGAAGGGTTTCTAGATTAACTCAATGGACAAAATTTCTGTTATACTAATAGATCTACTGCCCAGAAGACAAAGAATGCCAATCACGGTGCACTCTCCGTGGACAGTCGCCGAGACACGACTATGAGCACCTGTGTAACTCTCCTTTCCCTGTCCTTTCTGGGCTAACTCATGCACAGAGGTACAAAGATTCAGGGATGCCGATAACACTAAACACCCAAAGCCCATCTTTGGGAGCCTCAAAACAAGACAACCAGGGTTTAAATACCAGCTCTGCCACTTACTAGTTCTGTGATTTTGCCAACTTACTTACCCTCAGTGTGCCTCAATTTTCACACTGTAAAACTGGGATAACAATCAAACCTTCCTTACTCGCTTGTTGAGAAGATTGAAGGATTCATTTCTGTAAAATTCTCAGAAAAGAATGTTGCACATTTTGGGTGTTCAACAAATGTCAGCTTAATAGGAAAGTGATTTACAAGTCTCTCTTCTAATCATCTTATATGTTTACTGGCTAGTCTAAGTCCTTAAGAAAATCCTTATTTCTCCTTTTATAAACTCTTGGGGAGAACACTTCTCTTCCATCCCACCACCTGGTTAAACCGAGGGAGGGGATGCCTCTTAATCACTCCTCTGGGCCGTGGAGAGTGCTTCTCCCTTCACATCCCTGGCCCCTGGCCCACAGATAGCCCTCATCACACGAACAGAGTGAGGTGTGAGTCCCGGGAGACAAGCAGGGAGTTTGAAACCCTTCCTTTCACTCGTGTTGATCACCATTGGGAAGCACCTGGGATGCTCAGCTCCATGGCAGGTCAGCCCTGTGCATGAAGGGGCAGGTCCCCTCAAGGGAAGGCTCGCTGTGGCCCAGAGCTACATAGGACAGTGTGACTGTCCACTTCTGGGACACAATATCATGACACGCATTTTTCCACAGCCCTGAAGTTCATGGAGAACGTGGCTTCATCAGTTACAAAGAAGACATTTATCGCCTGCCTAATCTTTTGTGTCATCTCTCAGTTGGCTGCTGGAGACAACATGTGTATAAGTATTGGTTCCCCTTAAGCCCCAACATATATGAAGTAACAAATAATTCTGTGGCTTAAAGTTGGTTCAGGGCGACTGTGTAACAGTTCTTACTCTGCTGATGCTTAATTATGGGTTTAGGAACTATGGAACCTCCTCAAATCTCTCTCATCATAAAACCATCTTTTCTTATTTTCCTGTTTCTTAGTAATTGCCAAAGACTCTCAAATGATGGCTTCACACAAAAAAGCAGCTAAAGTTTTTGAGCCCTCTTGACATACCCACTGTGGTAAACATTTTACATAATTTCTAATTCTCACAATTCTACAAAGCAGATACGAATGCCCCCATCTCACAGACGAGGGAAAAACTCAAAACGAACTGACTCAGGTTCACGTGGCTCAGTGGCAGCGCGTGCACGCAAACCCAAGTCAAAATACTACACCCCTTCGTATATGTACCAAATCTCCTACCACCAATTAACACAGAGCGGCGGAGTCAATACTCAGTGAACTCAATACACTTTTCAGCTTTAAGGTCCTCCAGATGCCGCTTCTAGCTGTTTTATAAAATCCCGGCTCACTGGTTTCTAACACTGGAAGAAAAGTCCGATTTTGTCACTGTTTGCACAGCAAGTCTGAAATGTTCACAGCGAGATGATAGAATAAAACTAAGATAAAAGCAGAATAATTTTTACAGGTAGACAGACATAATGGACATTGTGCTATTCTGAAGCATTAAGCAAAGAAATTAAAATAACGTTGTTTAAGCCTTCCTTTACAAACAGGAAAGTTAAGACTGTAAGAAGGAGCAACAGCGCCACCTGTGAGTAAAAAGACCTTCCAGGTTGCCGGGAAAGATGCAACACAAAAATTGCCTGTAGGATCAGAAACGAAAATCAGATAACTAAATGCTTATGTAGCACATATTGCAATTTACTTCGGGGGAAGGGAGGGGTATTCAGTATTTAATCTGATATTGATAGTACTCCTGAATATAAACAGAAGACATAAGCTCATGGAAACTCATCTTAGAAGAGGAAAGAATCCGGTCCAGCCACTTCATTTTACAAGAGTGGAAACTGAGACATGGGATCTGTCCCCCTGGCAATCAGCAGCAAAGCTCTCCTACGCCTCATGTCTTGCACTGTAGCAAAAACCAACAGATCTGTACTAGGCTTATATTCATAAAAGTCACGTTTGTATTTTTCCAACAGTAGGTTATCTAAGTATATTGTAAAATACTTCTCAAAGAGCCAGGAAATCGTACAACCTTGTGGAAATACAAAAATATTTATTTACATAATAAAACAACATGAGCTTTATTCTCTCTATTAATAAAGTGACATGTCAAATCAATGTTTTGATGTTTTAAAACTGTTAAGAGTGCAGAAAAAAATCAAAATTTTTTTTAATCACAAAGAGAGAAGCTTATTCCCTGAAAATGATCAATGTGGATTTTACCAAACTTAATGGATCTGGTCAAAACCCCATGAATTTAAATGTCTGAGTGGATGGTTACACGGCAACATGAATTCTGAGTTGTAACAATACATATTCTGTGTAAATAATCTTCAAGGTCGTCTGCTTAAGGCAATTTACCTAGTCCCTGTCTCACTAGAATTACACAGATTTCATTAAAATTTCATACTGCCCTAAAAAGTAATAAATCCTTGTTACTTTATACCATATTCAAATATATCATATATATACATATTGAATATGCATCAGAAATAAGCGACACTCTTTAGTATTCAGAGTTGATCATTCTAAAATATCTGTCATTGTGACAGTACATTTTTATTAAGCACCTCTTCGGTTCTTTGTATACAAGGCATCTAACTCTCACAGTCAGACAAGGTAAACGATATTACTCAAATTTCACAAATGAGGAAATGTACTTAAGCCATGAAAACAACTTACATATTCATCATCAGGATAGAAAAGAGTAAAGATTTTACTTAGATTGCTCACTGACAATCTTTTCTTCCATATTAAGACTGCCGTGCAGGGCTGGGGCGGATATTAGCAGGAATCACGGTTAGGGAGTCACCTGAGAAGACTCCCCACTGCAAGCAGCTCAGCCGGTTCTCCTCCCTCATCCTGTATTGTTAGAGCCATGTTTCTAGGTTACTCTTATTTCAAGTAATAGCACTTTAACTGCACATCTGATCATCTGCATCAGACCACCTTACCTCCAAGCCACAGAAAATCATTCACTGACTGTAGCAGCACCAAGACATAACGGTGATGGATCAGGGAGCCCTGCAGCATCCCAGCCTGCAGGCACAAACCCACACGTGCCCTGGTGATGTTCAAAAAATACAATGCATGAAAATATCTCACTGCTGGTACACATCTGCCCTCAAATTGCCCCAAAATCATGCTGGCAAAGCACTACTTAACCCTCTCACTACAAAAAAAAAAAAGCTAAGAAGGCAAATTTAGGCTCTTCCATTGAAAACCAGCAACCACCACTGCCAGTAACTGAGCTGGAATGCTCCTGACTTCAAAAACCACTACACAGTTACTTTTCAAACGTGAAAGTCATATATGTATTCCAGATAGATGATATTACAATAGGATTTTTCTTTTCAAAATTTCCAGTTGCAACATTAGCACAAGAAACTTTATGTTTCAGGTTTAAAAAAATTAATTATCCTCCACTTTCTTAATTTTGAACCTATTATTATTTTATAAATGTAGCTATGCTGCTTATTATAAACCAACTTTTTGATTTCTTCAAAAAAGACCTTTATGACCTCACTATTTCAGAACAAACTTTAATGATGTTTTGAGAGGTGGGGCCTGGGGCGCTCACTAACAGCTCTTGAAATACTGACAAGGATGTGCTATTAACTAATGCAAATACTCTAAATCCACATTAGCTCACAAAGCAAAGAAACTACACCAAAGACTTACTTTAACATTTTTATACATTCCTATTCGTTTGAATATTAAAGTTCTTAAAAGATATGATTTATTTTGAGAAAGACAACAGCTGTATTAAATTTCCTCTCACCAATAAAGCAATCTTTATGAAGAATAAAAACCCCTATGGAAATCGAAATGACGGGATGTTTCTTGCCAAGTGAACATGCAGATCTCAACACAAGCTTAAATCCTATCACATCTCACTTGAACGAGCTCAACTAACCCCTGGGCTACCCTGGAACTTAGCTCTTCTGTTCCAAAGTTAGCTGAGCTAGGATCATCACACAAGGCAGGGAAGGAGAGAAGAGGAAATTCCACCTGGCGGCCTCCATCAGTTTTCTTCCAGCCACAAGGTGCCGCTAGAGCGACCCCGCTAACAAGCCCTCCCCATAAGGAAATCCGGCAATCACACTGCCCCTGCCGTCCTCAAGCAGTCCCAACGCCCCTCTCCCAGCCTGTGAATGGTCTTCTAATGACCCCCGAGTTGGTGGCATCCTCCCCCTCTTCCCCGCTACACACACACACACACACACACACACACACAGAGAGCCAAGGCAGCCTTCCCAAATCACAAATTTGATTACATCACCCCCACTTCAAACCCTTCAGAGTCTCCCTGGTGGAATTCTATCCCCACCCCAGACCCTGCTTGCCCAGCCTCACCTCAGTACCCAGGTCCCCAGTGACCAAAGGGCCCCCTGACCTGCTCCTACTTGCCACTTGCCTCCAGGATCATTTTGACTGTTTCCCAAGGAAGCCTTCCCTCCCTCAAACCTCCCAAATTTTTTCCTCTGTTCCTAGAACATTCTAGGGTAATTCAACTTCTGACAATGCTAAGCTCACAAGAACCAAATACATTTTGCTTACTAATGTGGCTGAAACTTTTCTCCCCTTGACACTCAGAAGTGCGCGTGTTATGGATAAATGAATGATGGGATGGGTCTCAAAGGGACAGACATACCTGCTCTCTCTCGTCCCGACCCTTCTGTCTGTAGAATATCAGAAGCAAAACCAGAAGTACCTTTCCTGACGGTCACTTTCTGATGACACCCTTCACTGCCTACTGTGTCAGTTCTAGTAAAACTCAACTTCTTCCAAAGCCCTACACCCCGGACTCTCTCCAGTGTCCTCCCCAGCAGGGGCTCCCTCCACCCTGGATCACACAGGGCACTCTCCACGGGTCCCCACACAAAAAGCCTCCAGGCCTCTGCCCGGGCTGCACCTGCCACCTGAGCCACATTCTTGACTCTTCTCCTGGCTGATTCTTACTCTGTCCTCACAACTGAATGTAGGGCCCATTTCTTCCAGGAAGTCCTCTCAGATAATGTCCTTTAGGTCTCCGCTGGGCTCCATCTATAGCAGCAGTACATGGTGACCAACTGGTTGTTTGCCCACTCCTTTGAGACCACGAAATCTTGGGGGCCACGTGGGAAGGAGTGAGAGATTGCAAGAGGGCTGGGGGAAGCAAAAAGCAAAAATCACAGCCCAAGTCCCAAATTCAAGGATACTTTCTCAGAAAAAAGTATAAACCATTTCACACGTGTGCAATTTGGTTATTATTTTTGTGGCTTGTGGACAGCAAGAGCTTGGTGTTCTAGTACAAAGCCCAGATTACATGCAAAAAAATGTATATATTCATATCCAAAGGAAACCAGAGCTGCTCAAAAACAGTTTGCAGTTAGAATTGAAAGGAATTTTGATAAAGGAAATCTCTCTCTCTCTCTTCTTTCTTTTCTGGCATCCTATAATTTTAGAAGTATTTGCGTGACTAAGCGATGGCTACAGCCAGTGATTATGCACTGTAGTGTTTGAAGCTGAGGAAGCCCAGATTATATTCACGGTGTACATGCAATCGTACCTACACACTGATAGGTGCCATGGTGGTGGAGCTGATGTTACAAAGCAGGCAACCTTATTCTGTAAGAGAACACTAAATAGAAAGGAAGAAATGCAATGTTGTGTACTCAATTTCATTTGTTATATGGGCCATTGACTGATAGTATATCTTGACTAATGAAACCCAATAATAAATTGTCAACGTCGATTTTCTTCATCTGACCGTTTTATGCTAACTTTGAATATCAAACCCTCACTCCATAAGTAAACCTCAGGCCTAAATTGCAGCACAGTTACATCCCGTGGAAGACAGCCGATCAAGGGAGAACTGGAGAGTTTCCCTTCAGAAGCTGCTAAGTGTGGTTTTGCACCTGTACGTCATTTGCAACCACGTCATCGTCAAAAGAGTAAAACCTTACATCTGTGGGGCATAAAGCACTGCGGTGCTTCCGAACCATCAAAGAACACTGAGATTTGTGAAACAGTCCTGAGGCACTTAAATCATACTTTTTCTGAAAGGCTCCAAAACTGACCCACTTCACCATTCCAGGTATAACAGGGAAGTACTGGAAACAGTAGAGAGAACATGCCCTTGAAGTCTGACATGGCCCTGCTTGAATCCTGCTAAATCATTTACTAGCCGCTAAATGAACCAATTCCTTAACCCCTCTGAGAAGGCTTCCCAATCTGCAAAAGGGGGCTGCCACCACCCACCTGGGAAGCATGGGTGTGAATGCAACATGCAAGTAGGGCGGCCGACTGGTACCTGAGACGGGGCCTGGCTAGTTTCCCTCCGCTGTCCTTCTCCCCCTTTAAACTTACACTGTTCCCCCAGTAAGGATCAAGCCCCCGGAACAGACTGCCCTTATCATCTGTGTATCCCCGGATACATGCCTTACCCTTAGGAGGCCAGAAAAACAACTGCATCCTCCCAAGTCACTATCAATGTTAAGAGTCTGGGCATTTTTAACTCTATTTTGCAGGGAGACTATTCCAGAACTGTCCAAAAACCATTCTCCAGGTTGGCTCCCCTCCCAGTGCCCATCCTTTCTCACCACAGATACTCTGTATGATTGCCTTCTGTTCATGGGAAAGTGAGTCCGGTAGGGTGGGGACTCCCCAGGCCTCCCTCCCTCCCTCACAGGTGAGTGTGACTACCTTCTCCCCACTCCCCACTCCAACTCCAGCTTCAAAGAATTCTACCCTCTGGCACCCTGCAGACTCTGCATCTTCCCAAGACTCACACATGGCTACGACCCTCCCTTCAGATTTCTTCCTGGCTGGCCCTGCCCACCACCCGGCCCCTTAAGGATAAACGGCATTAGTCGAAAAATCGCAAACGCTGCTGACTGACACACCAAAGCTGCATGGTCTGGGCTTTCCTCCAAACCAGGCACAGCCATGCCCCCCCCAGCCAATGTCTGCACCTCTCGAGATGATCTAATTCACGTGCAAGTCTGTGAACACCAGCTAAGAATGACAACTCCTAACGTGTATCTATAGTCCGGCTTCTTCAGGTGAGCCCCAGGGTCACATACCCGAGTGCCTCTTTGAAGTCCTAACTTGGATGAAAAATGGCATCTTAAAAATGCCTCATGTCCACTATTTACTCTGGAATTCGATTCCTGGCAGGTACCTCCCAGTCTCCCCATTTTAGTAACAGCCCCAGCACCCATCTATGTGTTTGAGGTCACATTCAATTTCCACTGTTCCCTCCCACAATCCCTGCCCCGGAATCAGTCCTATTATTTCCATCGCTAAGCCCATCTCAAGTCTGGTTCTGCAGGGACCACGGCCGGAACCCCAGAAGCTTACAGCATGGTGCACTGAGTCACAGTCCTCCGTAGGGAGCTCCCTGGAGGGGGAGGCTTCTCCTGGCACGGGTCACCTCAAAAGGCACTGGATTCTCACAAAGGAGGCCCAGGAGAAGGGACTCAAGATTCTCCCGTGGTCTGAGCTTTGAAGGGCCCGAGGTCTGGGGGAGCTCCTAATTAGCAGACACAATTGCCAGTGAGCAGATGAGGATGGAGGATCCCAGGAAAGTCTGTTCTCAATTCTTCCCCTGGACTCTCGGGAGCCACGGGAAAGGCCTGTGTCCAGGGTGCAGCCTGGCCATCACAGATCCCAGCCTTCATTTGCCAACCCGGACAGCCTAGACTCCATCTACTTGAGACATTTACTTCTATTCTGTTCCCCACCCAGAATGTGATGGACTCATTCAGATATTCTGGCCTGTCTCAATCGAGACAAATTCAGTGAAAAATGTAGTGTCCACATTTGGACCAGAGCATGAAAAGACAAACAAGGCCTCATGGTCAACATGATGGTGGTAGCCAAATCCTTCCACCGGGTGAGATGAACCATGGTGGGGGTGAGAATCCAAGGTCCTAGGTCGGCCAAAGCATCTTCCTTCACGGCTGACTGAGGTGTCGGAGACTCACTACCGCAAACTAACGACACGGCCGTCAGTGGTGGACGTCAGCTGCAACAGACACGGAGTCAGCTATTTACTGCCAACATGGGTTAAAATAAACGCCGGTGCAGGGAGGCCAGCACTGCTGCTGAGGCAAACCACAGACCCGGCTATGAATGCCCACTGGCTGAAACAGAGTGGAACCTACTGTCCCCTTTAGCGGTCCATTTGTCCACCAGATACAGGTGAGCCAGCCTCTTCAGAGAAGGCCATGTATTCCTGACACTCAGAGAAACCAGCCTCGTAAAGGGAACAAAAGAGTGGCATGGATTTTAGACCCACTTCTGCCCCTTTATGAAGGCAAAGTAAAGTAAATGGCATGGGGAAGTTGAATGCAAAAAAAAAAAAATAATAACAAAACGGTGACTGCTTCCTCCAACAGCGTCCCCTGCAGCTGCTCACCCCAGAGCAGGCTACTTTCTCACCAGTGACTGCTGGCCAGGAAGCGCCGTCACGCATGTCACACAGCGACAGCCAAAAACGGCGTGCCGAGCACGTTTGTGTAAAAGCAGGAATCAAGAAAGATCCTGCAGAATTTGACTTTACAAGGTTAAATACTCCATGAAAACAATCCCTCAGCAGCAGCCCAAATCAATTCGCATCTTACTTCTTCAAAACAATCAAACAAATTTAATAAAGGCACATTTGTCACCAAATATAAGAAGGACCAAACAGGTTCCTCAAAGCAAGGATTTTAACAGGTATCAAACACCAGTGGGTGATGTGGTAACAAAGCAAATATTTCAAAAAATTAGAAATAAAAATGATGACTAGGATAATACAGGGATCAAGGCAACTGTTAATTTTTTGGTTTTTAAAGCGATGGAGACAGCACGGAGGGCAATCTGGCTATTTCAAATTCAGGGTGTGCACAGCCCACATTTTCAGACGCAACAAGATGCTAACGTGGCAGTACAAGAGAAAAAGTAATAAAGAAAAAGGAAAAGAGGAACAAGAGAAAATTAGAAACACACAAGAACAAAAATGATTTTGACAGCTTGTACAAGAATTTATGTGAGTGTCTGAGGCCAGGGACGCGGGAACGGTGAGACCCACCCTCACCTCCTGATCCAGGGAAGACAGGGGCCTGAGGGAAGCAACGCTGCCAGGGGACCCCAACGTGGTCAGCGCCCCTAAACAAAACTCCACCTACATGCGTCTAGGAAGATTTGAGCTATAAACTGTGGTCTCATTTCAGGCTGGACAATTTTACTCACTTCTAACAAGAGTAGCAGGAGAGAATTAGGCTCTGCTCCTGCACCAAAGCATTGTTCAAAAAACTAATGACTGTGGAATAGTAAAAGCAGCAATGGAGTAAAAGTGACTGGAAGAGAATGTGCTTGACCCTAGCTCACTGGCCGCGATATCTCACTGACGTTCAGATGCTGGCTGAGCCCTTATGGTACCAGAACCGACAGACTCACCAGGAGGGAGGTTTAATGCGCTGCTGTATTTTCATGCCGAGAGCCATGGCTGGTACACGAGGTTCTGGGTAAACAATGGTGACAGTGTCTTCCACTATGGGCTAAGCACACATCCAGCTACTCCGTCAAATCCCAAGGGCAGACTTCAAAAGTTAAAAACAAGCTGGCATTCTCTGGTGACTCTGCAGACTCAGAGCCAAGCAATTGCTGAGAAAAGTGTCACCAGTGCCTCCTATGACAAAAGAGGCACTGGCCTGGGGGCTGGGGCAGGGCTCCAGGCTTCCACTGATCACCCACCAGTCTGTCCAGGGGGTGAAGGAGGTCCCTGCTTTCATTGCAACGATGCACCTACCTTGAATGACGCCTTAGGACTCAACAGGAGGTGACATGTGAGGTGAACGGAGCCAGCCTCAGTGTAGCACAGTGCTGGCAGCTATGCCCTCAACAGTGTCCAGGCTCCTAAACCTGACACTTCATCTCCAAGGAGCAGAAGGGGAGTGTGGGCATGTAGATCACAGGGCCCCGTGGGAACAAGTACATTTTATGGCCACGATATGACTTGCCCCTTCCTTAAGCCATAGAGGTATGTTCGGGAGGAACAGAAAATTCATCCAGAGCCCGCTAGGCACCTCACACAGGTGGGACTCAGGTCCCCTGTTCCTATAACTCACAGGGCTGGTCTGAACATTCTTTTTATCAATTCTCTGGCATCTTCTCCTCCAACTTACCAACAACCAGAAAGTAGAATCTGATCTTAGTTAAGTTCAAGAATCACAGAGCACCGCCCCCACAGTGGGCCCGGCAGCAAGTGCCAGGTCCTCCGACCGTCACCTGTGGGACCACCATGAGCGCTCTTCAGCCTCATGGCCCAAGTCCATAGGCCAGGGTGACACAGCTTCCCTCACTCTCCCCAGCAAACAGGGACCAACTCTCGGCAAAGGCATCTCAGCATCTTCTGCACGAGGCAGAGCACGATAAATACACGGGGAAACAGAGCAGAAGGTGGGGAGGTAGGCAGCCCAGAAGAGCTCGTCTGCACTTCCGAGGCAAAGTGGGGCCCTTGACTTAATCACAGGGACAAAGTGAGAATGAACATTTCCCTGCTCTTACCCATACTCCGTGATACGCTTTTCCCTGCATAAGGAGTTCATTCGGAAGTCCCTGGCGGTGTTTCTGATGTCCTAACATGGCATGCTGGCTGTCGGGCAGGAAGAGAGGGCCTGAGCCAAATAGGTGCTGGGCCTGGAAGGCAGGAGACACCGGCTCCAGCCCCAGCTCAACCAGCGCCTCGTTCTGCCTCTCGGGATTCAGCATCTCATCTATAAACAAAGGGTTGACACTGTCTCAGGACAGGATTCCCAACAAAAATGAAATGAGAGCCATGTAAAGAAAGTTTCCCAGTTGCCACATTTAAAACAGAAAACAAAGAAACAAACCAACAAACAAAAACAAATACTAGAAACTAATTTTAAGAACAGATCTTACTTAATCTACTGCATGTAAAATACTATCATTTTGACATGTAAACAATATAGGAAGTAACAAGATAGTTTATATTCTTTTATTACACAAACCTCAGCGTCTAATGTGCATTTGACCTACAGCACATCTCAGCTCAGACCAGCCTCCTCCCCAGTGCTCCTAGCATCAGTGGCTGTGGATACTCTATTGGACAGCGACTCAAGGGGTCCCACCATGGTCCTGGCTGAAAAGCGGGAGGAAGTGTCCACATTAACCCTAAAAGGATCTCTCTGAAACAGAGGCAGATTCACTTTTAAATGTCCGTAAACCGGCTGGCTTTACCTCCCTCCACCTTGGCTACAACATAGTCCTCTTCCTTGCTGATCCCTTTCTCGATGTAGGGAAGAAACCTGGAACACAGCCAGGGTGGACTGGCCTCCAGGGAAACTTACCTGCTGTCTGTGTCCAGTCCCATGGTGTCCTCCTTCTCAAACGGGATGCAGCGGAGGGCGATCTTGTCCCCAGAATTGTTGGGGGCTGCATCCAGCCACTTGGACTTGGGCAAGATGAAGAATGACTCAGTTAAATCCTCAATCCTCTTCTCCACCACCCTGCAGTCCTCGTAGATTGAAGGACACATCGCTGCGTGGCTGCTCAGCTACCTCCCCATGCAGCACAAAGACAAAGAGCTGAGAGTCATTAAGCGTGGTGCCATACAGCTCCTCTGCACATGGAGCTTTTGAATGCCTTGGCAGAGAGGCAGTCGGTAATGGTGACAGGGCCCACGACCTTGCGGTGGGTCTGGAAGTCGCTCCACCCACTCTCGGGCGCATAGTGGTGCCTGTAGTGGATACAGAGTGCCCACTGGGAGCCGCACGGGCTGATCTGGCTCACCGAGGAGATTCGCTTATAGATGCAAAAGAAATTCTCCTCTGAGTTGATCCCCACGGGTTGGACCACAACGGGAAGAGTCTCATAGACCTCAGCACACTGCACGTAGTCAGGGATGCTCATGTTGCAGACCCTGCGGAGAGGGGAGAGGAGATTGAGGTACATACTGTGCTGTGGGCTGCGGGCGCATTTGGGTTGCAGTGATCTGGTGTGTACCAGCCAGAAGGCAAGGGAAGGCAAAGCAAATCCGGGGGTACAGTTTGTCCTCAGCGTCTGCACATAGCTCGAATCACATTACCCAGCTTTTGGTCTAGGCTTCCTGCCCCTGCAGAGAAGGGTCATTTCTTGATTTCTGTTTCCAAGCACCTAGCAAGGCCCTGATGCGAAATCACTGCTCAAAAATGCTGAATAAAGAAATGAACAAAGGGAATGACTGAAAAATTGTGCTGAACACTGGAATTTGACACAACACTGTAAAATGATTATGAATCAATAAAAAAATGTAAAAATATAAAATAAAATAAAAATAAAAAAATTGATGTTGGCAAATGTCATCAAATATCTGCAATTTTCTTATTTTAACAATAAACATAGATGTGTACTTGTAAAAAAAAAAAAAAAAGAAAAGAAATGAACAAAGGCACTGCTTTTCCCAAACCCCTTCAGCAGAATATAAAGAAAAGGACCACAGTAGGATCAAAAGATTTGGATTTCTTTCCAATTTATTTGAACCCCTAAGCTGCAGAATAATGGATAAGGAAACTTGCCTTGGGGAGGACGGTACAGTTCAGTGGCAGAGCACGAGCTTATCATGTACAAGTTCCTGGGGTCAAACCCCAGTACCTCATTTTAAAAAATGAAACAAATAAATAAACTTAATTACCCTCCTCAAAAAATATTTTTAATTCAAAATTCAAAAAACACCTTGCAATTGACACAACATTGTACACTTGACTATACTCTAATTAAAAACAAAATCCTTGCCTTACAAGAATATATCTGGATTACGGATGTTTGCAAATGTAAAATGCCTAGGGTACCCCCTGCATAAAAAGAGGGGAATGTACAAATTTACTATTGCTCCTTTATGAGCTATATTTCCTTTGGGAGGTTTATAACGTCTCAGAGCTAATTTTCTAAGATTAAAAAAAAGAAAACAATACCTGATTCTCCATACTGCTGAAGAATCAGATAACCCTATGAAAGCATCTGACCCACAGAGGGTACTCAATAAATGTCTGTTGAATGAATGAATAAACAAGCAAAGTGAATGCTGCTCCCTGCCACAGACCATCATAATGGTACTGCCTGGAAATCCCAAGCCCACGTTCCACCCGTCTCTACACTAACCATGTGGGTGACAAGGGCAAGCCTGTGTGATTCTCTAAGCCCCAGTTTAATCGTGAATAGAAATGAGGGCAATAACACAAACTTAAAATTGTTAGTGAGTCAGTATGAATTGTACCCCAACTTTGTAAGATGGAACCATTAAGGAAAACTGAGCAAAGAGTCCATAGGCCCTCTCCATACTGTCTCTTACAACTACATGGGAATCTACATTATATCTCAAAATAAAAAGTCTAATTTTTTAATGAGGTTATTGAGGTTAAGTGAGCTCACTGTCTCAAATAAGGAACACACAGTACAAATAGGACAATGCCCAGCCCATGAGATACACTCAGTAAACATTCCCACTGAACCCACTGGTCCCGCAAACTTCAGAGCAAGAGGATGGGTTGTCGTGGCAGGCCACCGCACCTGAAGCTAACAAAGCTAATGGCCCCACTTTCTATAGCCTCTGTCACCACCCTTGTTCTAATTTTCTATTTGTAATTTTTTTTATTAAATAGAAACTCCCATTTGCATAGCCTTCACCTGACCAGACATCATGATGGCATTCCTTCAATATCTGACAACACAGATCATGAAGGCAGCCCTTCTAGTTGAAACAATAAAATGAAAAGCCATTTCCACAAGACTTCTGTGTAAATTTACTAGGGAAATACATCCTGGACTGAGGAAGAGGACTAGGGAGTAGGGGGCAATCTGGGGCACAAAGAACTATAGGCCACCTGTCCCATGATGGACTTCAGACTCAGCCCTCACCCTCCAGGAAATTCAAAATACACACCGACAGACTGCTATGGACAAGGTTTTTCTTTTTTAAACAAATCCCTGAATCCCTAGCAGGTCTTGTTTCTACCGAGACACAAATTAATTATGTGTATAATGTTTCACGAAAGCCCTAAAATATTATCACCCCAACTTGACACATCAAGAAACTGAGGTAGAGAAATTTATCACATTGTACAAGATTAGAGAGAGGCCACGTCAGACACTGTACTTAAATCCATGCCCCTGCTCCAGTGCTCACACTAGAAAGTGTGACATACTGCCCCTTTCCTGCCCTCTCCCTGCAATAAATCTCTGAAGAGTCTTTTCTGTGCCACCTGGAATCACAATCACATCAGTTTTCCACAAAGAGCTATGTCACTCCTTGGAGGACGTGTCAAAATCTAAAGGGTTGGGATGGGAGGAGAGATTGGATTTTCTGTTTCTCAAAGGAAACATGGCTTTAAAACAAACTGAAAAGCACTTATCTAGCCCAAGCCCTTTTTGTGAATAGGAAGAAAAGGAGGCTCAGAACAGATGAAGAAAGGGCCTTATTAATAAATATTGCCTCAGCGCAGCACCAAGCCAGCCCTGGGCCCTTCTGGGGGAGTACCTGGGAGGCCCAGGAGAATGAGTGTTAGAAAACGGAAAGGGAAGAAGCATACAAGGCCCCGTCTCTACACCACCATACCATGAAGTTCCACCAAATTACCCAGTATGGGTGTACCCAATATTAAGGTGGGCTAAACAGGTTATGGAAACCTGGAAGTCTCAACCATAGTGGAAATTCCAACATTTACTATGTTTGTTCCCCAGTTCAAGCATCAGCTCAGTGGGTACTGTGTACCAGGGACTACACGAGGCCTGGAGTTCTCCCAAATACAGATCTTTTTTCCACGGGTGAAACCACATAAAGGCCACCAGAAGAAAAGTGCCCACAGATAAGATGAAATTACTGAAACTGAAAGAAGCCAAAGAGCATATATTACTAGGAAATATGGTGCTCCTAGAAATGGACTCATTTACATAGAAAGCAAACTGTGGTAAGTAGGCAGGAAAGGGGGGATTGCAGATATACATTAATAAATATAAAATAAATGACAAGGACCTATTATATAGCACAGAGAACTATATTCAATTTCTTGTAATGAGTTCTACTAAAAACAATCTAAAACAAATTTATATACATATGCATATGTTTATAACTGAATCTCTGCTGTATATCTGAAAATAACATTGTAAATTGACTACACTTCAATAAAAAATTATTTTATATAATAAGTAAAAATAAAAGCAACGCCATTAAGGAAAAATAAAAGAACACTCTAATCCCCTTAGCTGTAGGTGCTGGAGAATTCTGGTTGCAAGCACCAAGTCCACTGGATCACTCCAGCACTGTCACTCTTTCTGACAATCAGAGAGTCACTTGGCTTCACTGAGGTTAATTTTCTCTTCTGTGAAAGGCTACAGTTGCAACTAACGATGTATAGAATCTCATCATTCACAAGCCCAACAAATAGCGAGGACTTCCCATGGGCCAGGCTCTGGAGAGATGAAAATATAGGGTCCCAGATATATTCATGGGTAGAAGAAGTTTATGCCATAAAGACATTAATTCTTCCTGTTTTGATAGACAGATTCATTTCAATTCTGATTAGAATTCCTACCAGATTTTTCATGGAATGTAACAACTTAATTTATGGTCAGGAATAGCCAAGAAACTTCTTTAGAAACACCACTGGGGAGGGGTGGTTGGGTCATTTATTTCCACTGTTCTTTCTGAAGTGATGGAAACGTTCTGGAATAATAATGGTTGGACAAATGTGAATATGCTAAAAGCTGCTGAATTGTACCATTTAAATGGATGGACTTCATGGTGTGTGAACAATATCACAATAAAGCTGGTATATGAAAAAATATTTCTTGACAATTATTTTTCCCTCTTTACTACTAGTGTGCCACACAATTTAAAAAAAAACAAAAAGTCAAAACCAATCAAACTGTGCCAGGAGCTTTTTAGGACTGCAATGCCTCTGGGTCTCCAAGGCCTCTGGTGGTGCTGTTCCTGTTAAAACACACTAGCTGGGCTGGGCTAGTTAGGGACTGTAACTATCTTTTTAAAATCGACGGTCACACGTTTCACCCTGGGAGAGGGAAGAAGGAGGATGTCACAGCCTTATGCCTTCAGCTCATTTTTAACAGAACCAAACCCTGCTTTCACCACTGTAATCCCTCTCACTATAAAAACACGTGACATCAACAAGCACCGCCATCATAACACCTGAAAGTGTTCAAGGTACTTACCTGGGGTAGAAACACTGAGGGAGGAGACAGAAGCTCGCTCAGCACTTACGCTCCCTTTTCCCGACTCCACCAGGAGAAGCTGGGCATCACAGCCGGTGGCTGTCAGCCCAGAGAGCAGCCCCCACGCCACTGAGTTGGTCCTCAGGGAGCGGGAAAGGGAGAGGAAGGCAGCCCGGGGGTCGCGGGGCAGGGAAAGCGGTGGGGGGGTTTGGAAACGCGGTCTGCAGCCCCGCTCGGAGGCCAGCCCCAGCCCCAGCTGCCCCGTCCATGTCCGCAGACCCTGCCCGCCCGGGACACAGCCCGCCCAGGGGCCGGGACGGGCCGGCGGCCCAGGAGAGGAAGCCGGGGAGGAGAGGACTCTCGGGCGGGAGAGGGGAAGTGCACACCAGCCGCGGACTGAGGGGAGCCCGGCTGGGTGAGAGGCGGCAGGTGCACACCTCGCCCTGCACAGGTGTGCCTGGGGCGCCGGGGCAGGTGGCGTGGGCAGAGGGGTCTGGCCCGAGCAATTCAGCTGGACACAGGCTGACTGGCTCCCTGAGGGCTGTGACACGCGGACCGCCCTCCTGCAGCCGCCTGACCACTTTCCCGGGGGCTCCCCACCTTGCACTTCCGCAGCCAGAGGCCCCGGCCCCAGGCAGGAGCCAAAGGCTTACCGGGCTACAGAGCTGAGAAGCCTTTGGAGCCGATCCCCGGCTCGGAGCTGGAGCTTCCAAAGCGCGGTCCAGCTGGCACCCACTGCGCATGCGCAGGAAGGCCAGCGATCCTCTCTGTGTTCTGCGAGAGAAGGTGGGGCAGCGAGGAAGGAAGAAGATGGGAGGGGGAGGAGAGGAGGGGAAAAGTGGAGGGAGACAGATGGACAGGAAGAGCGGAGAGAAGAGAGGGATCTGGATAGGTGAGGGTCTTAGCGAAGAGAAAAAGCTTTACCTCTGGGGGCACCCCAAAGGAGGCAGCAATACTGCCTCTGTACCCTTCTGTAACCCTTCAAGACCCGCAGCTGAAGTTTTACCTCGCTGGTCCAGCCCTCCACCCGATGCCCCCACGCGGAGCTTGGTTTTCTGTTGCTCTGGGAACCAAGCATCCGCAGGTGTTGTCGCTCAGAACTAACTTGGGAAGAGTACATATTCCCCTTTTACACGCTGGGAGACAAGCAGGCACGATTTCTGCCTTAGTCCCACTGTCCCAGCTGTCGGGCTGGCGGGGAGCAGGGTGGTACAAGATCAGCGCCCCAGACAGAGCAGACTGCCTGAGTGTTGGTGCATAGTCCCCATCCCTCCTGGGTAAACCACACCCCACACTTGTAGAACCATCAAGGGCTAACAGTAGGTCCCTGGGTGTAGGAGAGGTGTCCTCAGGTGAAGGAAAAGCCCAGCTAGGCTAACAAGGTAAGTCACAAATCTAAGTGTGATAAGTGTCAGTTTACTGCTCTAAGTTTTGCCAGGATAACTCGTAAATCTTAAGTTTAGTGTCAGTTTACCTGGCTAACAAGCTAACTCGTAAATCCAAGCTCAATATGTGTCAGAAACGTGATCTATTACAAGTTGATAACCTCCAGTGTACTGATTCCTTGCTTTTTGTTGTTTGAGCCTTATTGGCTAATACCCCCTTATTTGTAATTAACCCTTTAAAACCTCATGTGCACGTCTTGGAACTGATCAGAACTTCGGAGCAGAAGCCCCTCTAAGCCCACCGGCATAATAAATCTGAGTACTCCAACACTCCGATTGGTGCTTGTTTCTTGGCTGACCTGTTATTTCCGTAACTCTCAGTTCCAGTGCCCAGCTTGCTAGGTAGACAGGAGTGTTACCGAGTCCAAATTCATTCTCCTCAGTGCAGGACAGGACAATAAGTTGGGAGACCAGCTGTTCGGTCATGGAATAGCAAGTTTCTGTAGACCTAAATGGCAAAATAATGTCTTGAAAAACCATCTCCCCAAGTCACAATTCAGGCTCCTTTCCTACGTGCTTGGCTGTTGCAATCTTCTTGGTGTAGGTATTCCTTCTTGTTAGAATCTTTTGTTCTTGCAGCTATCTGCCTGAGTCAAATCTTTGTAAATGACCAACAAAACAAACGTTATTTTCTATTCTAAAATTTGTTATCTTTTTATGAATGAAAAGTGTTAAATGTCCTTAAATGTCGGAGCCTGCAGAATAGGCTCTCCTGTATATTTCAGGCTCTAAGCAACATAGTTTTACAAGCAAGATGAAGCCTAGGAGACAGAGCATAAATTTAAATTCAAAGGAACAGATCTAATATGGAGTCAGATTTGTTCTGTTCTATTACCCGGGTAGAAGCCACTTGAGGATTTAAATCACTTTAAGTTAAAAATAACTAAAACCTTAAAGGAATTTACATACATAGTTGGGAATGTGCATAGCATATATGGAAAATCACCCAAAGGATAGTAAACAGTGGCATTACCAGGGAGGGCAGACAGAACAGAGAATGAGGGAAAACTTCTTTCACTTGTGTATATTTGTGCTCTGTTTGAATTTTTTGAACCATTTGCTTGTATTTCTTTTTCAGTTAAAAAAATATGTGTAATGGAGCAAAGGAATAACTAGCTCAGCAAATACAGCAGCCATGGAATCACTGAGTGATCACTTTTGATTTAAGCCAGGAAGCATTTATTGACTCTCTCCAATGTGCTCAGTCCTGTTTTAAGACTTCTTTTATTATTATTATTATTATTATTATTATTATTATTATTATTATTATTATTATTATTATTACTATTACTACTACTATTACTACAACTACTACTATTACTATTACTATTTATTATTATTATTATTTTATGAAATAATAAGAAGGTACCCCTCACCCCTGCCCATGGCTGGTGGAAAACCAACTGAGTTTTTTTGAGTTGTTTTCCAAGGAGTAGAAATGAGTTATAAACTGAAAACTTATTCAGGGCATAATAGACAGAGTGTTTTTCCAGCAGGCCAGACAGCTATGAAGGGTTTTCAATAGAGGCGCCCAGAGGCTGAGAGGGAAAGCCACCAGGATCCTACAGAAAGCTGCCCAAACTGCCTACTCCATGGCACTACTGAAATAGGAAAGAACAAATCTGACTCCATATTTGATCTGTTCCTTTGACTTTAACAAAGCCGAGTTAATAAGTTCCGGTCTTTTCATGGGTTATGATATCACAGAGGAGACGGACAGGTCAACAAGGAACCACTCTACCGTGATCACGGAGCCGGGGAACGGGATGGGCTGCAAGATGTACGACACAGCCGCAACTGTGCCCGTGCTTCTAGGCATGTACTCAAAGTCGACTCAACAAAGTGTCAAACACCTGTGCCCACGTCCCCATCACCTGACATGTAATAAAGAGAAATGAAAACCTATAAAAGGCCAATACCCTTGGTGGGTATACCGTCCAAAGAGCAAAGTCACAGTTTGAGGACTGGCCATCCCTGTTCCCTGGGATTTATTCTTGGAGAACCTTAAAAACCACTCCTCTGTTCTCAAGAAGTGCTGCATATTTGTCCTATCTTTGGCTCAGGGATGGAGCACGTTCAAGTGAACTTTAATGTCTGCACAGATTTGACTGTCTTTCTCCAGGTTCACTTGTCCATTCTAAAGGGTCCTAAGCTAAGTCCATCATCCGTAAGATCTATTCCCTCCAGTGACAGCTCATTGAGCCTGCAATTAAAAGCCAAGTGAACAAGACTGTCCTCAGCTAAAAAGTTCACCCACCCTTCACTGCTTTCTTAATCTCTTCTCCTGGCTAATTGCAACAGACGAACACCTTCCTCCACCAAGCTACACAACTATGTCATTTTGTCTACCCTAAGAGGAAGTAAGGTTCACAAAAGAGGAGACAACTGCATAGTCACCTCTGAATTCCTAGCATATAGTAATGTCAATAAATAGAACTATGATTATTGCTACTTTCCTTTAAAACTTTTCTGGTTATTTGAATGAGATCTTGGAAGAGAGGTGTTTGCTGTCCAGTATCTTGATCCACAAGAATCTGGATGCCTTTTTCAGAATGGATGTTCACTGATTCATTCAAAACACATCTTCTCAATCAAGGAGTAGCTGTGCTTTTCTGCCAGGAGTTTGTGGTCACTCTCATGCCAGAAGAGCTTTAAACTATATCCTTACTTTGGATTTGTTATTTTTCCCCTCTTCCAACAAAATTGACTTTCCTTACTTTCTTGCCTTGAGGAATTTTTTTTCCTATTTCAACCTTTAGTAAACCAAGATTCTCGGGATGGGCTTGGCCGATAATATGATCAGCCATCAAACTCCCAGTGTGAGAGGCCTCGGGCTCACCTCCTGCCCTCCTGTCAAGGCAACTGAAAATCAGTTCGGGAGCCAACCGGCATCCAAGGGCTTCTAAGGCTCGCGTATCTCCCAGAATCCCTGCTTTCACGTTTGTCTTGGCTTCTGAGGATTTCCCCTCTCTTTCTTGACAATTAGTTGTGCAGTTTGAAAGATGAGGAAGGAAGGTTTTATTTCTTAATAAGCATTTTAAGGAACTTGTGTAATGAAGGTTTTCATGAGTTTCTAGAACCCTCCAAGGCCGAGACAGAAAACACACTATACATTTTCTAAATTTAGCACTCATGTGCATTTTTTCTTTGCTTTTCTTAACTGTTAAATGATATTTTTTAATTAAAAAAAAATAAGGCCCAAAATAAGATAGAACATTGAAGGGGCAAACAAAATTAAAGGGCAAAGACAGAAAACTGATAACTACTCTACAAAGCTAATATAATACATGCACTATGTATCAGATCAGCAATTCTCAGTAACAGCTAATTGAAACATGTCCATGAGGTAAAAAGTCTCTCCTGTCAGGAGATGGCCATCAGAAAATAGAATTAAAACAACAAACTAATATCCTAAGACTGGCGAGGTACAGAAGGCTACCAGATAAATGTGTCTGCTTCTGGAAAAGTGGGAGACTCACCAGCTCTTTTCTGTGGAGCTTGAGCCCAGGGGAGGACGGTGAAGTGAGCTCTGTAAGCACCAAATTAGCAAAGTGACTGATGAATAAAGAGACGTGAGCTTTGATGACAGACATGATACTACTATTCATTTGTCCTGTAAAGTATGTCTTCACGTTTAGTGATCAATACTTCGGCGTCCTCAGGGATTGAGATTATAGGAAAATGCACAGCCCGGGCCCAGACCTCCACTATGAGCTCGTGACACTGCACTTGGATGTCTCAAGGGCACCTCCAACTCCACCAGCAAAGAGTTGACTTCACGGTGCTCCTCCCATAGTCGTCCTGCCCAAGGCACCTGTTCGGGGGGTAAGGTCTCCCTGTGTCTCCCAACTCAGGCCCATCACTCACAGATGTGAATGGACCCCTCCTTCAGGGCCCAGATATCCTCAGTCACCGAGGCCCACCACCCTCACCTGTCCTACCAGGTACTCACTCGCACTCACTCAGCACTGACTCTGTGCTGGAGACCACGCTGCACACTGTGCACACGTTATCTCACTGGATCTCCACAGCAGTCCTGGGAGGTCGGTACATCACTGCTTCAATTGATTAGATAAATTGTTTCACTTCCTTGAATGCGTCATCCAAAGTGACACGGCTACTGGGCCACAAGCCTGGGACTGAAAACCACTTGAAAATTGAACTCTGCTACACGTCGCAGCCACCCTACTCTGACTCATCCTGCCAAGCCTTCTAAATGTTTCCAAGCATTCTATGAGACAAAAGTGAACTACGAGAGCACCCCACTCCCCTACTTACAATCTGTCAATGACGGTCCACTGCCCTTTGGAGAAAGTCCCACCGTGCCTGAGCACAGCCCAATGGCCCGGCATCCGCGTTCCCTGCGCAGCCGCGCCACCTCACCCACCACGTAGCACTACATGTGCCGTGTGCAGACAGGGATGCTGACTCCGTACAACCCGGGGCTTGTCTCACTCGAACAATCATCACCTTCTTCAGTGTTCAACTTTTTCATTGCTGACTCTTAGAAAAATGTTTTCTTAGGATGAATCAATATCTTTTTCCTTACAACTTCCCATCATTGATAATGATCTCCCTCCAAAATAGAGAAGACCTAATTCTCAGTCTCCTCTGTAAAGTGAGAATAACAAGGAAATATAAGAAGTTTTAAGAGAAATAATATTCATGTGAGGCTGAGGGACAATTCCATCATACAGTAAGCACTCAATATGTGCTTACTTAATATTAATAAGAATATATTGCATTCCAGCAACTTTCAATCAATGTTTTATGACTTTGTCCAACAGACAACTGACAAAATTTTAGACGAACCCCTTTGAGCAGATCAGCACAAGCGTACTGGAAGAGGTAAGCGCTGACTCCATTTACAGCTGCAGTCCCCCAGCACTACGGCACGGGGGCAGTTTGCTCAAAATGTTACATGATGCTTGAACATTTAGTTGTCATTATAGAATAAAGACAGGTGTTCTTTAGTCAAAGCTCCTGAAACATAAATCTTCAAAGATTGATGCAAATTAGGTTTCAAGTACAACACTCTCACTAGAAATTATTTGAGAACCATAGTCTTAGCTACTCCGCACATCAAAAGGGCATGTTCTTAATGCATCTGACTAAATACACTGAAAGGGTTGTTTAAAAGAAATTATGAAGAAGCCATCCTGAATAAGCTATCAGTATCATCTGCACAAAGCCCCACCCAAGGGTCTCATTTCTCACTTCCACATAGGTGTTCAGGCAGCTTAACTAGGGTCTTGGTTTCTTATAACACGGGGTGGGGAATAGTTGTGGATAGATTTATGTAGCAAATATAAACATAGGGTATTTGCTGTGAAGGAATTCTAGAAATAAGAAGATTGATATATAGTCCCACCCATAAGAAACTCAGCCTTTCCATTTGCAACAGCATTAAAAATAAAATGAGGGATACATTTAACAAAAATTTACAAGATTTGTACATTGAAATTTTTGAAGTATCACTAAAATAAATTTTAAAAGATCTACATATATGGAAGATATCCCATTTTCAAGGAATGATACAAAATATTATTAAAAATGTTAAGACTCCTCAAAGAGATCTACATATTCAGTGGAATCCCTATCAAAATTCTAGCTGACTTCTTTGCAAAAATTGAAAAACTGATCCCAAAATTCATATGGACGTGCAAGGGGCCCAGGACAGTCAAAACAACCTTGAAAAAGAAGAGTAAAGTTGGAGGACTCACTTTAAAGGGTACTAAAATGCTATAGAACTAAGTCAGTATGGTACTGGCATAAGGTTGGATAAACAAATCTATGAGACACAATAAAAACCAAGGGGAAAAAACTTACAATTACAGACAGTTTTCCACAAGGGGGACAACAACACTACATTGAAAGAATACTTTATTCAACAAATGGTACAGGGACAGCTGGGTATCTGCAGGCAAAAGAATCAATCTGGAATCTGAACACTCATATTTTATATAACAAATAAAAATTAATTCTAAATAGATCACAGACAGAAATGTGAAAATTAAACCTATAAACTTTCTAAAAGAAGACACAGTATAAATCTTTGTGTTCTTAGGATAGGCTTTGGTTTCCTAGATACAATACCAAGAGCACAAGTGATAGAAGAAAAAAGCAGATAAACTGGACTTCATCAAAATTAAAACCTTTTTCTTACAAAGGACATCATCAAGAAAGTGAAATGACAGTGGAAATGTGTATCTCAAGTGATAGAGTGTGTGCTTAGCAAGAAAAATAAAATAAATCAAAACATCTAATTACCTCCCCTGTAAAGAAATTGTTTTAATGTTTAAAAAAATATAGTGAAAGGACAATGTGCAGAGTAGAAGAAAAATTTTGCAAAGCATGTATCTAATAAGAGAGTAGCATCCAGGATATTTAACAAATGCTTACAACTGAACAATACAAGAAAATAGACCCAAATTTTAAATTTACCACGAATTTAAATAGATATACAAATGGCCAATAAGCATATGAAATGATGCTCAGCATCACTAGTCAAATCAAAATCAAAATGAGATCTCATTTTACACCCACTAGGATGGTTATAACCAAAACATGGACAATAACAAATGTAGTTCAGGAGGCAGAAAAACCTCATATGCGGCCAGTGGAAAGGTACAATGGTGCAGCTTCTTTGGAAAAGTCTGGTATTTCCTCAAATGCTTAGAGTTATATGGCTCAGCAATTCCACTCCTACATATAGAGTCATCCCTCAGTATTCTCGGGGGGTTGGCTTCAGAAACCCCACACCCTGGATACCATAATCCAAGAATGTTCGAGTCCTTTTACAATCAGCCATCTGGATCCATGTAGTGGAAAATACAGATATGGAGGGCCAACTGTACAGCCAACAGAATGAAAATATATTCTCATAAAAAATTTCACATCAATATTCATAGCAGTATCATTCAGAGTAGCCAAAAGTTACTATCAATATCCATCCATCAATGAACGGATAAACAAAATTACCAAGAATAGGCCCACAAACTTTTGGTCATTGAAACTTTGACAAAGGAGGTGAGAACATACAATGGAGTAAAGGCAGCCTCTTCAGCAAATGGTGTAGGGAAAACTGAACAGCTGCATGTAAATCATTGAAGTTAGACTACTCCCTCACAGCATACACAAATATGAATTCAAAATGTGTTAAAAACTTAAACATGTAGACAAGACACTATAAATCTCTTAGAAGCAACCATAGGTAAAACATCTGACACATCTAAACAATGTTCCAAGAGCAGTCTACTCAAGCAATAGAAAAACAAACAAAAATATACAAGTGGGATCAAATTAAACTTACAAACTTTTTCACAGCTAAGGAAAGAGTAAGCAAAACAAAAAGACAACCTACCTATGGAATGGGAGAAAATATTTGCAATAAATGAAACTGATAGGGGCTTAATTCCCAGAATATGTAAACAGCTTTTACACTTAATAAGAAAGAAAAACAAACAATTCAATTCAAAAATGGGCAGAAGTCCTAAAGAAACATTTCTCCAAATAAGACATACAAATGGCCAGTAGGCACATGAAAAAATGTTCAATATCATTCTCAGAGAAATGCAAATCAAAACTGCAATCAAGTATCACCTCTAACCAGTCAGAATAGCCATCATTCAGAAGTTCACAGACAACAAATATTGGAGAGGCTGCGGAGAATTGGGAACACTCCTATACTGTGGTGGGAATGTAGTTTGGTGGAGCCAATGTGGAAAACTGCATAGATGTTCCTCTAAAGAAAAAATTGACCTCCCATATGAACCATCATTCCCACTCCTGGGCATATATCTAGAAGGAACCCTAATTCAAAAAGACACCTACACCCCAATATTCACAGCAGCACTATTTACAATAGCAAGATATGGAAACAACCTAAATGTCCACTGACAGATGACTGGATAAAGAGGTCGTAGCATATTTGTCCAATAGACTACTATTCAGACATAAAATAATAATAAAATAATGCCATTTGTAGCAACATCAATGGACCTGGAGAATGTCATTCTAAGTGAAGTAAGCCAGAAAGAGAAAGGAAAAAACCACGTGAGATCGCTCACATGTGGAATCTAAAAAGAAAAAAATAAAACAAAGAAACAAAAAGATAAACTTATCTACAGAACAGAAACAGACACAGGGACATAGAAACCAAACTATGGTTACCATTGGGGAGAGGGTGTGGGAAGGAATAAACTGGGAGTTCAAGATTTGCAGATACTGAGTATGTAAAGAATAAACAGCAAGTTTATTCTGTATAGCACAGGAGAATATATTTAATATCTTATAGTAACGTATGCTTAAAAAGAGTATGAAAATGAATACAGGTATGTTCCTATTTAACTAAAGTGTTATGCTGCACACAAGAAACTGACACAACATTATAAACTGACTAGACTTCAATGAAAACATATTTAAATAGACCAAAAACGAAAACAAACACAAAGGATACTATCAAACAAAAACAACAAAGTACTGATTCAGGTTACAATATGGAAGAACCTTGAAACTTTATGCTAAAATAAGCCAGACACAAAAAGCCAAATAGTGACCTTTAAGGTGAACTGTATCTAAGCGTTTATTGTACTACTCCTGTAAATTTTCCGGAGGTTTGAAATCTATCAATATGAAAATAAAATGTATTATACATTAAAAACTTAAAACGCTTCCTCACAGGAGGGCTTTAATTATTAATTGCAGAAACGCATGTAAAGCGTTTGGAACAACACTTTGCACGTCCACACACAATCACTGCTGTCACTGCCACTCAGAGGGTGGTGCCAGCGCTGATGAGAGCTGCCTCCACTCGCTCCCCTGCAGACAGTTGTGAGGGCTTCAGCTCTGACAGGCAGGGTGAGCGTGAACCTGGGTAAGACCCAGCCACGTCCCAGACTCTGCATTACCCAACTTTCTTATACAAACTGCAACATCTGTAATGTAAACATGCTTGAGGGACGTATCTTACAACAGAGGGAATACAGACAATGTTTTACAGTAAATATAAATGGAGCATCTATTGTACACCTGAAACTAATATCATATTTTAACTCTTCTATATCTTTATAAAAAATTAAAAAATAATTTTAAAATGTTGTCACTTTAATATTCAATTCGATTTTTAAGTAACTACTAAACAACTTAGAATATATAAAAGCATTTAATTGTGCTGTTTGTTTACATATTTATTTACATTCAGACTCTTGTTTAAAGAGAATTTAAACAATTTTTTTAAACATAGCTTAACAACCATAATAAAAAAAAAGGCAAAACTGAGAGTGAAGAGAAAATGGAGATTCAATACTTAAATGAAACCAGGGGGAGATAAACTCATAAAAATGGATTCCATGAAGTCAGGGCAAGTGTTAAAGGCAGACTAGGAATTCAGCTGTAAGATTCTTGGCAGCTAAAGCAAAAAGAAAAAGATGATGGGGCGGGTGGTAGAGCTTAGGGTGCATGGGGTCTTGAATGTAAGCCCCAGGGCCTCCACTAACAGATAAATACATCTAATTACCTCACCCCCCAAAAGAGTTCCAAAGAAAAGAAAAAGAGATATTTCTTTCCCAAAAAACTCTGATATTAAATTTGGATTAAATACATGAAAAAAAAAGAAAAATAGAGAAGATAAGTGACACTGTGAAGGAAAAGGCCAGCTGGGCTAACAAGCTAAGTCACAAATCTAAGTGTGATAAGTGTCGGTTTACAGATCTAAGTTTTGCTGGGCTACCTGGTAAACCTGAAGTTTAGTGTCAGTTTACTGGGTTAATAAGTTAAATCGTAAATCTAAGGTCAACAATTGTCAATAACGTGATCTTTTCCAAATTGATAAGCTTCAGTGTACTGATTCCTTGCTTTTTGTTGTTTGAGCCTTATTGGCTAATAGCCCCATACTTGTAATTAACCCTATAAAACCTCATGTGCAGTTCTTGGAGGTGCTCAGAGTTTCGGAACAGAAGCCCCTCTGAGCCCGCCAGCGTAATAAATCTCAGTACTCCAACCCTCTGAGTGGTGCCTCTTTCTTGGCTGGCCTTTTGTTTCCATAACAACACAAGCAATAATGCCCGTGAGATAAATCTGCGGTAGCTGCTGTCAGGTCCCCATGTCTCATGTGGGAAAATCTGAAACATCCTTCTCACCACTCAGAGTCATCATAAGCCCACCCCAACCATCCCGCCATTAAATGCAGGAGCACAAGCAGGGCCCAGCCTTTGCTGTCTCTGTGTCATCACAGTGAGATGGGATGGAAGGGGGCAGAGAACAGCCATTCAAGGAAAGCCACAGCAATTAACATCAAAATGGTGAAGGATTCAACCCCCAATAGGCCTTGAGGCTCAGGATGAAGAGATTTAACTTCTAGCAGATCTTAAGCTTCAGTAAACACCCATTGTAATAGTAACATGGTGAATAACATGCCCCAGGCACCATGGCAGTCCCAAAGTTAGCTACCAAATGTCACAGGGTGGGAAATGGCCAACTCCCTGGGAATCCTAGCCCCTTGCCCTAAGGCTGGTCCTTCTACTTATTAGCATATGAAACCACCAAGCCCAAGAAAACAAGCAACACAGCGCCACCTCGCGGTCACCACTCTCTTTCCCTCTTTGGAGAAGACCGACCTTCTGTCTGTGGGGTGTGTACCTACTTCTAATCTGTGCATGAAACCCCCACACCTCGTGACGTTTCTCTTGCATTTCAATGTATCTGTCTGAATATATATACCTTTACTCAACACTGGCTTGCTCTTGAATTCTTTACTGCATGAAGTCAAAGAACAAAATCTTGTGGGGCACATCCCATGGGATCAACGAAAGCCTGGGACACAGCCCTTCTCATGCCCAACGTTTTTTATTCTTGTATCAACAGGACTGGGCTGTGAAGTGAGGTCTGAGGCCCAGCTAAGGGACAGAACCAGCTTCCAGGTCTCCAATTTGCGGGCAGCCTCTCCCCCAGCTTGGACCTTGGGGTCTGCCAGGTTCTCTGTGTTTCTCTGTTGTGCTGACTCCCCAGCCAGACAGCGTACTCCTAGGCCTGTCCCCACAAAACCCTTCTCTCCAAAATACAAGCACGTCATGTCACAATCCTCTTGTTCAACCAGGAAATGTTCAGCCCACTTTTTTCCTCCCCAATAAATTACCCAACTGTCCTCCCTCCCATCACATCACTGCTTTCTTTGTGAGAACTCTGCACTCGCCACACCCCATCATGAACACAGGTGTCTTGCTGGCTGTGACCGAGATGTTTCTTTCTCACACAGCAAGCGTCCTTTCACTTTCCCCTTGTTACCTTAAAAAAGCCTTTCCTGAGTCACCCACCCCTCTGATTATGAACTCACAATGTGCTGAAGTTGCAGTCACTATGTGCATACATCCCAGTTTTGGCTAGGTTTCCATCACAAGATCTTCATTAAGGAGCTGCATCAAGAAGTTTAAAGAGGCTATTCTTACATCAGAGTGGAGGAGCCTGCAAAAAATTTAAACGGCTTTGAAGAGAGTGTTAACCAGGGACAGAGATGTCACGGGTCCTAGTCAAAAGTGTCATGAGGAAAAATGTTCTCCCAAGGCTCAGAGTGGCTTCTGAACACAGAATCCTCAGGGAGGAGGTGACAGGCAGTGATTAGGGTGGGTGATACAGGTTACGCTCCCCCAGCTGGGGAAGAATAGGTTTTTTTCTTGTTTTCCAAACAATTTCTTACTACCTTTTTCTCTTATTGCCACATACCATTTCCTACGAATTAAGCATATCAATGTCAGTCATTTGGGCCACTTGGGAGAAGCTACACGATGCCATTCACAGGGATGGGGCATGACAGCCACACCAGTCTAGGTTGAAAGACCAGTGGGGGTATTTCCAAGGTAATCACGGGCATGCAGCAAACTCCCCAGTTTCAATGACCTCATCTCAAAGCTGGGGTCAATAAAACTACCAAGCAAATTGCGTGAAGATTATGGCCGATGTTTACTAGGTAAGTGCCCGTGAAAGCTGCCGCTTAAGGGGGAATGTGTACGATCAATGAGGCCCTGTCTACCTGGCCACTCGCGCCCTGCCTTCCTGCCTTGGTGCAGCAGCAGAGATTGTTTAGCTGAGATGAACGCCCCCAGAGCAGCCCCGATGGGAAACCTTCCAGCTCTGCACGACGAGACGTGTTCCTTTCCTTCTCATAGCTGATCACAGTTTGCTGTCACCTCTTTTTATGTTTATCCCTTTTCTAACTGCCTCTCCTTCGGAGTTTTTGATCAAGCAGCACAGGGCCAGGTGTGTCTTGTGGCCTGCCGGATATTCTGGGCAGGGAAAAAGCCTACCCCACTTCTGGCTCTGGTGCTGAACAGAGAGGGCACAAGGCCCAGGGGCCCAAGCTGAAACGAGGCCCCTGCACCCAAAATTATGGTCTGACTTTGGGCAAATTACACAGTCTTCTTTATCATGAGATTCCTCATCTGTCCATGAAAATAACTGCCCATGGCACACAGAGTTACAAGGATTAAAGGAAATCACCAAATTTACAACCTAGCCAAGGGGCTACCAGTGCATCCTTAACAGACAAATGCTGCCTTTACGGCTCTGACACACGCTTAGCGGGGCGGCGCCACACAGTGAACACTGCTAAGTGCCAGTGTGTTAAGTGCTTCATGTGTGCTATAATACTCTTTAAAACTTACAACAATCCCAGGAAGAAACGAATATTATCATGCCCATTTCACATATTCTCCAACAGTTTTAGAGAGTTTATATTCTAGTCCAAGGCCCTATGGTGAAAAAATGGCGATTTAAACCGGAATCTGGGCCCAGGCCTTGGCTCCATCTCTATCCCATCCACCTGACCACTTGCTTATGAATTCCACCGGTCCAATACACAAGTTTGCAGCCGGCCAGCTCTTAAACGCAATGTGTGCCACCGTTTGTCAGTGTTGGTTAATTACCATAAACAGTTCTCAGAAACCACTACAGTAAAGAATGGTCGACTTAAGGAATTCTGCACTGAGTTCTCCTGTAATGTGCAGAAACCCTTCCCTACACCACCAAATCCCAGTGTATGCTTCCTCCATGTATATGTTTGCACACGGCTTATTAAAGCAGAAGGTACCTGCAGTAATTCCATCTCGGTTGCTTTCCAAGGTTGCAGATAATCCATAATCAGCCTGTGAACGAACATAGTACAATGTGAATGAGAATACTGCAACCATGACAGTAAACAAAGAATACTGAAACCAAGTCATTAAAGGCTGCCGCCACCCCCCAGCTAGGACAGGCCTGCAGCTCAGCTGCTACAGCAACTCACAATGGTGTCCTCTGAGCAGAATCAGAATAAGAAAGGACAGGCTACTGGTCCTAGATAGCTAGGTGCTTGTCTAAAGAATGAATTCAGTGAGTCCAAAATATTTGCTTCCTCCCATACATAGAAAAGCACTAAAGTCTTGAACTTGAGATACCTGGCTTTCTTTAGATAACAAGCAATCTCTTATTGTTCCAACAATCTGGTCTTTGTTGTAAAGCTCCTATATATCCTAGCTCCTTCGCAACCTCTTTGGAGTAGTCCCTCAGAGAGATCTGGCAGGCTGTCATCCCGGCTCGAGCCCTCCCGCCAAATAAAACATAACTCTTAACTTTTAGGCTGCACATGTATTTCACTCAACAGTTTTGGACACCTTGAAGGGACCCACGGCAGACTTCTCTCCACCTGGACTCTCCGAGTAACCGGAGCCTTGGTACCAGCAGTGGCCCTTTGTGCCATCCGCCTCCTCGGGGAGTCCAGATGAATTTGGGTGAGTCTCTCCTGGTTCTCGGATCTCACATATTGGTTGATCATCCTGAGTTTTATCTGGCGGTGTATCCAGGTACGTGGCCCTCCAGTTGAAAGAAATTGGGGTGAATTACCCACCCAGTGGAGACATACTGGGTGGGGCCTGGTTGAAAGATAACAGGAAATACCCACCTTGAGGAGATGTCCAAAGTGGGGCTGGTGGAAATATATGAGGAAAATACTCACCCAGGGGAGACATCCCGAGTGAGTCCAAGTTCGAAGACACTGGGTTCAGGACTGAGTGGTTAGGTAAGAGGCTGGTCTAATATTTTCATCAATATGGTTACAACCATTGAATTTTTCAGGATAAAAGTAAAACTCTTATGAGGAACCTTTCAACTCGAAAATTCAGACCATCCTCCTGGCTCGTAACAGCTTTCTCGGGTGACAGAGAATCTTCCAGCAGTGGTAGTGACAAAGACTTCATGTCACAGAGTTGTCCCTGTGGGAAATCTTACCAACAAATTTATTCTGGGAACCCGACCTTACAATGGGGAATAGAACATACAAAAAAAAAAAAAAATAAAGAAAAGAAAAGAAAAGAAAAAGAAATAACAGATTGCCTGTCTCCAACTATTACCCCAGCCAGGTTTATGTACATACAAAACTTACAACAATAATTGGGAGTAAGAAAAAAAAAACTCACTCTGAAAGTAATTAACAAGCCTGATAAAAACATTTTTTGGAATTCTGAACTTATAAAAACAAAATCCCCTTTAGGGGGAACTTGGATTTCTCTTCCTGTGTCCTTGAAATGTAAATGTTTTATCTTTCTCTGGGTGTACTAAGTGTGTGTATGTATGTATATATATGTTTACCTTTTTTTTTAAAGGAATCCTTGGACTCTGCCACACAAAAGTTTCAAGTATTGTGTACATATGGTGGCCACGCAAATAAATTGGAATTCTAAGCAATTCTTTGATTGTACCAATTTTCAGATATTTTACCATCTTAAACTTTGCTACATCAGCCTGGACCACAATGGCCTTTAGCTTTTGGAGAGAAAACTTTGAATTTTATTTAGGCAACACCCCGACAATCATGTGGAAGAGCCGCTTCATCTTATTGGTTTAAAATCACTATATATATATATATAATTTATATATATACTTATATATATATAATTTATATATATATTTATATATATATATAAATTGATGGCCATATGATGGATCTTTTAATTTGGAAAAACTTTTAAATTGGTGAAAGTTTAAAGAGATCTCATTATAAACAGCTGTTTTATTGGTACCTATTAAAATCAAGTTTAAATGTAGAAAAATATATCTAATGGTTAACCTAAGAACTTAGTTAAAAAAATAAAACTGGTTTGAAAAGCTACATTTTTGTTTTTCCTTCCCAATAAATGGTTCTAGAGATGCTAATAAAAACTTAGAATAATTAATGTTAATTAAATTGAATAACTGGAAAAAAGATCGTAAAAATGTCATTAAAAAAACGATAAGTAGCTTATCCCAAATGGATAAATATTTTTATATGGCTATTTTGAATGAGATAAATAAAATGGACATTTTTGGATTTACATACAAGGTTTTGATACTACATTACGTAAAGTTAAAAAAAAAAAAGGACCAAAGAAATCACCTACTCCCCCCCAATATTAAAGTTCAAACAAGTCAGTTTTATTTACCACAGTTTAAAATATATGTATATATAGACTGAAATACTTGATCAATGATTGTGACAACAGACCAATTAATGAAATTAAAAACTGAGAAAGGCCTAAGCTCTTTGGCTGAAACTTGGGCATCCTAGAGACTTCTGTAAAATTATATACAATGCACAAAAAAAAAAAAAAATGCTTCTGGCACTCCTTCTAGAAATAAGAATTATTGATTAAACCTAATAAATATAAAAATTAAAGGTATAAGATTTAATAAAATTGAGATAAAAGATTGTGAAATTGGTATATTTAAATGGTCTTTATACAATCCTTTTGCTTGTGTTTTGGGATAGTTATGTTTCAGTGGAAAAACGCTTCCCCTTCTTGGTATTATAAGGCTGTGCACATATCTGTCCCTCTGAAAATATTAATTGAACAAATTAAAGGAAACCAATATTGATACATGAGCCGTCCAATATAACGTAAATCTAAAAACTAATATTGAGTGGCTAATAAAAAAATATAATTAGAGTTTTACCCTGGGTTTAACTTATAACTCAAGGAAAAGAGACCTTACTAAATGCCTTATGCAAGCTTTGGAAGACATGATACAGTAAACCTTAAAGTTTTAAAACATGGAATTCTCTGTTTACAGCTCTTCTCACTGACACAAAAATGTCAATTAAGGAGATAAAATTGGGTCTGGTTGACAGAGCAGTTCTCTGGGGACCTGGAAGAGAGTGTCTTTGTCTTGCAGATCAGAAATATAAATACAACAAGCAGTGACCTTAGACTGAGCCTAATTCCCTCAACGAAATAGAACTTAAGGCCAAGAAATTTTTGGCATTTTAGAACTCAGAACTCTGACGGGCCCTTCAGACGTTGTGAAGAAAACTTAACTGTCTGTTTCATAAATAGTATGCCTTAGTGATTTGAGCAAGCAAATTCAGCTTACTGCAACTTTTATTATACCTATCTTATAAGTAAGTTTTAAAGTGAAGCTATGAGATCTCTAGCTTTTGTCTGATTATAAGCCAGCGTACACATTATAGTGGTGAGATATTTCTATTGCTAAAAAAAAAAAGTCAAAGTGAAAGAGCTCTGCTTAATTGATGTAAAAAAATAAGAACTTAAAAATTAAGTATTTTTAAGATAAAAACTGAACAAATTGACTTTCAGCATCGCGTGAAATGGAAAATATTCAATATTAAGATAATATATGATATTGTTTAGTTTAAGTATGTTCTAATTCATATAGACATCTTTAAAGTCATCAATATTAAGTATAATACCTTTACTGTACCTAGGTTTAATGAATGTCAAATAAAATCCTGTTATATCTGTTGCAGATTTGTCAAAAAAAAGACAGTATTAATGTGGTGTGGTAAAATTTTAAGTAAATTAAATGCAAATGAGATGATAGCTTTGGGTAAATATTTAATATATATTTTTAAAATGTATGCTTAAGATAATCTCTAAACGTTTGGTATCTTTAAATTCTAGAGTTGTGCTAAATTAAGTTAAATGATGGGATTTATTAAATAGCTATGCCATTTTGAGATAAAATAAGATTGAAATATGAATTACTTAATATTTAACTTCCTCTTACAGTGAAACTAAAGGTGTTTAGAAATATTAATAAATGGTTGGTGCCACACTGAAAAAGTCTCTATTATTAAGGGAATGATCTCAGTATCCAAGGAAAGTAATATAAATGTGTAAAGGAAGATATAAGAATGGAATTATATTTTGTTAATGGAAAATAGTGACTTTCTCCTGAAGCTGGTTACTTCTGAATGGAAGAGAAAATAAGGGACACACTAATATGAGTATAGAAACCTGTGGAAGGCTTGTGGAAAAGGAAACCTGAGGAAAGTGTTTTATACATGGTCAGAATTGGCTAAGTTTAGAATCAAATTGGGCAACGTAAGTGAATCTTAGAAGTAAGCTGGTACAAGAATAGATTTGGTTTTCTCTCTGTTAAGAGGAAAAAATTTTCTTAAAATGTTAATCCACATTCAGTAACAGATTGTAAAACTTCTTATACCACTTAGCTGATCTGTTCTGCCTTTACTTTTGATGTATTTTCTTGTTAATGAATTAGTACTACTTTACAGTGTTCTATATGTTTATCTGACCAAGTGTTCTGAAATCTTTTAACAAGCTCTAAAAATATCAAATTCTAATTAAAGTTCTTTTAATCTCCTGTTAAGTTTGGGATGCTACAGATGGCCCCTGAAACATCCCAAAGAGAGATTTTAAACTACTAAGATTCATTTGGCATGTTAAATAACATGGTATTTTCAAATGAATCATAAAACTTTTAAGGTTATACTGAATGAGAAAATATTATTAATATAGATATTGTAGAAATTATATGGACTCCCTAAAATTCTGGTATATCTGAAATGTTACCAGTGATAATTATGGTTATAGTGAACAGGTTTCTTTATCGATTATAGTGTAACGGTGTTTAACCATGCTTTTAAAACTTTTGTCATTTATAGACAGTTAATTGTTTTTTTCTGCTGGTTTTGCAAAATGCTTTCTCTTCAAGGAGATTTACTGTTTTCTAATAAATTTCAAACTATAGCACTGAACTAAACTGGGTAAGAAATTTTAAAGTTCTAATGAAAACTCTCATTAAAAGAATTAGTTACATGGGATTGAGTAAACTGGTGAATATGATTATAATTTTTGATATTGTTTGAAATACTACTGGCTTTTAAGCTGTTTCCCAGACATAAAGAATCTCTTCTCCTTAAGCTAGTTATGGTTCACAGCAATTTGATAAATTATACCTATGTAATCACACTTGGAACAGTTATCTTTTCTCTCTATCTGATCCCTCAAGAGACTAAAAACACTTAGGTCCCCAGTGACTCTATCAGACAAATTAGGAAGTTCATCTCCTAATAGATATAGGACTATAAAGGTATTTTAAGGATTTTAAAGAGAAAAAAATTTACCTAAATCTGTAAGGCAGAAACCCATGAAAAGCCTTGACGTGGCTTTCTTGGCCTTAGCAAACCTTATTAACATTCTACCCTGAGACTCCGTATTAAAACTTCCAACACAGCCAATTTAAAATAGCCTATATTATCAAATAATCAGACTTCACTTGTAAAGAAATTAATCTTCTTTTGGTTTTATTGGAGAAAACTAAGGGTAACCTTAGAGAGAAAAAAAAGATTATATTTTAGTGGATACTAATTCTAGTTTTGTTAATTGAGGTCCATATTTACTAAGAAACTTCCCAGATCATTCCTTGCTGTTATGTCACATTGCTGTACAGTTTAATTGAATTATGAAAAGGATACAGTAGGTTTGTTTGTGAAGCTCAGTAATCTATCCTTGGGTAAAGTTCCAATGCCCCATGACCTGCAGCCAGAGAATTATACATACTGGAAGAGGGATGACTTAAATTACTGTCTCCAACTTGAATGGAGCGCGGGGACAGGTACAGGAGCTGGTTCCGGAGCCAGGCCCCTCCCCACCTGTGCTCCCCTCTCTCCCGAGGCCCCGCTGCCAAGTACTCAGGATCCGTGATCTTATGTCCTACTCTTCTACTCTACTCCAAACCCTTTTCCTTTTCCTTTTTCCCCTAACTATCCCCAGCTGGAGTGATTTTTCAATCACAGTATCTGAAAAAATTCCTGCAGCCGTAAAAGAGGTCTCCAGAGGACAATGCCCATATGCTGGTTCCTGAAGAGAGCCCCTGGCTAGGGGGACCCTCACCAACACTCACGGGGCATCAGACATGTTGCAAGGTCGGCCACCCCAACAAGAGTTTGCTGTCACCCCAGGGCCCGCACAGCATCCCTGCTCACAAAAATATAGTTGGCCCACTTATTGGTTATTAAGAAGCAAAAATACAAAATTGCTCATGTTTCTTACTAAAAGTATCTATGAAGCTGAAAAGGGAATTGTAATAAAAAAGAACAATTTTGACCCTATGTTTGATCTATTCCTTTGGCTTTAAACCTGTGCCCTGTTTTCTAGGCTCAGACTTGGTAGATCTGTACCATTTGTAAAAGAAAGTTGCCTTTAGCCTGAAATCTACAGGAAAGCCTATTCTCCTGGCCCTGATCTTTAAAAATGTTAGCTCATCTGCACTTCTGTAGAGATAGCAAGTTGCAAAATAGAGAATAACCTTTGTATTTTTGGAGGTTTTACAGGGGCACCATGATTTGTTCCACATGGACACTTGCAAGAACAGTGGATTCAGAGGACAAACAATTCATGCAGCAAGAAGTATGCAACAACCAACCACAACCCACCCCTTTTTATTATAAAAGGAGATTGAATTCTGACTTGGGGAAGATTATTCTCCAGGACATCAGTCTGCCGTCTTCTGGGTCTGCCAGAGTTGCAAATAAAGTCACTATTCCTTGCTCCAACACCTCATCTCCCAGTTTATTGGCCTGTCATGTGGCAAGCAGAAAAAGTTTGGACTCGGTAACAAAATGACTGCATTGGAGGTAGTATTTATCCACTGTTTCCTTGTTTCCAATATGTAACATGCACATCATTTATGATCTAGTGCAAATAATTCATCAAAGACAAATACAAAATAAAGTATACTCACCTAGCTATCAACACTGAAGTCACAACCTGTCAATTTTATATGCTGTTTAACAACACAACGGAAAAACCTAATATAGGGAGTTAATTCCACGGAAATAAAATTATTTCTACTCCTTCAATACTTTTTCTTTTCTTTTCTTTTCTATTTTATTCTGTTTTGCCTATTGAAAGGAAAATAAAAGTCAAATCATTTTATTTCACGTATTTTTGTTATAGCTACATTCTTTAAATACTACAAAGATTTAAATTGCAAAAACAAATTGTTCATATATTAGTATAAAGATATATACACAATCAATGGGGATTAGGAAAGGAATGGACATTTACTAAAAATCCAATGCAATCCAGTCTTTTACAAGCATATCCTGGAATATAAGCTCTTTGATCCAGGGGGCCCCACCCCCTTTCTCACTGCCGAGTGCCTTAGTAATCAACTACCAAGGCACCATCATACAACCACGCGATAAGTACTTTAGGTATAAATGAGGGAATTAGCTCATTCAATTCTAAAACAAAAACCCTAAAATATAGACTGAACTTACTTACAGATAAAGAAAATTGGAACCCAAAAAAGTAAAGTTACTTCCCCAAGGTCACAAAGCTAATAACTGTTAAAGACAAGATTTGAACTCGTCTACCCAATTCTAAAAACTAAAGTGGAAATCCCATTCAACTGGGGAGGGTCCAGCAGCACAGCCTATCATCCTATATTTGTTCAGATCTAGCCTTAGACAGCCTGAGACAGCACCCCATTCCTATGGAACTTGAGGGAAAACAATAACAATAAGGATTTTATATCCAGTAGTTTGTTAGGTCTCATTTATATAAAGTGTCAGCAGGTCAGAAGAAAAACTCTGGAAAATATGAGTGGGTCCAGAGCTTTTTGCTGATTAGAAACTCAGTCTATCAGGACAGAGTGACCTTCCCATGAGAGGCCACATGAACATAAACTAAAGGCAGCTGAGCCATGAAAACTAACAAGACCCTGGAACTCAAGCAAGAAGGATCCCTGCCATCCCCCACCCAGTTGCCTCTTCACCCACGTGGACACGATGGCAGGAGACCCAGGTTGTTGTCCAAGTTACACCATCATGGATTCTCACCCATAAAAAGTTACGACTCTATGCTGTCTTAAGTCCTTTAAAACTCAAATATGATGACACCAATATCTCAGCAGAATATCTATGTCTCCACTTCCTCTCATCTAATAGGAGAATATTTCTATGGACACAAAGCAGAAATCCAATTTAAAAAACCATGCACGAAGCCAGGCGAAATTCTGCTCAAGAGACTTTGCTCTCACGCTCAGTAAATAAAAACTCAGAAAAAGTGGTCCTTCTCCCTCAGCAAATGGGAGGTAGACTGTGTGTGTGTGCACGTGTGTGTGTGTAAATCAAATACAGTCAAGTATGGGATGTGTACAGTTTTTTTATGTCACTGTCATTTCATGGGGATGAGCCAACATTTAAAGTAATTTGAATCTGGTGTTCTGAGAGAGTCTCAGGCACTTGGTGGAGGAGGTGAAAGAGAAGAGTAAAGGAGGAAAGAGGTACATGAAGCAAAGAAGTAAGAATACTGCCAGGGAAAAGCAAGACGTTATTTTTGTTCTTCCTTGCACCACATATAAATTAGGGACTCGCTTTCCCCTGATGACTTACCGAGCACTGAGTTGCAGAAGAAGAGGCGACAGCCCATTTCTCACTGAGCTTGTGACTGTACTTGGCATCTTATAGACACAAATCATTTACCCTGATCAAACACTCTAGCAGCAGGCCGTAATTCTCCTGTTTTGAGAGACAGGAGTTCAATCAGGATGTATAACTTGACAAAAGTCAGAGGACCAGTAAACTTAAGAGGATGAATTCAAACTCAGATCTGAATGCAGAGTCTGATCTTCCCACTCCCAGGACTGGAAAATCCTTAACACACAGTCTCCCCAGCTCCTCTGCAGTGTTCCTGGCACCAAGCATTTCCCATGGCAATGGTCACCAGTTCTCACAGACACAGCGCTCTGTGCAGCCAATGACCTTGATCAGAACTTGATCATCTACCTGCCACGCCCACCAGGCTTCACCATACAGGCAGGAAAGCTGGCTTTCAAGTGCATCCAAAGCCATCCCTGGTCTAACCTGGGCTCTTCTGTGGCTTCTCCAGCCTAAAGGTAGCCATGAAACTCCTCACAGTTTGTACATGAGCCTCACTACCTCTCTCCATTTGTCTCCCCACCTATACTACTTAGCTATGACCATTTTGAGAATCTTGGATACAAATTTTAAAAGCAAAAAAGAAAGGACTGTGGGACAAGTACTTAATACTTACAAGTTTAAATGACAAGTTACAAAGTGAGTATTTACAAACCTAATCTTCCTTTCTAAATGTCAGTTTTAAGCATTTAAAAATATAATAGCAAAAAATTCTCATTTACAAAATTGACAAAAACATAAACAATAATCTGGAATAAATTCAAAAATAATGGCCATGTTCTAAATGGAGAAAATTCAGGATTCTACTGAGGGGTAAAGTAAGAGGTGTGAATGTAGACACATCAACAAATTGCATGGAGGAAGGCAGCTTTGTAAAGATGTAAGTTCTCATTAGAATAATTCAAATCTTACTAAAAATTCCCATGAAAACCCCAATCTGATTTTTTTTTAACTTGGACAAAATATTTTGGAATCCTTCAGGAATAATAAAGTCATAATACTAGACAAGAAAATTTAGGATGGAAGAAAATAATCAAAAAAAAATTCAGACTGCCAATTATTAAATAAATTTTTACAATATGTAACATATGGTGCTGGAGTAAGAAAGGTAGATTGACAGAAAGGAACCATGAGCTCAAAAAGAGACTCTAGTGTACATAAGTATTTTGTACAGGTGGGATTTCAAATCAAAGAGAAAAGTATGACTTCAATAATTGTCCTGGGACAATCAGAGAATCACCTGGAAAGAATAAATCCTATTCCTGTCATAAGGAGCAGAAGATAAATTACAGACAGTGATGTAAATATTAAAAAGTACTAATAACAGCAAATACAACACTTTGCTCTTATCAACTCAACTTACCCTTACATTAACAAGTACTATTATCATCTCCATGTTAGAGATTAAAAAAAAACCTACAGAAGAAATTTATTCCATTATAAGAAAGTATTTCTAAGAATAATGTCAAAGATAAAACCCATAAGGAAGACATTTACTATCATATGAATATTTTGAGACACAACCAAAATAAAAAACCTCCTGAACAAAATGAAAGGCAAGAAATGACAAGAAAAAGCTCTGTGATACATGTTGATGAAGACAAGGGGTTAATGTTCATAACATACAGAGAGCTGTCACAAAGCAACAAGAAGCTCCTTCACTTAAATGTGTGCAATGGAAAAAAAGGTATCATTAATTTTAAAAAAGTCAAATGGCTAATGGGTAAAAAATGCTCAATACCTCATTGGTCATCAAATGCAAACTAAAACAATGAAAAAGCACTTTTGCTCATCATATTGGCAAATATTTTTAATACATATTCTAGCTAGTGTCCATTTGTGGGAGAACAAAGCATGAGCGACATTTTCGGAGGACGACATGTCAATGGATATGTAAACTCTGAAAAACGTACGTACACACTGACTCAACACCACTTCTAGGAATCGTTTCCTTTAGGAAAAAAAAAATCAGTCCAAAAAATGCACTTTTCAGGGCATTTACACAGCACTCTTTACATTGGTGGGAAGAAAAACTGAAGTGAAATCATATCCAGCAATAGAGAATTGGTTACATAAGTAATTGTACATCTTTTCATTCCCCACTGGAGAAGGAATTTCTAGAGTCACTTGAAAGGAGTCTATGATGAATGTAAATGTCACATCCAGGGACTAAATTTCCAGAAGTCTTAACTAAAGGAATACACATACAAGATCACAGGAATGTCTGTACAAGAAGGATGCCAGTCAAACATCCTTTCTGACAGTGGAAAATGGAGAAAACTTAAATGTCCACCATCAAGACAATGATGCGGTAAATCACGGCGACCTGCGAACACTGAGGGAGCCGGCGTTTCACCGTGGTCCAGGGCCTTATCCACAGCATTCTCTCACCAAAGGTGTCCGTGGACAAGAGACCACACTCGCACATCAGGAGACCCCTCCACTCTTTCTGAAAGGACCGGGTGAGTCTGGAGTGGTGGGACGTCTATGATATACCCCTGAGTGATTAAAGCGAGCAGCAGAAAAACATATAGTATGGTCTCATTTTTAAATAAAGCATATATACACACAAGTATACATGAAATTCTCATATGTGTGTATATATGTATGTCATAGGCATAAAGGTCATGAAATATATATACCAATTTTCAACAGCTTTTACTCTCATGAAATAAGGGGAAGGGAGTTAGGGGCCTTCCTGTACCACCACAGTTCTCTTTTTAGTATTTCATTTAAGTATACTTGGAATTTAAAACTTTATTTAAGTCCGAAGTAAAATGGACGATGCCTCCATAAGACAGAATGCTATACTGGTCATCAAAAATCATGCCAAAGGAGATAGAATATTGTAGAAAAACATACAAAAAGCCGAATGGAAAATGGAGGTCTCCACACAGTAAACAGGCACAGAGTGCTCTCTGGTTTTTTATGACAGAGGTGATACACGCTGACGAAAAGAACAGAAAACAGATGTTAACGTGTTAATTATTATCTTTGAATAGCGGGACCAGGATAGCAACTTTGCCCCCTTTTTCAGACTTATTATTTTAAATGCACATTCTTTTTCATCTGAAAAAAGCATTTTCAGGTGTGTAGTACCAAGCATTGGAGAATAATACATGAATACTTAGAGAAACAAGTAAGTAGGAGACAAGACAGCAGCGTCACACAATGTACAACGGGCGATCCTGATTAACACCACGCAGTTACATAAGGACCCACAAAGTGAGAGCACCTGCTGTAACAGGGCGCGGCCCCCTTCTATTTGTCAGCAGTGTCTTCAGGGCTGAGGCAGTTCTGAGCACGGCCAGTGTCAGTGATGGTGTCTGGATGGATGCTACTGGGGGTGAGGGTACCTGCAAGCCGAGAGGAAGAACAGAAACTATCCTCTGCCTTTCCTGTCCGGTTTCTTTGTTACTTTAAAAGAGAGGCATATATAAGATAAACTGTGTATCTTCCCAAATGAAATTTCAGTAATGAAACCGTTTTTAAAGTCTACACAGCTTATATTCTGCCTATAAATGTCTTTTCAACAAAGATCATATTTATTTAATGTTAATTAACTCAGTTAATTAACTCCCTGTTGAAACATTCTAGTAAAGAACATGAAATGAAGTATGTAAAAGAATCACACCTGCAGTGACTAGCTCAGCTGTCTTGACGGCAGTGCAGTCAGCCCACACCATCCCGTGGCCCTGAGCTCCTGATGCTGGTAAGAGAGCATGCTGCCGCCTCAGATGGAGAGAAACTTGTGAAAGCATTTTTCAACTCTACAGCAGTGACAAAACATAACTGACAAATCCCAGGCTCCTTTGAGGCTCTCATTTTCTGTTTCTGGCCAACCCCCGTCAATGAGCAGAACCACCCCATTCCCGAGCCATGGGACTCACGTGGGAAGCAGTTTTGGGGAAACTTCCAGGTATAGAATGTAGCCAACTATACGTAGAACTCTCACAAAAGAAAAGATGCAATACTCTGATTTTGGAAGACATTCAAAATATTCTTCTAAGCCTAAGTAGCTCAGCCACTTCTTTATTTCACGGCCAATGAGCATCTCCCACAAACCCTGTTTCCCTGTGTCTGCTGGGAGCCTTAGGCACACTCTTGCTGTCCATCATGTAAGTCACAGGGAAGAGGCGTGTGTCTCACGCCTACAACCGTCATAAAGACTCGCCCCCTAGCTTCACTGTATGAACTTGGTCTCATTTTCTCACCTGTTTATTTGGTATCTGTTTTTCTGTAAGCTGCCTGAAATGTGTTTTGGAACATGTCAGAAGAATCAGTGGGTTGATAAATGGACAGATTGAGAGGTGAGAGATGGGCAGACAGACAGAGACTCCAAGAAAAGGGGAACAAATAAAATTTCCTATGCAAAACCCTCTTCTAGTCAGGGAAGGAAACCACCACGGAGAAGTGTGAAGAGGCAGGTAGCTTAGGACTGTTTCCTGGATTCCATGAAAAGTAACACCAAGAGATGAGAGGGTAGAACTATAAATAATAAAAGAAAATAAGCACACATGCTTGAAAAATTTATCTACATTATGTACATTCTAAAGAAGAGATTCAAATCAGCAGGGCCCAATAACCATATCCTTGGGTATTTACAGAAGTGAGAATCCCATCTCCAAACCACAAGGCATCCTTTCGGAGCACTGAGAGTCTACACGGGGCGGTCATAAAGCCGTCACCGCAAAATCTATGCGATCCTGCACTTACGAGGAACAAGAAGCTGTGCTCGGGCTGCCCAGGCGCATCATTTACACCCCACAGCACCTCTACGGGGGGGGGACGCCTAGGGAGCCCAGTCTCTGCAGGACAGAAAACCAGTCCTGGAGAGGCTAAGCCGACCTACCATTTCTCCATCTCACAGGACTGGTCACTCCAGAGCAGGACTCGAACTCGGACCCACGTTTGTAACCACGGTACTACCGTGATTTGTGTGCTGTTTGTGTGTATAATACATTTGTTTCTAGCATGAAAGGATATTTAATAAATGATCGGTTGTCTTGTCTATCTCATTAGCTCACAATCAATCTTTATATTGTTGAATTGTACTCTTTTCCCTTGGAGAAAAGAACGGAAAGAGCGGGGTTCAGAATGAGGTGGGGCTCCATTCTTTATCTGGTAACTCATTTCATGCAAGTCCCCAATGAGAGAGAAGGAGCAAATATTCTCTTCAACTTTTAAAGAGAGGGCTTCACTGATGGTGACTTACTCAACTCCAAAACCAAGGCTGGGGGCAGGGAACATGCAGCAACAAGAGCAGTATCACTTGTAGGATGGCGGAAAGAGCTCATGGGAGGGCTCAGGGGGTTAGCCTGACTTAATTTCAATCGAAAAAAGAATAACACATTCTAAAAATACTAGCATGCAATGGACTTGCTCTTTCTTGTCATCTAGCATGTTTCTACAGCCCATAAGTAACATTATCCTGAACCAGTGAAAGGAAGAATCTACAGGCAGGGAAAATCAATGCCACAGGCAGGCTGAAAACCAGGCTGGAGGAAAGGAAGAGAAAGGGCATAGTTAAGAAGAGGGGAAAGGCTGGGAAAAAGACATCATCACAAGGACCCTCAAACATCAATCAACAATCATATTATCATTCATTCGAGAGAGTTACTGACGTCCTATTTTGTGCAAGATATTACAGAGGGCCAAGCAAGAGTGCAGCGTTCATCGTGGCAGCAAGTCGCGGGGCTGAAATACACTTCTGATCCCGGTACCTTGCACAATTGTCCTCAGTATAAAGGCAAAGAAAAATAAAGTAAAGTAATGCTCTGTAAACTCAAAACATTGTTGAAAAAAATTAAAGAAGACCTAAATACCTGGACAGAGACACCACGCACATTCATGGATCAGAAGACAGCGCTCTTGGGATGGCAATGCTCCCCAGAGTGATTCATACATACAACGTGGTTTCGAGCACAATCCCAGCAGGCTCCACTGCAGAAACTGTCTAGCTTCTGCTACAATTCATATGGGAATTCGAGGGTTTCAGTAACCAAAATATACTTGAAAAAGAACAAGTTGAGAGGACTTGTAATTCTCAATTTCAAACCTTACAACAGTATCTCCAGGTGAGGTTAGAGGCCATTTTTAAGTTATTATTGTGTTTATCCTTATTTTCTAAATTCTCTACAATGAATATAACTGTTACAATAAGAACAATAAAAAGTAAGGTATCTTTTAAAACATGAACACCGATTCATTCATTGGGAAAAAATATTTTAACTATTAAGAGATAAATATCTAGTGAAAAAGTACTACTTAAAAACAAGAGTGCATTTACATGTTTCATAAATTAAAAACTGAAAAGCACAAACACATCAAGTTTCTAGGGAGACCGATGCAACATATTAATAGTTATTTTCAAAAATTCTAATGGAACAATGAAAACTCAAGAAAGGGAAAATCGTGATTGACAGCCAAAGGCAAACACATGGAAAGCGAAGGCCTAGAAATCACAGTTCCTTTAACTCTGCTACTAACTCAATAGGAGAGGAAAGTCCTCACTGAGGGGACAGTGGAATCCCATGCAAAAGACAGGATGCACTGTACAAACTGCACTAGAATCGCGGGTGATTATCTCAGAAGAATTCTAAAGTTACAACATTGCTGAAAAACTATGAAAACACTGACAGATTAAAACACACAGTCATATATATTATATAGAAACATATGATGTCTGCTTCTATGTTGCAAAATAATACAAACATATTTGTTCATTTATGGGCACTGATTACTTTATGAAAGTTAGAATATTTCAACTAAAACAAATAATCAATAATACACTCCTCTTGTCAAATCTAGTTGATAAGTTACTCTGCTATGTAAACATAATGTATCTAAGATAGATCTAAAATTTGGGAAAAAAAGCTTTGTATGTTTCTTTAACTCTTCTCAAAATTCCAAGCTTAATTTTAAAATGGATCTGAGCAGTATTTCTATATGATCTTTTCCCTTATGAAATGAACAACACAGTCTGTTGTCAAAATTCTGTCCTTACAATGATTTACGAGCACCGTATCCTAACAAAACTGCTGGACAGCAAGGCACTATCCAGACACTGTGACCAAACAAATGAAACCCAAGGAAGACAGTGACCCTATTCTGGAAGGCTTATAATCTGTGTCAACACCGTGGTTTTTATTTGATTGGTTAGAAAAATAAAATCACTCAAGTACATTTTTCTTTGAGCATTCTGTAAGTCATGACTCTGTTTTTAGTGTCATGAGCAGGAAAGACTTAAGCATGACTTGATTAAGTCAATTAGCAACAATCATCACTGGAGAGTGAGTAATAAAGAAGTTAACTGACAGCAATGCTTCTGCCTACATGAGACCTAAAATAAACCTACACTGATATCCGAAAGGAAAATGAGGAGATGAGGTCCCCAATGAGAAAACAAACTAACAAGAAAACAAAAAAGGAAAGACTTTTTCAATAACGATTCCAGGAAGAAGTGGAGCATGGTGGTGAAGAGCACAGATGCTGGGGACAAACATGAGGGTCTGATCTCCCACAGCACTGGGTAGCTGTGACACTGATATGTCAGTGAAATTTTCTGCATCACAGTCTCCTATCCATAGACTGGGGACAAAAACAGGACCCGTCTGCTAGAATGGTCCTAAGAATTAAGTTATTTTATATATAAAAGTTTAAATAAAATACCTCAGATTTTATATAATACTCCAAAAGCAAAAGGAACAAAGAAAACAGAGATAAATGGAGATCATCAAAATGTAAAACTTTGCTTCAAAGGACACCATCCAGAAAGTGAAAAAGCAATAGACAGGAGAAAATTTTTTAAAATCATTTATCTGATTAGGAATTTGTATCTTCAAATAAAAAAAAAACCCTAGAACTCAACAATAAAAAGGAAACTCAATTAAAAAGTGAATAAAGGATCTGAAAATGTATTTTTCAAGGAAAATTTACAAATGGCCAATAAGCACAATCAAACGGTGTTCAATATCATTAGCTGTAAAGGAAATCAAGTCAAAACCACTAGGGGAAACTGCTTCACACTCACTACAATAGGTTATAAAAAAAGTGTAATAAGCACTAATGAGGACACAGAGGAAGCGGAGCGCGCAGCCCTTGCTGGTGAGGATGTAACACAGCGTGGCCACTTTAGAAAACAGCCTGGCAGGTCCTCAGAGAGTTGAATATTTGGTTTATGAATGACCCAGCAATTCTGCTCTCTGGGCACACATGTAAGAGAACTGAAAACAAATGTCCACATAAAAACTCCTACAGGAATATTCACGGCGCCATTACTCATCACAGCCAAAAATCAGAAACAACACAAATAACTATCACCTGATGAATGGGTAAACAGTACGGCCCAGCTATACAGTAGAATATAATTCAGCAATAGCAAAGCATAGAGTACTGACCCAGGCCACAACCTGGAAAAACATTGAAAAAGTTACTCAGTGTGAAAGAAGTCAGTCACAATAGACAGTTCAATTTACATGAAATAACTTGTTTTACATGAAATGTCCAGCACAGGCAAATCCATAGAGAGAGAACAGTGGCTGCCTGGGGCTGGGGGAGGATGAGGAAGATGGGAATGACTGCTTGTGCATACAGGGCTTCCTGTTGGGGGATGAAAATATTCTAAGATTGACTGCGATGCACAATTCTGGGCTTTGAGTAAAAACCGCTGCACATTTTAATGGGTGAATTGTATTAAAACTGTTAAGGACAAAAGCACCTAGGGCCAGAACCTTCAAATAGTAAATGCAAATTGCTAATTTTTATTAGAGGAAGAAGAAACTGCCCTCAGCATGAAAGCAGGAGATCAGCAAATGTGAGTTAACCGAAATTGGACAAGAGAAATTCACTTGAAACTGTTGCTGAGTGTTCACGAAATATTCAGAAATAGGAAAATCAATTTGACATCACCAAGAAGCCTTCTGCTTCAAATGCAGATCAAAGATTTAGCAAGCCCAGCTGCTAGAAATGATCAGAGAAGAAACCTGGTTCTTAAAACAAGCACCAGAGGCAACAAGGAAAAGGTGGTGAGGAAAGCAGGCGGCCGAATACCTGGAACAGTTTGCTACAAATTATTTCTCCACTGAAAATTTAAAAATAAAATGAAAGTGATGAAATACTCTGTTGACCTCACGTGAATGGGCTTCCTTCGGGGCTCGACTGTTCTGTAACCCCGAATGAGAGACTGAGGAAACAGCATGGCTCCTGGAAGTCCCCAAGTGACTGCCCACCAGCACGCTGACCACCATCACATCTGCCAGGGTTGAATTGCAGAGAAGAGACCAACTTCCGAAAGGCACAGGAAATGTTGAGTAGGGAAGAAAAGGCTGCGGTCAGTCCTGGGACAGAGGCCCTCTGAGCAGAGGCCAGAAGGCTGCAGGTGAACTGAAGTGGCCCTGGGGCAGGAAGGGACCACGAGGGGAGCATATCTCAATTATCTTCTCTCTCTCCCTCGGGTAGGAGAGATAAAGCCTGCATCGTTCTCACCTGGAACTGTGGGTTCTGGCTGGCAGAAGTCTTACCGACACGGAATGATTACTCAAGACTCTGTGGAAATAGTCAAGAAATAGAGAGGGAGTAGGGAGCCAACTCCACAAGCCTCTCAAATGCTCCCACATTTACTGTGTATAATCAAAGTAAAAAGTCATTAAAAGCTACAGTGTTGATAGTAAACAGGAACCTGGGGAAAGAAGGGATCAGACAGAGTTTGTAGAATCCAACATGAGTACAAAGGCTTAGTGTATCTTTAGGGAAGTCATGGGGTGAGGTGAGTAAGATATATTCTTTTGATATGTCAATTACACAGCAGACCACCAGACCAGCTAGGTCCTTGTTTTGGGGATAATAGACTATCTAACTGCACACAAGCGCAGCGTTTATGGCTGAGGGCCTAGGTCATTGCTTTGCAATGAGCTGAGTGCTATCTAAAACCTCAACTTCGCAAGCAAAGCATTGTCTCTGCTTTTTAAGGCAAGGAGACAGCAGTGAGAATGCACAGGCGCTTGTTTGAAAGCAGTTACTAAGCATATTTTTTTTCTTCTTAAAGTTGACAGAAGGCTGGTGTCTGTTAAAATTTCTTAACCCAATCATGGGCTCCCACATGGAACCATTTTGGAGGACACCCTAGGATGACAAATTCTGGCTCTAGGCCTTTTCCTGCCAGCTTCAGCCAGTCTAGCAGGGTCTAGGCACATCCCTGAATAACGATCATACAGAACCACCCACATTCTTAACTCCTGGTGCTTGAAACTTAATTTTAGCTCTACACAACTTAACGTAGAAACGTTTCAGAAATAAAAGATATTATATTCATTTTATATCTAATCATTTTACTGATTTTTCTGATTGCTCTAAGCTGCTGCTTCTCGGTAAAGCACTTAATTCTGCAGGTGAATTCAGTAATTTCTTTGGGCATAACTAGCCAGTTTGGTCTCGCTAACTTCTATTGGTCAAATACCGATACACTTAATTGATTACATTGTTCATCAATTTCATCTGAGAGGAGAGGGAGTGTCACTTTGTTTCTCAGCCCACCCTCAGCTTTTTATCATGAGCAACTCAGGCCTCCGGAAACCAAATAAACGCATTTGTTTCCCTTCTAAACTTTCAACAAACCCAACAGGATACATCAGCCTCAAGAAAGAACTCAACACAAATGTTTAAAAAAAATCTATAAACCTGAAGCAACTCCATCTCCGAATCATGATACACAATGACATGAGAGTAAGTGTGTCTGGCACAAAGCATGGGAGAGCCTGACCACCTGATTTCTATTCTTCAAAGGAAGGAATGTTTTCCTATTTTTTATTATCACTCTGTCATTGTTTCTGATTAAGCCAAAAACTAGTTTATGAAATAATTAAGCACTGCAATAACAGATTATTGTTGTATCAATTACATAATGCATTCAGAGGGGTTAGGAAAACCCAACTCTGTAAAAAAATGCAAAATTTCTTCCCCTGTGAAGAACACGTATACAAAATGCAACAGAGAATTCAAACTCTTGTGGAGAGGAGCAAAAGCCACAGAAGCAAAGTCATTACTGTGAGTCAATACAAAATTCACTGAACAATCATGTTCAACGCATTCAATGAAATTTAAAGGCACACTGCCAACCATTCACTTAATGATCTGCAGGCTAGAGGAAGAATTTCCCTCTTTAACAGACAACAGTAACCAATAGGGTGCCCCACCAAACAAGGACGAAAGAACAATCAGGTTTTTAAAAGTTCTGATAAATCAGCATGTTCTAAAGATCAAAATCCAGAAATTTTAAACATTCATTCACACCACAATGAAACAAGCACTGAAAAAAAAAAAAAAAAAAAACCCAAAGAGACTAAGCACATAAATCATGTACCTGGATCAATGAGAACTTCGTGTACCGCTGGAAGAAAGAACAGGCTATAGCCTTTTACTTGAAAAATAAAACTACTTTTAAAGATAACTGCTAAACACATTTCATCATTCATGTTGCCTTGAAAAATCTGAGGCACTTGTATCTGATCAGAAAAGCAATTCTGAGTAATAGCAGGTTACAATTCAGTGCCAATTTGCTTTAGAAGAAAAGAGAAAAGTTACTGTTTCTCATATTATGCATGAAGTGTGAAGAGCCTCCCTGCCTCTTTCTCCTCCCATTTTCTTAGCTCATGGTTCCCAACCCTTCTGAAACAAGTATGAGAATGACTTATTTCCACCAATATGCCAAATGACTAAAGAATATCAAGTATTTTGTGTAAATATAAGCCTACAGCTTAAACTAGAGGAGAAATATATCAGAAGTCTATATGGAACTTATTTCTACCTTCCTGAAATCACACACACAGTCATTCACACAGACACAGACATATTCCCCCTGGATTACTGGGCACTTCACAAGCTTAGGACTTACAACTTCTAGAAGATAATTTTGTAGTTTGTTTAAAATACAAAACTGTCAGCTTTTGAAAGCCTTGATCATCTGCTAAACCATCCAAATATCAAAGAGACCCAATTAGCCTTCTCTGTAGAATGTAATTCCCCTTGATGGCAAAACAGACCCTAAGAAGTACTGGATCCAAGTCTCGTGTTTATCACTAGCTATGATCATCTTTAAGCACATTAACAGATTCAGAAATGTATGTCCAAACAACATATATTCTTATTGAAATAGTACACGTGTTCAATTGCCTATACAGAGACTAGGTCCCATGATGGTGTTTAAGAGCTATTTTGTGTATTGCAATATTTATTTTTAAGTGCAGACAAGGAGGGTGGGTGTTACTCACTTGTAGACCACCTGCTTAGCATGCACAATGTCCTGGCTTCAGTCCCCAGTACCTCCAAAAAAATAAATAGAAATAAGGTCATATTTAAAAATAAGAATATAGTTATAAAAAAAATAGACTAAAAACCATTGCAATCGAGGAGCCATAATTACAATAAAAAACAAGTGTTTCTATCAAATATTGACTATATGCCAATCACAGAGACAATCACAAATCACACCTGATAACCATCACGTGTGATTCTCAGCAACCCTACTAAGTAGACACAGATGAGAAACCCGGCTCTGCGGATGAGGAGACGGAGCTCGGAGGAGCCGGGGACGCTGACCGCCCTGCTCCCGGTGACACCACGTCACCCCAGGGCAAGCGCTGACAGAGCTGCACTTAGGGGACACCCAGCTGCATGGAACCTTGGGGAACTGGGGAGTCCCAGAAAACACTCAAAAGTGTTCAGTGAAAAACCAGCTCAAATATATTACACTGTGCCACATCCTTTAAAGAGGGAACATGACTCAGACCTTTTTGATGCCTCCATGTCCTTTCTGCCATCATCAGTTACTTGCCCTCACAGCACGACCAGTGATGAACTGGACCCCATATGAAGTGCACTCAGATGGCAGAGGTATTAAAGCAGTTTTATAAAGTTTGTAAGATTTTGTATATGCCTCACACAGGCGGTCATCCATCACATCTGCCGGGTGTGGATGTACCACCTGAAATCACTCCTTTCTGCTTTTTAAAATCCCTTCATCTAATCCAGACTTTTCAACAGCAAAGAAGCAGCTAAACCACAGACAGTGGACAGCTTTTCACCAAATTATTCGAACAACCCATCGGACTACCTGGAAGCCCCTTACTTCTATTAAACCCACTTCCAGGTACTTCATCATTTTCTGATTGCTGGACTTGGACTCTGACTGGCCTACTCAGAGAGCTCCCAGCCTCATATCCGGGGGCGGGAGACGACCGTGTTCTTGCGGGAAATCAGTGAGGAAGGCGGACATCCTCCAGTCAGGTCTGCAAGGCTAGAAGTACCACAACGTGCTAAGAAATTACACCGTCATTACTCCTGGGCTCCCATGGACTGGTTTCACATTAACCAAACTCATGAGACATTGATGCAAGAAAACCAGAAACTTAATGTAACAGAAGACGTGAAACTATGAACCAGACTGCGATATCAGTGTTCAACCATGAGTACAGTTTCTCCTCAACGGCCAAATCCCGGGCAGTCACATGGCAAGCTTGGACAGAAGCAGAGCAGGAAGGGTTTCTAGATTAACTCAATGGACTAAATTTCTGTTATACAAACAGATCTACTGCCTGGAAAACAATTAACGCCAATCACGGTGCACTCTTCATGGGCAGTGGCCGAGACACGACTTTGAGCACCTGTGTAACTCTCCCTTCTCTGTCCTTTCTGGGCTAACTGATGCACAGACGTACAGAAATCCAGGGATGCAGATACATCTAAAAACCCAAAGCCCATCTCTGGGAGCCTCAAAACCAGACAGCCAGGGTTTAAATACCAGCTCTGCCACTTACTAACTCTGTGACCTTGGCCAACTTACTTACCCTCTGTGTGCCTCAATTTCCACACTGTAAACCTGGGATAACAATCAAACCGTCCTTACTCGCTTGTTGAGAAGATTGAACGATTCATTTCTGTAAAACCCTCAGAAAAGAATGTAGCACATTTTTGGTTCTCAGCAAATGTCAACTTAAAAATACAGTGGTTTACAAGTCTCCTTTCTAATTGTCTTCTGTGTTTCCTGGCTAGACTAAGTCCCAAAGGAAATCCTTATTTCTCCTTTTATAAACACTTAGGGTGCACCCTTCTGTTCCATCCCACCACCTGTTTAAACTGAAGGAGGGGATGCCTCTTCCCACTCCTCTGGGCCATAGAGTATTTCTCCCTTCACACCCCTGACCTCTGGCCCACAGCTTGACCTCGTCACACTAACAGAGTGATGTGTGAGTCCGGGGAGACAAGCAGGGCATGTGAAAACCTTCCGTTCCCTCCAGTGTTGACCACCTTTTGGAAGCACCCGGGATGCTCAGCTCCATGGCAGGACAGCCCTGTGTATGAAGGGGCAGGTCCTCTCAAGGGAAGGCTCGCTGTGGCCTAGAGATAGCTGGGACAGGGTGAGTCTCTAATTCTGCTACACAGTATCATGACACGCATTATCCCACAGCCCTGAAGTTCATGGAGAATGTGGCTTCATCAGTAACAAAGAAGACATTTATCTCCTGCCTTGTCTTTTGTGTCATCTCTCAGTTGGCTGCTGGAGACATGTGTATAACTTTTGGATCCCCTGAGGCCCCAACATATATAAAGCAACAAAAAATTCTGTGGCTTAACGTTGGTTCATGGCGACTGTGTAACAGTTCTGACTCTGGTGATGCTAAATTATAGGTATAGGAATTATGGAACCTCCTCAAATATCTTTCATCATAAAACCATCTCTTCTTATTTTCCTGTTTCTTAGTTGTTGCCAAAGACTCTCAAATGATGGCTTCACACAAAACAGCAGCTAAAGTTTAAGAGCCCTCTTGACAAACCCACTGTGGTAAACACTTTACATAATTACTAATTCTCACAATTCTACAAAGCAGATACAAGCATCCCCAAATCACAGGCGAGGGAAAAACTCAGAAGAAACTGACTCAGGCTCACGTGGCTCAGTGGCAGCGCGTGCACGCAAAGCCAAGTCAAAGCACTTCACCCCTTCGTATATGTACCAAATCCCCTACCACCAAATAACACACAGCGGCAGGGTCAATACTCAGTGAACTCAACACACTTTTTACCTTTAAGTTGCTCCAGAGGCCGCTTCTAGCTGTTTTATAAAATCCCGGCTCACTAGTTTCTAACACTGCAAGAAAAGTCCGATTTTGCCATTCTTTGCACAGCAAGTCTAAAATGTTCACAGTGAGATGACAGAATAAAACTAAGATATAAACAGAATAATTTTTCCAGGTAGACAGACATAATGGACATTGGGCTATTCTGAAGCATTAAGGAAAGAAATCAAAATAAAATAACGTTGTTTAAGCCTTCTTTTACAAACAGGAAAATTAAGACTGTAAGAAGGTGCAATAGCGCCACCTATCGCTAAAAAGACCTTCCAGGTTGCCTGTAAAGGTGCAACACAAAAATTGCCTGTAGGGTGAGGAACGAGAATCAGGTAACTAAAAGCTTATTTAGCACACAATAGACTTTGCTTCGGGGGAAGGGAGGGGTATTCAGTATTTAATATGATATTGCTAATACTCCTGAATATAAACAAAAGACATAGGCTCATGGAAACTCATCTTAGAAGAGAAAAGAATTCAGTCCAGCTACTTAATTTAGCAGGAGGGGAGACTGAGATCTTGGATCTTTCCTCCTGATAATCAGCAGCAAAGCTCTCCTAGGCCTCATGTTTTGCACTGTAGAAAAAACCAACAGATCTGTACTACGCCTATATTCATAAAAGTCACGTCTGTATTTTTCCAACAGTAGGTAATCTAAGTATCTTGCAAAATATTTCTCCAAGAGCCAGGAAATAACACGTTTGTTGAAATACAAAAACATTTATTTACATATTAAAACAGCATGAGCTTTATTCTCTCTATTAAAAAAGTGACATGTCAAATAAAAATTTTATATTTTAAAACCTGTTAAGAGTGCAGAAAAAAATCAAAATTTTCTTTAATCACTAAATAGAGAAGCTTATTCCCTGAAAATGATCAATGTGGATTTTTCTAAACTTAACGGTTCTGGTCAGAATCCCACGAATTTAAAAGTCTGAGTGGATGGTTACACGGCAACATGAATTCTGAGTTGTAACAATACACATTCTGTGTAAATAATCTTCAAGGTCGTCTGCTTAAGGCAATTTAACTAGTCCCTGTCTCACTAGAATGATACAGATTTCATTAAAACTTCATACTGCACTAAAAGAAAAACTGTATCCTTGATACATTAAGCCATATTCACATATATCATATATATACATATTGAATATGCATCAGAAACAAGCCAATCTTTTTAGTATTCAGAGTTGATCCTTCTAAAGTATCGGTCATTGTGACAGCACATTTTTATTAAGCACCTTTACGGTGCTTTGTATTCAAGGCGTCTAACTCTCACAGTCAGACAAAGTAAACGATATTACTCAAATTTCACAAAAGACGAAATGTACTTAAGCCATGGAAACAACTAACATATTCATCATCAGGAAAGAAAAGAGTAAGGATTTTATTTACAATACTCACTGACAATCTTTCCTTCCATATTAAGACTACATAAAACCATTTCAGTCTTTGTAAATTTTTCAGTCAATAAGCACTAGAGAAAGACAAGTATCATCATTAGCAAAGGTTCGACTTTCAAAGCCAACTTCTCCTTTGCACAATAATTATTTTAAAGGTTTTGTTTCTAGTGCTTACAAAGCACTAAAATAAAAAAAAATTACCTTTTTAAGTCATTACCTGAGAATAAAACATTTGTGAAATGCACAATTTTAATTTATGCCACTCTATCTCACATTCTCACTGGTGTCTCTCCTTTGAAGTCCTCATCAGGCTGAGATCGCTAAAATCGGTCATTTATGGACTCAGAGGAGTTCGGGTAACCACTCAACGGGAGGCTGATTAGAGGAGAAATTGAGAATGCATCCTGTGCAGCCTGGATTCCAGCACCGAGCTAGCCACCGCCAGCTGCGTGTGATTTGGGACAAGCTGGCCCATCTCTCAATCCCTCAGCTGCAAAAAAGGAGACACTTATACCTACCCTCAAACACCTGCTATGAAGGAAAACATGAGGAAATCATTTTAGCCTTAGGTAGGTGTCTACTCAGAGTGAGTTTGGTCATTATGATGATGAGGATGGCTGTTAATAAATTAAGCTAGACCAAAAAGTAGAAATCCCCATAAAGGAGAAACATTTTAAGTCAGTTAGCATTTCCTTTTGGGTGGATTGCAGAATATTCTATGGATTTTTTTAATAAACTAAGTTTTGTCCATTAATTATAGATTTACTGGTTCATGGACAAGTCTCCAGATAAAGAATTAGAGGCCTCTGACCTCTGAATACGAAGAAAGTAAATTTAAAAAAAAATCAGGTTGGAGATTATACCTCATTTGGGAGAGTATGTGCTTAGCAAGAATGAGGCCCTCAGTTCAGTCCCCATTAACTCCATTTAAAAACTTTGTTTTTAAGAAATGGAGAATTAAAGCAAAAAGATGGAGGAATACAGAATTTTTTTAGAGACTCATCTCAGATTTAAGATGAGGAAGAAACCATCCATTTCTCAGAGGAAATCTTAAGAACTATGTAACCTGGATCTGAAATGTCTAGTCTTCTAACATTATTCATGAATTCATATTACAAAGTCTTAAAACTACCTGATAATCCACAGTGGTGATACTGATCATAACAGGTGCCAACGTGGATCGAGCTCCGGGTAGGACTGCTCTGTTCTGACATCTCTGCCCCTGAGGCCTCACCAGGCTGAGAGCACTAAATTCGGTCATTCATGGGCATCTCGTGTTAGGCCTCCATTGTGCTTCTCAGTCCCCCCTCACCATCTGAGGGAAGCACTTTTATCATCTTCTCCACCCGCAGATAAGGCCACTGAGGCATAGAGACTAAACCCGTTCCACGTCACATTGTTATTAAAGGATGCCTGTATTTCTGCTGTTTTGCTTTTGATAAAGGTATCTGAGATATCAATTCGAGACTGTTAAATAATCAAGTCTGTCTGGTCTTCACCTCAAAGAGCAGATACTTTAAATTCCTGATGTAGGATGAGGCTGCCGCCACAAACTGACTCAGCTTGAAATTAATATCCAAAATGAAGCAGCGGATACACATAAATATTCACGACTGTTAACTCCGCTCACGGGTCTGGGCCCTTCACTGCATGAACGGGGGTGAAATCCCCACCCGTGTCAGGGAGGGAAGCACAGATTTTCAAGGTCTCACCCAGGCTTCACGGGCTGTTTCCCCCCACAGACTGTCCTCAAAGATTAAAAAGCTCTCAAGATTTTTACACCATACAAGCCCGAAAGACATATCTGCAGATGGAGCACTTTCTCAGGCTTAAACTTTTTTTGCCTACACTCAGCAAGGGGGAAAAAAGAAACATGACTCTGCAAAGTCTCTGAGCCTCACCACTCACAGGAGTAGAACGGCCACAGCAGAAGATGACCCTTCACATTGCAGGATGAGAACAAAGTAAAGCCGCCCCAACAACAGGCACTCCCAGAGACAGCGCTCAGCTGCCTTCTGCGCACTCACGGTTGTGCAGCCCTCTCCACCATCTATTTCCAGAACACTACATCACCCCAGAAGAAACCACCTGTCACTAACAGTCACTCCCTAACACCACTCCACCCAGCCCCTTGCAACCATCACCTGCTCTCTGCCTCTGCACGTGCCTTTTCTGGGCATTTCAGATCACTGAAATCAACAATATGTGGCCGTTTGTGTCTGGTTCCTTTCACTTAACATGCTGTTATCAAGACTCGTCCATGTTGAAGTGGTATCAGCATCTCTGTCTTTTTTTTTTTTTTTTTTGAAAACTTAAAAGTTTATTTGAAGGTGGTAAGTACTATCAAAAAGAGTATAGTGGAGTATAAGGGATTGGGTTTCAAAGGGAAAAGGGCGGGTTGAACAGTCAGGGTGGACTTCCCAGAGCAGGAGGCCTTTTTCATCTTCGCTTTTATTATTTTTTTAATTCACTCTTACGTCTGAATAATGTTCCACTACATGGAGATACTACATTCTCTTCATCCATTCAGCAGCTATGTATGTTCCAGGTCCAGAAGAATGAGTGTAAGAGGTGACTGGCAGGGATGGCACTTAAACAAAGGGAAAGATGTGCTTTAAAAAAAAAAAGCCAACCAATAGAGGCACAAGGAAATTCACTGCGTTTCTAAGCAAAGTGCTTGCTTGCTTCAGCAGGTCTACCGTGCAGGGCTGGGGCGGATATTGGAAGGGATCACTGTGAGGAAGTCACCTGAGAAGACTCCCCACTTCAAGCAATTCAGACAATTCTCCCTTATCCTGTATTGTTAGAGCCATTTTTCTAGGTTTCTCTTATTTCAAGTAATAGTACTTTAAGTACACATCTGATCATCTGTATCAGACCACCTTACCTCCAAGACACAGAAAACAATTCACTGACCGCAGCAGCTCCAGGACATAACGGTGATGGATCAGGGAGTCCTGCAGCATCCCAGCCTGCAGGTACAAACCCCAGATGTGCCCTGTTGATGTCCAGAAAGTAAAATGCATGGAAATATCTCACTGCTGGTGCATGACTTCTGCCCCCAAATTGCCCCAAAATCATACTGACAAAGCACTACTCCACCCACTCACTACAAAAAATAAAAAAAGTGAAGAAGGCAAATTTAGGTTCTTCCATTGAAAACCAGCAACCGTCACTGCCAGTATCTGTGGTGTAATGGTCCTGACTTCAAAAACCACTGCACAGTTACTTTACAAACGTGAAAGGCATATATGTATTCCACGTAGATGTTATTAGAGTAGGATTTTTCTTTTCAAAATTTCCAGTTGCAACATTAGCACAAGAAAGTTTATGTTTCAGCTTTAAAAGAAAATCAATTATCTTCCACTTTCTTAATGTTGATCCTATTATTATTTTATAAAGGGAGCTATGCTGCAGATTATAAACCAACTGTTTCGCTTCTGCAAATAATAGCTTTATGACTTCACAATTTCAGAGAAAACTTTAGCGATTCTTTGAGAGGTGGGGCCTGGTGCGCCCACTAACAGCTCTTTAAATACTGATAAGTATGTGCTATTAAGTAATGCAAAGGCTCTAACTCCACATTAACTCAGAAACCAAAGAAACTACACCAAAACCTTACTTTATCATTTTTAAATATTCCGATTCTTTTGAATATTATATTTCTTAAAAGATATGATTTCTTTTTGAGAAAAACCACAGCTGTATTAAATTTCCTCTCACCAAGAAAGCAATTTTTATCAAGAATAAAAACCCCTATGGAAATCCAAAACACGGGACGTTTCTAGCTAAGTGAACATGCAGATCTGAACACAAACTTATGTCCTATCTGATCTCACTCGAACGAGAGCAACAAAATCCTGGGCTACCCTGGCACTTAGCTCTTCTGTTCCATATGTTGGCTGAGCTAAGATCATCACACAAGGCAGGGAAGGAGAGAAGAAAGTCCACCTGGCGGCCTCCAACTGTTTTCTTCCAGCCACAAGGTATAGCTAGAGCGGCCCCGCTAACAAGCCCGCCCCATAAGGAAATCCGGCATACACACTGCCCCTGCCGTCCCCAAGCAGCCCAGACACACCTCTCCCACTGGTCGCCTCCCAGCCTGAGAATGGTCTTCTAATGACCCTGCCAGTTGGTGGCACCCTCCTCCTCTTCCCCGCTACATACACACACACACACACACACACACACACACACACACACACACACACATACACACACAGAGCCAGGGCAGCCTTCCCAAAGCACAAAACTGATTACATCAACCCACTTCAAACCCTTCAGAGGCTCCCTGGTAGAGTTCTAGCCCCACCCCTGACCCTGCTTGCCCAGCCTCACCTCAGTACCCAGGTCCCCAGTGACCTCAGGGGCCCCCTGACCTGCTCCTATTTCCCACTTGCCTCCAGGCTCATTTTGACTGTTTCTCAAGGAAGCCTTCCCTCCCTCCAACCTCCCCACTTTGTTCTTCTGTTCCTAGAACATTCTAGGCTAAGTCAACTTCAGACACTGCTAAGCTCCCAAGAAGCTAATGCATTTTGCTTACTAATGTGGGTCCACCCTCTCTACACTAGACACTCAGAAGTGCACGTGTTTTAAATAAATGAATGACGGGGTGGGTCTCAAAGGGAGAGACATACCTGCTTTCGCCCGTCCCGGCCCTTCTTTCTGTAGAATATCAGAAGCAAAACCAGAAGTACCTTTCCTGAGGGTCACTTCCTGCTGACAGTCTTCACTGCCTCCTGTGTCAGTTTTAGTAAAACCCAAGCTCCTCCAAAGCCCTCCTCCCAGACCCTTTCCAGTGTCCTCCCCAGCAGGGCACCCTCCACCCTGGACCACAGAGGGCAGTCTCCACGAGTCCCCAATCACAAGCCTCCAGGCCTCTGCCTGGGCTGCACTTGCCACATGAGCCACCTTCTTGACTCCTTCTCCTGGCTGACTCTTAGTCTGTCCTCAGAACTGAATGTAGAGCCCATTTCTTCCAGGAAGTCCTCTCTGATAATACCCTTTAGCTCTTGGCTGGGCTTCTTCTACAGCAGCACTGCATGGCAACCAACTGGTGTATGTCCACCCACTCCTTTGAGACCATGACATCTTGGAGGCCACGTGGGAAAAAGGAGTGAGATGACAAGAGGGGTGGGAAGAGCAAAAAGCAAAATCAGAGCCCAAGTCCCAAATTTAAGGATCCTTTCTCAGAAAAAAAGAATAAAATGTTTCATACATGTGTCATTTGGCTACGATTTTTGTGGCTCATGGAAAGCAAGAGCTTGGTGTTTTAGTCCAAGAACCAAGTTACATGCAAAGAAATGTATATATTCTTATATAAAGCAAGCCAGAGCTGCTCAACAACAGTATGCTGTTAAATTCCAAAGGAACTTTGATAAAGGCAATCTCTCTCTCTCCGTTTTTTTTTTTTTTTTTTTGGAATCATATAGTTTCAGAAGTATTTGTGTAACTAAGTGATTGCTACAGCCCATGACTCTGCACTGCAGTGTCTGGGGCTGAGGAAGCCCAGATTACATGCACTGTGTAAATGCAATCACACCAACACACTGACAGGGGCCCTAGTGTCTGAGCTGAATTTTCAAAGCAGACAACCTTACAATAGAACACATTTCTAAGTAGAAAGTAAGAAATGCAATGTTCTGTACTCAATTTCATACGTTATATGGGCTATTAACCAACAATGCATCTTTTCTAATGAAACCCAAAAATAAATTGCCAACGTCGATTTTCTCCATCTGATCGTTTTATGTTAACATTTGCTATCAAACCCTCACTCCATACGAAAACCTCAGGCCTAAGCTGCAGCAGAGTTACATCCCGTGGAAGACAGCCTATCAAGGGAGAACTGGAGAGTTTCCCTTCAGAAGCTGCTAAGTCTGGTTTTGCACCTGTACGTCATTTGCAACCACGTCATCGTCAAAGGAGTAAAACCTTACATCTGTAGGGTGTAAAGCACTGCGGTGCTTCCAAATCATCAAAGAACGCTGAGCTTTGTGAAACACTCCTGAGGCACTTAAATCGTAGTTTTTCTGAAAGGCTCCGAAACTGACTCACTTCACCATTCCAGGTACAACAGGACTTAGTAGAGAGAACATGCCCTTGAAGTCTGACAAGGCCCTGCTTGAATCCTGCTACAGCATTTACTAGCCGCTAAATGGACCAATTCCTTAAACCCTCTGAGGAGGCTTCCCAATCTGCAAAACGGGGCTGCCACCGCACACCTGGGAGGCATGGATGTGAATGCAACACGAAAGTAGGGCGGCCGCCTGGTACCTGACACGGGGCCTGGCTAGTTTCCCTCCGCTGCCCTTATCTCCCTTTAAACTTGCACTGTTGCCTCTGGAAAGGATCAAGCCCCCGCAAGAGACTGCCCGATTCTTCTGTGTATCCCCGGATACATGACTTACCCTTAGGAGGCCAGAAAAACTGCCTCCTCCCCAGTTACTATCAATATTCTTTAGAGTCTGGGTTGTTTTAACTCTATTATACAGGGAGACTATTCTAGAACAGTTCAAGCACCATTCTCCACGTTGGCTCCCCTCCCAGCACCCATCCCTTTTCATCTCAGATCCTGTATGATTGCCTTCTGCTCATGGGAAATCGAGTCCGGTAGAGTGGGGACTCCCTAGGCCTCCCTCCCTCCCTCAAAAGTAAGTGTGACTAACTTCTCCCCACTCCCCACTCCAAGTCCAGCTTCTGAGTAGTCTACCCTCCCGGACCCTGCAGACTCTGCAACGTCCCAAGACACACACGTGGCCACGAACCTCCCTTCAGATTTCTTCCTGGCTGGCCCTGCCCACCACCAGGCCCCCTAAGGATAAATGGCATTGCTCTGAAAATAGCAAACGCCACTGACTGACACACCAAAGCTGCATGGTCTGGGCTTTCCTCCAACCCAGGCACAGCCCTGCCCTCCCTCACCCTCAATCTGCACCTCTGGAGAAGTGCTAACCCACATGTAAGGCTGTGAACACCAGCTAAGAAGGACGAATCCCAACGTGTATCTCTATTCCGGCACCTTCACCTTATCCCCAGGGTCACATACCCGAGTGCCTCTTTGAAGTCCTAACTTGGATGAAAAATTGCATCTAAAAAATGCCTCATGTCCACCATTTACTCTGTAATTCGATTCCTGGCAGGTATCTCCCAGGCTTCCCATTTTAGTAACAGCCCCAGCACACATCTAGGTGTTTGAGGTCACATTAAATTTCCCCTGTTCCCTCCCCGCGGCCCTGCCCTGGAATCAGTCTTGTTATTTCCGTCGCTAAGCCCATCTCAAGTCTGGTTCTGCAGGGACCACAGCCAGAAACCCACAAGCTCACAGCAGTATGCAGTGAGTCACAGTCCTCTGAAGGGTGCTCCCTGGAGGGGGAGGCATCTCCTGGCACGGGTCACCTCAGAAGGCACTGGATTCTCACAAAGGAGGCCCAGGAGAAGGGACTCAAGGTTTGTCCGTGGTCTGAGCTTTGAAGGGCCTGAGGTCTTGGGGAGCTCCTAGTGAGCAGACACACCTGCCAGTGAGCAAAAGAGGATGGAGGAGCCCAAGCAAGGATGTTCTCACTCCGACCCCTGGGCTCTCAGGAGCCACAGGAAAGGCCTGTGTCCAGGGCACAGCCCAGTCATCACAGATCCCAGCCTGCATTTGCCAACCCAGACAGCCTAAACTCATTCAACTTGCGACACTTACTTCTGTTCTGTTCCCCACCCAGAATGTGATGGACTCATTCAGAAATTCTGGTCTGTCTCAAACGAGACCAAGTCAGTGAAAAACGCAGAGTCGACATTTGGACCAGAGCATGAAAGAAGAAACAAGGCCTCATGGTCAGCATGATGGTGGTGGCCAAACCCTTCCCCTAGGTGAGATGAATCATGGTGGGGGTGAGAATGCAACGTCCTAGGTCGGCCAAAGCATCTTCCTTCATGGCTGTCTGGGGTGTTGGTGTCTCACTACCACAAACTAACGACACGGCCGTCAGTGGTGGACGTCAGCTGCAACAGACACGGAGTCAGCTATTTACTGCCAAAAAGGGGTAAAAGTAAAGGCCGGTGCAGGGAGGCCTGCAAGGCTGCTGAGGCAAACCACAGACCCGGCTCTGAATGCCCACTGGCTGAAGCAGAGAGGAACCTACGGTCCCCTTTAGCGGTCCATTTGTCCACCAGATACAGGTGAGCCAGCCTCTTCGGAGAAGGCCATGTATTCCTGATACTCAGAGAAACCAGCCTCGTAAAGGGAACAAAAGAGTGGCATGGATTTTAGACACGATACTGCTCCTTTATGAAGGCAAAGTAAACTAAATGGCACGGGGAAGTTGAATGCAAAAAAAAAAAGTGACTGCTTCCTCAAACAGCGTCCCCTGCAGCTGCTCACCCTCGAGCCGGCCACTTCCTCACCAGTGACCGCCGGCCTGGAAACGCCGTCACGCACGTCACACAGCGACAGCCAGGAACTACATGCCGAGCACGTTTGTGTAAAAGCCAGAATCAAGCAAAATGCTGCAGACTTTGACTTTCCAATTTAAATACTCCATGAAAAGAATCCCTCAGCAGCAGCCTAAATCAATTCGCATCTCACTTCTTGAAAACAAACAAATTTAATAAGGGTGCATTTGTCACCAAATATAAGGAGGACCAAACAGGTTCCTCAAAGCAAGGATTTTAACAGGTATCAAACACCAGTGGGTAATGTGCTAAGAAAGCAAATATTCCAAAAAATTACAAAATAAATAGATGACTAGGATAATACATGAATCAAGTGAGCTGTTAAGTTTTTGCTTTTTAAAGCAATGGAGACAGTACGGAGGGCGATCTGGCTATTTCCAATGCAGGGTGTGCACATCTCACCTTTTCAGACGCAACAACATCCTCACTGGGCAGTACAAGAGAAAAAGGAAAAAAAGAAAAAGGAAAAGAGGAACAAGCGAAAATTAGAAACACAGAAGAACAAAAATGACTTTGACAACCTGTACAAGAGCTTAGTTGAATGTGTGAGGCCAGGGACGCGGGACGGTGAGACCCACACTAACCTCCTGCTCCAGGGAAGGCAGGAGACTGTGGGGAGCGGCGCTGCCGGGGACACCAACGTGATCAGCTCCCCTAACCAAAACTCCACCTACATGCATCTAGATAGCTTTTGAGCTACAAAATTTTGTCGCAATTCAGGCTGGACAGTTTTACTCACTGCCACCAAGAGTAGCAGGAGAGAATTAGGCTCTGATCCTGCACCAAAGAATTGCTTTATAAATTAATGACTGTGGAATAGTAAAAGCTACAATGGAGTAAAAGTGACTGGAAGAGAACTTGCTTGACCCGAGCTCACTGGCCGCGTTAACTCACTGACGTTCAGATGCTGGCTGGGCGCTTATTGTACCAAAACAGACAGACCCACCTGGAGGGAGGTTTAATGCGCTGCTGTATTTTGATGCCGAGAGCCATGCCTGGTACACGAGGTTCTGGGTAAACAATGGGGACAGTGTCAACCACTATGTGCTAAGCACACATCCAGCTACTCCGCCAAATCCCAAGGGCAGACTTCAAAATGCAAAAACAAGCTGGCTTTCTCTGGTGGGTCTACAGACTCAGAGCCAAGCAGTTGCTGAGCAAAAATGTCACCAGTGCCTCTTATGACAAAAGAGGAAGCACTGTCCAGGGGGCTGGGGCAGGGCTCCAGGCTTCCACTGCTCACCCACCAGTATGTGCAGGGGGATAAGGTGGTCCCTGTTTATGTTGCACCGATGTACCTACCTTGACTAACGCCTGGGGGATCAGCAGGAGGTGACAGGTGAGGTGAACGGAGTCAGTCTGGGAGAAGCCCGGTGCTGGCAGCTGTGCTTTCAGCAGTGCCCAGGCTCCTAAACCTGCCACCTAATCTCCAAGGAGCAGAAGGGGAGTGCGGACATGTAGATCACAGGGCCCTGTGAGGACAAGTACAGATCATGGACACGACATGCCTTGCCCCTTCCTTAAGCCACAGAGGCATATCCGGGGAGGAACTGAAAATTCATCCAGAGTTCGCCAGGCACCACACGCTGGTGGGACTCGGGTCCCCTGTGCCTCTCACTCACAGGGCTGGACTGGACATTCTTTTTATCAATTCTCTGGCATCTTCTCCTCCAACTGACCAACAACCAGAAAGTAGGATCTGATCTTAGGTATGTTCAAGAATCACAGAGCACCGCCTCCACAGCGGGCCCGGCATAACGTGCCAGGTCCTCCAACCGTCACCTTTGGGACCGCCATGAGCGCTCTCCAGACTCAAAGCCCGAGGCCGTAGGCCGGGGGTACACAACTTGCCTCACTCTCCCCAGCAAAGTGGAACCACCTCTCGGCAAAGGCATCTCAACCTTTACTGCCCGAGGGACAGCAAGATAGACACATGGGGAAACAGAGCAGAGGGTGAGGGGGTAGGCTGCCCAGAAGAGCTCGTCTGCACTTCCGAGGCAAAGTGAGGCCTTTGACCTAATCACAGGGGCAAAGTGAGGAGGAACCTTTCCCTGCTCTGTCCCATACTCCTTGACACAACATTCCCTGCATAAGGAGTTCATTCGGAAGTCCCTGGCGGTGTTTCTGATGTCCTAACCTGGCATGGTCGCTGTCGGGCAGGGAGAGAGGGCCTGAGCCGGGCAGGTGCTGGGCCTGGGAGGCAGCAGACACCGGCTCCAGCTGCAGCTCAACCAGCGCCTCGTTCTGCGTCTCGGGATTCAGCATCTCATCTATAAGCAAAGGGATGAGATTGTCCCAGGACAGGCTGCCCAACAGAAATGAGATGAGATCCATGTAAAGAAAGTTTCCCAGTTGCCACATTTAAAAATTAAACAAACAAACAAAAAAACAAATATTAGAAAATGATTTTAAGAACCGATCTTACTTATTCTACTGTATGTAAAATACTATCATTTTGACATGTAATCAATATAGAAAGTAACAAGATAGAATACATTCCTTTTTCTAGACAAGCCTCAGCGTCTGATGTGCATTTGACCTACAGTACATGTCAGCTCAGACCAGCCTCCTCCTCAGCACTCCTAGCATCAGTGGCTGTGGCTACTCTATTGGACAGAAACTCCAGGGGTCCCACCAGTGGTCCTGGCTGAAAAGAGGGAGGAAGTGTCACACACTAACCCTAAAAGGACCTCTCTGAAACAAAGGGGGATTCACTTTGAAATGTCTGTAAACTGGCGGGCTGCACCTTCCTCCACCCTTGGCTACAAGACAGCGTTCTTCCTTGCTGATCCCTTCCTGGATGTAGGGAAGCAATCCGGCACACAGCCAGGGTGGCCGGTCCTACAGGTAGACTTACCTGCTCTCTGTGTCCAGTCCCAGGAAGTCCTCCTTCTCAAACAAGGTGCAGAGGAGGGGGATCTTGTCTCCAGACTTGTTGGGGGCCCTATTCAGCCACTTGGACTTCAGAATGATGAAGAGTGACCCAGTGAAGTCCTCGATCCTCTTCTCCACCAGCCTGCAGGCCTCGTAGATTGAAAGCCACGTAGGTGCGCGTCTGCTCGGCCACCTCCCCATACAGCACAAAGACAAAGAGCTGAGAGTCATTAACGAGGTGCCATACAGCTCCTCTGCACGTGGAGCTTCTTGAAGGCCTTGGCCAAGAGGCAGTCGGTAATGGTGCAATGGGTCTGGAAGTTTCTCCACTCATTCTCGGGCGCATAGTGGTGCCTATAGTGGATACAGAGTGGCCACTGGGAGCCGCACGGGCTGATCTGGCTCACCAAGGAGATTCGCTTATAGATGCAAAAAAAATTCTCCTCTGAGATAATTCCAACGGCTTTTACCATCACGGGGAGATTCTGGTCGTTCTCAGCGCACTGCACGTAGTGAGGGATGCTCATGTTGCAGCCCCTGCAGAGAGGGGAGAGGAGATCGATATACATACTCTGCTGTGGGCTGTGCGCCCCTCTGGGTTGCGGTGACCTCGTGTGTACCAGCCAGAAGGCAAGGGAAGCCCAAGCAAAGCCGGGGGTACAGTTTGTCCTCAGCGTCTGCACATGGCTAGTGTAGCTCGGATCACATTACCCAGCTTTTGGTCTAGGCTTGCTGCGCCTGCACAGCAGTCATTTCTTGTTTTCTGTTTCCAAGTACCTAGCCAGACCCTGATGCAAAGTCAGTGCTCAAAATTGCTGAATAAAGAAATGAACAAAGGAACGGCTTTCCAAATCCCTTTAAGCAGAATATAGAGAAAAGAACCACAGTGGGATCTAAACATCAGAATTTCAATTCCAATTTGTTTGAACTCCTAAGCTGCAGAATAATGGATAAGAAAACTTGCCTTGGGGAGGAGGGTACAGTTCAGTGGTAGAGCACGTGCTTACCATGTACGAAGTCCTGGGTTCAAACCCCAGTACCTCATTTTAATAAATGAAACAAATAAACAAACATACTTACCCTCCTCAAAAAATATTTTAATTCAAATTTCAAAAAACATCTTGCAATTGACACAACATTGTAAACTTGACTATACTTCAATTTAAAAAAAACCTTGCCTTACAAGAATATATCTGGATTATGCAAGTTTGTAAATGTAAAATGCCTAGGGTACCACCTGCATAAAAAGGGGGGACTGTAGAAATTTACTATCGCTCCTTTATGAGCTATATTACCTTTGGTGGGGGTTATAACTTCTCACATCTAATTTTCTCAGATTAAAAAAAAGAAAAATTTACCTTATTCTCAGTACTGCTGAAGAATCTGATAACCTTATGAAAGCATCTGACCCACAGAGGTTACTCAATAAATGTTTGTTGAATGAATGAATAAACAAGCAAAGTGAATGCTGCTCCCTGCCATAGAGCATCATAGTGGTACTGCCTAGAAATCCCAAGCCCAAGTTCACCAGACTCTGCACTAACCATGTGGGTGACCTGGGCAGGCCTGTGTGCTTCTCTAAGCCCCAGTTTAATCGTGAGTAGAAATGAAGGCAATAACACAAACTTCAAAGGGTTACTGAGTCAGTAATGAATTGTACCCGAATTTTGCAAGAGCGAACCATTAAGGAAAACTGGGCAAAAAGTTCATAGGCCCTCTCCATATTATCTCTTACAACTACATGGGAATCTACATTACATCACAAAATTAAAAGTCTAATTTTTTAAAGAGGATATTGAGGTTAAATGAGCTCACTGTCTCAAATAAGGAACACACAGCACAAATAGAACAATCCCTAGACCATGAGATACACTCAGTTAAATTTCCCACTGAACCCACTGGTCCCTCCAAATTCAGAACATGAGGATGGATCTACGTGGCCAGAGGCCACTGCACCTGAAGCTAACAAATCTAGTGGTCCCCACTTCCAAGAGCCCTTTTCACCAACCTAGGTCTAAGTTTGTATTTATAATTTATTTTTCTTTTTATTAAATAGAAACCCCCAATTGCATAGCCTTCAGTTCACCAAAACCTGACCACAGAGATCATGATGGCAGCCCCTCTTTGTGAAACAATAAAATGAAATGCCATTTCCACAAGACTTCTGTGTAAATCTACAAGGGAACTTCATCCTGGACTGAGAGGAAGAGGACTGGGAAGGAGGGGGCAATCTGGGGCACAGAGAACCATGGGCCACCTGCCCGACGATGGACTTTAGTTTCAACACTCACCCTCCAGGAACTTCAAAATACACACAGACTGAGTGCTATGGACAAGATTTTTTTTTTTAAAGAAATCACTGACGCCCTAGCAGCTCTTGTTTCTAACGAGACACAAATGGATTATGTGTATAATGTTTCACAAAAGCCCTAAAATACTATCACCCCAACTTGACACATGAAGAAACTGAGGGAGAGAAGTTTATCGCATTGTGCAAGATTAGAGAGAGGCCACATCAGACACCGTATTTAAACCCAATCCCCTTCTCCACTGCTCACACTAGAAAGTGTGACATACAGCCCCTTTCCTGCCCTTTCCCTGCAATAAATCTCTGAAGAGTCTTTTCTGTGCCACCTGGAATCACAATCACATCAGTTTTCCACAAAGAACTTTGTCACTCCTTGGAGGACGTATCAAAATCTAAACGGTTGGGATGGGAGGAGAGATTTGCATTTTCTGTTTCTCAAAGGAAACATGGCTTTAAAAGAAACTGAAAAGCACTTATCTAGTCTACGGTCTCATTGTGCAGAGAAGGAAACGGACGCTGAGAAGAGATGAGGAAAGGGCCTTATTAACAAATATTGCCTGAGTGTAGCACCAAGCCAGCCCTGGGCACCACTGTGGGAAGATCTGGGAGGCCCAGGAGAATGAGTGTTAGAAAAAGGAAAGAGAAGAAGCATACAAGGCCCTGTCTCTACATCACCATAACATGGAGTTCCACCAATTTACCCAGTATGGGTGCAGCCAAAATTAAGGTGGGCTAGAGAGATTATAGAAACTTTGAAGTCTCAATCATAGTGGAAATTCTAACATTTACTGTGCTTTTTTCCCAGTTCAAGCATCAGCTCAGTGGGCGCTCTGTACCAGGGACTACATGAGGCCTGGAGTTCTCCCAAATACAGATTTCTGTTACCACGTGTGAAAACCACATACAGGCCCACCAGAAGAAATACGCCCACAGATAAGATGGAATTACTGAAACTGAAAGCCACCAAGCAGCATATATTAACTAGGAAAAACGGTGCTGCTAGAAATGGACTCATGGACATAGAAACAAACTGTGTTTAGCAGGCAGGAAAGGGGGGATTAACAGATACACATTAATAAATATAAAATAAATGACAAGGACCTGCTATATAGCACAGGGAACTATATTCAAGTTCTTGTAATGAGTTGTACTAAAAACAATCTAAAACTTATGTATATACATATACATCTGTTTATAACTGAATCTCTCCTGTACACCTGAAACTAACATTGTAAGTTAACTACACTTCAATAAAAAATAATTAGAAAAATAAAAGCAAGTCATTAAAAAAATAAAAGAACACTGTAATCCCCTTAGCTGTAGGTGGTGGAGAATTCTGGTTGCAAGCACCAAGTCCACTGGATCACTCCAGAACTGACTGTCACCCTTTCTGACCATCAGAGTGTCACTTGGCTTCACTGAGGTTACTTTTCTCTTCTGTGAAAACTACAGTTGCAAATAAGAATGTATAGAATCTCATCATTCACAAGCCCAACAATTTGTGAGGACTTCCCATGGGCCAGGCTCTGGACAGATGAAAATTTAGGGTCTCAGATATATTCATCGGTAGAAGAAGTTTATGCCATAAAGACATTAATTATTCCTGTTTTGATAGACAGATTCAATGTAATTTTTATTAGAATTCCTACCAGATTTTTCATGGAATGTAACAAGTTAATTTATGGTCAGGAATAGCCAAGAAACTTCTTTAGAAACATCACTGGGGAAGGGTGGATAGGTCATTGATTTCCACTGTCCTTTCTGAAGTGATGAAAAACGTTCTGGAATAATAATGGTTGCAGCACTGTGAATATGCTAAAAGCTGCTGAATTGTACCATTTAAATGGATGGACTTCATGGTGTGTGAACAAAATCACAATAAAGTTGTTATATGAAAAAAATATTTCTTGACAATTATTTTCCCCTCTATACAACTAGTCTGCCGCACAATTTAAGAAAACCAAAAAGCCAGAACAAACTAAACTGTGCCAGGAGCTCTTTAGGATTGCAATGTCCCTGGGTCTCCAAGGCCTCTGGTGGTGCTGTTCCTGTTAACACACACTAGCTGGGCTGGACTAGTTAGGGACTGTAACTATCTTTCTAAAATCTACGGTCACACGTTTCACCCTCGGAGAGGGAAACCTGGAGGATGTCACAGCCTCATACCTTCAGCTCATTTTTAGGTGAACCAAGCCCTGCTTTCACCACTAAAATCCCTCTCACTATAAAAACACGTGACATCATCAAGCACCGCCATCATAACACCTGAAAGTGTTCAAGGTACTTACCTGGGTCCGAAATACTGAGCAAGGAGACAGAAGCTCCCTCAGCACTGCCGCTACCTTTTCCCGACTCCACCAGGAGAAGCTGGTATTTACAACCTGAGGCTCTCAGCCCGGGGAGCAGCGCCCACGCCACTGAGCTGGTCCGCAGGGAGCGGGAAAGGGAGAGGAGGGCAGCCCCGGGGTCGTGGGGCAGGGAGAGCTGGGTGGGAGACGCGTGCGGCAGCCCCGCTCGGAGGCCAGCCCCAGCCGCCCGCCCCCGTCCGGGTCCGCAGACCCCGCCCGCGCGGGACACAGCCCGCCCAGGTGTGGGGACCGGTCGGCGGCCGAGGAGAGGAAGCCTGGGAGGAGAGTTCTCGCAGGCGGGAGAGGGGAAGGGGACGCCAGCCTCGGACTGAGGGGATCCCGGCTGGGGCGAGAGGCGGCAGGTTCACACCTCGCCCTGGACAGGTGTGGCCGAGGCGCCGGGGCAGAGGGGCCTAGCCCGAGCAATTCAGCTGAACATACGCTGACTCGCGCCCTCGCGGGCTGTGACACGCGGATCGCCCTCCCCCAGCAGCCTGAACATTTCCCGGGAGCCCATACCTTGCACTTCCACAGCCGGAGGCCCCGGCCCCAGGCAGAAGCCAAAGGCCTAACGGGCGACAGAGCTGAGAAGCCTTTGGGGCCGATCCCGGGCTCTGAGCTGGAGCTTCCAACCCGCGGTCCAGCTGGCACCGACTACGCATGCGCAGTTGTGCCAGCGACCCTCTGATTCCTGCGAGAGAAGCTGGGGAATTGAGGGAGGGAGAAAATGGGAGGAAGAAGGGAGGAGGGGAAAAGTGGAGGGAGACAGATGGACAGGAGTTGCAGAGAGAACGGAGGGATCTGGAGAGGGGAGTGGAGTAGCAGAGATGGAGAGAATAAGCTTTACTTCTGGCGGCACCCCGAAACAGGCGGCAGTCCTGCCTCTGCACCCTTCTCTAACACTTCAAGGCCCGCAGCTCAAATTTTATCTCCCTGTCCAGCCCTTCAGTCGAGGCCTCTGCAGTACCCCTATGGGATCACGTCCGTTGCCCCCACGCGGAGATGTGTTTCCTGTTGCTCTGGGAACCAAGCACCGGAGGGTGTTGTCGCTCAGAACTACCTTGGAAGAGTACATATTCCCCTTTTACACACTGGGAAACAGGCAGGCAAGATCTCTGCCCTTAGCTCCACTATCCCAGGTGTTGAGCTGGCGGGGAGTGGGAGGTATAAAATCAGAGCCCCAGAGGGAGCATACTGCCTGAGTGTTGGTGTATATTCCCATCCCGCCTGATTAAACCACACCCCACCCTAGGGGAACCATCAAGGGCTCACAGTAGGTCCCTGGGTGTGGGAGAGCTGTCCTCATTTACAGTGCCCAGCTTGCTGTGTAGATAGGAGTGTTACTGAGTCCAAATTCATTCTCCTCAGTGCAGGACAGGCCAGTAAGTTGGGAGACCAGGTGTTGGGGCATGGAATAGCAAGTTTCTGTAGACCTTGATGGCAAAGTAATGTCCTGGAAAACCATCTCCCCAAGTCAGAATTCAGGCTTCTTTCCTACGTGCTTGGTTGTAGCAAATTCTTGGTGTAGGAATTCTTTTTTGTTAAAATCCTTTGTTCTTGCAGCTATCCGCCTGATTCAAATCTCTGTAAACCTCCAGAAAACAAACGTTATTTTCTATTCTGCAACTTGTTATCTTTTTATGAATGAAAAAATGTTAAATATCCTTAAAGGTCAGAGCCTTCAGAAAAGGCTCTCCTGTATATTTCAGGCTCTAAACAACAGTGTTTCACAAGCAAGATGAAGCCTAGGAGACAGAGCACAGGGTTAAAGTCAAAGGAATAGATCTAATATGGAGTCAGATTTGTTCTGTTCTATTACCCAGGCAGAAGCCACTTGAGGATTTAAATCCCTTTAAGTTAAAAAAAAAAAGTTTAAAGGAATTTACATACATAGGTAGGAATGTGCAATGCATATCTGGAAAAGCACGAAAAGGATAGTAAACAGTGGCATCTCCAGGGAAGCCTGAAAGAACAGAGGATGAGGGAAACTTTCTTTCACTTGTGTATTTTTGTGCTCTGTTTGAATTTTTTTTAACCATATGCATGTATTTCTTCTTCAGTTAAAAAAAATTGTAATGGAGCAAAGGAGTAACTAGCACAGCAAATACAGCAGCCATGGAATCACTGAGCCATCACTGTTAATTTAAGCCAGGAAACATTTATTGACTCTCTCCTATGTGCCCAGTGCTTTTATAAGACTTCTATTATTATTATTATTTTTAATTTTATTTTTAATTTACTTTATAAGATAATAAAATGCTATCCCTCAACCTTGCCAATGGCTGGTGAAAAACCAACTGAGTTTTTCTTGAGTTGTTTTCCAAGGAGTAGAGATGAGTTATAAACCAAACACATCTTCCGGGCAAAACAGTCGGAGTGGTTTTCCAGCAGGCCAGACAGCTGTGAAGGGTTTACCATAGAGGAGCCCAGAGGCTGAGAAAGAAAGCCTCCAGGACCCTACAAAAAGCTGCCCAAAGTGCCTTCTCCATGGCACTACTGAAATAGGAAAGAACAAATCTTACTCCATATTAGATCTGTTCGTTTGACTTTAACCCTGTGCCCTTTTTCCTAGGTTTAGTCTTGTTGGTTCTGCACCTTTTGTAAAACAGTGTTGCCTAAAGCCTGAAATATACAGGAGACCCTATTCTCAAGGCTCTGACCTTAAAGGAAATTAACACTTTTCCATTCATATAAAGATAACAAGTTACAAAATAGAAAATAACATTTGTTTGTTGGAGGTTTACACGGATCTGACCCAGGTGAAAAGCTGCAAGAACAAAAGATTCTAACAACAAAGAATTCATAAACGAAGTTTGCAACAACCAAGCATTCCTGCTTCCCCTTTTTAATATAAAAAGATCCTGAATTCTGACTTTGGGAGATGGTTTTCCAGGACATTTGACTTCCATCTTTTCAGCTGGCTTTCCAAATTAAAGTTGCTATTTCTTGCCCCAAAACCTGCTCTCCCGATTTACTAGCCTGTAATGCACAAGCAGAACAAGTCTGGACTTGGAAAGACAAACATACATTGAAAGTACCCATTTGGTATTTTAAATGACCTGCTTCCACTCGTCTTCCTGACGTTTTCTTCTCTTGACAACTCCTGCTATTTGTATGAAAACCCTGTCATGTGGACACATTTACATCTCTAGCCACTACCCTTCCAGGTAAGAACTGATGCCAAGAAGTCAATGGAAGTTGCTAGAATGTATTACCTGGCCAGAAAAGAGCAGAAGTGGGTTCTGGCTGATGTTCAGGAGCAGGCTGGGACACCTGACAAGATGTCATATGTACGGACAGACAGCTGGGCACCAAAGGAGAAGCTTCTAAGCCTCCAAGAGGGACTTGTTGGATAGGAAGGAAAAGTCCCAGCCTATAGCTCTGATCCCACCATGAGCTTCCTGAGCGAGGCTGTACAAGTCACTTAAATTCTCTAGGCCCGTGCTGCCCACCATGGGAGCCACCAGCCACATTCAGGATTATGAAGTTATTCTGTAGCCAGACAGAATTATAAATACACATTTTATTGCAAAAGTTCAGTAAGTATAATATTTAAAAACATTATTGGTTATCTTGCCCTAACAAGTTATTTTTGTATGTCTAGCTTTCTGTGGTTTGCAAAGCCTGCGACTAATGATTCCCTTACAGTGAGTTATTTTGAAATTATAAGTTACTGGACACCGTACCCTCATATCACACTTGAAAAAAATTGATCCACATAAGCAAGGTGATCTGACTTAGTAGTTATGAGCAGGGGCTCTGGGGTCAGCCTGCCTGAGCATAAATTCTCACTCTGCCTCCAGGGGGTTCTGTGTGAATCTTGGAAAAATTATTGTTGTTGTTGTTGTTGTTATTATTTGTGCCTCTTTTTCCTTCCCTTTTAAATAGCGAGAAATATGTAGACTCTATCTCTTACCGCGTTGCCAGGATTAAATGAGTAAACGTCTGTGCTGCCCACTTCCCTGGGTTTCAGCATTCTACAGGCAATCAGAGTCAATCTCAGAGGCATTCTCCTCTGTCTTCGTCAGTCTGGGATGCTGTAACAAATTACCGTGGGTCGGGTGGCTTAAACAACCAGCATGTTCCTTAAGTTTTGGAGGCTGAGGTCAATGTATCTGGGAGAGAATAGCCTTCATGGCTCGAAGATGGCTGTCTTCCCTCTATCTTCATGGGCCAGAGAGCAGAGAGAAGCAAGCAATCTGGGACCCTTTATAACAGCACTAATCCCATTCATGAGGGCTCTACTCTCATGACTTCACTTTATCCTAGTAATCACCTCCCAAAGGCCCCGCCTCCCATACCATCACCCTGGGAGATGGGGTTTCGACATATGGATTTTGAGGGGATGCAAACATTCAGCCCTCACATCGGCTAACTCTCCCCAACATGCAGTCATCAAACCTGTAGCTAATATCAAAGAAATGTTTATATCCCTCTGCACAATTCCATTCCTGCATCCACTAACACTGAAGCCCTGTTATTTTATTCCTTATTTTTCTGGTAGAGATTTAATTGATTCCTCTAATCCAATGCTCTCCTCACTCCAAACAGTCGTCTTAACAGCCCTGCCAGGTAGGTCTTCCTTAAGACACCTTCCCACTGCACCTGGTTGTTTTTCAGTATAAATGTCAGAATCCTCTCCACACCCCAGCCTAGACCTTTAATCCCTTACACTACCGCCCACTATGTTATTTTTCTATTACCACTGTAACAAATTTCCATAAGCTTAACAACTTAAACCAGCACAGATTTATCACCTTATGGCTGTGGAGGTCAGAGATCCAACACAGTTCTCATTGAGCTAAATTCAACTTAACAGCAGGGTTCCTTCCTTCTAGAGGATCTAGAAGAGAATGTTTCCTTGTTTTTGGTTTTTTTTCTAGCTTCCAGAGGTCACCCAACTTCCTTAGCTTGTGCCCCACGACTTCCTCCATTTTCATGGCCAGCAGCCTTTCTGAACACTGCTCCATGGCTACACCTCCCTCTGAGTTTAAACTCAGCTGGGCTATGTCCTCCATTTTAAGGACCCCTGTGATTACATTGGGCCCACCTGGACAATCCAGGCTACTCATCCTATTGTCTCATCTCAGGATCCCCTTCTCCCCTCCCATTCAGGCATTATGTATGTGGCTGTGACATTCACCTTGTGTGACATTTCCTCTCATGAGCAATTTAAAGTTCAAGGCACTTATGAATGACTTTTTGTTTTTCTTCCTTAGTCTTTCTACATTCAGTATGTGTGGTGAGATTATATGAATCCTTTTAATTTGTGGCCCTCCACTAATCTTTAATAATGTATCATGGGTTTAAAAGGCTAATAGACAATTTAAAAGACAGAAATCCTCTAAGATTTTTCTCCTAATATAATCTGTCATCCCTTTTACCATGTACAGAAACATGTCACAGTTGGCTAACCTGTGGCGGGGGAGGGACATGATTCTGCCAACACACTCCCCTCATTCTCACCAATTTGATGATCGGCTAACCAAGGATCTATGCTCCCCGCTTCGCTCACTTCCTCCTCCTTTCCACTGACTATTCTGTTCCCACTGCTACCTTCATTCACCACATCAGGATTTCATGACCACATTCTTCTCTAAATAAAGTGGATATCTTGCATCTAATGTCTGATAACTGTTCTTATTGTATATGCACACACTGACCTACACATAACTCCACTGATCTCTTTATTTTCCTAGAATCGTCCAGAGGAATCAGTTCCATGATGATGATGATGATGATACTGACAGTGATGACAAGGGCCTCTCAAAGATTGATAAAGAGGGAATCAATAAAGAGAGGGAATCATTAAAAAATTGCCCCGGAAACAGGCTTAAAAGTAAATAACTGCTAAAGTGTTTAATGAAATTGACTAATATTTAACTATTTTTAAAACTTTGTAACACTGAATTTAAAATTTTAATGGGAATTTTCATTCACCCCTAACCAAGATTCAACTCCAGGACCAAAATCTAGGGAATTCTATCTTCTAACAAATTGTCCACTAGCCTTTTAAACACGTGATCCTTTAAAAAGGATAATTGCTGGGCTGAAAATAAGCAGGATTCATATAATCTCACCAGACATAGTGAATGTGGAAAGACCAGGGAAGAAAAACAAAAAGCCATTCATAATGTCTTGAAACTTACGTTGCACACAGGAGAAAATGTTAGCCAAGGTGAGTGTCACATCAACATGACGCCTGAGTGGGATGGGGAAGCTGATCTTCCTCATCAGACATTTATGCTGATTTGTTAGATGCCAACACAATTTCCTCATTGGATTTGCTTCTAATACGTATGGAAGAGTTTAGGCTCTACCAAGAGCAGACTAAACATTTTCCCCTGCTGTCAGGTCACTGGACTGAATGTCCCCACAAGAAGGACATGATTATGTTTCATAGGTAAGTCTTCTTGAGAAGCAACAGGCTTTTCAAGGGCAGAACTGCATGTCCCCCCATGGAGGGCTGGAGGAGGGCTAGATGGGACACTAGAAAAACAGCAGGAGTGAGTTCACATACTGCTGCTCAGGTCGCCAAAGTCAGCAGTGCTATCTCTAAGGATATGTCATTCTCCCAAAATTTCCATGAGTGAAGGAGCCTGTGAACACTAAGCAGGTTTTTAAGACACAGCAGCACATAATTTACATCACAACTCAATTACAGTATGTTTTGATATTTGGAAAATAATTAGCCATTGTTCTTTGAAACTGCAGAAGTAGCAATAGAAATAAAAAAGACTGAGACGTCTTGGAGACAACAATCAATAAACAATTCTAAATCTGCAGGATTTCTTGACAATATGCAAGCAATGAGCTAGATGTGTGCTGCAGATACCTCTTACTGCAGGGCTCACTGCTGCAAAGCATAGAACTAGTTTTCTCAGCAGATATAGGGAACCAAGTCAAGATTCCTAATTTTGAGAGGTTTACCATATGGCTGGAAAGATCAGACAAGTACATACAGCCAAATATGAATAAATGTAATCAAATAATATGAAATGTGAATGGAGCACAGAAGAAAGAGAAATTCCTTTCACCTGGGATCTAGAGAGACTTCTTCTGAAAATGCGGCTTTGGAGATGGCCAAAGACATGGGTGGAATTTTGGTAGAACAGGATGTAAGGAATTTAGAAACTGATTGTAAAATTCATATAAAAATGCAAAGGATCCCAAATATCCAAAACAACTTTGAACAAGAAAAACAAAGTTGGAAGACTTACACTATATAATTTTCAGAATTTTTTTATAAAGCTACAGTAATCAGAAAGTATGCTGTTGGTGTAAAACAGGAAAATAGAATAATGGAACGGAATAGAAAGTTCAGAACTAAACCAATACTTATATAGACAATTGATTCTCAAAAAGGATGCAGTGGAGAAAAGGATCTTTTCAACAAGTAGTGCTGGAATTGTTAGACAGTGATACGCAAAAAAAAAAAATGAACTTTGATCCACACCTCACAAAATATACAAAAATTAACTCAAAGTGGATCATAGATCTTAATAGGAAATCTAAAACTATAAAACAGCTAGGAGAAAAAGCATAGGCTTAAGCTTTATGGCCTTGGGTTTGGCAAATATTTCTTTGCTATGACACCAAAAGTATCATCTATTTTAAAAAGTAACTGATAGAGTGAACTTTACAAAAATGAAGACTCTTCAAAGCTCTTCTAAACACTGCTAAGCAAATGAAAAGACAAGCCATAGACAGAAGCTATTTGCAGATCATATATCTGGTAAAGGTCTCTCTTTGTGTCTGATCCAGAATAAAAACATTTCAAAACACAATAATAATGCAAACACCTGAATGAATGAATGAGGCCGGAAAACACACTTCAGTAAAGATATACAGATGGATAATAAGCATATGAAAAGATGCTGATTAAAGATGCCATTAGTCATTATAGAAATGCTTTTAAAAACCACAGTGAGATACTAGTTCACATATATACTAGAATGTATACGATTAGAAAGACCGACCTTACAAAGTGCTGGCAAGGAAGTAGAGCAACCAGAACTGATACACACCACGAGGAATTTACAATAGCACAACCATTTTGGAAAACTGTTTAACAGTTTCTTTTAAAAAGGTAAACACCTATCTACCATATAACCCAGATATTTCTCATCTGATGCTTTAGAAAATAAAAGCGTATGTCCATAAAAAGACTTGTAACCAAATATCCACTGCAATATTATTTATAATAGCTCAAGTTGGAAATAACCCATGCATCCATCAAGAAGTAAATGGAGAAAGAAAGGATGGTCTAACCAAACACTCTTCACAATAAACTATTCAGAAAAACTCAGCATTAAGCAATACTCTGCTATGAGAAAAATAAGCTATTAATACAGCAACACAGATGATTCTCAAAATAATTACACTGAATGAAAGAAGTTAGACAACATAGAGTAGATACTGCATGAATCCATTCATACAACGATCTTGAAAATGCAAACCAGTATGCTGTGATAGAAAGCAGATCAATGGTTTCCAGGTGAATAGACGGGGAGGGAGGGAAGGAAAACAAAATGCAGGAGAAGAGTTTTGTGGGTGATGGGTATTTTCACTGTCTTGAATGTGGTCATGGTTTCTTGGGGATATACTTATGTCAAAAAGCATTAAGTTGTACACTTTAAATATGTGAAAATTATTTTGCCAAGTATACCTCAAAGCTGTCTTAAGAAAAAAGGAACTTTTGTCGACGCAACTCAGGGCTTTATTGGAGTGAGATGATCAGTCTCTCACCCTGTCTGCCTAACGGGAAGGTAGAAAACCTCTTACGGAAGATAAGATATGGATTTTTCATTTGCAATATCTGCCATGTAATAAAGAATTTCTAGACATGCAACATGTCAAGACTATATGATGGATAAAATGAGAATAAGAAATATTAGACAAAGGATGCAAACCCCCAGGTGATGTAGGCATCAGAGTTACCAATAAAGGCTATAAAACACTTTTAATATATTCAAGAAAATAAGGAAATGATGGGACAACAGATAACAGGGTCAAGACTTTCACCAGAGAAATATACTGGAATGTATTTTTAAGAAAAATCAAACAGATACTCTAGAACTGAAGCTTTCAGCTCTGGAAACAGGTAAACAGAGCTAATTAGGATCCCTTTTAAGTAAAACTTTCAGTAATGCCGGATAAAATACAACAACAAAAGTAACACAGAGATAACTATGGAGAGAGAAGTTCCCAGGTGACAATAAAAAGAGGACACTTAACGCCAAAATGGTAATCTTGTGAGCTGATGCCACAGCACCCTGGAGGGAAGGGGTTTTCATCTGCACATAAATAGGGATACAATGTCCATTTAGGAAAAAGGGTCCATACCAGATGTAGAAGAGTCTTCCTTTATAGAAACCTCTGCATAATACGTAATGGACGACTTGCCTCTTCACTGAAAGGAAGACTCAAAGTTCTCCACCTGTGCACGCAGGAAAGGGGTGAAACAGCCGGTTCTCTAGGGAAAAACAAAATCTCCCTTAAAAAAATCTAATCTCCACGCCCCTGCTTTATATGAATGTGGAATCCAAATTGATACTCCAAGTAAGATTCCGGAATTCCCAAACTGAAAAATATACTTCAAGGTTGATCATATCACCTGGAGCCTTAGGATAAGCAACACAAAATTGTTCTCTAGGGAAACTTTATAAACCAGGATGTAAGGGACAATCATAGGAAAAAAATTGTACTCACTATAGAGAAACTCCCACAACTCTACACACACACAGACACACAACTATAAACAGAAGGAAATAAGTGCCACAGGGAAGAAAGAGCTCACCGTAAAACACAGGATGATTAATATTCCAGAGCCTAAAATTATGAAACAATCTAAGAGAGAGCATAAAATAAGTATGACTGAATCATTAAAAGATAAAATGAATCTTATGTAACATAATGAACAATCAGGACATCATGTAAAAGAAAGCAGATCAATTTTTTTATAGAGCTAAACAGAACTTATGGAAACAAAATACAGATATCATTTGGTATATAAAATTCAATGTATGGGTTAAGTAACATTTTAATCTTCAATATCTAGGGTGTTCATTAAAATTCAACAGTAATCTCTAAAGTAATTGTTTAAAAAGAGAATAAAAATAAAGAAGTCAAAATGAAGAATGCAAAATAGGCCGGTCACTATCCTAAGTTCTCCATCCACTTTATCACTTAATACTCAGTCTTTGAGGTGAATAGTACCACTTTTTGTATATGAAGAAAGTGAGTCTCAAAGGGTTTACATATCCTGGTTACATGGTTAGCAAGGGAGGGAACCAAGCCCGGATAGGCTGTCTCTAGACGCCATGCCCTTAACCATGACTGCAAGGTCATAACAGGCAGGAGAAAAGCAGAGCAAAGCAAATAGAAATCACAAAACAAGAGGCCAGAAATACAACATCATCACTAATCACACTGTATTTAGATGAAATAATGAGTTAAAAGATTTACAGATTTCATTTGTTTACCTGAGACAAAGCAGAATTAAAACTTAAAACTGGTTGAAAGCTTAGAAGAATAACAGAAAGAAGTCAAAAGTTAGAGCCAGAAAAAGAGACACTTGAGAAATACTAATCAATGGAAAGGGAATCACTCAAGCCTCCCTCAGGTTCATAGGTACCTGAAACCCACCTTGGCCTGACACTTACCAGCTCTGTGCCTGAGCAAAACACTCAATCCCCCGGAATCTTCGTTCACTCACCTGTGAATGTAAGGAACGATCCCTCCTTCCATCCGGCCAATTTGTATTGACTGCTGTGCCACGGGTACTGGTCAAGCCACCTGAGGTCCGTCAGTGAACAAATAAGGATCCTTGTCCCTATAGGACTGAGGAGGAGCAGAACATAAATTACAGTCGTGACAGTCATGTGAAATATATGGTATTCTAGAAGGTGATAGAAATAATATGATCAGGGAGAGGGGGTTTCTGGGGCAGAGACAAGGGGAAGGCAGTTTCCAGTTTAAAATGAGATGGCCAGAGCAGGCCTCACTGAGGACCTTGAGAAGGGGGTGCTAGTTGCTGAGCTTCCTCTAACACAGCACCGCACACTGGGTGACGGGAACCACAGGGGCTCACTGTCTCACAGCCCTGGGGGCGGGGAGTCTGCAGGCAGGGTGTCAGCAGGGCTGGCTCCTCCTGAGGGCTGGGAGGGAGAGGCTGGTCCAGGCCTCTCTCCTTGGCTTGGAGACGACCGTCTTCTCTCCACATTTCATCACGTCATCTCCCATGTACACGTGTCTCTGTGTCCACATTGCCCCTTTTTATCAGGACACAAGTCATACTGGATTAAGGCCCACCCTATTGACCTCTTCTTAACCAATGACCTCTGCAACAAACCTATTACCAAATGGGGTCATATTCTGTAGTCCTGGCGGTTAGGACTTCAGCATATGAGTTTGACAGAGACCGGCCAGGGCAACAGGCCTGTGGGTGCAAGTCTGATGTCCCCAAGGGCCAGCAGGGAGGCCAGTGTTGCTGGAGCAGAGTGAGCCAGGGGAGAAAACCGGAGATGAGCTCAGCTTGGGGAGGGGAAGGAAACCTGTAAGGTCACCATAAGGACACTTGCTTCTTCACTGTGTGAAATGAGAAGCCATTGCAGGATTTTGAGCAGAGAAGATCACACCCAGGGTCTCACTCATGCCTGACTTAGGCGATGAGGATGAAAATATTTAGGCTTTTGAGCTGATAATACTTAGACTACATGTTGGACTTTGACTTGATGGTGTAGTAAATGAGACTCTGGAGGGTGTTGGGATGAGGTGGATGCATTTTGCATGTGGGATGGACAAGAACCAGTGGAGCCAAAGGGAAGAACTTTGTAGAATAATGGCCCCCAATATGTCCACGGTCTGATCCCTAGAACCTGGGAATATGTCACTGTGCATGGCAAAAGGGACTCTGCAGGTGTGACTGTCAAGGACCTTGGGATGGCAGATCACTGTGGGAAAGCAAACGTCATCACGGAGGTCCTTAGAGGACAGAGGCACATTGGTCAGAGACAGAGATGTGAAGTGGCAGCAGAAGTCACAGTGACACAGGGCCCTGGGCCAAGGAGTATGAGCACCTATGCAAGCTGGGAAAGGTAGGAAGATGAATCCCTCCCAAGAGCCTCGGTGTGAAACGTAGCCTTGGCCACACGTTGGTTTTAGCCCACTGACATTGACTTTGCACTTCTGCACCCTAGAACAGTGAGAAGATGAATGTGTATTGCTTTAAGCCACTGAGTCTGTGGTCCTTTGTTACAACAGCAATAGGAAAGGAACTCAGGAACCAACATGAACATGAACCACTGGCTGCCTGCTGTGCTGGCAGGAAGTCCTTAGTCTCTGAACCTGGGGGAGTCTCCTGTCTTCTGGCAGCATCCACAAACTACCTCATGCTAACTTGGCAGCTTGCAGGTGGTCAAATCTTAACCCTGCACAGTTCTTGATATTTAGTTAATAAAAAAGATGGTGTCATCATGGGTATTTTTCCATCTTTTAAATACACTTCAGTTTTCTAATTGAGAGACCATGTAAATAGTTTTCAATCTTAATAATAAATAACTGTGGTTTTATTTGGTTACTTAAATTATGAATAATAATATTCACATTAGTAAAAGTTATTAAAATCAACATTCTTCAATGAAAATATCAAGTTTCTTTTTGCATGAACATGTATTAACTACAAGAAATGTTCCATGCTTTGTTCTACGATTTAGTGTTAGGGTCTTAAAGAATAATATTTTCCTCAAAAGATATTATAGTGAGAGGATTCCTTTTAGTGGAACAGTTCCTACATAAAATCTGGTGCATGGCTCAGGCCACAGGGAAACTAGAAATGATAGAAATCAGGAGGCATTATAAACACAGAACAATTTTTAAAGGAATTAAAAAACTGGATGTATGAAAACAAAGAATCAGAGAATATTATGGTGAAATAAAAGTATTTTTCAGCTTAAGCAAGACACGGGATGAATAAATCTAAAATGAAAAAACCACCCAGGGATTAGCAGCGAGTCATGCATGCTGTGTGACTGATCAAAACCAAGTTGTTTCCAAACCAGTGTGCAGGCTTGCTGCCTTCATGAATCAAGTCTCTGTGGCACCAGGCCACCTTGAATACATGTTGATGAGGTATTTATAAGCCCTTCAACATCCCAGCTCCAAGCCCACACACACGAGCCAGACGACCATCACCTACACATCTGCAAAACACACAGCATGGTGAATAGCACTTTTCTTGCTCAGTAGCCGGTGGCAGGGTAGTGTGAGCAGACAGATATACAGGGACACAGGGACACAGAGGCACCTCCCCTCACTCAGCTGAAAAACTTCCGTGCATTCCTGAGGACAGGATTGTCATAAAATGCACCATGCATTGATCCTCCTCCTAGGAAAGAAACGACAGTGTTGTCCTCAGGTTTGAGCAAGGGTGGCCGGGGGTCTCAGAAGAGCTGTTTCAGCACAACCAATGGAAATGTCGTCCACCGTGACCACGAGAGACAAGTCTCCTTCCATCCCGTAAGCACTTGGGCTCCTGATAAAACTGGGCTCAGTAAATGGTTGAGTAGAAGGCACAGACCTGAGGGGTGCCCCAGCAAGAGACAGGAGGTAGGGCCTGGTTTATGCTGCCATCAGGAATTTTCAAAACAGCAGAGCTGAGATGGATCATCTACCCCCACTCCTAGCCTTAAGGTTAAAAGGGTGGCAGCCCTGACAGGCAAAGCAACGTGCTAAGCAGAGCGTGGAAGTGACAGCGCCAGATGAAACGCACCGTGCCAACCCCATTCAAGGCCACTGACACTGAGGATGGGGCCAGGTTTCCAAGTAGGAGAATGAGACAGTGTAAATACTTTGTTCCCCCAAAAACCACAAATTTTTTTTTAAAGGCACAAAATCTCACCTTAACTAGCTCTCTTCTGAGGGGGCTCTCTTCTGTCTCCGTCTTTCTGTCTGTCTCCATTTCCCTCTCTCAGACACAAACACATACAATTTTGTGAAAGGGCAATTCCTGCCATACAAAGACAGACTTCACATCTTCAGAAAGACACTTGACAAAGCACGATTCTCAATTCAAGTCTTTGTGTGAGGTCTGAGCAAATGGCTTATTTTCTAGAACAATCGGTGGTTCCAAAATCAGGAGATCATCTTCCCTAAAGGAAGAGTTCTGGTCCGTATTGATGAAGTTGGGGATGTCACATTTCATGAGCCTGTTCAGCTCCTCCTCTGGCCACCTGCTGCATCTGAAGGCTTCCTGGAGCCGAATATCACTGTCAAGGGCAATGGTTGAGATACCAGTTTGGCCTTGTCCAAGTGGTCCACTTCATTGATGTAGCAGTGAAAGAGGGACCTAGATTCGTCATTGCCCTGCCAGAGAACACCTTGGGCACCAGCGGTCTTCCAAAGTCTGACACAAAGCTTTTCAGTCTGAATCTCTTCTCTGGAGACTCTGCATTGCTATAAAGAACACCAAAATAAAAGATCGCTCACACTCTAGCTCGGTGACCTGAAGAATTATAGTTTTTGCCATCTACTGAGTGCAAACCCCTGCACAGAGCATGCTTACAAGCACTGGAAGTGAGAGGCATCACTTCTGAACACATACAATTAAACCAAGGCAAAAGTCTCAAGTGAGGGCCCTAGGACCATCCTGAAAAGGCATCGCTCCCTGAGAATCCTCAATATTGGTGCCTCGAACACCAGTGTTTCTCAGTGGGACACTCAGATCATCTTCACCAGAATTAGCTAAAGTCCTTCTTAAAATGCAGAATTCTGGGGTACACACCCTCAGAGTCTCCAGAGGTAGGGACCGGTAGTCTGTATTTTCATAGCCACCAAGATCACTAACCATGCTCAGGTTTAGCACCGCGGTCTACATCGGGTCACCTGAGCATCGACAATGCTGTCTCACGGGGTGGGGGGGCCATGTGTGTCAGGGTGCTTTCCTACCCACGTGTCTCCCCTGATTCTCAGAACTGACAGTGCAGCCCAATTGGGCAAGAAATACCACCATTTCACAATGCATACACAGGGCGCCCGACTGACAGATACAATCAGTGATAGGAGAGGGGACAAAGCTCAGGTTCCTGATCCCATGTTTCACTTACTGTGGGACAAATGATCAGTTCAAGGGTAATAAATCAGTGAATGAGTGAATAACATGACTCTCGTTAGTCCAATGAGTGCCTGGAAGAGCGAGCCTAGGCACACTGAGAACCATAACAGCCCATCTACTTAATTTCCATCCTCCTCAGATTTATGTAAAGGTTACTTCCACCCAGGCAGTGACTCCTGAAGGGCAAGAATCATGTCTGAACAAACTCTCAAATCCAGAACAGAACCTGACAACAACTAGGCTCTGGAGTCTGTTTAGCGAGTGTTGAATCTCAGTGATTCTAGCACTTACACCTTGCCTTCCCATCCCACCCCTCACGATATGGCCCTTATGACCAGTTCTCCTGGGGCTGGGGCCACGGAACCCATTTACAGGACTGGAAGAATCTGATCATATAAACCATCCCCCAGATTATCATCAAGAGTCACCTGCATTTCAGGAATCGGTAACCCCAGAAGCTTTGCAGTTCAGGCAGGTGAGGGATTTTTATATCAGCTGTGTCTTCTACTGTGACTGCCTGGGTAACATCAGACAAGGAATTATCAAAAGCCTGAGCTTTTCCTTTCAGGAATAATCTACTAAACAAATCTCGTCGACCACTCAACAAATGTGATGTAAAGATCAATGATTTAAACAAGAGTACAACATTCACTAGGTTGTTGATTTTGAATCCGACAAAAATCATTTGAGAAAGATTGACAGAATGTAGCTTTAATGCAAATTTACGTATTCTTACCTTTCAGTAAATCATCTTCTTCCCCTACTTATCACTTCACCCAAGTTTAAAAGATGTTTGAGAACAGGGATGGGTGTGCCAGCAATCTGTGACCCAATAACCAAAAATGTCACCTAGGAAAAAGAGGGAAGTAACATATTTTTAAAAAGTATGGTGAGGACAGCAGGGCCATCCCCCAACTCCACACTAAGAAGCTCTGAGTAATAGCTTTCCTGCCTGCCTGGGGCATCAGCTGATGTGAAAATCCACCCAGAAAACTCACTGTCCAGCAGCTCTTCCGTAACGCAGGCTACACATTCTCAGAATTAAGAATTGCGTCCAGTAACCACTTAGCTGAAGAATAAAGACAAAGGAGAAAAAGAGAGTTCTGCCCCTCCCCAGGGGAAAGCCCAGACCTTGGGCTGCATGCACTGCGCCCACCTCCCAGGAGAAGAATAAACTGGAGAAGGGAGTTCTCTGAAACTGGGGCAGCAAAGGTTGAGATGGGAACAAATTGACCAGCTGGCCAGGGACAGCCCCCTCCGTCGCTGCCTTGGCGGCTGCCTCAACCCCATCAGCCCATCCTGCCCACCTCCAGTGGCTAAGATGTCAGAGAAACTGCTTTGCGACCTGGGGCAACAGAGGCTGCCCTCAGGCCAAGCTGCGGAAGAGATGGGAGCTAAACCACCAGCTCCCAAGCGGCAGGCTCCATACCCCCGCCAACACACCGATGCCCCCGCACCCTACAGCAACCCCGGGGAAATATGACCCGGAGAAATGTGACCTGGGAATGAGGGGCAGCAGAGGCCGCCCCCACGTCAGGCCTCCAGAGAGATGGGAGCTTATCCTCCAGCTCGCCAGGGGCAGCCCCCGGTCCTCTCCACCCCCTGATCTCACCGTGCCCACCTCCCAGGAGCAACCAGACCGGGTGTGGGGTGTCAGGCGAATCTTGCGCGGGAGAGGCCGTCCCCAGGCCAGGTCAGGGGAGAGGAGAAGAAGTGGCCTCATTAGGCGGGACAGCCGGACGTCACAGCTGCCTCTGCCCCTCGACCGCATCGAGCCCATCTCCCAGGAGCAAGCTGACCTGGAGACGGGCATCCGGCTTCTTGGGCAGCAGAGGACGCCCCCAGGATTGGCCGCGGGGAAGAGGAGAGCAAATTGACAGGCTCCGCGCTGCATGTCTTCTACCCCCGCCGTCGCCACCCACGCACCTTCAAGGCACCGCCCAGGGCGCCCCTCCCCCAGCAGGCTGAGAGGGACAGGTGTGTCTGGTGATCTGGGGCAGGAGAGGCCACTCCCACACCAGGCCATCAGGGAGACGGGAGCCAATCCACCAGCTCCCCAAGGCAGCCCCTACCCCCGCAGCAGCCACCACTCTTGCCCCTGACTTCAAAGTGGCCTCCTCTAGGGAGCAGGCTGACCTGGAGATGGACGTCCGGCGAACTTGGGACAACAGGGACCGACCCCAGGGCAAACCATGGGGGGAAGTGGGAGCAAATGGACAAGCTCCATGGGAAAACCTGCCGCTGCTGCCACCCCCCCCAACCTACCAAGTCCAACTCCCGGGGTCAGGCCGACTAGGATACACGTGTCTCGTAACCCAGGGCAACAGCGGCCGCCCCCAGGACAAGACGCGGGGAAGATGGGAGCAAATGGGCCGCTCCCCCGCTGCAGGCCCCCGACCACCGCCACCCCTGCACCCTGATTACCCTGCCTCCCGCCCCCAGCAGGCAAAGTGGGACAGGGGTGTCCCGGGACCTGGCGCAGCAGAGGCCGCCTTCAGGCCACGCAGTGCAGACAGGGAGCTAATCCACAAGCTCCTCCGGGGCAGCCTCCCTATGCCCTCAGCCACCACCTTACCGGCCCCCTGACCGCACCGCACCAATCTCCCAGGAGCAAGCTCACCTGGAGTCGGATCTCAGGCAAATCTCCGGCGGCAGAGGTCGCCCCCAGGCCAGGCCGCGGGGGAGAGAAGAAATGGAGCAGCTCCCTGGAACACATCCCCTCCCCCTGCCGCCGCCGCCCCGCCTCCCAGGAGCAAGCTCACCTGGACACCCGCGTCCCGCCTCTAGGGCAGAAGAAGCCGCCCCTGGCTCCGCCGCCGGGGAGAGCGGAGCGAATTGATCGGCTCCCCCGCGGCAGCCTCCCTCCCCCCGTGGGTCCCGCAGCTTAACGACACCGCCTCCGCTCCCCACTCAGCAAGCTGAGTGAGACAGGCGTGTCCGGCGACCTGGGGGAGCAGAGGCCGCTCCCAGGCCCGGCAGCCGGGACAAGGCAGCTATTCCACCAGTTCGCCAGGGGCAGCCCCGCTCCGCCCCTCTGTCGCTGCCGCCGCCCCCTGACCTAACCGCCCCACCTCCCAGGAGCAAGCTTACCTGGAGTCCAACATCTGGCGAATCTCTGGCGGCCAAGCCCCACCCCAGGCCAGGCTGCAGGGAAGAGACGAAATCTACCGGCTTGCCCGGGCAGCCTCCCAAACGCCACCGCCGCCGCCGCCGCCGCCGCCGCCCCAAAGCATTGTACTAGCCTCCCGGGGTCAGGCTGACTGCAAGGATGTGCACTTGCCTTCTAATCCTGGCCACGTTCCTGAGCACCTCCTTGCATCCCTACACTCCCTGCACATTTGCACCCCTGCTACTCTCTGCAATTCTGCATCCCTCCACTCCCGCATCCCCTGAACTGCCTGCGCCCTCCACAGCCCCTGCACGCCTGTCATCAGTTACTTTTGCACTGCCTACACTCCTGCACCCCTGCATGTCCCACACACCACCTCTTGGGCCTTTGGCAGCTGTTAGACCAATGCACAGGGACTCACTCTTTGCCAGTATATGATGCATCAGTGGACGTCAGGGGTTGCCTGCAGGAAGGTACATGTTCCCGGTCACTAGCCTGGGCCACTTGGGTGATCTCTGTGAGGTCACCAAGGACGGGCTTAGAGATGCTGTTTTCCGGGAAGAGAGGAGTTGAAACAGGTCTTGAGGGCAGAGCTGTGCTCACCAGGCTGTCCACGCTTCATGTTTTACACAGGACTTCACGGAATTGAAATATACCTGGCCAAGTAAGGCCTGCTGTGCGCCCACCTCAGTCCTGGGCTCTGAGTCAGACCGACTGGCTCCCACCCTCAGGGCCCAGTTTGGGCACCTGAATGGTCCCTTTGAGGCATCCCATCAGTTCTCAGGATGAAGTCTGGCTGCTTCCACCCCATGGCCCTCCCTCCTACTGTGCTGGCCTCAGGAAGGTTGCTTATTTGGGGAAGAAGGCAGCCCACCCCCTACCCCACCCCTCACCGTGCTCTCACCCAGGCTGGTGCTCTCTCTGCCCATCAGAGTCTGGGAAGCCATCCCTCTTCAGTTATGTCCCTTCTGAGATGGACTTGCTTCCACTCAATTCTAGGAGAGGATGCACCATGGAATGCACTGGGTAAGAGAACCAAAATAAATAATTTCTTTTGTGAGGTTGTCTGTTTATCTACTGGGGCTGGGCTGTGTGTAGTTTGCTACAGCTATTGGTGTGAGAGGATAAAATAGCCTGCGTGTCCTTGTTTTCATCTCCCCGCTGTCTTTGGATTTTCCCTAGACACTCCTGAGACATTTACTTCTTTTAGTTTTATTCCTGTTATTACACAGGGGCCCTACTGTCATGGAGGTAAGGTGTTGGGGGAGTGGGACAGAGCAGGGCATCTGCAGTCCTGTGATTAGTTCTCATTGAGCCTGTGCCCTGAGCTGTGACCTCCACAAGTGTGTCTCTTTCCCCCCACCCCAATTTGGGTGAGACAGAAGGGATTTCCCTTCTCCCAGGTTGGTTAGTCTCTGGTAAAATAATTTTTCATTAAAAAAACAAACAAAAAACAACTATCCCCAATGAAACAGAATGTTCTGGGTGTATTTCAATAGAGTTATTTTCTCCTTTCCAGGCAGGAAGCATGAGGAATTTTCCTCTGACCTTCATTCTGAGAACAGGACACGTTCTTGGAGGTAAAATGCATGGAAAAGAGCAGGGGGCCCACCTGACTGGCCCCCTGGAGTTGTCACACTCAGATTTCCCCACGCTGAGCCTCCCGCTGGCCTCAGGGACCTGTTAAATCTGCCTGCCCCTGGGGTTCTTACAAAAGACGATTCTGCCCTGGGAGCTGTGACTTTCTAAGCCTGCCCGCCTGCCTCTCTGGGTTGGGAGCAGCTTTCCCCCTCAGTTTTCTTGTGGATCTAAGAAGAGCAGTGGGTTTTCAGCTCCCTCAGCTCTGGTATTTTAAGGACAGAAGGAGCAACTTCTGAGCTCCTCACAAGCTGGACTAGAGTCTGCAAGCCTCCCCTCCTCTGCCTCCATGCAGACAATCAGTGGCTGTGGTTCTAGCCGAATTTCTGAAGATGTGGATTTAAACACACACATCCCAGCCCCCACAGGAGCACACAGTCCCATAAAACCCTACAACATCCACTGGTAACTACGGAGCTGATGAGGACATGGGTTTCGGGGCTGCAGGGGCCTGACTGCACGACTTGCTCCGTGGCCTATTAACGTGGTTGCTCCGGGCCTTGTCCCAAGTGGCTTGCTTACTATACCTGGTACATGGGAAATATAAAATAAGTACTAGAACCTCCAATTTTTCTCCCTCTTGGGCCTTCCAACATAAAAAGTAATAAGTGAACTCAGACGTCATAGTCATCACAATGAGGTCAGACCTCCCTGGCTCCCCTGAGTGACCGGCACTGACTTGCACCTTAACTCGGAACAGTAGGGGAACCGCCTTCCTCTAACTGGGCCTCTCCCCACACCAGGCACGCCCTCAGCTGAGACGGGGCCAACTCCCCTACTGAGGTGTGTGCTGGTGGCTTCAGTGTGACCTGGCCCTGCCGGGACACGAACCTGCATTGAGGTGGAGGGTCAGGAGGAGGGGGGTCCCTGTTGGGGCAGCAGGGGGCCCGGTGACACCCTGCCCAGCCTGGTGCCTAGGGCTCCCCAACATCTCCTATGGCCCCCGGGTCGGCTCTGGTCTGGGCAACTCCATGCAACCTCCCAGTATCTTTTCATTAAGGCCCTTTTTGCTTTTATCAGACAGAGGTTGCTTCTGTTGCTTGTTAAGTGAAACAGTGCATCAAGAAACCAGACTATTTCTAAGATCAGTAAAATACCAACTTCGGTCAGCTCGCCGGGCAGACCGTGCAGCACAAATTCCCGCACAGGGCTGTGCAAATGCCTTACGTGAAGGGTCCTCATCATCTGTCTTCAGAGATACAGAAGTTGGTGCTTCAGGTAAAACCTCATGGAGGGATTGAGGAATCCAAAGCTGGTTGGTTTCAGAGACTAACCAGTCGGACCAGACCCCTGAGCTGTGGTCAGAAGCCTGGCTCAATGTCACGCAGACTCAGCGCCCTAAGTGTCCGGTGGGGCTGGTGCTGTTCCCTTCACAAGCTCTCGTTGGGGAGTCACTGCAGCCCCTTACCCTCAGCAGGGAATCCAGCCCTCTTAGCCCCCACCCTGAGTATTCCATGACACAAACCTCGGGAATGTTTAATTTTCATCTTTGTTTAGGAGGATGAAGGTGGGGCAAGTGGAGACATAAATTCACACTTAGTGACACCAAGTCACAGCCAGTACCTCCTCCTCGGAGAGCTATGTGCTCCCACAGTGGTGGCTGGGTGGCTGGGCAGAGCCCCTGCACTGGTCACAGAGGGACTCTCTCCTCTGGCTGCAACTGATTGGTTGGACAACAAATCCAGATGGGACAGAGCATCTTTCCCAGGAATTTGGAACTGACACACAGAAATTAATTTCACTCATCTGGGGATTGGGAGGAGGGTGGGAATCAAATGATACCAGAGCAGGAGAGAAAGTTACAAGTGACAGAGAGAGACACAGAGAGATTGAGCTTGTGAGAGCAAATAGTGGGAAGGAAGGAAAACAATCCGGACAGAGGAATTCTAGCTCCTGGTTGTCTAGTGTGTCCCAGCCCATCAACGAACCTGCGGGATGGTTAACATCATTCCAGTTTTGCAGATTAGGAGACACATTAGGTGCCACTGACCCCTCAATTCCCACTGCCTGAAGGCACCATGATCCTCACAGGGACCCTGCTGTGCTGACAGCCCAGCACCCTGATTAAAGGGCCCCGGTGGGAGTGGGAACCCCTCTGAGTGTGGAGAGTTCCCTACACAGAGATGCCATGCATCAGCAGGTTCCCGCTCACCCCAGGTTAACATCACCCCAGCTGTGCAGTCTCCCGACCCGCTTCCCTCCCTGCCAGGCACCCCCATCCTTACCACCGAGTGTACTGCAGGAATTCAGGCACAGGGATGCCCAAAGCAACACGAGCCCACCGGCTGTACAAACAGCACACTCCCAGCCCCACCAGGGCTCGATGGGGATAGTAGGTGTCCTCAACTTTCATGTATCTAAGGCAATCTGTTTCTTCAGCTGAAGGCTATAGAGAAAAATAAAAGGTCCAAAACATCATTCAGTGAGGAATTCCTCCAAGGACCTGACTCTAGGGTCTATAACCAGTTGTGCTGGCCGCTCCTACCCCCGGACTTTGGGTGAGGTGGATTAATGATCAGCACAATCGCCGGTAGCCCAGCTCCTGGCCTTGGCTGCCCAGAGGGGGCTGGGGGAATGGGTAAGGCCAGGGCACTCAGGAAGACCACAGAGGACCTGACCTCTACCCTCTGCACTTGTAAACCCCCAAATCTCAAGGCATCGGACAGAGTGCAGCCAACACAATAATGAGATGCTCCCATCTCTTCACTCACTCCTGTCGGTTCACTTATGTGCTGAGCATCCACTGGGTCACAGGACATGACACATAGGATGTCCGATGGAACAGGCTTGGTAATTCCCCCAGGATCCTGTTCAATCTGATGGAAGAATGATCACTCATAAATGGTTTCTCAAAAGAATACATAGACAGAAGACAAACTACAGAGTGAATCAAATTTTAAAATATAAATGAAGATCCCCCAGTCTCCCAGCCTAAGGTTAACAGTATAAAGAAAATAGACCTTGCCTTTGATCACCAAGGGAGTGGTCACCCCCTCTCAGGGGGAAAGGAGAGTTATTCTTTGAGCAGGATACAGAAGTGCTCCATCGGATTGGACCAGGACCTCTGCATTCATTCAGCAAATCTGTGTAAGCTCCTACTACATATGGGAATCTAGTAACTAGACCCATTCCCAAGGCTCTTGGGCTTTATTATTCAACAAAATAGACACGACTCCCCATCCCTGGGGGCTCAGAGTTTTAGCAGAGGAAACAGGCAGCATGTTGGGGGTAGCAAGAGCTTGGGGAAAAATACGAGTGATATGAGCAAACTCAGGTGATGGCAGTGGGGTGTGAGGCAGATAGGAGGGAACAAGGCAATCCTGGCAGAGCTCACGGAGTAATGAACTTGAAGCAGCATAGATCCGGAGGAAGAAGGAAGAGCCGGAGCCAGAGGCCCCCAGACTGAGGGGGAAAGTGTGGGCGGAGAGGCAGAGCACACCGGGTCCTGGAAGACTTTGGGACGACTTTGGATCCTAATGAAATGGTGACCCTTTTAGTGAGTTTTGATGAGATGGGTGATGTCCAATTTATGCTTTTGTTTTGGTTTTTTGGGGGGGAGGGTAATTTATTTATTTTCGTGAAGGTGCTGTGGTTTGAACCCAGGATCTCATGCATGCTAAGCATGGGCTCTATCACTGAGCTACACCCACCCCCTCAATGTATGCTTTTATAGGCTCCCTCTGACTCTGTGTGGATGAGACTGTAGAAAAGCAAAGATGGAAGAAGGAGGCTATTTGGTGTCCAAGAAGTGGCTGAAGGTGGCTCCTAGGAGGGTGGGGAACAGGGAGTAGGTGGTTAATGAAGACAGAGTAGCCAGAATTTTCTAACAAGATGGATTTGCTGTGTGTGTGTGTTTAAGAGAAAGAGAGAGAAAGAACACGGTTCCAACATCTGGACCTGGAAAATGGGATGGATGTCCTCTCCATCCACAGGGGATAGGACAAGATGGGGTTGAGCAGGTGGAAAGGGGCTAGAATCAGCTCAGTTCTTCAATGTCATGGTTAAGGAGACTATAAGATATTGCTACCAAAATTCCTAATAGGTAGAGGAGTCTGGGTTTTTTTTTCTTTCTTTTTAACTTTAAAAAAATAATTTAAATGTATTAATTTTATTTTGTGAATGAATTTGGAATTTTATTTCATGCCAAGTTATATGTTATAATAGCCAAATGGAAAATATATCAGAAAAGGGGAGAAATGAGGGCTTTCACATAAACTGACTGTCCATAACATAGGTAAAATTTCCATAAAAACAGTCTTCAATGCAAAAACCTCATCTTGGTGCTACATAAAATTAAATGAAAAAGGATTATGTTGATGTATCATTATTTCATGTTACATAATAGTCCCAAACAAACACACTGTTTAACTATGGGGCTTGTAGAAATACTATTCACTTTATTAATATAAATACAGAAATGCAGAAATGTTCTAAGGTAGAATGAGCATCTTAGTGGAAATAATAGAGATCTGAGCATTTTACATGATATGTATGGACTGATTCAAAATTTGGAAAAGTAATTTACACAGTAGAACACATGTATGAATGTGAAAGCAAGATGAATGAAAGAAAAAGAATATGAGTATCTGGGAGAGAGTTCCAAATGGAAACGGCCAATCAGGGAGTTTTGGACATATCGAGAAATTGAGGGCATGTCAATTTCCATTTCTGGTTGCTTCCACCAAAGGTATCGCAGGACCCAACTCCGGGACACATTCGCATTAAATGTTTGGAAAAAAGAGGAGACTTTGGCAAAAGACCAGCCAGTGGATCGAAAGCAGAGCGATGGGCTGGAGGCCAAGTAAAGCAGGAACACGGGGGAGGAGTGATGGAAGAGCTGGGTCAAATGCTGCCAAAGGGCCACGCATGATGAAGACTAAAAACTGACCACTATATTTAGCAACGTGGGGTCACTGATGGCCTTGACAGAGCAGTTTCCATAGAGCAAGGGATCAAGGGAACAGCCAGAGTGGGTGCAAAATGGGATGGCTCAAGAGAATATGCAGACATTGAGTTTAAACTACTCATTAAAGATTTGCTGCAAAGACATGGTGTGGCAATTGGTGGGGGCGAATTAGGGTCAAGGAGTGCTGTTCCTTTCTTTTAAGAGGATGGACTTTTATATACTGATAGGAGACAACTAGCAGGAGAACAAAATAGATGAGGTAGTGACAGAGAGGATGGATGTGGGAGTGACAGCCTGGAGAAGATTGGATGGATGGCCCCCATGGCGACTTTTGGTTGATCTGGCTTTCGATGTCACCTGTAATAAGAGGTGGGGCAGCGAGAGTGAGGTCACAGACATCAGAAGGCGAGAGGATGTGCTGGGGGTTGCTGGTGAAAGTTCTCTTCTGTTGGCTTCAGTTTGCTTGGTCAAAGTAGAAAAGTAAACTTACCAGCTGAGGAACGAGGAGGAAGAGCTACTAGAGTCCAGAGCATGAGTTACGAAAGAGCCTTCAGGGACAATGGGACAGTGAAAAGAGCAGGGGAAGACGGGGGGGAGTGTGCTCTCAGAAAGTTACATTTTATCTTTGAGGTCCCCAATTGTTGGATGTGTGATTGCCCTTCCTGCTGTCTACAAAATAAAAATTGAATATGGTTCAGGGAAAATGCTATTTCATTCTAAGAGGCTGCCTGTTTCTCAGGAATGGTCATCTTAAACTGTAAACATTACAAAAATGTTGAAAAGAAGAACTTGTGTACCCAATGACCCACTATTTTCTATAAATTTGCTTGCTATTTAGTTCCCCTATCAATACCGCAGAACCGATACTGCCTAGGATGGAGATACATTAATGCTTATGTGGAAATTAAATCTGTAACTTTTTCCTAAACTCCATGGCTTCCTTAACACTCCATTCCCCTTGGAATTTAGAGGTGTCTGGTATAAGAAATGAGAAACAGTTTAAGAAAATCCCGGCTAAGAATTACACAGCACAACCTCAGCTCAGAAGTATACAGCAGTAAAAAATGTTTAGTAGCAAAACTCCGTAACTACTCTTAAAGAATTTTGCAAACCTGGGCCTGCCCAGATGTTTCCAAACTGGAGAGGTACTCCAATCACTTGACCGGTACGGGAACCAGAGGCTGGTCAGCCTTTTCTGTAAAAGCCAGAGAGTAAATATTTTCAGTTTTGCAGATCATTTTGTTATAACCATGCAGGTCTGCAATAAGAAAGCTAAGAGCACTGGGTGACAGGAAACAAATGGGCATGCCCACACCCTCCCTTCCACTCAGGGCAGATTCTCTGTGGTGGGGAGCTTTGCCACAATGACTTGTTTCTTTGTTTCCATTGGTTTCTTTGTTTCCACCTTACTGCTCAAGCTCAGAACTTCAAGTGAGCCTGGTCCTTCAGCATCCATGCAGACAGAAGGCTGAGTGGGGGTGGGGACCCCACCTGACAGAGAAGAGAGTTGGCTTGTCACCATGACATTAGACAATCACACCTTCCGGGGTGAAAGGGAACAAAGATAAGGGAGGGGCACAGCTGTGGGACCCCTGGGTCACCTGCCAGGCTTTCTCTCCCTCCAAGGCCACCCTGGAAGCCTGGGTAGTGTTGGAACTCAGCTACAGTGATTAGGCTGAGGGGACTCAGGATAAAGGACCCTCCGTTTCCACACTGGGTTCCAAACGCAGCCTCTCTAAGTCTACCCTCTGAGTTTCTGGAACTCAGCTGGAAGAATACATGATCAGGCCAGACCCAAAGCCCAAGCCAAACACGACAGGGGTCACGTGGGGTTGTAACTCCATGCTCAGTGGTCGGGGTCTCCTTGCAAATCTGCAGAAATCCCTGTCCCGCCTCATTCCTGGGAGAAACCCCAGATCTCCTCCTGCTCTGTCTGTTCTTCACTTGAGGCTATTGTCCTAGAGGGATGCAGAGTCCTTGAACCTGGCCCTCCAAACGTACATAAGCAGCCTGTTCAATAAAATAAATTATGCACTTTTTCACATTTGCCAGTTTTTTGATTCCAGAAAGGCTGCGGGACTCTTTCTCACTGTCTCCTGTGCCCGCATCACTTGGTGGCCCTCTGCTCATGGAAACACGATTTCCCAAAACTGCACCCTGCCTCCCAGCTTGTCAGAGGGGAGTGACCCACAAAGACACAGGTGTTTGTGAGGATCCTTTCCCCCAGCAGAAAGCCTACTCCTGGAGCCACGGACAGGGATCTGGCCTCCTGAGCTGCTCAGCTTTAATTGAAAGCCTAAACTGGGGACCCCGAACATTGCTGAATGACTTTCTGAGTCACCTGCGCTGGAGGGGCCTGATATTTCTTTCCAAGAAAGGATGTAGCGCAGCCTCCATTTTCAGGGCTGACATTCATGATGGATCTAGTTCCCCCAACTGCACCCCTGGAAGGAGAGGCCCTTCCATCCCACTGGTTAGAAACCCAGCCCAGGGGAGTTCCGAAATACCGCATCGCTATCAGGTCCAGCATCGCTGCAGAGTGGCCCCTGTCCCTGAATGTGCCCCTTCCCTGGGCCTTCCCTGCCCCGACATGACCACACACCAGGTGGTGCTGGGGAAGGCAGGGAGTGCAGTGAGGGGTGGGGGGAGCAGAGCCCCTTGCTCTGGAGTGAGGATTCTTGGGGAGACCACAGAGCAAGGCACAAACCACCCCCACCCTGTACCACAAACTCTTAGCCCCGCCAACACAGGGGCCGCTCTGCCCCCTCTCACCATGGCTCTCCTGTGAGACTGCACCCAACCCGGCATCTGGTACCACAGCACTACCTCCCCTCTTATGACAGATCCCGACTTCTTGGAAACTGCCTAGCAGCGCGTATTCAAGGCCGGCAGCGGGCCTGGCGATTCTGCACTTCAGGTGCCCTACCTGGCCAGCCGTGCGTGCCTGGGCTCAGTCCTCTATCTTGCCCACCGGTAGCCTGGGTCCACATCCGGTGCAGGCGGAGGCCGCGGAGCCCAGGCTGATCCCCACACACAGACAGGTGAGGGTGCCCCCGCCCCGCTGCCCCGCTGCCCCGCTGCCCCGCCCACTGGTGGCAGCACCGCCCCAGCCTCCGGCCGGAGCCACCTGCAGGTCAGGACGTCCGCGAGGCCCCGCCCTCCCCGGCCCCGCCCTGGCCGCGCCCTGGCTCCCATTGGGTCCGCAAGTTCTGCCCTCGTACGTCTAGCCTCGGAAGGAGGCACGACGCAAGCGCTAGGGGAGGGCCCCGCGGCGTTGCCATGGCTACAGGCGCCGCGCCCCGCAAGGCCAGCGTGCACTTCTGGGGCGGGGAGCGGGCTCCGGAAATGTGTAGCTGCTGGGGACAATGGCTGTGCTTGCTGCTGGGGATGGCGGCTTTCTCGGTCTGGCGACTAGTTCTTGCTTGGTCAGTCGGCAGCCGACATCCTGTCTGGGGCGTCGTCCCACAGACGGTAAAAGTACGGCCGCGCTGTTGGCGGGGCCAGTGGACATGGTCCGGGGTGGGATCCGGGTTGGTGTGGCGGCCGGGGAGTTGCAGTGGTGCCGGGGAGCGGGTTGGGGCGGGGTGGAAAGTGCTGGGTCATAGCCTCGGGCTTTCCTCCCCCTCGGGCGCTGGGGCTGGGGCCGCGAGTCCGGGTAGCCCTGGGTGGCCGCGGCCTCCCAGAATCCCCGGGAAGGGCAGGCGGAGGACCCATCATTTATGAAGCGGGGCCTTATCCGGGTTTTGAAGAGTCCCAGAATCAGATGTTGGAATGGGGTGGTTTATCAGCCTTGTTTATCTGCAGGGAAATTTCAGTTCCATCCAGATGTTGGCTCCTTCGGTAAACCTCAGGAATAAGACAAGGGTCAGTGCCAATTAGTAGTTATCTAGGGCTTGACTCAAAATAGACTGTGCGGGCTGTAGGGATGGTAGATGGGCCCTCCCTCTCAAGGTTGGCAGACTTCTGGGATTAAAGGCCCCACTTGAGGATTACATCCTCATCTGCAGTAATGGAGGTTGTGGAAAACATTAACACAGAGAAGGGAGGGGTGTTGCTGCGGTAACTCATTAAAGAAGTCAGGACCCTTGCCTGGCTCTTCTGTAGGAAAGTCTCGCCTAGGGTAGGGCAGCAGCTATCAAAGTGTGTCCGAGGCCCCTGGGATGCAAGGCTATTTTCGCAGAAACGCCGGGAAGTCACCTGCCTTTTGCACACTCTTGCACTCCCGAGATTCCTGTGGGGTTTTCCAGGGAAAACCTGGTCTGTGATATCACAAAAGAGGGAATACAGAGGCAGATAGGAGAATTCAGCTCTCACCAGTCCAAAAGAGATTTGCAGAAATTAAAATCACTGCTATTCTTCTCACTAATGATTTTTGTTTTGAAAAATAAAATTTTATTTTGTTTAAGTGTATTAATGGTAACATACAGTAGATTGTTAATATTTTTAAGTGAATTCATACACTTTTTCTAACTTCTTATTTAACTTCTAACACAGGAAATATTGATAGATTTAACTCACATAAATAGCAGAGTTTTGGAGTTCTCAGTAATTGTTAAGAGTGTATAGGGTTCTGTAGAACAAGAAGTTTAAGAGCCCCTGTAGAACGGGTGCTCAGGTGCTAGTCAGGTGCTTAGTGGTGTTAGACGGATGCCAAGATGTCTTCCGCAACTGCTCCCCGACTTAAAGTAATTGGCCACATGGAGATGGGTGGGCAGTGCCTCCACTTTACAAACCAGAAGCTGCTGAATGTGTCTGGAGTCTAGGCCATGGGCTGTGCAGGGATTCCCGTTGTATCTGTTCTATCTAAGCCGGGATTCCTGTGCAGAGTCCTGGTCCTGAAGACCCGCTCTCCTTTGCTCCCTGCCAGATACTTTCTGTGTTACGTCAACACTCCAGAGGGCTTCAGCCTCCGTAGGAACGTCTGCATCCACATTGCCTTCCTCCTGAAGACCCTGCTGAAGATGGAGGAGCCGGTACTGGTGCTATCCCCTTGGGGCCACCCCTACCACTGGCAGAGCCCCGACATCAACCAGGTCTGGATTCCCTGGTCGGTTTCCTTTGACCTCCCAAGTCTCAACAGAAACATCCCTGACATTGAGTACGAGCAGTTCATTGCATGTGAGGTGGTGGACATTTAACTGGGGCCAGGTGGTCGTTGTTTTGGTTCCGATCTGAACATTGGGCTGTCTTACTTTGGGCTTGTCGGTCTGCTTCGGGACCATGCTCATGTTTCCCACACTGCAGGTGAATTTGACTTCTCCTTAGTTTTTTCGGGAAATCAATTTGAAGTGTATGAGCTCTATGTCCCCTCACCTCTAAAAACCCTGGCCTCCTGGTGAGATGGAGCGGTGACAAGGAGGCCACTGCCACAGAGGCCTTGTCCCAGAAGGACTCGCTCCCTTTGCACTCAGGGATGTTCTTACCTGTAGGAAAACACAGTGTGTGTGTAGCATGGGCCACGTGCTGGAGAAGGTATGTAACTGCCCATCCAGTATAATTTGGTCCTGCTCAAGCTTTCCATTTTAAGTTTTGTAACAGGGAATAGTACAAGATTTTCTTTGAATAATGGTATTTAGAGCTTATCATTTTTTTAATTGAAATGTGGTTGATTTACAATGATCTGTTAGTTTCAGTTATACAGCTGTTTTGTTAGTTTCAGGTATACAGCACAGTGATTCAGTTGTACATAGACATAGTCTATTCTTTTTCAGGTTCTTTTCCATTATAGGTTGCAAGATACTGAATATTGTTCCCTGTGTTCTACAGTGAATCCTTGTCGTTTGTCTGTTTTACAAATAGTAACTTGTATCTGTTAATCCCAAACTCCTAAGTTTGTTTTACAAGTCTGTGAGTCTGTTTTTGTTTTATAAATAAGTACATTTGTATCTTTTTTTAATTCCACATATAAATGATATCATATGATACTTGTCTTTGTCTGATTTATTTCACTTAGTGAGATCATCTCCAGTTCCATCCATGTTGCTGTAAATGGCCTTATTTCCTTCTTGTTATGACTGAGTAATATTCTGTTATATCTAAATACCACATCTTTATCCAGTCATCTGTCAGTGGACGTTTAGGTTGCTTCTATGTCTTGGCCATTGTAAACAGTGCTCCTGTGAAAATTGGAGTGCAGGTATCTTTTGGAATGAAGTTTCCCTCTGGATATATGACCAGGAGTGGGATTGTTGGATTAGGTGATAAGTATTTTTTCTTTTTTTCCTTGTCTTTTGAGGAATCTCCATACTGTTTTCCACAGTGGCTACACCAAACTACATTCCCACCAACCGTGTAGGAGGGTTTCATTTTCTCCACAGCCTCTCCAGCATTTATGGTTTGTGGACTTTTGAATGATGGCCATTCTGACTGGTGTGAGATGATAACATTGTAGTGTAGTTTTGAGCTGCATTTCTCTGATAATTGAGCGATATTGAGCATTTTTTATATGCCTATTGGCCATTTGTGTGTCTTCAATGGAGAATTCCATGTTTAGTTGTTCTGTCCATTTTAGTATTTGGTTGTTTATTTTTTTCTTTTTAAGTTGGATGAACTATTTATATAGTCTAGAAATTAAGCCATGGTCAGTCTCATCTTTTGCAAATATTTTCTCCCATTCCATAGGTTGTCTTTTTGTTTTACTTATGGTTTCTATTGCTGTGCAAAAGTTTATAAGTTTAATTAGGTCTCATTTATTTATTTTGGCTTTTATTTCTGTTGCTTAGGTTGCTTAGATGGCCCTAGGAAAACATTGCTGAGATGTGTGTCAAATAATGTTTCCTTGTGAGAAGTTTATAGTGTCTTGTCTAATATTTAAGTCTTTAAGCCATTTTTATTTTGTTTCTTTTTGGGTTTTTTGTGACTATGTATGCTTTTGATGTGTGGTTACTTTATTCTTCAAATATATCAACATATTACTATATCTATTTCCTTTAGACTGATAATCACGTAGGCTCCAACACATCCTAAGAATAACGAAGAAATAAAAGAAAGAAAAACATCTGTATTTTCTTGCTCACCTCTCCCATTCCCTCCTTGTTTTACTTTGATGTCCTTTTTCATTTTTACATCTTTATGTTTATTCTCTTGTAACTCGTTATTGCATTTTCATCTATGGTTTTCCTGTTTCTATAGCATCCTGCTTCCTTTCTGTTTAGAATAGAACCTTTTAATGTCTCTGTTAGGTTCAATATTGCTGAATTATCTCACCTCCCCCTTCCCCCTCCCCCCAGGCCTCTTAATACTCAGTCCAGGAAAGCTAAACCATTCTAGCCTTCATCGGTTCTGGGAAATCAATCCTCAGAGTGGGAAAAGACATTGAAAAATAATATTCTGTGAGTTGCTTTCTAACTTTGCCCAGAGATGAGAAACATCTGAAGGTGGAGGAAAAAAGTTGGTGGTGGAGAACACAAAGCCTTTTCTCCTTTTGCTACTGAAGAAATGATTGCTTTTGTAATTAGTGATGATGCCCTTTAAATTGGTGAGATCGAGATTCCACAGCTTCAGCGCCTGTGAATAACCAGCCGGGAGAAAGCTCTCTAGGGCCTCTGCAGTGGGAAAGGCAGCCCCTCTGAGCACCTGTTGTTGTGTATTCTTCTTGCCTCCACATGGGTTCACTAGGCACCGTGCAGGACGATGCAGTTAATTGAGGTGGAGGACGGAGGACGGGGAGACCCCTGCTGTGTGGCGAGCCACAGGAGCCCACACTTGAAGGACAAAATGTAGAGTAGTGGGGAGGTCATAGGAACAGAGGATGGTTGAGACCCAGGATAGTGTCCTGGAGTCCAGCAGCCAAGGCTGGTGGGGCAGATGGGGTCCTGGGGCATGGGCAGCACTTGAGGGATCTGAAGCAAAGATAGGAACCAAGAGACTGGATTCGTGTGGGGGTACGGCGCCCCTTGGAGGCTGCAGGGCAGCACAGCGAGCCCAGGGGGAGCGGGCACTTCCCCAAAGCTGGGTTGACAGGTCACAACCAACTCACTGGGGACCGAGAGGCACTGAGTCATTTTTAACTTTTTGTCCCTCTTCCTGGAAAAGAAACTACTGCCTGTTAAATAGCCTGTGTCGTTAGTGAGAATTAAAGACATGAAGCAAGATTGCCTCAAATGTCATCTATTGTGTAGTTGTTAATAAGTGTCAAATGCAAACTGGAATAGATGAAATGAAACATTCAACAGAGGATTTTAAAATCATTTAAAATAAAAATTCTTGCTGCCTTTGTTCTTCATTTCAGGGTTCACTTGGTGATAATAATAGTAACCAAAGCAACAGCAAACCCTTACAGAGCTCTGTCCTGCTGTTCCAGGAACGCTGTGTTCACGACAACCCAATGAGTTGGCACCACTATGAGTTCCACTTTAAAGGTAAGGACATTCATTAATCACACGGCTAATAAATGGCAGAGCTGGGACTTGAACCCAAGCTGTCTAGCCCCAGAGTCCCCTCTCAGCCCCTTCACTGCAACTCATCACTTGGCATGCCCGACACAGGCCAGCATTTAAGAGCAGCGTGACCTTGGCCAAGGCTGCTTCAACGCTTGGTCTCTGTTTCCTCATCTGTAGAATGGGGGTGTGGGCAGTGAACTCTGTGAGCTCAGTGGTCAGTCACTCCAGCTCTGCTATTCTACTGCTTTGAGTTAGTTTGGTAAGTATCTGAGCCTCTGAATGGCCCACCCATAGGCTGGCGCTTTGCTAGGCCCTTGGTTACGGAGAAAAGTAAGATCAGCCTGCTGCTCCGAGGAACCTGTGTCCCTCCATGGGAAGCAGCTGCGAGGCCCAGGCTCCCTCGCTGGCTGTCGGGGGCTGGGCAGGAAAGTCTGATAAGAGAAGATGGAGGCAGAGCCCCTCCTGGAACAGTGGTGGCCACACAGCTCTCAGGAGCGAGAGCCTCTGTCCAGGCTGCTGAGAGGGGGGTCCTCATGAGGCCAGTAGTCCCCCCAACCTAAGACCTCAGGACAAAGATCCAGCCATCCCTGCAGTGTCACCATAGAGCCAATCCATCCTCATCACTGTGCCTCTGTGCTCCTTTGTCCTGGGGCCTCTCTTCCCCCTACACCCAGAAGACTTTCCTCCCTCTCTTCTCTGAGTGTCCCCTCACTTCACCCGTGGCCCCTGCTTCCTGGATAACCATCTCTGGAGTTGACACTTTGCCCCCTCACAACCCCCCATTTGATCAGGATCCTGGGTTGACCTCCTTGTGCTCCCTTTCCACCTTCAGATCATTGCTCCTCCTCCCTTGGGAGCACCTGGAAAACCCAGATCCTTTCCTAGCAGTGACTTCCACCCTAGCCTCCCTGCTCATCTGCCTCAGTCAGGAGCACCTGGACCACCAGCTCTGTATTGCCTCACCTCCTACCATCAAGACGTCAAAGTTGACTCTCCATCCACCACCCAGTATGGTCATTTTAGGGTCTTCTTCTCCTTCAGCCTGAGCCAGCCACCGCCCATTCACCCTACCCCCGGTCACATACCCGGGCATGTCTCCACCCCAGTTCCAGCCTCTCGCCTTTAAGTGCCCACCTCTAGCCGTCCAGGTGCATGTCCACCAGCCTCCCTGGCCCTCCTTCACCCTCACTGGGGCATCAAGCGCTGAATCCTCTGCTTTCCTGCCTGTCCACATTCCTCTTACTTCCACTTCCCCACCTTCCAGCTCTGCATCCACAGTCAGCACTCTCTTTATGACAAACAAAACCCCCTTGACCCTTGATCTTTTCATTTCCTCACCAGGACGACTTCCATCTTGGTTCACCCAGCTCTATTTGTTCTGAGGCTGCAGGCAGCAGGCTCTCCCAGCACAGATTTCTAAGACTACAAATCAATGCCTACCATGCTGCCACTGCCAGGCAATACTCCAGGAATTATCTAGTGAGCACATTTCCCCACTTATCACTTAGTGGTGTCAACATTCTCTGCTCTCTGCACAACTGTAAGCTTCCCTCTGTCTCTTCCCTGACTCCCAGCAGATGGCCTCGCCTCCTGCTTCAGAGAGAATGACATGTCACTGGAAAGGAACTCACTCACCTGCAGCAAATCTGCTCACCTCACCTTTTATCTGTCTCTCTCCCACCTGGACTCTAGCTGTAGTTGTTCTAATTTAGTGAGTTTAGTTGACATATATATACACAGTTAAAAGCATAGCACACTATAGGCTACCTTCTAGGGCTTACTTTTTCAATTTAACATAGAGTGTATGATTCATCCACTTCGTTGCATATACCTGCAGTTCATTTGTTTTAACTGATCTTAAATGTTGTGTGTGTGAAAGTAACACAAAGCAAGGGTAAGCCAGGATTCAGGATGCTGGTTACTTCCTGTGAGAAGAGTCCAAGAGCAGGATAGGGAAAGAGGACATAGTATGTCACTGTCAATAGTCCTGTTCTGATGCTGGGTGATAGGTTCACAACTGTTTCTTATAATATCAATTTTAATACATAAATACTTCTGACAGGCACCTAAGGTGAGAATGTGTCATGAACCAAGACATACAATGGATAATATTACATCATTATTTTTATGTAATCTTGTTATAAAATATATTAATAATAATCCTACATTGTTATGTTATATATTATATAGATGCATGAATTATATATTCTGTATATAAATACATACATATGTATTATATACTATCTGATAATAAATAAACAGAAAATAATATGCTTGTATATCTACTATTATGTATTATTTAATAAATAATAACATAATATATCCTGTTATATGACATGGCACCTAATCTTTAATCAGATAAAAACATGCCACTATATGTAATGGTAATTAATGGAATTAAATGAAAAAGCCCGCAGCTTTAATGCCAACACCGCTCCAGCTGTCACTGTCTTTTTTCTTCCCTTTCATTTTCGAGGTCCTCACGGTGCTATCTGTTCCCCCTTTCATCTCCTTATCCTGAACCTTCCTCCTCCTCCCATCCCATGCTGGCTTCTGTCCCGGGGTCCCGCTAGTCACCAGCGGCCTCTGGGGCACTGATTTGCGGGCATGGTCTCAGGCCCCAGCTCACCTGCCTGTTCGCCGCCTCTGCCACCGCTGGTGGGGGCGGGGTGGGGGGCAGAGTGCACCTCTTGTCCTGGAAGAGGACACAGCCCAGACTCAGTGAGCAGCAGCAGGTGTGGCCGGGACCTGCAGGACTGAGGGATGAGCCAGGCTGTCTGCGTCCAGACCGGGGGCACTTGGAGTGTGAAGAAGCCCAGTCCTCACTGCCCCTCAAGTGAGGAAAACACCCTCAGGTGAGTTAAAGTGCTTATGACCTAGGTCTGTTGGCTGGAAAGGACAAACGGGCCCCTAAGGGGAGGGTAGTTGATGTTCCAGGCCCCACGAAAGCCCTAAGGGCTGGCGGGGAAGCAGGCTGGACGCTCCACTGGATCCAGTGCCCCTTCGGGGGTGGGGCCTTCGGGAACAAGCTGAAAGCCCTCGGTCTCTGGGGGGAACGGGGCAGTGAGGGAGCATCCCTGCGGCGAGTCAAGTGACGTCAGGGCCTGTGGGATTTGTTTGTATGGCCACATCGAGCCTCAGCATAAGCCACAGCAGGAGTGGATTCCTGTCTCTCCAGGTGCCACCGTGTCAGAGTGCCAGGCTTCAGACCCGATCCCCTGGGGTGCTAGGACAGTTATAGACAGAGGCGGCTCGGGGAGGCCTCAAGACGGCGGTACTGGCCTTCCTGCCGACACGATTACACAAAAATCAAACAATCTATCGATGGGAAGAAAATAAGAAACATGGTCACATCTGGACCCCAAGCTTACACGTGGTATATGGGTGACATTTATCGACAATCCAGTGAGGTTCTGGTCAGAGCTAGAGGCCAGGGCAGCAAGCCGGGAGTGGCATTAAGGAGCATCGTGGTGCAGAGGATGGACTGGGGGCCTGCAGGTTCCTCCCAGGAGGAACCTCAGTGTTTGGGAGGTGGCTAACATGCCTGCTTCTTGTCACCAGCAAGTGATGCCACCTGCGGAAAATCAGCTATGATCCTGAGCCGGGTCAGCCCTGGGTGATGTGATGAAGACTCCTACAAGAGGAGGCGCCAGACGGATAGTGAACCAACCAATAAGCTGATGACTTTCTGGCCTGTGTTTATCGTGCTTTCGTATCAAGAATGAGGAGAGAGTTGAACGGCTCACCATGAAGATTTTAATAACTTAAGAGGTTTCCGTGCCTCACTGCATTTCAGTGTCACCCGGAGGAATTCAGGAGGTGTTTAGACCCAGTGGAGACTAATGGCCTGTTGGTTCCTCATCAACCTGGCAAACCCACCAGCCCTCTATGGCCAGACCTTGGCAAGTGCCTTCCCTTGTTCTAACAAAACCCTTTCTACCCAAGCCTGTGGTAAGCTTTTACTTTTTTTTAATTAATGGGGATGAAGACACCTTACAGCCTTCTCAGGCCTTTTCATAGGCCTTCTGCCCTTAGACCTCGGCAAGGGGGCTCGCTGCCCTGAGTCCTGCACTACAGAGGGTCCCTCTGGCCCTGACACTTCCTCTGGCCACACCCTCCACAAGGTGGAGTCAGCAGGGCCAAGGGGACATGGTCATTGGCTCCATCCCATGCTCTAGAAACCCAGGACCACAAATGCCCTGCCTCAACAGCCCCTGTCCCATTTCTAGTGCCTGCACCGGCTATCCCCAGAGTTCAGATTCCCAGGACTCACAGAGAGGCCAAAGGGCAGCTGTTTGCATGGAGGGTATGAGCAGAGCCCGGTCGTGAGGACTGAGTTTCCCCCTGTGCACATCCAAGGCCCCTTGTGGCAGGGGATGGACCCAGCATTGGGAAGAAAAGGATCAGGCTAGTGGTCAGAGACTGGGAATCAGCTCTCCCCACACACTCACTTTCTTTGCCGAACTCCCCTGTGTCTGGGAATTCTAAATTTGAACCTGGTCTTCCCCCTTATAATGAATGTATATTTGTAAAGGCAGGACTTTAGAACCTACTGCACTTAACATGTTTACATGTATAGGATGTGAGCTCCCAGGTATGCTCTGGCCCTGCACTTCCAAAAGTCCAGAGCAGTTATGTTGTCTCTACTGAGACTGTAAGTGGCAAAGACCATCTCCAGAGAGGAGGGGTTCCTGTTTCACGCTCCAAAGTCAGGATCTTGAGTGGATAAAACAATGGACACTGTGACCCTCAATTGTAAATTGATTTAGAATAATGCCAAAGCGTGTTAGACGTGTGTGTGCGCATGCACGCACCTGAGGACGTGTGTGGTACATGATTCTGTGTGCGTGTGTGTGTGTGCGCGTGCACACGCCTTGGGATGTATGTGGTTCTGTATGTTATGTGTGTGTGTGTGCCTGAGGACGTGTGTGGTTCTGTGTATGTTATGGGTGTGTGTGTGTGCCTGTGGGGATGTATGTGGAGCAGAGCCAGTATGTCTGCATGTGTGTTTGTGTGTACTTGCATGCATTAGTTTTAATAGTAGAAGCTGTCCATTAGAATTATGAAGTATTAAATATTGTATGATGTCCTTTGCTGTATAATTCAAAATTAAAATAATCTTCAATCACAAGAAATTTAGTCCCTCTCAGATTCTGATTTTTTTTCCAAATTGATTATGTCTTCATTTTACTGATGAGGAAACTGTAGCTTAGAGATGTTAACTGACTCAACCAAGGGCATGGAGCTTGCGAGTCCAGGACCAGGACGCAGTCCAAGCCGCGCTGCTCCAGAGGCCTAGAGCCCTGCTCAAGATCACGCGTGGCCTCTTAGCGGGGGAACAGATTCTGATGGGCTGTGGCCAGCGTGCAGGCTGCCCAAGACGGAGACTCGGGAAGCCGGGCGAAGAGTACCAGACAGCAGACAAGAGTGAAGGGCTGCTCAGAAGTCAGATAGGTTCCTAGGTCTTGGATGAGGAAGGAGGCTCACTGCTCATCCTTGATCCCTTTGCTGGTGGCTAAAAGGGACCAAGACCCACGAAAGCACTTCTGGAAGCTGCCTGCCAACACCTGGAAAAGGACTGCTCAGGACTGGCTCTGCAGTAGGAGCAGAGGAAGGGAATGTCGCCTCCTGTTGGACATCTTTGGTGATGGCAGTAGGAGGGCTAGCAGCCTTGGTATAGAGGTGGCAGGACAAGGTCCTAGTGGATATGATCGTTTTCATGTGTCTTAAAAATCATTGATTCGTATATTGTATCCATTTTGTGGTTTATTGTAGGGTGGTAAATATGGTCAGTGTTACTCCATATTACCTGGATTAATTAATTTTTTATTGTTAATTTTCTCTTCAGTGATTTGGAAGCTATATTGCCTCTTAATGAAAAGTCTCTCTAAATTTTTATAAATCATCTCTAAGTTCATAACTTTATATGTAATTGGACCAGTATACCTAGAAGAATCTCAGAAATGAAATAATCTATTAGATCCTGTTCCTCAATAATGAAAAATTTAGCATATTTTAGCTCTCTGCTATTCCAAATTGTGTGTGTGTGTGCGTGTGTGTTTGTGTGCTCCAGTTACTACTTTTTAGACAGTTGCTTAAAGTTTGTTACATTAACAAAGAAAATATAGGTATAAACATCTTGGATTTCATTCCTCACTACCACTATTTAATCCCATGTCTTTCTCACTTTTGAGTTATTTACTTATCGTGATTTCCCAATCAACTGGACACGTGATTGACTAATTTTTTTCGAGCGGTGGACTTGGAACACTTACATATCTATATGCAGATATATGATCTCCTCATCAACAGCTCTCAGTGTGTTGTTGATAGCCCAAACCTTTTTTTAAATTAAGACATTGTTTTTCATCACCAAAAAAAAAAAAAATTCTTAATTTAAGGTGCTGTCTTTTTATGGCTGGCTAGTCTTGTATGCTGAGTGGATATTAATAGAGATTTCCTTAACCTTCCTCCTTCTTTTTGCCATATCTCGAATTCATTGAGAAGCATGTTTTTACCATTTCTCAGATGGGCTTCCACTTTGACTTCCGCTTTAAACCATCACTCCACTCTTTTTCTCCATGCTTATTCCTGAAAAAGTGAGCTCTCTTTCAGTTTAAAGGCGGTTCCCGTCAAAGATGTGTGACTCCCCGCCCAAAGGTCCAAAGGAAGAGAAAAGGAAAGATTCCTGTTTCTGGTGGTTACATTTTGTCAGGTTAGAGATCTAGTTATCCGTGTGGCTGCGGTGGAATCTGCAATATCTTGGCTCAGAGTTTCCTTTTTCTGGCTTACAAGGGGAACCGCATTAGCTGGGGTCACGGCGCTGTGGCCGTTGTCAGGATCCTGGGACTGAGGCAGCCCCTTTGCCTCCTTGTTATTTTGATCTTGCAAACTGGGTCCCAGCTATGTGAACCCTGCACCTGGTGGCCAGGATCGCCCCACACGTGACGTGTACCCAGTTCCTTGGCGTCCCTCACTGCTATCAGCTAGTTCCAGTAAGAGTACGTGATGGCTTCCACTACTGTCCTTCCTCCATCCTCTCCAGGCAGGCCCTCCTTTCCCACTAGTTGGCCCTAAGCCTTCTCTCCTGCGCTACATACGCTGACGGAATTCCTCAGGGTTTCCAGCAGGTAGATAGGTCTCTTCTAAGTTTGGACCCCTTCAGTGCTTGCAGTGAAAATATAGGATGTGGGAAGGAGGAGCTTGGGGATTCTCCGTATCTAGGGGCTCCCTATCCAGCAGATTCAACTAACAGTGGATTGAAAATATTCGGGAAAATACAGAAAGTTTCAAAAAGCAACACTTGAATTTGCCATACACTGGCAACTACTTACATAGCATTCATGTTGTATTAGATACCATGAGTAATCTAGAGATAATTTAAAGTACACAGGAGCACACAGTGAAAGAGAAAGTGACAACAAATATGTGTATATACATGTATAACTGAAAACTTGTGCTGTATGCTGGAATTTGATACAACTTTGCAAAATGACTATAACTCAATAAAAAAAAGTTTGTATATATTTTAAAAAAGTAGATGGGAGGATGTACATGAGTCCCATGCAAGTCCTATCTCATTTTATACAAGAGGCGTGAGCATCCATGGATGTTGACTTCAGGGTGAGTCCTGGAACCAGTGCCCCATGGTTACCAAGGGATGACTGGAAGTCCAGGCTCCTTATCCCAGCCTGTCCGGTCCCCACGTGGTCTGAATCCTACCTGTACCACACTTCCCTTGTCACTCTCCCCCAACCCTGGCAGACTGCCCTCTGATTCCTGAACAGGCCACACTCACTGCGCTTCATGTCTGGCCCCTAGAAATACCCGTTACTTTCTGAGCATGGCTCTGCTTTCACAAAATGGGCTGCATTGTCACTACAGAAGACAGTGTGGAGATTCCTTTAAAAACTGAAAATGGGCTTAACTCATGATCCAGCCTTCCCACTCCTGGACATATGTCAGAAGAAAACTCTAATTCAAAAAGTCACATGCACCTCAATGCTCACAGCAGCACTATTTATAATAGCCAGGACATGGCAACAAACCAAATGTCCATCGATGGCTGACTAGATAAGAAGTAGTAGTATATTTATACAGTGGAATACTACTCAGCCATGAAAAACAAAACAATGTCATTTGCAGCAACATAGATGGACGTAGAGATATTCATTCTAAGTGAAGTAAGCCAGAAAAAAAGAAAAATGCCATATGATATCACTTATATGTGAAATCAAAAAAAGACACAAATGAATTTAACTACAAAAGAGAAATAGACCCACAGACATAGAGAAACAAACCTACGGTTCACAGGGAGGGAAGGGGATGGGAAGGGATAAATATGGGGATTTGAAAAGTGCCCCTCTTGGGGAGTGATGGAAATGCTGGCTATCTTGATCATGGTGATGGTTTTCTGGGTGTAGACATTAATCAAATTAATCAAATATTACATGTGAAATATGTGTATTTTACTGTACAGGAATCATACCACAATAAAAGTGCCTGTAAAAAAACAAGAATAGATTAGCGGCATTGTGTCCTACGTTTTTATGTGTCTTCAGTGAGGGGGTCTTCAAGTCTCTGGTCTGCCATATTTTCTGAACCAGAAGTGCTCTGCTTCCCTTTTCTTTGTTAAAATGTCAGTGGGTGGTATTTATTCCCGTGGCTTCAACTGCTCTCTGTGCACTGATTAACTGTCAAATCTTTTTCAGCATGGACATCTCAGTTCAGTCCCAGATATATACTTCTAATTGACAAGTAGACATTCCCAATTGATTAGCCCATAAAAATCTCAAGCTCTGCATGTTTGGATTTACTCTCACTCAGAACTAGGTTTTCTTTTTCAAACAATGGCATCACTATCCCATCTGTATTCCGTGACATACATCTGGGAGATTTCCTTTACTTTTCCACTCCCTCACCCCCATCAGTACTACAATTCTATTCCTTAATGTCCCCCAACTAAGTCCCTGCTCCTCGCTCCCCACTGCATTAATTCCCACCCCTTGCTAGTCTCCCCAGTGCTGTTCTTTAGAGTGAACAGTCCACTTTTCTCACTTTTAATGACTAATCTGTGTTACTCTCCTCCTTAAAACCCCAAAGAAATCCCTGCTGCCTATGTGAGGAAGTCCACGCTCCCTGACTTAACGTCACAGCTTCTCATCACCTAGTTGCTGCTTTTTTTCAGCCTCAGCTTCCGTTAGTTCCTCACAAACTCTAGCCTCACTGACCTTCCTTTCCCAGTTGCAAAGTGCTGTTAGACACGACAAGGCGTCTGCACGAGACACGCAAGCTGCTGAGAATCCCGTCCCCACCACGCACTCTCCTGGTCTACAGATTTGATGGAATCCTTCAGATGTCAGGGCAGAAAGCATTTCCTCTCTGACACCTTCCCTACCTTCTAGAACCCAGCCCCAGGCAGTGCAAGAGGCCCTCTGAACATATAGTATATATGATGCCATGTGACTCTTAACTCATTGTTTTGAAAACCTATTTAAATTTGTCTCTTTCACGACACACTGTGATCTCCTTGAGGGATGGGGGCTGTGCGGTATTTGTCTAGACAGCTAATGTCTGGCACAGACCCCAGGCCATCGGAAACATTCTGCTGACTCATCAAGAATTGTCATCTTAGCGATGTAAGAAAGAATACATGATCTCTCATCTTACACCATCCGGCAAGGGCCAAAATAATTTCACATAGAGCTACACAGGCAAAGTATGTGTATTCTTTTCCTCTTTGTGAGTCCGAGATCATAGGCATCCTGGAACGGAGGTGTCACTCTAAGCTGTCTGTCCCCTAGGATTTCACGTCCAGCTTCAAAAAATTTTTTAGAAGTTGTAGGGATACGTGTTCATCACCCTGTCTTAGAGCAAACGGCGCTTCAGCCTGACCAAGTTTAATGTCCATATAAAAATCAGAAATCTTCCAAACTGAAGCCTGAAGAAACATTTCCCGCCTCTCCTTCCAGTATGTCCGCCATTGTATCCCACATCCCCACTGCTCGTCTGCATCAGGACACCTTCCATCTAGAAACATTTTCGGTGGGACACTTGGATGAGAACTAATTACAGCAGTCATGAAAATGGCCCCATGAACGTAGGCTCTGAAAAACAACGATGCTTTGACCGGAGGCCTCAGCCGTGGCCTGCAGTGTCTGTTCACGTGTTCTGCCTGGCTTCCCTGCAGACGTTCTGCAGAAAATCAAGCCTCAGTTAAAGTCATAGAAGGCCCAAGAAATCCAGAAAAATGGAATGAGATTCATCTCCTTGGAAATATTTTTGAAAACCATCCACTAATACGAAGAAGAGCTTTAAGAGGTTCGTTTCAGAGCAGATGATGTCCAACTGCAGGGGGGTCAGTTTTGTCATTGTTGCTCGCTAGTTGGCTTTCTGCTGCTTCTAACACGCCGCTTTTAAGAGAAGTGGCCTGAGTCGGCCCTCAGAGCAGAAAGGTGAGCTGGGCCTGGAGACAACCAAGCTCCTCTGCTGTGCAGTAACCCGCTGAGAAGGAAGGGATGGCCCAGGGCTTCCTCTCTCTCTCTCCCTCAGTTATAAACTCTATGAAGGGAAAATGGAACAAAAAATCTTAATTCAATATGGTATTGCCAAGTATAAAAATAATTGTCTTTGGAGGGGATGGTATAGTTCAAGGGGTAGAGTACGTGCTGGGTTCAATTCGCAGTAACTCAATGTAAAAGAAAAATAATAAAATTTCTTTAAAATAAACAAGGAAAAGAACAAAGAAGAAAAGAGATCTCAAACAACCCAAGTTTAAAAAGAAAATAAAGTCTTTTAAAAATAATAGTCAGCTTGGTCTTTTGCTAGATTAGGAGTTTGGGATTAACAGGTACACACTACTATATATAAAATAAATAACCAACTCCCAGGTCCTCAATAACTTGTTCAACCTGAATCCTTTCTCTTTTTTCCCCTAAGCAACCCGTAGAAGCCTCTGAAATTCTCATCTTATAAAAGAATTCATTTAAAGGCGGTTTGAATGTTACTGGTTAAAACAGTTATTTGTGGTTCCATTAATATAGGATTAGTAAGAAAGACAGACAATAAATCAATAAGCAAATAAATATATGACGTACTGCCAGGTAATAATAGTTGCCACAAAGAAACATAAAGCATATTAGGAGAGAAAATTATTGAATAGGAAATATGTGCGTGTCATTTTAAATAATGTGGTCAGATAAGTCCTCTCTGAGGGTAAAATAATTTGAATAAAGTCCTGAATGAAGCAAAAGAATAAGCCACGTAGGTAGCAGACAAAAAAAGCCTCCCAGACCGGGAGAAGTGTAAGTATGAGACTTGGAGTTACAAACACAGCTGTCCTGGTGGGGACCATCGGGGCGGTGAAGATGGGCTGGAGCAGAACGGTGAGAACTGAGGCTGCAGAGACGGGTGAGGGTGCGGATCACACAGGACCTTGGTAGGGACTCTGGATATCCTTCTGAATACAATGGAAAATCACGAGAGTATTTTGCAAAGCGGAACAAATTGATCCGATTCATACTTTAATAAGACCGTTGTGGGTAACGTATGGGGAATAAGCAATGGAAGCAGGGCAAGGTAAGCTGATGGGAAGCCAGTGGGAAGAGTGCTGCTGACCTGGAGAGAGACACCGAGGTTGGGCTGGGATGATGGCGGGAGACGGGCTGAAAGGGGGACACGATTTGACAGTAACGGTCACAGGCCTTAATGCTCGAGTTGGACACAGACACAGAGTGGTTCAGGGTGATAGGTGTGTGATATTTTGTGCTGAGCCACAGTTTTTGTGCAGAGACCTGACAGGAGAATAAAGTGGGGACGTTGACGTCGGTAAGAACGGTTGGCGGGTGTTGAATTCCCCATACAGCCGCGTCTCTCTTTCTCGGTAGATGAAGTCAGCAGAGCAGGGATGGGTGTTCCTACTTCTGCAGAGAATTGCGTGTCCTCCTCATCAATAAATTCGAGAGGCCGACCTGCCCATCCAATTGCAACATCTTGAATCTGCTTCTTTCTATCCAGGAGGAGATTTCCAACTCAGATGCCAATCAAAAATTCCCGTGTCCAGAGTTAGAGATGTGTGCCTTTGGGATCATCTCAGAGACGCCTCCACAGAGGCTCGGTGTGCTCTCTCTCCCTCAGAGCACACAGTTCTCTTTAGTCCGGTGGGTCTCAGCAGAGAAGATTTCACAAATAGCCCCTCTCAGGCCCTGGGGACCAACCTCCCTCTTGGCCGAGCTCTGAAAATGAGCACGAGTAAAGACCTTCTCCAGGGCGCCATCTGGCAGATTACATGAGGACAGTGTACAAAAGATTGGGTGGGTTAATGGTATAAATGGATTTTAATTTTTGCTCTGAATCTGATTCTGTCCTTCCGTTTTGTTAAGAAAGAGTTCTTAGGCCAGACATGATTCTTCTTTTTTCTTTGTATTTAATCATCCAAGAGGTTTAGATAGGGTATTTGTTTAAGTGTAAGAATCTTTAAAAAAAAAAAAAACTTGCAAATAGCGTCTTGTTAGGCATTTGGACAAGTAAATTCTCCCAGCAGTATTGAACCCCCTTGTTCCTCCAGGGGGTCTCCAAAGGTATACATGTTCCAAATCTGACCCAAAACCAATGAGCCTTTTCTTTTTTTAAGCACTTCACCATGGACAAAAGATGCCACTAAAGAAGGTGAGAAAAGAGCAGGTCCCCATAATCCAGAGTCCCCCCAAAGAGCCCACAGAAGCAAAGAGGAGATGAACGAGAGAAATGGTTTATTTATACACACGCAGGAGCCAACCAGAAAAGTAACTACCATGTTAAATCATGAAAGTTAAAGGCTTTTTTATCAACTGAACTTAATAGGATAAAGGGAGAGGAGAGAATTGGTTTTCATGATAGGTTTTCTTCTCCATGTGGTGAATCGCAGGTTTCTTCAGCTTAAAGTGCTTTTGTATTAACCGTGGGTTCCATCTGACTTACCATTCCTCGAACTTTGTTCTTCTTTGTCAAGGTTCACTCATGTATTCTGAGCCCCTGGATTTTCCACGTGAATTTTAGATTGATTGTCAATACCTGCAAAACACCACCTGGGATTTGTGTAGGCATTCTTTGAATCCTTAGATCTATTCGTGGACTATTGTCATCTTAGTAGAATGAAGCCTTCTGCTCCATGAATATGGGATTATTCTCTGTGAAAGCAGGTCTTAATTTCTCTCAACAGAATCTCTCATCTTTTGTAGTCTTCAGTATCCAAGTCTGGTGCTTCTTCCTCACCTCTATTAGATGCTGATTCAGAAGAGACACGAACTCCTGGAGAACCTCTGCTGCCACGGAGCTGACATGGAACTGAGTCCTGAGAAGGCTTTAAATTCTTTTAAAAATAAGATTAATGTATTTTAATTACTCCATAGATGAACAATGAATGGGTCACATTAACATAGGATTTTAATCCTTTTAGAATTAGTAGAGTAATACAGACACATTACAAAAAATTAAAATATTGCCTAAAAGAGAAGAGATTTGTAATTCCCACACACAGAGGTGATTGTCATGAATGATTTGGTGCTTATGTCTCAGTCTTTGTGTCTCTCAGTCTGTCTCTCTTCATCTCTGTCTCTCACACACTCACAATCAGATCCGTTTACATCTATGCTGATTTCACACATATGTGGTCGTGCAGATGGGACCCTGGGTGCAGACGGTGGGTCTGCATATTTCCACCCTGAGGCCTCCCTTGACGTTGGGTTGAAACCAGGCACCCACTTTTCCAACTGCATAGCGTTCATTCATCAACATGAACCAGAATGAATGGACCCCATCCCCTCTCCAACAATATTAGTGTTGCTTTAATTCTGAGTGTTTCAACCAGTGCTGTGATGAACACCATTAAAAAGTCATCTTTGAATAGGTGTGTAAGGATTTTAGTGGGATGAACTGTAAGGATCAGAACTTCTGGGGAAGAGATGCATCTGTGACCCTTTGATGCGTCCTTCACCCTCTTCTCCTGGAGAGTAGCGTCCCTTCACTCTTTCCTCCAGGGGATCTGCTAGAGCCTCTGCCTGCTTACATTGTCACCAGGGCTGGTTGTCACCTGACTAAAGAGCCGCCAGTGTGATGGTGACCGGTGCTGTCCCTGCAGTGTTGCCGTCTGCCTGTGTTCTCACCTGAGAGATCAAGCATCTCTAACACACACTGGCCACCTGCATTGCCTCTCATTGGAACTGCCCATGCCTGTTCTGTTTCTGTTTAGAACATTGGGTTTCAAAAGGATTTTGGACTACAGGGATGGGAAACCTTTCTCCAACCTTGGGTTATGAGGAATGCATTTTCCAGTTTGTGATATTTATTTCAAGCAGTTTTTCTGGGCTTTTGCTAATGTTTTTGATTTGTTTGGTTTTGTTTTCGCCACAGGAAGAGCTAAGCATCTCCCTTGTGTCTTCTGGCTGTGGTGTCACAGGGGGAACAGCAGCGTCTACCATGAGATTTTGCACAGGGTTACTAAAAGGGCTTCACTTTGTACATCACAACGTTAATCAACCTGGATATCCCCTTAAAATAATAAAAATGCTGTTTCAAGTGAAGACAAAAATAATACACACCCCAGCTTGAAACATGTGGGCAGGGACAAAAAATTTTTTTAAAATTTCATTGACAGGGAACACCCAGGAGAGTTAAAGACACGCAGAGAGAAAGAGGACTTGGGGTTCTCAGGGGCTGGGTGAGGAGGGAAGGGAGTGAGCGCTCAGGATCCAAGGTTTCACTTTGAGGAAAGAAATAATGTGAAACTAGATGGTAGTGATTGTCTCACAACATTGTGAATGCCCCTAATGCTCCTGAGTTGCACAACTTAAAAGAGGAAAAGTCTATATTTTATTAATGAAATTCTAAAAAGAATAATAAAGGATGCCATAAATGATGTGAAACAAACAAAGGAAACTAAAGAAAACCAAACAAAAACATCTCCAGAGGAAGGGACTTCAAGTTTGGGAGGGGTATAGGGAGGGGACTGATGGTGGGATTTTGGAGAAGAAGGTGTGGGTGGGTGCAGAGGGGGCTTTGCCCCAGCTGGTGGTGATGCCTGAACTGGTTCTCCGTTGCCCAGCTGTCCAGGTGCAGATGCAGTTTCAGAAGGAGCTGCAGGAGCGGCAGGAGGGAGCTCGGGGTCTCCTGCTGGATCCAGATCGTCCTTATTTTGGTCTCTGACATCTTCCCCTGCCGCTGCCTCCTCTGTAACTATTGGATGTGGAAAGAGTTTTAAGTCTTGTGGAAGAGCTCATGCTGTGGGAGAGGAAATATTTACCCACCTGCCTCCCTTTCCATGTGCCTCTTCAAGGACAGATATCTTCCCAGAGCTTTCCAGACAGCTCCCACCCAGAAAGTGCCCACAGGATGTGTTCTGTGACTAAAGTTTTCCAGACAGGTGGTCTGAGGCCATTCTTTGCTCTGGTCCCAAAAGTAGCCTCTGGGGACACCTCCCTATGTGGCCCAGCCCTCGCCCCTCCCTCACCTACACTCAGGCACCAGCCCTGCCTTTCTGAACTTCGGGCTGTGCTTTGGGGGCTCCTGGTCCTCCACCTGACTTGCAGCGAGGTGGGCACGGTGCTCCATTTCAGAGCCGGTTGTGCTGAGCTACCCGTCAGCCCCGAGCAGTTCCCTGGGGAGAGCCCTGGGTGAAGTCTGGGTCCGAGGCCTGCTCCACTGGTTTGTGGGGACCCCTACATATCCAGACCCACCTGGAGCCTGCGCTAGCCCTCAGAAGAGTGGTACACCAGCCCTTCAGTTGGGGAGGGGGCTTTGGTATTCTTTTTCATCAGCTTCGGTTCAGTATGTGGTATCTGGCTCTGCAATGACAGTGACCAGCAGCTGACCCAGCCTGGAAGTCTCAGAGCCCTGCCCGGTCAGGAACACTCCTAATTCTGTCCACTCGACCCTCTGCTGCTAGATTAGACCGGGACCGTTTTCAGCTCAGACACCCGGGAGGGAAAAGACATACCCAGAATGCATGGGCTCCACCTCGAGCAGCAGGACCTTTCCCGGGCTCTCCACATCCCAGCCAGCCAGCTTTGACCTGGGCTGTGGATGTGACCGGCCCCCCAGGCCTCTGACATGCTCTTGCTTGAGGCAGAAACCGATCCCCAACATGACTGCTCCACCTCCACCAGCCAGGACGGGGCCGTGGGGCTACCTGGGTGGGATCTGAGTGGTGGCCCGGCCTGGGCGTGCCTGCCCTGGGCCTCCCTGTGTTACCTTTGGGCCTCTCTGGCCAAAAGGCCAGAGGTGCCTCGAGTGAGACTTGACCAAGCGCCGGCAGCGTTGGTAGAGCCCCTCGCTGCGGGCTTTCTGGGGGCTGCGGCCTCGGGATATTGGGATGCAGCAGAAAATGCCTCTGTCTCCAACCAGGTGAGCTGAATAGGGGCTTCTGTACAGAGTGGGTGCCTGGTGACTTTGGTTCCAAGTTCTGTCGGGCTGTATTGCCAGGGAAGTGAGGTCACTTCCTGGGGTCCACTTACCCAAGCTTCCTCCTGACACAAAGCTCCCCAAGGGCATTTCTGGGCCGCCGATCTTTCATTTCTCTCTCAATGCCATGTCCACACGCAGTGATGACAACTCAGCACCCCCATAGCTCTGGGGAGGCCTGGATGCAGCCAGCGCCGCAGCTCTGAGGACACAGCTGTGTTCAGACCTGGCTCCCCCCACTCAGCAGTGCTATCATCCTGGACAAACCATGTGCCTCTCAGGGTCTCCCCAGTCCCCAATCAGCACAGTGGGGATCATTCTGGCCCTGCTTCCTAGAGAAGCCATCCTGTCTTTAGACCTAGAAACACCTACTGCATCTCTCACCCCCATGGGCTGGCATCACAGGGAGCTCGTGCACATACTCAGCAAAGGAAGGACCCCACAGAGGGCTGGCGGAGCGCAGAGCACATCCCATTCAGGCCGGGGTCTGCCCTGGGGTGTGGAGAAAGTCACTTTCCTTGCTGCTTGCTTCCCAGCTCCGAGTCGTGTGACTTAAATTAAATACAACTCTGACATCGTCCGCTCTGGCATACAAGCTCTTAGGTCACTCTGTCATGTTGACATGCAGGCCCAGTGTCCCATCTCGGCCTCTGTGGTGGGCTGCCCCACAATGGCTTCCTATTTTTTGCCTTCTGTTCCCACGCCCTTGTGGGATCCCCACACCCTCCCCTGGAGGGCGGATGGAGTTTGAGACCGGGTTCTGACATGCAGACTGACTTGTGAAAATGTGCGTGAGTTCCACTCCTTCCCAGCTCCAGTGTTCCTTCTCTCTGTCTCTGTCTCTCAGTGCCTCTCTCTCTGTCTTGTCTCTCTCTCTGTTTCTCTGACTCCCCTGCTTCTCTGCATTTCAGTCTGTCTGTCTCTTTTCCTGTATGTATGTGTGTATATATTTATGTGTATATGTGTGTATTTATGTGTGTGTATTGTTCGAGTACAGGGCAGGTCACTTCTGAAAATCCATTGATGACATATTGATTATTTTAAATTCATGTTACTGAAGAAAAATTATCTTTGAAAATTGTGCAAGCACTTTGGTGGGATCTTCTCTAAGGATCAGCACTGCTAGGGAAGGGATGCACCAGTGGCACTTTGATGTATCCTGCCTTTTGTTCTGCTGGAGAGGAGCGTCCATTTGATCTTCCCTCCAGGGGACCTCCTGGGGCCTCTGCCTGTTCACGTTGTCACCAGGACTGGTTGTCACCAGGCTAAAGACCTGCCAGTGTAATGGTGGCCAATGCTGTCTCTGCAGTCTGTCCGTCTGCCTATGTCCTCACCTTACAGGTCGAGCATCTCTAGCAGACACTGGCCACCTGCACCGCCTCTCATTGGAACTGCCTGTGTGTATTTTGTTTCTTTTCAGAACACTAGGCTTCAAGAGGTTTTTGGAACACAGGGATGTGAAACTTTTCTCCGACCTTGGGTCATGAGGAAAGCTTTCTCCAGGCTGTGGTTTGTCTTTCCATCTGTCTTTCTTGGCCTTTGTTTTCTGCTTTAGTTTGGTTTTATTTTGCCACAAGAAGAGCTAAGCATCTCCCTTCTGGCCCTGATTTCACACTTAGAAGAGCATAGCCTACCCCGAGATTATGCACAGAGTTACCAAAAGGGCTTCATTTGGTACGTCTCATCTTTAATCCATCTGGATTTTCCTCTCAAAATACAAAAATGCTAATTCACGTGAAAACAAACAAACAAAAAATTCACCCATCCCTACTTAAGATATGTGGGCAGAGAGAAAAAAAAAGCCACCTTTTATATGATTTCATTGATAGGGAACCTCCAGGATAGGTAAAGACATAGAGAGAGAAAGGGAATTAGGGCTTCTCATGGGCTGAGGGAGGTAGGATGTGGGGTGGGCTTTGTATTCAAGCTTTTAGTTTGAGGAAGGCAATTGTCTAAACCAGTGGTGTTAGTCCCACAGCATTCTGAATGCACTTAATGCTCCTTAAAATTGCACAATTTAAAATGGGAAAAGGCTAAACTTTATTCTTATAAAATTAAAACAAAAATAGAATATAGTATAATAGAAAAGAAAAAAATAAGACTCCATAGAAATTCTGTCCTTTTGGCTTTAACCCTGTGCCCTCTTTTCTAGGCTCAGTCTTACTAGCTCAGCACATATTATAAAACAATGTTGCCTTTAGCCTGAAATATACAGGAGAGCCTATTTTGAAGGCTTTGATCTTTAAGGTAATTAAAACTTTTGCACTTATATAAAGACAAGTTGCAGAATAGAAAATAACTTTTGTTTTGTTAGAGGTTTCACAGAGGCACTATGATCTGGTCTACATAGACAGTTTCAGACCAAGATAATGGCAGACTAGTATCTTGGAGAACCATCTTCCCCAAGTCAGACTTCAGGCTCCTTTTCTAGTAAATAGGGGAGGGGCTGTGGTTGGTTGTTTCAAACTTCTTGGTGTAGGATTTTTTCTTCTTGGAATCCTTTGCAGCTGTCCACGTGGGTCAGATCATGGTGTTCCTGTAAAACCTGCAACAAAACAAACTTTTTCTATTCTGCAACTTGTTATTTTTACAGGAGTGCAAAAGTGTTAATATCCTTAAAGGTCAGGGTTTTGAGAATAGGCTCTCCTGTTTATTTCAGGCTAAAGGCAACATTGTATTACAAAAGGTGCAGAGCTAGCAAGACTAAGCCTAGAAAACACTGCAGAGGGTTAAAGGAAAAGGCACAGATCCAATATGGATTCAGATTTTTTCTTCTCTATTACAGTGCCTTTTGGTGAGAGCTAAGAGAATGATTCCTGGGTGGGTCCTGTATTGTTCCAGGCTGGAGTTCAGGCAGGATCCCTGCCAGATTCACCATGACTTTGGACCTGACCTCCCGCAGAGAAACTGACAATTATTGGATTAAAATTACCTGTCAAAATCCCTTCAATTGCCTGTAAACTATACCACAGCAGGGGATGTCTCATTGGCCAGTCAACTGCCAGTCTCCCCTGGTGCAAGGGACCAGTGTCACGGCGGGCTCAATGGTGCCCAGGCCAGTGCACCTTCCTACTTTGCTCCCCAGCCTTGGCTTCCTAACTTTGATGCTTTAAAAGCTCCCGTCCCTCTTCCCTCTGGCCTAGTGTGAATGAACAAGATCCCTGCACCCACCTGGGCTGAGGCCAGGACACACACACAGCCCCATGCACACAGCCCACCATCTGCTGTCTACCCCTGGGCTCAAGTGCACCCTCTGAACTCCCCCACCTCAAAGGTCCGCGTCCCCAGTGCCTCCGCCCTAGGGGTCCAGACCACCATAAGGACCATCAACCACCCAAGGCCCACAGGCCAGTGGCAGGCAGCCTGGGATCACCCTGACCCATCGGGTCAGTTGAGGCACAGGGTGCGGGGATCAGGGTGCCAGTGCGGGAATTGGAACCGCCTTCAGCCCAGCCTGCCTCGCCCTGTAGCCTCAGACATTAACTATGAAGGTGCACACTAGGCTGGGTCCCCCACTGGTGGCAGTAGTCATCATTACTGGAGCCCGGATTCCCTCATCCTAACCACAGGGTGAGGGGTGAGGGAGTGAGTTCAGGGTAGGGGTGCACTCAGAGTGAAGGGGATCCCATGGTGAGGGGGTACAGGTTGTGGGGTATGGGGCCCACTTACAATGGAACTGACCTGGCTGAGAGGTGAGGGAGAAAATTTCAGGATGTTGGGGGTCCTGTGCTGAGTCATGAGGGGTAAGCTTGTGGGCGTAGGGGCCATAGGTTAGGTCCTAGCAGGTTGGAGTGCCAGGGCAGGGACCTCGGTGTGAGGAGAAGAAGCCCTGTCTTCAAGGTCTGGTGGGAAACTGGGCCTGGCCAGGGGTGGGAGCATAGTAACAGGGTGGGGAAGGTGAGCAGGGGAAGTGGGGCTGGCGGGGTGTGGCCTGGCCCAGGGCAGTCATGGTTCTAGTTCAGTGCCAGGACCCAGTCAGTGGCGGGGCGAAGGCTCTGGGTAAGGAGACCCGGCGGGACGAGCAGGACGGGCCCCACCTGGCTCCTCCCAGCCCCAGTGTCCAGGGCCGGTAAAGCAGGAGACCCACCCGAGCAGTTTGCGCTGCGGGCGGGAGGAGGAGGGGCGCGCACGCGCAGACGGACAGACGCGCGGACGCCGGAACCCACCCAGAACGCGTGGAAGCTGGCGGCAGCCGGTTTCTCCTGGACCAGCTCCTGGAAGAGGAACACGGCCTGGGGTCTGGGCCGTCGCTTGCCCTCGGCTCGGCTGCCGCTGCCGGGCAGTTCAGGGGACGATGGTGGGGGAGAGCTGCTTGGGGAGCCGGCGGATGACGCCTGGGCTGTGCGGCTGGGGAGGCGCCCAGGGAGGGGTGCGGAGGTGAGGTCCCGGCCGCGCGTCCGGTTAGGAAAATGAGACGGGTGGCAGCCGGCCTGTAGTTCATGGTAATCCCGCTATTAGTAGTTCCTGAACCCCCCGTTTTTGCCGCCGCTTATACCCGGGTTTAGGAGAGCAGGTACAGCCCCGGGAGGTGGGAGGGCGCCAGACGGCTCCGGAGCATCTCCGACTTGCCCTAAGACCATGGTCTGCTCCTGGGAGGCGGGTGCGGTGCTGTGAGTGGGCCTCGGATGAAATGGGTGCTGCCCCATGAGAGCCCCTGGATTTGCTCCCATCTTCCCCGTGGCCTGACCTTGGGGGCGGCCTCTAAATCCCCAGGTTCGTGGGACTCAGTTTACAGGACAGTCGGCTCCTGGGAGGTGGGCGCAGTGCGATCAGTGTGCTGAGATGGCTGCAGCAGCAGCGGGAAATGGTCGCAACCCCTGCGCTCTCACAGGGCAGCCACAATCCCGCCATCGCAGCCGCCGCGGTTCCCTGACAGCACAGCACCCGCCTTCCAGGAGCAGGCAGAACTGTAACATGAGTTCCACGAACCTTGGGCAGAGACGCCAAGCTCAGGCCATGCGCTGGGGAGTTTGAAGCAAATCCACAGGCACCAATGGGCAGACTCCATAACCAGCCACTGCCTTCAACCACACAGCGCCCTCCTCCTGGGAGCAGGCTGACCTAGGGACCGTGCCTGGAGCAGCAGAGGCCGAGCTCTGGACAGGCCGTGGGGGAGATGAGGGCAAATAGACCAGCTTGCGAGGTCGCTGCCCATCTTCCTGCCGCTGCCCCAGGTTCGTGGATCACTTGTTTTCAAGTCAGTGGGTTCCTGAGAGGCAGGCGCAGTGCAGTCAGGAGGCGGGGGCTGCGGGGAGGGGTGCTGCCCCAGGGTGAGCAGGTGGACTTGCTCCCATCTCCCCCAGGGCCAGACCTGAGTTCGGCCTCTGCTGCCCCAGGTTTGCAAGACGCATGTCACGTCAGCCCGTCCCTTGGAGGAGGGCTCAGTGTACTCGGGGCAGCCTCAGTGGGTGACAAGGATTTTAGAAGTGGGCTCTAGCCCAGCATAACTAACTCTCCTTTCTTCTCTTGCTTCCTCAGTTGGTGGCTGTATCGGCTTTTTCATTATAGGTTATTGCTGGATAATGAACAAAGGTTTCTGTGCTATAGAGAAGAAACTTTATTTAAAATTTATTTTTATATATAGTGGCTAACATTTGTAAATCTCGAACTCCCAAATTTATCCCTTCCCATCCCCTTTCCCTGGTAACCTTAAGGTTATTTACAAGTCTACAAGTCTGTTTCTGTTTTGTAGATGAGTTCACAGTGTCTTTTTCTCTCTTTTTTTAGATTGCACATATGAGTGGTATCATTTGGTATTTTTCTGTTTCTGGCTGCTTTCACTTAGAATGTCGAACTCTAGCTCCAACCATGTTGCTGCAAATGGTTTTATTTTGTCCTATTCATGGTAGAGTAGTATTCCAGTGTATAAATATGCCACAACTTCTTTATCCAGTCATCTGTTGCTACATTTAGCTTGCCTCCATGTCTCGGCTATTGTACACCGTGGTGCTATGAATACTGGGGTATAGGTATCTTTTCACATTGGAGTTCCTTCCAGTTATATACCCAGAAGTGGGATTGCTGGGTCATAAGGTAAGTCTACTTTTAGTTTTTTGAGGGATTTCCATGCTTTCCATAATGACTACACCAAACAGGATTCCCACCAGCAGTGTAAGAGGGTACCCTACACTCTTCAGCCTCTCTAGCATTTATCATTCATGAAATTCTGAGTGATGGCCGTTCTGACTGTTGTGAGCTGAAACCTCATTGTAGTTTTGATTTGCATTTCTTGGTTTATTAGTGATACTGAGCATTTTTTCATGTGTCTATTGGCCATTTGTGTCTTCATTGGAGAAATGCTTGTTTAAGCCTTCTGCCTATTTTTGGGTTGAGTTGTTTGCTTTTTTGTTATTAAGTTGTATGAGCTGTTTATATATTCTGAAAATTAAGCCTTTGTTATTTGTATCATTTGCAAATATTTTCTCCCATTCGTAGGTTGATGCTTTGTTTTACTTATGGTTGCCTTTGCTGTGAAGAAAATTATGAGTTTAATTACATCCCATTTGTTTATTTTTTTCTCTTATTTCCATTGCCTGGGAAGATTGCCCTAGGAGAACGTTGCTAAGATTTATGTCAGATAATGTTTTGCCTATGTTTTCTTTTAGGAGATTTATCATGTCTTGTCCATCTGCATCTTAAACCTGTATTCTAGATCTGTGCTTCAGTTTTGAATTTTCAGCTTCTTGGAGAACACCTACTCTTAGCTCATATGTCAGATTCAACATGTCTAAAGCTGATTTCATAATCTTTTTTCTTGCAGCGTCTCCACTTATTCAGTGGGATAATCATTCTTCTGGTCTTGAATACCCAAAGGCTTCGAATGGTCTTTGATTCATCTTCCTCTCACCACCCTCCACATTTTGTCAGCTTCTGGAACTGTATGTTCTTGGTTTCAAGTGTCTATTCTGATTGCTGATACTCTGATGAAGAGCTTTCATCCCTGATACATGAATTTTTTCCTTCTCCTGGATTCTTGGATATTCTCTCCCCCCCTTTCAGTCAACCTAGAGTTTTGACCCTCCAACAACTAGAGTCAAGTCAAACCTTACCACAACCAGATCTCAGCCACGTAGTCTCAACCCTCTATCACTTTGGCCTTACCTTATGTGTTCCAATCATTATGTGACTTAGCCTCCTAGGGTAACCTGTGCCTTATTAAAAACCAGGAGTCACCAGCCTTTTCCTAACCAGTCCTCAGTTAAAACAGCTTAGAATTGCCCTGAGAACTACTTGGAGCCCCATCACCTTCATAGAGTCTTCCCTATTAACTCCAAATACTTCTAGCTCCTCTTTGTATTCCTGCAATGTTTATGATCGGTAGCCTGTTATCTTGGCTTTAAGTACTGACTTGGTACCATTCCCGGTGGTTTCCAATGTGTCTCCTTACGTAGCTCGTAACTGGAGAAGACTCCCTTGTTCAGCCTTCTTTATACCCCTCACCCTGATTAGCATGGGGCAATAGCAGGCATCCAGGCAGTGCTAACCTACTTTATTTTTTTGCAGGGGTGGTGGTGTGGCGTATAGCTAATAACTATTTCTTCAGTGTTGCAATTAAAAAAGAAAGCCAAGAAAATCCATACAATTTATCTCCATGTTCGCTTTAGCGCTTTGCCTCAACAGTTTTCTTAACTCTGTGTTTACATTCACATAGTGTTCAGTGACTGTACAGTTCCCTGAGGCAAGCAGGTGAGATGTCATTATGTTTGACTTTCATGTTACATTTCATATTGGATATATTTGTGGAATGACAAAACCTTCTTTTATAAGTAAACAGCCAGAAGCCTAGAGAGACTAAGAGCCTAACCCAGGGTCACCTGGTTAGTGTTTGGCACAGGCCAAGACCACGGTTCACATCTTCCACCTGATCCTCTTCCAGTGCCTTTTCATTCCAGTGCTGGGAAATGTAGCCCCATCGGCCAAACGGCCAAGTCACATTGCTGCCCCTTTACTTGCCAGTGTTGGCAGTGCTACAAAAAGTGGCAAAGCAAAGGTCAGAAATAGAAGTGATAAAAGACATAGAAGTGCGGAAAATGGATCCTCAGCCTCCTCCTCCCTACTTGAGCGCCTCACAATTGTCCCACTCTGACCGTGCTGTTCATTGTTTATAACATAGTCTTTAAAATCAGACTGATCTTTTATAGGACATGCTTTTATCCTGGTCCCTTTCCTGCTAGTAGTCACCGTCATGGGCAGAAAGTGCCTGACTGTGCTCTGTTTGTCGCGTAGGTGGGAGGGAAAGTGGGAGAGGGAGCGGGTTGAACAGAAGCCGAGCTTTTTACAGATCTGTTGTTCTAGGACCAGAGCAGTTCCACTCTTGCTTTCATCACCTCTCCACCTCCGAGTCCCAGCCACACACTCCTGCCTGCTTCCCCACATGCCACGTCGTGAGGGTGGACACGGTGGTGGGAAATGCCCCCTCCTCCCTCCGCTCTGGCAGATGCAGGAGTCTGCTTTAACTTTTGAGCTGTTTTGGTAATTGTGCTTTTCCAGCTTTTCTAGACATCTCCTTTCCAGCTCTGAAAAATTGGAGATGTAACATAACCATACATGGACTCTACTAATGTATTCAGTGGCATTAATGTGATGTTGTCTGTAAGGTGTTCTGTGACTGGATAGGAGGTTTTTTATCTCACAGGATGTTTCACATCCAATTCTAAAGGCCTACAGGATGCAAGTGTAATTCAAGTTTTACATGTCTGTAAGGCAGACATGAACATTATTTGGTAATATGGCCATATGTTCATAGATTACGTTTAGTCCGACGTCTCTGTATCTAATAAAAGTTTAAATTGCAAACGCTTGAAGAAAATTTGCAGAACATGTCTTTTTGCCTATAACTACTTGCAAAAACTGAAATAACAAGTCTAATCACAAGCCACAGTGTTTCCCAGTAGAGAAAACCCTCTACTTTTACAACCTCTAAGTAATGCAGTGGTTCTTTGGGTGAGATGAGGGATGCCAGATTATTTTGTTGGGACACTAGAGTGGCATGACAAGTATTCTGGGACTGGTTACAGTTGAATCTCTTCTTCCTATATCCTGGATTGATTACAGAGGCAATCTTAGTGCGGTAACCAGCTTCTGAATGCAAGTGCAGCTAGGAAGACAACAGAGAAAATAGAAGGGATATAAAGTAATGGAGGGACTTCAGAGCAGTACAAATGGTGACTTTGAGACCACTAGCTGCTGACATGATCTTGGCAGGAATTTGTGAGAAGTGGTGGGTGTCATTGCAAGCAGGAGAGTCCTGCAGCTTTTGGGATGAACAGGCAAAAGGGAGAGCAGATACGGTGACCACCCGGGGGCTATTTGTGTCCTGAATGTGAAAATATCTGGTCCCCTGTTCAGTTTTGCAGCCACAACTTCACATGTCTCAGGGCATTATTTCCTCCAGAAAACCATAAAAACAAATACAATCTCTGTTTCCCAAAGTGTTTGTTCTCGATCTGAGATGATTGTCCTGTGGTGGGAGGTAAGTGGGCGATGGAGCCTATTACATCACCCCCTTTCACTAAAAGTCTACCTCGCTGCTTTTCACCCTACTCCTAGAGGTGCTGTCATTCTGTTACACCTAGACCTGTACGACGGGCTTGACTGAATCTTCACGTGAAGAGGGATGGTTGTGTGCAGTTTTAAAAAATTGCTTGGGTCATGGGGTCCTATGTTCCCTCCATTGGAAATCACTATTCCAGAGCAAATAGTATGCATCCATAGAAACTGTATTGTTTGCAAGATATCTTCAGAAGTTTTACAGTAGCTTTAAATATTTGCTTGGTGATGGCATCTTGATTGATTGAAGGAGGCAACCCTCACTAGGGGCATTGTGTGCTTTCTGTCTGAGAGTTCCTTTACTGGCAGCAGAGTGTTCGTAGGCAGAGTTAGAAAGTTACCTGGTCTGAGAAGCCGAATTTGCCTGCAGCTGGGAATTGGCAGAAGAGTCAGTTATGGAAGGAAGGCTTTAGGATTACCTGGTAGCAGAGTTCTGGAATCCAAACCCGGAGAAACCTCAGGTTTTGTAGAGTATGTTCTGTAGAAATAGGCTATAGGATAATTTTTACACTTGTTATAGGATGTAGAGTTGGGGAAAGGCTTAAAAGTGCAAGAACCTTAAAAGAGAATCTCCGAATATTTTAAAGAAGACAGTTCTCAGAATGAGAGCTTTTCTGGAAAAGACTAGCTCTTCACTTCACAGGGGAAGCAGGGAGCAGGTGTAACTGCACTTACGGTAACTTAAAAGGTAAACCTTACCCTCCCACTTAGCTGTTTCCTGGTGTAGGTTCATCTCCCACATCTGTAGTTTTAGACCTGATGTGTCATTTTCTGGTACTCCATTCTGCTTCTTAGTGAGAGACTGACCCAAAGTCACATAGCAATTGAAAAATTGCGCAAAGGTCTTTATTGTTAAAAATGTGGACCTGTGGCAGGGTGCTGCATTTGCAAGTGACTTTCAGTACAGAGACCACTGAAAAGAATGCAGTGTTATTTCTTATTTTATTCCTTTAAGCCTTTGAATAGAAGGTTTTCTTTTCAGAGTTTCTGGAGTACATCAGAAAAAGCAGGAACTGAAAATAGCTTTAAGAAAGCACCAGTATAGACGTTGCTTATACTGTAGTATCTGTCTTAAAGTTAATTCTTTAAAGCAGGAAGCTGTAACTCTCAATTTCTTAAGCAAATATAAACATTCCTGACCATTAATGACATTCTTTGTGGGGTGAAGCTGCTTTTGCTTCCATTCTGAGCATTGAAAGGCCTTCTATGGTACTTTTCTCAGTCCTCAATATTTTATTTTCCCTCTGTTGTGAACTTGTTATTAAACTTGAAGCAGATATAAATATCATTAACTTGCTACATATGTAGATATTCAGTGTTACATAGTCAGAAAGTTTGTGTACATCACACGTATGTACATAATTCCCCCTTTTCCAACTGTGTTCCTGATGAAAGGATGGTGGGAAGTGGCATTATGGGGAAATGTCTTACAATACACCATGTTTCCCTTGTTCCCTCTACCAGATCTGGATGTTCTTTCATCTTTTGGCTTCTAAATTTACTAGCTCTTTTTATTAACCCAGGTGTAACTCATCCCCTTGCTCACACACACATGCGTACACACACACACACACACATACACACATTCTGCCGTAGGGAGTAGTGTGCACCATCCCATTTTCCCACTCCAGCTCTGATCCTGCCCACTGGAGGCAGTGTCTTGCACGAATTCATTTCTAAGTACCTTTTTAAAACTCGAGTGGTCGGGAAATAGGACTGATATCCACACCTAGTAGGCAGGCCCTCAAGGACAACTTCTATGGTTAACGCCAGGTTATCTTAATGTTTGAGTACCTGGGTTTCATGTCTTCGTGTACCACCTGTGTGACCCATAATTCCCACATTTCTGTCTCCAGCTAGACTTTTTCTCTCCAACTCTGGGCTCTTACAATCTTCTGCTGATTTGACATCTTCACTTGGATCTCTGATATCTTCAAACCTACATGTGTAAAAACAGAGCTCTTGGTCCTCCTACACCACAAACTGGTTCTTTCTGCTGCCTCCTCCATTCAGTTAGTGAAAACTTAATCCTTCCAGCTGCTTGGGTCAAAAAACTTGGAGTTATTCTGACTTTCACTGACATACCACATGAATTCTGTCAATAGATCTGGTTTAACACTGCCTTTAGAACATATCCAGAGCCCAGCCACTTCTCACCATGGCTCCTGCCTCCTTTGCTGCTTCTTTGCACTGAGCCACTGTCCTCTCCTCCTGCACAGCCCTTCTCAGAGGCTTCCCTCCTTTCATCTCTGACCCGTTTCGACTATTCTCACCTGGCAGTCAAATGAGCCTTGAAAACCTGTTAGATTGTGTCGTCTTTCTGCAGTGCCTCCCCTTTTCACTCCGGGTAAAAGCCACAGTCCTTACAAAGTCCTCCAAGGCCATACAGGATCTGCACTGACCCTTCTCCGCAGCTCCAGCCGTGCCCCCATTCTGGAACATGCGAGGTGCACGCTGGCCTTGGTGATGGTTATTCCGTCCACATGGGACTTCTCACCTCCTAGTCCTAGTTCTAACCTCAGTCCTCAGTGTGGCCTACTCTGGAATTTAATACAACAACATCCTCATCCAATACCCTCAACCTTATTTACCTTGCCTTTTTTTCTTTTTTCCATGATTCCTCTTTCCTAGCATTCCACCTCCTCTGCTGCTCTGTTGTGTGAATTGTCATCAACACCCCTCACCCCAGCTAGACTCCAACCAAGCCCCGTGAGCACGGGACTTTTGTTTTGTTTTTTGATCTATTCCAAGTGCCTAGACTAGTCCTGGGTACATAGTAGGAAGTCAAAATTTATTTGCTGAATAGATTAAAAGACTATTTTAAGAATGATTCATCCTTTAAGGAATGGGTGAGGAAAGGAAGCTGCATGAAGGAAAATGGTTCAGTAAATAATGATATTTGCCTGTTGTTCTTTGTGTGATATATATATGTGTTTTAGTCTTAATTTGGTATCTCAGATTCTTAATTTAATAGCTGTATTAAGGTGTAAATTACAGTGCATAAAATTCACACATTGTAATTGTACAAGTCAGGCATTTTAGCTATTTCTACAGTTGTGCAACTGTGTCCTCAAAAAGTCCCCTTGTTTCCGTCCATATATAATTCGGCTTCCCCCCGATGGCAACCTGATTTTATTTGATTTTGTTTTTTGGCAATCACATCTCAAAAGAATAATTTACACAGCAGTACTAATATAGCTTTGCACTTTTAGAAATGACACACTTAAATATGAAATCAGCGGTCATTGCTGAATGTAGTTAGCAGTATCAGACATCGGTGAGAAGAATGGACTTGAGTGTCAGACTGGCGGCCGTCTTACCCAGCTCCACCATTTACCAAGTTTCCAAAATCATTTTCTGCCTCAAGCTCTTTATCTGTTAAATGGGGGTAATAAAAGCAGCTTACAGAGTTGTTGTGAGGATTAAGCAAACAGGGAAACAAAATTTAGTACAGTGGCCAGCTTATGTTATTACCCAAAAAATAGCCTTGCAGGTAGACAGCAAAATTCAAATCAGTTTCTAAAGTATGTGTAAAATATGATCCCGTTCCTGCCTGGTTTGTAAACACGTATGCCTACTGCAGAATGTAAAAGCAGACTAATTTCCAAAAGAAAAGATCATTTCTCAGCATTTTTTCAAAGGTAGTTGCAAAATCGTTTTTACTAAATTTTCTTTACCCATCTCTGACAGAGCTTTGACACCAGGGAGGTAATTATCTACTGTTTTGTTAAAATCATGCTGACCCTCTGAAAGTGTTCTGAATTATATTTTAGCCTTTATGTTGGGAAATACTGTGAGACTTCTTCTAAATTAATGGGGGGAGGAGCATTCATTGTAGCTCTTGTAGCCTGATACGCCTGCACTAAATTAGCTTTTTTAAACTTTTAATTAAAATAATAAATTAATTTTTTACAGGGAATGGTAATTAGGTTTTTATTTATTTATTTTATTTTTAGAAGTACTGGGGATGGAACCCAGGCCCTTGTGCATGCTAAGAATATGATCTTTCACTTGAGCTATACCTTCCCCCCTAAATTATCTTTAATAAGGTATTTTTCTCTGTTTTGTTGTTTTCTTTTATGTAGAGATGCACAAAGCAGGGTGATCAGAAGCCTCTCAATTCCAAAAATGATAATAGTGAAAAACATTGTGCAGTGACAGTGAATCATTGACATATGAAGAAAGACTGTAAAGTCCTGAATGAATTAAGAAGGTATTGTTACATTAACATACAAGTAACAATGGCTCTGGTACCTTTATTCTTCACTTTATAATGAAGATACTCATCACCCGTCAAGTTTGCTTTGTTTGATATAGGGAATATCTAAAGCCTTTTCTGCAAGTTTTTTAAATAACTAAGAGCAGGTAATTTATCAGAAGTGTGAATGGTGTAATCTACTCTTTCCAGTATGGTAGCCACCAGCCACATGTGGCTATTGTGAATTGAGATGTTCTATATGTGGGAAATACATAATAGATTTTCAAGACTTCGTACAACAAAAATAATGTAAAATATTTATTAATAAGTTTTAAAAGTGTTAATAACACTTTTGAAATGATAGTATATTGGATATTTTGGGATAAATATAATTATTACTGGAATTAATTTCACTTGTTCCTTTTATTGTCTAAATGGTATTACTGGAAAATTGTGACTTGCACTATGTTTCTATTGACAGTCCTGGCTTCTAACTTATTGCAAATAATATGAAAAGAAAACTTTGATTAAGAATTTTGTAATTGAGTAGTTGATTTACATCATATTAGTTTCAGGTGTGCAACACAGAGGCTCAACATTTTTATAGATTATATTCCATTTAAAGTCACCATAAAATAATGGCTATATTTCCCTGTGCTGTATGATGCAGCCCTGTTACCTATCTATTTTATATGTAGCACTTTTTACCTCTCAATCCCCTACGCCCTTCCTGCCTCCCCTCTCTTCCTTCTACCAATTGGTAACCACCAGTCTGTTCTGTGTACCTGTGAGTCTATTTCTGTTTTATTATACTCATTAATTTGTTTTATTTTTTAGATATACATATAAGTTAATACATAGAATATTTGTTTTTCTTTCTCTGACTTATTTCACTCAGCATAATACCCTGCAGGTCCATCCATGTTATTGCAAATGACATTATTTTATTTTTTAATGGCTGAACAGTATTCCATTGTGTGTGTGTGTTCATGTGTATATATGTGTGTGTGTGTGTATGTGTGTGTGTGTGTGTGTATATATATATATATATATATATATATATATATATATAAAATATACAACACCTTCTTTATCCAGTCATCTGTCAACATTTGGGTTGTTTCAGTGTCTTGGCTATTGTAAATAGTGCTGCTGTGAACATTGGGGTGCATGTGTCTTTTTGAATTACAATTTTCTCTAGACATATAAACATGAATGGGATTGCTTGATCACACGGAAGTCTATTTTTAGTTTTCTAAGGAATCTCTATAATGTCCTCCATAGTGGCTGCACCAATTTACATTCCCACCAACCTAGTAGGAGGGTTCCTTTTTCTCTTAAAAGGTCAAAAATTCTCTACATTTATATACTTTCCTTACAGTTTAGGACACAATCTGGCAAAAGCCAGATAGAATTTAATAGCAGCAAATACAGAATTTTTTTTAAATGTCCATGCATTATGGATAGATATGTTATTGATGAGTTGGTTCCCTATATTTGTAGATGCAGAAGTTTTTAGAGCTTCACAGACATTTCAGTCTTGCAGAGAGAAAAATGTCTTTGCATTTTGCTGAAATTGTCCGGGTGGCTTTATAGAATTTTGTCCAGGCCTGCAGAGGTGAATACACATCCAAACCTGAAACATTTGAATGTCTGCAAGATTTTAAGAATCTAGAATATCAGATCTGGTCTATAACTCTGGTGAATGACATCAGTGAGTGGACTCAAGAAAACTCCATTTGAGTGCAAAGCCTTTCATAAGCTAAAAAAGTCTTTGAAATTGTGGCAAAGCCAGAGACTTTTGTGTGTCATATATGGCCACAAACCCATGGGGACAACCACAGGCCTTCTGGAGTGCCAAGGGAATTCCATGTGAGGAGTCCAGTACTCACAGGAATCCAACAAGTCCCTGCCAGCCAGAGCACCTTCATTGCTACTGTGCTGTTTTGAGCAAATGCCTTTTCATCAGGTTCAAATTGGTTTGTTGTTATTTTTTTACATAAAAAAAGTCAAACAACTACTTGTTCCCTTGGTGAAAGTAAAAGCCTAACATTTTCTCATTTCTTTTGACAGAGAAAGCGTGAGCCTATAAATCTAACCTCATCTGTGATGGTCTGCACCTGGGAGCAACCTGATCAGTGTCAGTCCCTTTGCAGCCATTGGCTGGGAGCCTGCATGTTACCTGGAATGGTAATTGAAACATGTCACCCTAGCGGTACCTTCCCTGTGGGCTGGGAGGTGAGTCAGTCAGAATCTGCATTATGGAATGTATGTTTCAGATCCAAAGCTAGGAGATCTTTTTTAATAGCCAGAGAATGTAGTCATAAATATATCTATTAATGTATTAACGCAAGAACCTTTTTAAAGATATTTTTATTATAAAAATTTACACCCAAATTTGAAAATGAAAGAAAAGTGGAATTAAAAATCATCTGTACCTTAATTATACATAAAGAAACTTAAAATCCTTCTAAACTTTTTTTTGTTCAAATGTAGATATTTTTCCCTTCCAAAAGGAAAATTATTATTTCACATGTTTTTGCTTTTTCCTTTTATTATATATTCCATATCAGTAATAAAATTCTTTTAATTCCCTATTAATTGCTGTTTAACACTATATTGAACAGATATATAAATAGTCCTAGGTTTCAGAAATTTAAAACATTGTCGTTACAATACTACTGCAAAGAATATTATGGTGTTTCAATTTTTAGTTACTAATTTGGACTAAAAATTAACAAGTTTGCTTTTCTTCATGTAAAACTGGTTTTTTTATGAATAAACTCTAAGGATTTTAAATAACTTTTCAGTAATTTCAACAAAGAAATTATCTTTAAGGCAAAAATTTATGATGGTTTGCAAATCTATTTTTATTATATCTTCACTTTTACCAGTGTCATATGTGTGTGTGCTTGCACAAGGGCTTTAACTACCAGCAATGTAAGAAAAATCTGTGTACTAAAAATGAGAAAATAATTTCCTTGTTTGTGTTTTCATTCTCCCAATATAGGTTTTGGATTACAAGCTTGTAATTGAAAAGTACACACCCTGTGGGAGGTGCTCTGTACATACGATGAGATACTGCACATCAAATTGCCTCTGAAGCCCAATGATCTGAAAACCTGGTCCTCAGACTTTGATAATTTCAGAAGTTTTATGGAAGTCCTCCAAGTAGATGAAAGTATCATTAAGACAGAGCAAGAATTTTTCATTGCCCTATTTGTGAAGAGCTGCATGAATGACTAATATATTCAGGATAGAGATACATTCTTCAATCCAGCCACCAGAAGCTGCATTGTAAGTCTAAACCGAGTTTAGCTGCTGTCTTGGGGGTGATTTAGAACCTGCTGTTGAATTATCAGTGATTTGGTTGGGTTGGTTTGATTTGGTTTTTAAAAGCTGCCCATAAAAAGGAAAAAATAGAAAGAAAAGAAATATGCCTTCAGATTCCTGTTAGGATAGTAAACAGTGGCTGGTTTGTTATCCTGTATAAACCACACACTCTCTTAGAATATTTTTAGGTTTACTTCATCCTTTCTCAGATCAAGTATCAAGTAAGGGACAGTGTTAAAAAAAATTCGGGATTAACAGGCTAGTGAGCTCCGGAATCTGCAAGGCAGCTTTCCCTCCCCATGGTGTAAGTCAAATGGCAGAAATGAAATAAAGCACCTCATGTCTCCTCAGGTGTTAACAGGAAAAGACTAATCTTCTTGACCTTGTTTCTTCCTGGGTAAAATGAAGATAATATGTCAGGAGGCGACAAGCTCATTTAGGGCAGGAAACATGTTGTCTTGTTCACTGGGGAATCCCAGGCACCGGGAAGGCTGAGTTTAACGAGTGAGTGAATGAATGAACTGTAGTTCCCCTAGAGTTACCGTGTGGGGTGGTGCGGATTAGCAGCTAAGAGCATAGACTCGAGAATGGAGGGTACAGCTTAAGTAACTGGGTGCATGCTTAGCACGCACAAGGTCCTGGGTTCAGCCCCCAACACCTCCTCTAAAATAGACAGATAACCCTAATTTCCTCCCCACCCCCCACCAGAATTACCTTATTATCTCCCCACCACCAAAAAAAAAAAGAAAGAAAAGAGGCCAAGAGCGTAGACTCAGGCTGGAACACATGTGCTGGTCTCTCACTGTCGACCTTGTAAAAGTCATTTAGCCTCTGTGTTTATCAAGTTCCTCATCAATAAAATGGGGATAATAATAATACCCACCTGGTAGAGTTGCTATGGGGATTAAAAATTCTGTGTCAATGTTAGAACTGCCCTGGCTAATAGTAAGTACTATGCATCTGTCAGCTCTTTTCATAATTACTGACAGATGTTATTATCAACCAAAGGAGTATTAGTTCTTTGTAAGGGAAATGCATGTTAGACCATTTCATTTATCATTTTCTGTAATTCAGGATTTTTCCCTCTGAAATATCATTTTCTGTCTGTGCACTAGGAAGCCACAGGGCTTTCCAAATTTCATCTCTCTGGGTTCTTGTCATGATGGCAATACTGCAGAGTGTTGACATTTTTTAGGGACTCCGTCTGAGATGACAGCAACCCCTCAAATTCAGGAGCATTTCTCTAACTGAAAACATCTTGCATGAAATGACATTTTTAAAATGTAAGAGCTTCAGACGATGAATGATGCCATAACTGCAAGGATGTTATATCTAAGCTCTTTAAATAAATCCTGACATTGAAATAAAGGAAATACTATATTATAGTGCTCTATGACTTTGTTATCTTTGCTATCCATTTATCTGACTCTCTACGACCAAAGAAAGCAAAGACTGAGATTGATCATTAGTACTGTGTGATGTGTGGATGAAGACAATACTGAAATGCACTGTTTAAGATATTAAAATGGACACTAAACAGCTGCTTGATGCACATGCATGAACAGAACAGGGAGCTGGGTGCAGGGAGCAGACACTGAGCTTCCTGGATCAGAGACCCAACATAGCAGTCCAGCCCAGCAGTCCACATGTTTCATATTTATGTCCCAGCAAAATTAGCAGTGAGAGTCTGACATGAACTTTGGGGACACTTGCAAACAGCTGTCATGATTACTAATGTGGGACACCAGGATTCTACAGTGTTTCTTTGGCATCTGCGCACAACCAGTTCTTTTCCACTAAAGCCTGTTGTAATTGCTGGTCCCACATCCAGGCTTAGGAATAATCGCATGTGGTGTTTGGGAGGGAGGTAAGTGGAGTCAGGACCCATGTTAAGGCTGGGTGGGTAATAATCTGGTTCTAGTACAGGAGAAAGGAAAGTAGGTCAGGTGGGAAGGAGAATGACTGGATTTAAATTTTGTTTCTTGAGTAAGCTAAATATATAACATCATGTCAAGTTTCTTTGTTGTTTATATTACATGTGCTGTCACCAAATAACTACTGAATTGTGTGGACAAAAAAACCTGGGTTTTAGAATTGACCCTACCCCTAACCAGCCAGAGTCCAGGTTCCTCTGGTTGTCCAAGGAGGGGGCTGGACCGTCAGGTTTCCCTCCACTGCAGCAGTTTGGGCACTTGGGTGGCCTAGTTTTTCGCTGTGGAAGACTGGCCCGGTTGTAGGACGTTAAGCACCTGCAAGTCTCTCACCAGGTTCCCACGGTGGTTCCAGGACTGTAACATCCAAGCGTTCCTTTCTACCCACGTTTGCAAATGACCCTCAAGGTGTTAGTATTAATCCTGGGTGAGAATTATGAAAAATTATATGGTACCTCCATACATTCCGACAAGTGAGGGCCCCTTATTTACAAATGACCACAAAGTTACAGCACCACGTATTATCAACAGAACATGGGATCACGTGGTGACAGTGACGCTCACCTGTTTGCTTCTGCTTCCCAGGGCAACTTCAGCCTCCGTCAGAGGACCTCAGCTGCCCCAGCGAACAGGGCATTCTGTACAGGGAATGGGCTCCTCCTCGAAGCATAGACAAGAAGCAGCCCTTAGATTTCCTCAGGTGAGCTGTTGTGGAGAGCACCCCAGTGGGAAGGGCTCAGGTTTGTCCTCATGGCATCTGAGGGAGACAGTCCTCCAAGAGTGTTACCAACCAGGAAGCTCACAGGAGCACTGAGCTTTGTTGCCCCAAGTTTTTACTGGAGGCTTTATTACAAAGACATGATTTATTGGGTCACTACCGACATGGCTAACCCAAACCCTAACTGTAACTCAAACCTTTCCTTAGCCCTAACCGTTGAGCCCCTTCCTCTCCTGGTGGTCACTCACTTGTCACAAAGCTCAAAGCCCCACTCCTCTAATCACATGGTTGGTGTCTCTGGCTGGCCAGTCCCCATCCTGAGTTATCCCATGAACACAAGCCATCAAAAGTTCCACCATGAATAGCAAAGTCACTCCTATCTTGGGAAATTTCAAGGCTTTAGGGGTTGCCGTCCAAGAACTGGGAATAAAGACCTACCAAATTCTTCATTAAACAGGAGTAAATGTTAGATTTCACTTAAAGTATAAAATAAGAGAGAAATTCTCACTGCTTTGCTATATCTGATTTTCGACAACGATTCACTACACCATGTGACTGTAATGTCGCGCTCAGCATGTGTCTTCTCAGAGCAGCAGTGCCGGCTGCTCCCCGGGAGCTTATGCTGTTTGGGCAAGGCTGCTGGGGGAAGGGAGGCCAAGGACAACCGAGCAAACAAAAATCATCGGGTGAATAAGGAAACAATGTCAGATTGAAAAGAAGGAAATAACACAGTGTTGTGATGGGAGACTTGGGGGGAAATGAATCAAGAAAGCTATCTTTGAGTAGGTTACATGTGAGCTGAAATGGTGATAAGGAGGCTGAACTTTGAGGATCTGTGAAAAGTCACCCCAGGAATTGAGGCAGCTTGTCCATTGGCCCCGAGGCACAAATGTGCTCAGCAGGTTTTAAGTGATACTGGAGCCAGCGCTGGTGAGAGGGATGAGACGCGAGATTTAGAAGGGCATCAGGAGCATGGAAAGGAGTGTAGACTCTAAGTGCAGTGAGAAGCAGTCATGACAGTTTAAGCACTATGGTAATTTTCTGTCACTCACATTTTGCAAAGATAATGTGGAGAATGAATGGCAGGGACCCAGGAAGCAGTGAGGCCGGGTCGGAGGCTCTTGGAGTGGGCCAGAAGAGAGATGGTGGGAGCCAGGGAGGAATGTGTTTGTGGAGTGGAGCTGACAGGATGCAGTTATGGGCTGGCTGTGGATGGTGAGGAGAAGAGGAGGGTCAAGGTAGCCCCAGGTCGGCCTGGAGCCAGATGCGTGTTCTTTCTCATCACAGTGCCTCATGCAGGTGCCCACCTACTTGGGCAAACATCTTAACCTTCAAAGTGAGGGTTTTAAAACACAGAGGTCTTTTTGTTTGTTTCACATTTTATGGAAAATTTCAAACATGTACAGAAGTAGAGAGAAGACCACAGCCAGCCTGCCGGTATCAGTCAACCAGCTCCAGAATTATATACTCAGAATCACTGCTGTTGCATCTTTCATCTCCACCTGCTCCCCTCCCCCACTACGGGATCATTTTGAAGACAATCCTACATAGCTTAACCTTTCATTAGTGAAATGACAAGGTCTCTTTCAAATACAATTGGAATATTCCTTTTTTTTTTTTTAGGGTTACAAAATAATTCCCTGATTGTCACAAAAATACACTTTTAAGTAGTTTTGGGGTTGAAATCAGGATCCAGACTTGGTTCAGACATTGCATCTAGCATATCTCTCAAGTGGGTTCTAATCTATAATTTTCCAGTTTCTCATTTTCCTTGAAATTCCTGAGGGGTTTCTCTATTTCCTGTTTGGCTGAATTCATTCTCCCCTTTGGTGTTAGACTTGTTTCTCCATCCTATGTATTTGCTTTAGCTAAGTGATTTAATCCTCCCCTAAAAGCTTGATCTGATTGAGGTTCAACTTTGTGCAGGAATACTTGTTATGTGAAGTTTTGTACTCCTGTCATAAGGTACATAATGTCCAGTTGGCTCTCTTTTTTTGATGACCACAGCCAATAATGATTGTCACCCAGGATCATTATTTCATAAGGGATTTTATTTCATGTGGTCGTACTCTAATTTCCTACGTCAATTATCAGCAGGATCACAGTCATGAAGAGGCACTTTCTCATTAACCCGGGTTATCGTGTAGAACATAGTTTTAAAAGAGGATGTTTGTACATATGTAAATATTCAAAGCTGATACATTTTTCTTTTATTTTTAATTTTTTTTCTAATGGAGGTAGTCAAGAATGAATCTAGGACCTTATGCATGCTGGGCACACACTGTGCCACTGACTGTACCCCATCCCCCTTGAGATTCATATTTATATGATATTTTCCTTATGTTATTTTTGTTTTATGTTATACAGTTTTTGATGGCAGGGCTATGGCTCTTTAATCATTCCTTGTGGGTTTTGGGGTTTGTGTGTGTGTTTGTGTTTGTAAAGAATACATTTTCCCCACTATTTTAAGTATGTTTTGCTAAGGAAAATATGTTGATCTGTTCCCTGCTCCTGGTCCATGTGTTCCCTTTGTTGCTTCCCACTAGTGGCCCCTTGAGCTCTGTGACAAGAGTAGCATGTCGTTAATCCAGGTTGAAGGAGATCTGAAGAGATTTATTCAAGGAGATGAAATTTGTAGACAATGTATTGGAAAGTATTGAGAAAGTTATTCATTCGGAGAAGGTCTGGGGTTGAATTTTTAAGTGCACAGAAATCTAAGCTATGAACCACCAGGACTCCAGGAAAAACAAAGTAGGGAAGGAAAATGTAAGTCTAGCAGACAACTTGCTACAGATGTGAACAGTCTGTACAGAGTCCTAATAATGTAAACAAGGATACTGAGTTGATCAAAATTATAATGTGATTATATCAAAAGGTTGGAAGAATGAAGTTTTGGGTGTGTAGATGAGATGGGGTTTGAAACAGAGCTTAATCCTCATTTTCCATAATATATAGTTAATTAGGTGACACATAAAGCTGAAAAAGACAGTAGGCTGCGTTACAAGGATATTAGTCAGAGATAGGGAGTAATTATTCCAGGAGTCAGCAGTAGGAGCTGAACGTGGTTGCTTCTGGCCAGGAAATGGGGCGTTTGTTGGGAACTGCTCCTTTTTACAATCGATGTTCGAGAACTGTTTGACTCTTTAATGAATGTATGGTATAACTTTGATAAAAAGAAATCAAAGATGAATTTTGAAAAATTGATGTTAAGAATTGGGGTGTTTTTGACAGAGAGAGATAACAATCAGACAAACTACATTTGAAGGGATCCCCATTATTCCTAGCCTTTCAGCAAGGACTAGGAGGCAGACATCTGTTTAAGGTTCAAAAATTCTGTCTGACCTTACCGACATGTAACCTTTGTAAATAATGAACTCCCCGTCACTGTAAATATCCAGGCAGGGGCTGCCTGACCAGCTCTCTAACTAGCAGGGTGTGTTTACCACTGGCCAGTTAGAGCAGGAAACTTCTAACATTCTTTCAGTTTTGAATGTGGCATTTTTTGGATGTACAGTTGATAAGAATGTATTACAAAAAGCTTAACAAGAAAGAGTCCAAGACATCTCAAATCCATTGCCAGGGTTTTCTCTGCCAGACACAATCCTGAGCCTGCCATCTTTGAGCCAGGCCACAAAGCCCAGTCACATAAGAATGAACACACTTTGTCCCTCCTATCTGATTTGGCATCGGGCTCAGCCCTGTTCCCCATGGTCTCTGACGATGGAACTGGTCTCACAGCAGCCTTGTGAGTGCTGGTCCAGCCCAAGGGGGTTCCTGCGTGAAGTTTCCCAGGACTGCAGGCTGTTCTCAGAGCTGAGTCCCCACTAAGCTAAGCCCACCGAGCTCATCTCAGCTCCAGACTGAGCTAGAAGCCTCAGAGTGAACTCAGAGCTGAGGAAATCCACAGGTTTTACCCAGCACTGCCGAGTCAGCAGTGAGCCAGTTGAGGGAAGTATCAGCAACAGCAAGACACAACTGAGCTAACACTCATTGTTCCGCCTCATCCCTAAACCCTCTGTGTCTGCCTGTCTGTGTCTGTCTCCCTTTCAGGACCAGCCGGGCACCGCTTAATGCCCTGCCTCCTTTCTTCTAATCTTGCCTCCCTGGCCTGTTCCATCTACTCCAGATTAACTGAGAAACATTGAAGAGTTTTTAAAACCTAGGGACAAGAGTCGTGCTAGATACAAACAATACAGGGCATTGCCTTTCTCAGTCACTTCCCTCCTGCCCTCTCCCATTCCCACAATGAGTGTTATGAATATTTTGTCAGAGAGACATTGCACTCCCAGTTTTTATCATTATCAGCCATTTCCTTATTATGTGTGATTTACGATGCATTTGCTTCAGGGAAGTTCCCGAGATAAGGCAGGAGCAGATGACTGAGCCAGTTGTTGATGTCCACTTGTGTCAAGCCTGTTAAGAGTGATCTTTGGGGGGATTTGTTGAATGTGCCAGACTGTCCAGTGGGTGGTGATGATCCCCTACATCTGCTCCGGAGTCGACCTCGTCCCCTCCTTTGCTCTGTTCTCATTTATCTCTCTTCAGCAGGTGAACAAGTCATCTGTACTTCTATGATACGTAACATACTTCTTATTTCACGGTACAATATGGGGGCTGCTATGAAAACGCATATGTTTTAAGTGTGAATTGAGTCAGAGGTTTAAACTTAAAGCCCCCTTTATTTAGAATCAGAAATTAATATGATGGAGGGAGGGTGTAGCTCAGTGGTAGAGTGCATGTCTAGCAGGCATGAGGTCCTGGGTTCAATCCCCAATGACTCCATTTAAAAAACAAATAAATAAATCTAATTATGACCCCAAAAAACAAAGAAAAAATAAATTAACATGAGGATGAAGCTACAGTGATTGTGTGTCTTCTGAATCTACCTTCTGTCTTTCGGCAGGAAATTCTATGGAGAGACGGTTGGAATCTGCTTGGCTGGGCTATTACACTCAGACGCTCCTCCTGGCAGCAGTCGTGGGGGTGACTTGCTTTCTGTATGGATATTTTAATCAAAATTACTGTAACTGGAGATAACTTCTCTTTATTCCTTGTTACCATGCTTAACTTAGAATGACATTCTCCAGGAACATCCATGTTGCTGCAAATGGCCCTATATTGTCAGTATTTATGGCCGAGTAGTATTCCATTTTATTAATATACCTCTGCCTTAATCAGTCATCCGTTTATGCACATTTAGGCTATCTCCATATCTTGGCTATTGTAAATAGTGCTGCTATAAATATTGGGGTGCAGGTGTCATCCTAAAGTAGGGTTCCTTCAGGATATGTACCCAGGAGCTGGATTCCTGGGTCACATGGCAAGTCTTTTCCTAGTCTTTTGAGGAAACTCAATATTGTTTTCCACAGTGGCTGAACCAAATTGCATTCCCACCAGAAGTGTAGGAGGTTCCCCTTTCTCCAAAGCCTCCCCAGCATCTGTCATTTGTGGATTTTTGAATGATGGCCATTCTGACTGGTTTGAGATGATACCTCATTGTAGTTTTGATTTGCATTTCTCTGATAATTAGTGATATTGAGCATTTTTTCTTGTGCCCATTGATCATTTGTATGTCTTCCTTGGAGAATTGCTTTTTTAGGTCTTCTGCCCATTTTTGGATTGGGTTATTTGGTTGTTTCTTATTAAGTCATTTAAGCTGCTTATATATTCTGGAGATCAAGCCTATGTCAGTTTCATTTGCAGAAATGTTCTCCCATACTGTAGGTTGTCTTTTTGTTTTACTTATGGTGTCCTTTGCTGTGCAGAAACCTGTAAGTTCATTTGGTCCCGTTTGTTTATTCTTGCTTTTATTTCTATTGCTTGTGTAGACTGCCCTAGGGGAACATTTCTGAGATGTATGTCAGATATTTTGCCTGTATTTTCTTCTAGGAGTTTTATTGTATCTTGTTTTATGTGTATCTTGCTGAAGAGACTGTCTTTATTCCATTGTATATTCTTGCCTCCTTTGTCTAAGACTGGTTGATCAAAAGTCTGTGGGTTCATTTCTGGGCTCTCTATTCTGTTCCATTGATCTATATGTCTGTTTTTGTACCAATACCATGCTGTCTTGATGACTGTACCTCTATAGTATTGTCTGAAGTCTGGGAAAGTTATTCCTCCAGCCTCTTTCTTTTTTCTTCAGTAATGCCCTGGAAATTCTATGCCTTTGATGGTTCCATATAAATTTTATTGTGATTTGTTCTAGTTCTATGAAATATGTCAGGGGCAATTTGATAGGGATTGCATTAAATCTGTAGATTGCCTTGGGCAATGTGACCATTTTAACAATATTGATTCTTACAATCCAAGAGCATGGGATACCTTTCTATTTCTTAAAATCTTCTTTAATTTCCTTCACCAATGGTTTATAGTTTTCTGTGTATAATTCTCTCACCTCCTTGGTTAGATTTATTCCCAGATATTTTATTACTTTGGGTGCTATTTTAAAGGGGATTGTTTCATTACTTTCTTTTTCTGTTGATTCATCATTAGTGTAAAGAAATGCAACCGATTTTTGAACATTAATCTTGTAACCTGCAACTTTGCTAAATTCTTCGATCAGCTTTAGAAGGTTTGTGTGGACCTTTTAGGGTTTTCTATATTAAGTATGGTGTCATCTGCATATAATTACACTTTTACCCCTTCTTTTCCAATTTAGACCCCTTTTACTTCTCTTACTTGCCTGATTGTTGTGGACAGGACTTCCAAGATTATGTTGAATAGGAGTGGTGATAGTGGGCATCCTTGTCTTGTCCCAGATTTTAGTGGGAAGGTTTTGAGTTTTTCACCATTGAGTGCTATGCTGGCTGTAGGTTTGTCATATATAGCTTTTATGATGTTGAGATATGTTCCCTCAATACCCACTTGGGTGAGAATTTTTATAATAAATGGGTGTTGAATTTTATCAAAAGCTTTTCTACATCTATTGAGATGATCATGTGGTTTTTGTCCTTTCTCTTGTTGATGTGAAGTATTACATTGATTGATTTGCATGTGTTGAACCACCGTTCTGTCCCTGAGATGAACCCCATTTGAGCATGATGTATTATCTTTTCTCTGTGCTGTTGGATTCTATTTGCTAGTATTTTGGTTAGGACTTTTTGCATCTGTGTTCATCAGTGATATTGGTCTGTAATTCCCTTTTTTGGTGGTGTCTTTTCCTGGTTTGGATATCAGGGTGATTGTGGCTTCATAGAATGAGTTTGGGAATATTCCTGCTTTTCAATCTTCTGGAAGACTTTGAGAAGGACTTGTATGAGTTCTTCTTTGTATGTGTGGTCGAATTCCCTAGTGAAGCTGTCCAATCCCGGACTTTTATTCCTAGGGAGGTTTTTTTTTTTTATTGTTAATTCGATTTCAATCCTAGTGATTGGTTTGTTCAAGTGGTCAGTTTCTTCTTGATTCAGTCTTGGTGGACTGTATGTTTGCAGAAACTTGTCCATCTCCTCTAGGTTATCCATTTTTTTCCATGTAGTTTTCCATGATATCCTCATATGATATTTTGTATTTCTATGTTATTTGTTGTAATTTCTCCATTTTCCTTTCTTATTTTGCAAATTTGTGCTCTCTTTTTACTTCTTTGTGATTTTGCCAGAGGTTTGTCAATCTAGCTTTTGGTTTGATTGATTATTTTCTTAATTTTTTTTTTTAGTCTCTATTTTATTTATTTCCTCCCTGATCTTTTTTATTTCCTTCCTTCTGCTGACTTTTGGGTGTTTTTGTTCTTCTGTTTCTAGTTCTTTTATTTGGTGGGTTAGATTGTTTATTTGATATTGTTCTTCTTTTTTGAGGAAAGCCTGTATCACCCTAAACTTTCCTCTTAGCACTGCTTTTGCTGCATCCCATAAGCTTTGTTTGGTTGTGTTTTCATTTCCCTTTGTCTCAAGGTATTCTTTAATTTCAACTTTGATTTCATCATTGACCCATTGGTTTTTTAATAGCATGTTGCTTAATCTCTATGCTTTCCTTTTTTTCTCCTTTGTTTCTCTGTAGTTGATTTCCAGGTTTAATTGCATTGTGGTCAGTAAAGATGCTTGAGATAATTTCTATATTCTTAAAATTGTTGAGGCTTCTTTTGTGACCAAGTACATGATCAATCCTAGAAAATGTTCGATGCACACTTGAAAAGAATGTGTATCCTATTTTGGGGGGTTGTAATGCTCTGAAAACATCCACTAGATCTAATTTTTCTATTATATCATGTAATTTCTCTGTTATCTTATTTGTTTTCTGTCTGAAAGATCAGTCTAGTGATGTTATTGTGGTGTTAAAATTTCTGACAATGATTGTATTCCCATCAATTTCCACCTTTATCTCTGTTAGTAGTTGTTTCATGTACTTAGGTTCTCATGTTGGGTGCATATACATTATTGATTGTAATATCCTCATCTTGTATTGCTCCTTTAATCATTATAAAATGTCTTTATTTATCTTTCTTTATGGCCCTTGTTTTAAAGTCTATTTTGTCTCAAATCAGTACTGCTACACCTGCTTTTTTGGCATTTCCATTTGTATGGAATATCCTTTTCCATCCATTCACTCTCAATCTATATGTGTCCTTCTCCCTAAAGTGTGCCTCTTGTATGCAGTGTATTGAGGGTTCTTGCTTTATTATCCAATATGCCATTCTGTCTTTTGACTGGAGCATTTAGTCCATTAACATTTACAGTAATTAATGATAGATGAGTGTTTATTGCTATTTTGAACTTATTTTTGCAGTTGATTTGTTATTTCTTCTTTGTTCCTTTCTTCCTCCTTTTGTGGTATGGTAATTTTCCTTTGATTATCTTGGATTGTATTTAGTTTTTGTGACTCACTTGTAAGTTTTTGGCTTGTAGTTACACTTTTTTGTAAGTCTGTTAACCAATTACTCTAACTGTGTGTACTAAACAGATAGAAATGTAAACTCAAACCTATCCTTCAGAGAACAAAAAATTTAAAAAAAAGAAGAAAGAAAATAATACTCTATATTTTCTTGCTTCCCTCTCCCACTCAATGATTTAGATGTCTTCTTTTACAATTTCATGTTTATCCTATTTGTAATTCATGGTAGTTATCAGCTTTCCAGTTATTAGTTCTCATTTTTGTAGCATCGTGCTTCTTTTCTATTTAGAATAGACCTTTCAATATTTCTTTTAGCATGGGTTTAGTGTTGCTAAAGTCTTTTAGTTTTTGCTTCTCTGTGAAATTCTTTATCTCTCCTTCTACTCTAAAGGATAGCCTTGCTGGAGAAAGTGTCCTAGGCTACATCTTTTTTTTTCATTCAGGACTTTGAATATATCTTGCCACTCCCTTCTGGCCTGTAGTGTTTCTGTAGAGAAATCAGCTGAGAGCCTTCTCTTGTAAATCACTCTTTGTTTTTCTTTTGCTGCCTTTAGGATCATTTCTTTATCCTTCAGTCTGGCCATCTTGATTATGATATGTCTTGGTGTGGGTCTTTTTGGGCTCTTCCGGTTTGGGAACCTCTGAGCCTCCTGTACTTGGGTGTCTGATTCCTCCTTTATGTTTGGGAAGTTTTCAGTCATGATTTCTTTAAATACCATTTCCATCCCCTTTGTTCTTTCTTCCCCTTCTGGAACCCCTATTATACATAGATTGACATGATTTATATTGTCCCATAGGTTCCTTGTATTGTTTTCATTGTTTTTCTCTCAGCTGTTCTGATTGGGTGCTTTCTGTTATCCTGTCTTCTAGGTCACTTATTCGTTCCTCTGCATTATTTAGCCTGCTTTGTACAGCCTTTAGGTCAGATCTCATTTCAGCCAATGAATTTACTAATTTTACTTGGCTCTTCTTTATAGCTTCTATTTTGTTTTTGACATATTTTATGTCTCTAAACACTATCTCTTTTAGTTTCTTCAGTAATTTGATCACTTCTTTTTTGAAATCTTGATCTAGTAGGCCATCAATGTCTATTTCATTGATCATTCTTTCAGGGGATTTCTCTTGCTCTTTTAATTGGTAGTACTGCCTCTGTTTCTTCATACTGCTCATATCTCTCTGGCACTATGGCTTAAGGAGTATCTGTTATGTATTGTGGTCCTTAAAGTAGTTTATTTGTTTATCTATCTAAAGCCTATGTGTGAATAAAACTTACAAACGAGAGAGAGAGAGAGAATTTTAAAAGAATGGAGGAAAAGGAGGTTTGAAAACAGTGTATAATCAATAATAGAAGAGCAAGTTGAAACAGAATAGCAGTCAAGTTGTGATGTCTTTTAAAAGCCTTAATAAAAAGAAGAAAAAAACCAAAACACAATATTTGAAACCTGTGAATAATCAATAACAGATCAAAACCAAGAGAATTAAAAATGAAATGAGAACTGTAAACATATAGAACTGTTTAAAAAGTAAAGATTAAAAAGGTAATAGAAGATAAAACAGATACAAAAAGATTTAAAAAGCAATGATGTGTTCTCCTAGAGACTGTGCACTCAACGGTTTTATTGAGAGGTCTTTGTGTCTTCGCCCTGTTTCAAGAACTCAGCTTGCCCTGTTGGCCCCCTCGTCTGTGCTATTCACAGTGTCCATCAGCAAGAATATCATGCCACTCCAACAATGGATCAGATGCTACTCTCCTTCGTGGTGGGCAGGTGGGTCACTCACCCTCGGGTTGCCGCAGTCAGTGCTGTGCCAGTTGCTGCATAGGTGGGCTCAGCTTCAAGAATAACAACTTTATGGAGATATAATTCACATACCATAAAATGCAGCCTTCGAAAGTGTGCATTGGGGTTTTAAGTACATTTCAGGGCTTTGTAGCCATCACCCCCAAAAGGAACTGGTACCCTTTAGTAAGTCACTCCCTAACCTTCCTTTCCCTTAGCCCCCAGCAGCCACCATTCTACTTTCTGCCTCTACGGATTTGCCTGTTCTGGGCATTTCATATAAGTAGAACCATACAGTATGCTGCCTTTTTTGATTGTCGTCTTTCATTTAGTGTGACATTGTCAAGGCTCATCCATGGTGTAGCATATATCAGTCCCCAAATTCCTTTTTGTGTTCAAGTAATATGCTATTGTTATAAATACTCCACATTGCTTATCCATCCATCAGTTGATGATGAATAATTCTGCTGTAAATGCTCATGGACAAGTTTTTGTGTGAGCACATATCTTCAGTTTTCTTCAGGATATATCAAAAAATGGAATTGCTGGGATGTATTCTACTTTTAACGCCTACATTTTGAGGAATTGCTGAAGTAGTTTTTAAAGTGACTGCACCATTTATATTTCCAGTAGTAATGTATGAGGAGTCCAGTTTCTCCACATCCTCAACACTTTTCATTATCGGGTTTATAGATACATATTTATATATCATATATCATATATATTTGTCATCCTAGTTGGTATGAATTGGCATGCCATTGTGCTTTTGATTTCTGTTTCCCTAATGCCTACTGATGTTGAACATCTTTTTATGTGCTTATGTCCCTTTCGTATGTCTTCTTTGGAGAAACATCAATTCAAATTCTTTGCCCATTTTAATTGTATTTGTCTTTGTATTGTCACGTCTTAAGTCGTTGTCTATTCTGGATTAAAGTCCCTTATCAGGGAAAATATTGGAAATAATTTCATCCATCCTGTGGATTGTCTTCTTACTTTCTTGATGAAGTCCTTTGAAGCACAGAAGTTTTAAATTTTACTGAAGTCCAGTTTACTTGATTATTTTTCTTTTGTTGTTTGTGCTTTTGGTGTCATTTATTACAAGTATTTGTAATCCAAAGTCCTGAAGATTTTCTCATTCATTTTCTAAAAGTTTTAAAGTTTCAGGTCGGTGATTTATTTTCAGTTAACTTTCATAAATGGTGTTAAGATAAAAGTTCAGTTTTCTTTCTTTCCAGGTGTATTTGCAGGCATCCCAGCATCATTTTTGTAAAGATTATCTTTTCCCCATTGGATTGTCATGGCACCTTTGTCAAAAATTAAATGGCTACGTGTAAGGGTTTGTTTATGGACTCTCAATTCTCTTCTCTCAATCTATTTGTGTGTCATTTATGCAAGTACCACACTGTATGGATTACAGTTTGTTAGTGAGTTTTGAAATTGGAAACTTCAAAACTTTGTTCTTTTTCAAGATTGTTTTGACTATTTTAGATATCTTGCATTTTCATATTAGTTTTAGGATCAGCTTGTTCATTTCTGCCAAAAAACCAGAGTTGCATTGCATCCATAGGTCATTTTGAGGACAATTGCCATCCTAACAATAGTAAGGCTTCTGATCCATGAAAACAGAAGAGCTTTACATTTATTTTAGGTCATTTTTAACTTCTATCAGTAGTATTTCAGTTTGCTATATAAAGTTTGAGACATTTTTCTCAGTATTCCACATATTTTTGTTAATATTCCTAAGTATTTTATTCTTTTTGATGCTACTGTAAATGAAAATGATTCCTTCATTTTATTTTTAGATTATTCACTGCTGTTGTATAGAAATATATTTACTTTATATATATTGATTTGTGTCTTACAATTTTGGTCAGACTGGGTTATTAATTTTAATAGGATTTTTTTTCTTTTCTCTCTTTTTTTTCCTTTGTGGATTCCTTGTGATTTCAATATATAATATCATGTCATCTGGAATCAAAACAGTTTTATTTCTTTCTTTCTAATCTAGAGTCTTTATTTTCTTTGTCTGATTGCTTTGACTAGAACCTCTAGTACAATGTTGAATGTGGGAGGAAATAATTCAGTCTTTCAACATTATGTATGATCTTTGCTCCAGGTTTTTCACCTATGTTCTCTGTCAAGTTGAGGAAGTTCTCTTCTATTCCTAGTTTCTATCCATTTTTCTATTAATATGGTGTATTACATGAATTGAATTTTGTATGTTGAACTGTCTCTGCATACCTGGATACATCCCACTTAATTGTGGTCTATTTTATATGTTACTGGATTGGATTTGCTTGTATTCTGTTGAGGATTTTTGCGTTTATATTCATAAGAGATAGTCTTTAGTTTTCTTGTGATGCCTTTGTCTGGTTTTGGAATCAGTGTGATACTAGTCTCATTGAATGAATTGGGAAGTGTTCCCACCTCTTTATTTTTAGACGAGATTGTGAAGCATTGTTTTCTTTTTTTGTTTGTTTTTCTTTTTGTTTTTTCTTTAAGTAGTTGATGGAATTCACCAGCAAAGCCATACGGGCCTAGCATTTCCTAGTGGGAATGTTTTGGATTGCTATTTCCGTCACTACTTACTGTAGGATTATTTGAGTTTTCTATTTGTCCTTGAATTGGCTTCAGTCATTTATGTCCTTCTAGGAATTTAACCATTTCATCTAGATTATCTCATTTATTGGCTATATAATTATCCATAGTATTCCCTTATATTTCTTGTTATTTTTCTAAGGGCAGTAGTGACATCCTTCCTTACATTTCTCATTTTAGTAATTTGAATCTTCTCTTTTTTTTTAATACTAGCTAAAAATTTGTCAATTTTGTTGATCTTTTCAAAGAACCAACTTTCTCTTTGTTGATTATTCTCTGTTGTTCATCTATTCTCTATTCCATTTATTTCTACCTTTAGTATTTTGATTAGAATGTTTAATTCATTTACATTAATGTAATTTCTTACCAGGTTGAAGTTACATCTGCTATCTGCTTTCTATATGTCTTTTACTTTTCCCATTTCCCCTATTACTACACTTTTTTATACAAAGTAGGCATTTTCAAGTGTGCCATTTTAATTTGTTGTTTATTTTATCTTTTTCTCCTCCTCCTCCTCCATTGCCCTGGAGATTATAATTAACATCTTGTTTTAAAGCAATCGAGTTCACATGAATGCCAACTTAATTTCAATAGTACACCAAAACTTTGCTTTGGTATAAATCTTTTCCCTCCACCTCCTCATGCTGTCACTGTCATACAAATTACACCTTTATGTATTTATAAGCACATCTACACAGTTTCATAAGTATTGTTTTATGCAGTTGTCCTTTACATCAAATAGAAAAAAAACATTTACATGTAATACTCTATTTATATTGTTTTATTTTTTTACTCATGTATTAGTGCTTTTTATTTTTCAGGCGAGTGTCCTTTCATTTACACCTGCTGGATTATCCTTTGTATTTCTTATAGGGCAGGCCTGCTAGCAATGAATTCTTTCAGATTTTGTTTTTGAAGGGGTGTCTTAATTTCTCCTTTAATTTTTTTGAAGGATCATTTTGCTGGCTATAAAATACTTGGTGACAGTCTTTTCCTTTTATCACTTTGACGATACCATCCCAATGCTTTCTGGTCTCCATGGTTTTTGATGAGAAATCAACTGTCTTACTGAGGAGCCTTTGTATATGTTGAGCCACTTTTCTCTTTCTGCTGTCATGATCCTTTGTCCTTGCCTTTTGACACACTGAGTCTGATGTGCCTATTTTAGATGTCTCTACGTTTATACCACTTGGAGTTTGTTGAGCTGCTGGGATGTACAAATTAATGTTTTCATCAAATTTGGGAAGGTTTCAGCCATTATTTCTTTATATATTATTTCTGCCCCTTTTTTTCTCTCCTTCCTTCTGGCGCTCCCATTATGTGTGTATTGGTATTGTTGATGGTGTCCCACCTATCTCTGACACAGTGTTCATTTTTTTTTCATTCCTTTTCCTTCTGTTCCACAGACTGGATAATCTCAGTAGTTTTAAGTTAACTGACTTTTTCTTCTACAAATTCATATCTACAGAGAAACGTCTTATTGAAGTTTTCATTTAAGTCATTATATTTGTATCTCTAGAATTTCTAGTTGGTTTTTAATATAAATTTTTTATTGATATTCTCTGTACAATGAGATGTTCACATAATTTAATTCTTTTGGCATGGTTTCTGTTAGCTCTTTGAACATATGTGTAATTGCTTGTTTATGTCTTTGTCTAGTAAGAACAGTGTCTGGGCTTTCTCAGGGAGTTTCTATTGACTACTTTTCCCCCCTGTTATGGCCAAACTTTTCTGTTTCTTTGTACACCTTGTAATTTTCTGTTGAAAACTGGACATTTAAAATATTACAATGTGGCAGATCTGAAAGCCAGAATTTCTGCATCTCCAGGGTTTATCGTTGCTTCAATTGTGATTGCTGCTGCAGCTATTTATTTACTTTCCTGAACAAATTCTGTTAAGTCTCTATTCTTTATCACGCATGGCCATGAGATCAGTGTGTGTGCAGAAAGCCTAGTTGTCATCACTGTAATAATGATTGGACAGTGATTTTTTTCAATGCCTGGAGCCAATCGTTTGAGCTGTTGCCAGGTGGCTGTGTGTCCGCGTGCTGAGGGATGCCCTCAGCACCGGCAGGCAGTCTGAAGCTCTTCCGTAGCCTTTAGTTCTTGCTTATGCAGAACCTCAAGTTCAGCCAGAGTTGAGGGCTGAAGATTTTCTCAGATCTTTCCTTGCCATGTGCCACACATATGTGCGGCCTTCTACAATTCTCAGAACTTTTTGGAGCTTTTTAACCCTACCTCCACCCACAGAACGTCTCATTATTCAATTTTGCCTTCTAAGTTTCCTAGTCAACATCTAGTTAGCCTCTACTGGTCCCACTGCCTCAGGCAGTTGTAATGTTAAATACTCACTGCTGATTGTTTTCCACACACACACTAGAGACAGGCTGTTTGTACAGCATGAGTTTGTGGTAGGTCAAATAGTGACAGCTCTCTGGGGGCGGATTTTATGGGTAACTTCAAATCAATTCTGCCCCTAACTTGATTGTGAGACTATTGCTTTTAAAGGCCACCATTTAGGTGAGGATATAGGGATGGGGTAGATCAAGTTACAATGCCACAAAACTCACTATCTTTATGGAGATTTAGCTGTTTGTTTTTTTTTTTCTCAAATAAACATACCCCGGATTGATGGAAGCCTTGGTTTAATTTCCAGAGTTCTACAGAGGTTAATTTTGACAAATTTTGCCATTGTCATTGCTTCATAGAGGAGTAAGTTTTCCAAGAGTTTTACTCAGATATTCTAGAATTGTATCCCATTTGCATTTGTTTTTAACTGAGTTACTTGCACGACTAACTAATTCTACAGCTCCAGCCCCATTCACATAAGAGTCCACCTGCATGGATTCTCCTACAGGGAGCAGTGTGCAACCTGTTGTCAGTTTGTTATTTTTCTTATTAAAGTGTAGGGTTTTTTAAAAATATGCTCATGAATAGCCCTTTGTCATTTTTACACGTTACAAAATTTCCACTACTCTGTGGCTATTTTTTTCCGTCTCTTTTCGTTGCTTTAATGAAGTTCTCACTTTTAAGGTTTTTCAATATAGTAATACGTGGATGCTGATCAGACGGGTGAGGCATTTAACTGCTGTCTAAACCTCAGTCTTTGCTTTGATTCACTATCTTCAATATCTGAACATATCTACTGAACCCCGTATACCAAAGGATGCTGACAGCCCTAATTAAAAAATGCTTTTTAAGTAAAGCAAAAAAATATTAACTTTCACACTGGAAAAGACAAATCTCAAATTTCCTAGATGGTCTTGGTTTCTGTGATCATTAGAAAGATGTTTATAGAGCCGACAGGCATATTGAGATACTGATTTTATTTCATCGGATTTCAGAATGCAGAACACATTTCAGGCCCACTTATACCACTATATGTGTGTCTCTAAGGATATATAAATATGATAATGTCTTTATTATATGTACCTTGTTTTATTTTATGTACCAACTGCTGTTAACCTCATTAAGGAAATCTTGGAACTGCAGAACTGAAATTTTTCATACCACCATCATCCCGTAGCATCTCTTTTGCACTTAGATGTTGTGTGGCAGAGTATTTTTCTGCTCCCTAGAAATGATCAGTGTTGAAGAGGAAAAAAACCCTCCTCTAATAAACATAGTCCAAATCATGCACTTGTCTGAAAAATGGCCACCATTTTAGTCCACACCAATCCATCTACTCATACTGACTCAGAGTCCTCAACACAGACAATCCACCCCTGTAGTCAGAGTCCTCAGCACACGTTCTAGCCCCTCCCCATTCCTTGTTGATTCTGACCTACTTTTGTCCAACGCGTCCTGCCAGACTCTTCACTGCCTGACTGTAGTTTTTAATTTTTACCTTTGAGTTCCAGGCTGCGCCTAGTGATATCCAGAGAAACGCCAGACACCTGGCTCATCAGGACGGGTGGGGAGGATTTCAGGAAGCTGTTACCCTAACTCACTTGCAGATAAGTGAGTGGCTGTTGTGAGCATTCCTTCTAGATCTCTGACATGCCGGCTGCATCCACCCCAGCAAAAATAGCATAGCTCCTCCAAACACCCCGCCTCCATTCATCTGAGTTTCTGCCTTCAGTGACACTCAGATGCTGCTGATGGGCATTATATTTATATGTATATTTTTAATTGAAGTATAGTTAGTTACAATGTGTCAATTTCTGATGCACAGCACAATGTTCCAGTCATTCATATACACATATATATGTATGAATTCCTTTTCATATTCTTTTTCATTAAATGTTTTTACAAGATATTAAATATAGTTCCCTGTGCTATACAGAAGAAATTTAGTTTTTTTTAGCTATTTTTATATATAGTAGTCAATATTTGCAAATCTCAATCTCTGATGGGCATTTTTAAAGCCACTTCTAGAACACTTGCTGCAGAAGAGTCTGAGAAATGTATTTTCAACCTCATAGATTTTTGGTTAGGAAGTTGGAATAAAGGCTGAGCTGGCTCACCTAACTCTCTGCCTTTGTGAATAAAGAGGTCTGGAGATTCAATGCCCAATATAATGTCCCAGCCCTTCAGTAGCAGACTCTCAAAGCAACCAAAATGCTCCCATCTGCCAGAGCATGAATCGTCTTTAGACACTGCTGGACATAACCACCAACTCTGTCTAAGGTATCGTCTTCATCTGGCGCACACTTTCTTTAGATGTCTAATATCCTGATTAACAGGACAAGCTGGTTTGGATTCCCAAGGTCACAGGCATCCTTCTGCCTGACTTTGCTGTATATATGTTCATTGAAGAGTCCTCTCTCAGATCAGCTAGGGCTGCCTAGTGTGTGGTTTGCCAGAGAATGTGGGTGCAGTGATCCCCACCAGAGTCCTACCAGTTGTTTTATTGCAGGAAGAGAGAGACCAAAAGAGACAGAACAGGAAGTTCTTGTCCAGTCTTAAACACAGTCACCCGCGCCCAGGGCTTCTGCTCTGGGACACACAGAAGTGCAGGTCAGCAGCGATGTGGCCTCGGTGTACTCCAAAACATGGTGTGGTTGTACTGGGCTATCTGTGTCTATCATGGACCCTGCAAAGTTCTCTGCTTTGTGAAATGGGGAACTAAGGAACTCCCACCCATGCCTGTACCTCCCAGGGTTTGCACTCTTACGGGTTTTGAGGATTTGCTGGCAACTCATTCTTTTTCACCAGGTCATTTCTCGGTTACACGGCAGTCCTGTGACTTCCTTTTCAGAACTGCTCCTTAAGTTCGGGATTTAGTGAAAGAAGCCATTTTACCTTGTAAGTTCATGTTCAGGTAGGAGGAGGAAGACAGGACAGATCAGAATTGCTGTTTTGCTTTTGTTGTTGTTTTCATAAGCCGTTTCCTGTTGTCGAATAGACACCGAGCAAATGAATGACTGTTACACTCCTCTTTGAAGCATGAGAAAAATGACACTCAGGGAAAGGAGGTAAATTTCCTAAGGTTCCAAAGACAAAGAGGGATGAGCACAGAATAAGATCCCTGCAAATTTCTTGGCTGTAATCAGCCTTTAGGTCAGTGACAGAGTGTCGTGTGTAGTAATAAAATTGTGGTGTGCTTTTAGAAGGGTGCAGATGTTCTTGATTTTGTTCATAAAATCACAGTGTTTTTTCTGGGACTCTGAAAAAGAGAAGTGGGTTAGAAAATGTTGGTTTCTCATTCTTTGTCCTTCCTCCCCCTCACAGATATGGACCCTTCCATCTGTAGCAGGAATAAGACAGCCCCAGCCTTCCCGTCTCATGAGATCAGTACTCTTTCATTTCATCCCTGCCCACCTGTAGGTGATAAAGCACAGCATGATTTTCATGTCCTGCTTCACTGATTCTGGTGAAATTAAGTGTTTGAAGATAGAAACTTATGAAAGGAAGCTGCTTTTTTTTATATAAAGTGCAGTAATTTTCTTAGAAGAGAAGGAAATTGAGGATTTTCTTCATTGAAAATCAATAGAGATTTCAAGAGCATCTGTATTTCTGATGCGTAGATTAAAATGACAAAATCTAGATGGATTACGGAAACACAAGGAAGATACCAAAAATGTCTTTGAAGAGCTTTTCTAAGACTGGGCTTGTAAAGAGACTGTTAGTTGACAGAGACACTCTTCTCACCCATAGTCTCTCTCCTAAGGTTGGAAAGGACCAGCGTTTCCCTGTGTGCAGTCCTGGTGCTTCAAGTGAGTTGTGGGGTAGGGCAGTGCACATGGTGCTGCCTTCAGTTTGTCCATCTTAAGTAACCCCTGGCAGTCAAACGGCGAGTGTGTTGCAACGACGTGAACCATCCGCCATCATCTCAGGGGTGTGTGCTTATCTCAGCTCATCCCGGCTCAGGTGATGGCAGAGCAGAGAGTGGTGGCAAGAGGTCAGCCATGAGTTGCAGGGAGCACCTGGAGTCAGCTGGTTCCCAAGTGGCTAGGAGTTGCAGGTGGAATTCCCAGGACTTCCCACAGCTCATTCATTCAGCTAATACTACTCCAGCACCTGTGATGTGCTGGTGCTTCCTTTGTGAACAAAACCAATTCCCTGTCCTCATGAAGGTGATGTTCTAGTGGACATAAGAAATGATAAATGCAGAAGCAGATCCAGGTCAGTACACATGAGTGCTTTCTACTTTGGAGTGCACAAGGTGAGATCCTTTGTGAAGGAATGTATGATACAGGAAAATATGGGGGAGAGGATGGCAGTATTCCAGGTCTGATTTGGGCCCCTGAGATGCACCTCGTGAAGTGTGGGTCCTTGGTTTGCACAGGAACGAATTCAAGAGAGAGCCACAGTTCAGTAAATGTAGATTTATTCAGAGAGATATATATACTCCACAGACAGAGTGGGCTATTTCTGAAGGCAAGAGAAAGTCCATGAGGCGTGGGGTTTGGGTGCTCCAGTTTAAAGTAAAAGTAGATACACACTTCACAGACATAGTTTCGGCTGTCTCCCTTAGCAGAGAGAGCAGCCATGAGGTGTGGGGTTGTTAGTTTTAATGCACTCAGTATCTTCATATGCTTACAAGTGGGAGGAATATTCCAACTGCTGTGGGGAAGGTATTGGGATTCCCAGAAATTGGGCCAACACTCACCCTTTGACCTTTTATGGTCAGCCTTGAACCTGTCCTGGCACCTGTGGGAGTGCCATTTAGCATCCTGCTGTATTTCAGAGAGTGTGTATTGAAGCCCAAGATCTACTGGGAGTTGACTTTTCCACCATCTTGGTGCTAATGGCTGTGCCATTCTTTTAATGGCTGTGCCCGGCCCCCTTCCCTCCTGTCTCATGAAGGAGCTCTGGACTGATTGCACAATTGCAGAGCAGGGGACAGAGTGGAAAAAACTTCATAAGTGGAAGATGGAAGCATTGTTCGCAGTAGAATTCTCAACTCAATTATAAAGTAAGGGTCTTCTGTTTGCTGGGGGGTAGCTGGTGTCACATTAGGGAGCTGTGAGCCTTGGGGACATCAGTGAGTGTGTGGCTCACTGTGTATACTGTGTTGCTTCTTAGGCGGCCCAAGGACAGTTGGCTTATAAGTGACTCATTCACTCAAGCAGGAGTCTCTTTAGTGATTTTCTGCATGTGAGGCTAACATGGGTCACATGCGGGACAGGACCGGCCAGTCACAGCTTGGTCCACAGTAACCTAGTGCCCTCACGGCTTTCATCCCATGGATGCGTCACCTCCCCCTCGATGGGGACGAGGGAACAAGTGGTGGGGCAGCTTCTCAGTGGTGGAGGCATTGCTCTCCAGACCCAACTCTCAACAGCATGGACCCCTGGTGTTGGCCACAGTCTTGGCTAGATGAGGCTGTTGGGTAGCTGAGGTCATGAGACGTGGGTGCCATGCTTCCACTCTCACCAAGACCTCTACTTTTGAAGGTTCTGGTCAGACAGCCACAAATACTCCCTAGCCCATAAACAAAGAACAGTCCCTTTCACTCGGGGAAGGGCACACAGAAGGAGAACGGATCATCCCGAGAGCAGGAGAGGCCAAATCAGTCCTGCCATCAGGGGTCTGACAGACGAGCCAGCTCAGTTCCTCTTACTAGTTGTTTACTTGGAGGATCTGGGATATTTGAGTGACCTGCAAGTGTCAGGAAATAGTACACAGGGGCTTTGTAGATTTTCTGGTCTGGTGTTAACTCACCCCATTGTAGCTGTCGTGCAAGGAAACAAAACTTGGTGGACAACAGGCCATGGCCTCTGCTCCCTGGTGGAGCCAGGAGATTACAATGATAAGTACGACTGCGAGGGTATCATTTCTATGTTGAGAGGCCAGACGGCCTTCCATAGCTCTCATGATGGATGTCTAAGTTGCAGAGGGAAACTGGATTTCATCCAGCTCTCCAGCCAAGGAGGAGACCAGAAGTGGCCTCCCCCACCAACTGTGAGCTCTTTGCCTCCACTGACAGCAGCATCTATAGCAAAAAGCTGGGCTGCCCCCTACGTTTCCGTGTAAACTTCCGACAAGCCACAGCAATGGCCTCGTGAGGTTTGGTGTGCCCAAGGAAGCGCTGTGTGGGACGGAGGAAGGAGTGCCTGGGTCAGACACCGGGCAGTCAGGCAGGAAGTGATGACATCTGTGCCACGCAGGCACCATGGATCTGAGCCAAAGGGAGTCGGGTTTTGGAGCAGGGAGCCTGGGCAGTGCATTGTTGTTCGTAAGAAAATCCTGGGCTCTGGATCCACGAAGTCATTGGCTTGATTCCTGACCCCAACCCTCATCTTGGGCAAAAGTTTGACGCTTTCTGTGCCTCTGTTTCTTGGTGTCCCAAATGGGGACATTAGTAGCAATTACCTCTGAGAGTCAGGAGGGCCTATATGGATGTCATTTCATTACGTTCACATCAGCCCACAAGCACGGTGCTAGGTCCCCCATTTTACATGTGGCAGACGGGTAACTTTTAATCAGTAATCATGCAGCTAAGAATGGTCAGAACCACCCTTTGAATATGATCCCTATGTCCAGATAATTTCTATTCTCACTCAGTATTACTGGAAAACTAGTAAAGTCAGAACTAACGCTGCTGGGAAGTGGGAGCTTGAAAGATGCTTTTCGACTTCGCCATTGGGGAGTGTTGAGTTCATGTTCCTCGCAGCCCGTCCGAGGCCCCCTGCGTCTCCGGCTGCCCCTGGTGGGGTCTGCAGGTCTCTGGGCAGCTTCTCCGTGATCTCTACCCCAAGGATCTCTGCTCTCTGCAGGTTGATTCTCAACCCTGACTGCTCAGTATAGCTAATGTCTAAAAACAAAAAAAGGTGGGGAGGGTACGGCTCAGTGGTAGAGCACTTGCTTAGCATGCAAGAGGTCCTGGGTTCAATTCCCAGTACCTCCATTAAAGTAAATAAAGCTAACTACCCCCCACAAAAAGGAAAGAAGTATTTAAAAAACAATAAACAGTACAAAGGCCCCACTCCAGTCTGGGACGCAATATGTTTTAAAGGCTCCCAGATGCTTCCCATGTGCATAATGGTGAGAGCTATCCCTATACACCTCTTCTCGTGAGCTTGTCCCCTCACACCCATTAGCCTCTTGAAACAGGAAAATTACTTGGCTCAGCCTAGATCTTTCTCCCGATTTCTAGACTTTTATTTGCCTACTGGACATCTCTCCTGGAGCCCACAGGCACCCAGCCAGAACTGAATCAGTTGTCTCCTCTCATGACCTGCCCCTCTTCCTGCTCTTCTTATTTCAGGGAATGGCAGTATAATTTAGGACACTGCCAAAGACAGAAAGCTGGCCGGCATCTTTGACCTCTTCCTGCCCTTCCATCACACCTGTGGCCAATCCGTCCACCTGCTGAAATGTTTTCTTCTCTCCTCCTGGCGGGGACTCATCAGGCCTTCACATGAACCTGCCAATAGGTCTCCCTGCCTCTATCTTGTCTCTTTCTAGATCACTTTGCATGTCTCCTCTACCTTGGAGGCACACAGAGTCCTGTGTGATGTGCACCTGTGATCTCTCCACCTGGTTGCCTCATCTGTCTCCCACACTCTGTGCTCGCTTCTAGACTATTTGCAGTTCCTGGAAGGGACCTGGCTCTCCTTGGCCTCCCTCCTTTGCATGTGCATCTCCCCAGGGAGAAATGGCCTTAACATTATACCTTCCCCTGATCACTTCTAGGGCATCTCAGAACTCAGCACAGTGGTTCCCTCCTCTGGGAGAGCCTTGGCTACAGTTCCGGCTCTCTGCCCCGAGCACCCTCTGCTGACTTTTATCCAAGGTCTCTTAACACGCCTCCTCAGCCATCATTTCACGATGACTCCTGTGCACCCAGGAGCTCCTGGAAGCAGGGACTGTGTCTTTTATCTCTTTATTCTCAGAGCATGGTAGAGACTCAGATATAATGGTGGAGGGCACAGTGGTTATTCTGCAATTTCTCTAGAGTTGGGGCCTAGGGATCACAATCTGGTTGGAAGAAGGGCTTAGGGGATTTACCCTGAAGCCACATTTTCAATTAACATTTCATGTTGTTTTGGTCTACTATTTGAAGTTACGAGTCTTAAAACAGAATGACGATTTCTAAAAATTACTTTACCGAAGATTGAGGAAAATGGCAGTTTCCCATATTTAAGAATATTATTTTAATTTTGTGTGACTGGGGTGGTTGAAAATAGAAATGCAGGGGTTGCTAAAGCATTCTCATCCCCTTCCACACCCTCAGGCCCTTCGGACAGAAGAGACAGAGGGATGTGAGGAGAAGGCTTGGAGCGTGGACCGTGCAGTGCTTTTAAATTGTGACAGTTACTTGTGCTTTCTTTTCAACTTTCATTTTTAATGGAGGTAATGGGGCTTCAACCCAGGACCTTGTACATGGTTAGCACGTGCTCTGCCACTGAGCTATACCCACCCTTCCCCCCGATATTTGTGTTTTTAGTGGGCATAATGTGCTGGTAGCAGGTACTTTAGTATCACACACAGTCACCTGCCTCTGACAATCACATTAATGCCTTTTCCCTGAGCTAGAGAGCTAGTCTGTTTCCAAAAGTTCAATAAATTATCTACATTTTCTTTTTTCTTAAAAAAAAGGTATTAACTCATTTTTCTCTTTAGTATCGCCTATAAATAAAATGTGATTTTATTAACCATTTACCAAAGTGTTAAGTGTGATAAATATTAAGTACAGATTTCTGAAGCATCAGTCATCACTGAAGATCCACATTCTGCTGTTCTCTCTCTCTGTTAGTCACCATACTTCTGGAGTTCTGGAAGCGGCGCCAGGCAGAACTTGAGTACAAATGGGACACGGCTGAGCAGGAAGAACAAGTCCGGCCAGAATAGGAGGCGCGGTGTCCCCACGTGGAGATAGATGAGATTACCCAGGAAAAGCGGGCGCTGTTTAGATGCACTTTAGTCTGATTACTTCTGGACTTGTCAGCCTTGACTGCATGTTGGAATCACCAGGGGACCTTAAAAAATGTTGGTGCCTGGATTCCATCACTGCAAACTCTGATGGTACTTAGTGGCCTGGGGTGCATTCTGGCATAGGGAAGTTTATAAACCTCCTCTGGTTATTCTAATGTGCAACCAAGGTGAAGGAGCACTGCCTGGAATGGTGGACACAGAAGAGAAGTGTGGTCCTTCCTTCATAATAACAGTAAAACTGGGGGGAAAAAAAGACTGGTATAAGTGTATGAGGCATTGATTTGTATCCTTTCATAACACCAAAAAATAAATGCAAAATATAAATTAGCTGCTATGACATAGATGTAGAAGGAAAGACACATTCGTTTTTACAGTTCACTCCCATTTTCTCACATGTGCCTTCATTATTGCGGCCTCCTTTTCATCGTAGACTAGGTGCCCCTTTGTCTTGAACTAAGCCCCACTCACTGCTTCCCTTTCCGGTTGGGATGTGCACAAAGCAGCATGGCTCTCATCCTAAAGTCAGAGAAAGGGTAGAAGAAGCAGGGAAACCTTTGTTGAGGGGCCATCAGTGTTTGACTGTGTTTGAGCTAGGTATTTTATATAATTGGAAATGTAAATTTATTGCTGCCACTTCTACTGCAAAATTAAAAAATAAAACTGTATATCTTTGTATCAACATTCCAGAGCTATGAAAAGATGAATTTTTGAGTCATCTGTAATATTGCTTCTTTCCGTCAGTTGAGATAATTTAGAGCTGATGGTACTTGCAGTCAGCAGCCAGCAAGACAGTAGTTTGTGAGCATGAATAACGCTTGGAAAGAAAATACTTTTATTAGAAGCACCTGAAAATGTCTCCAAATATAGATTTAATAAAATGAATCACAGATCTACAGAATGTTGGCACTGAAAAGGTATGGAGGGAGCAGGTCAAACTCCTATTTTTATAAATGGAAAAAAATGAGATTCAGCTACAAATAGAAAGTGACATTTGTCTTTTACAATGTAATAAGCTTCTAATAGTCCCCATTATGAATAGTTCCCATTGTTTACAACTGAAGATGGGGGTAAAAGCCTATGTTGGTGAAAGACTGTACATTCAGAGATGAAAGCTAAAACTTAGACAAAATTAGAAGTTCATAATGCTTTTGAGTCTTGAAAAACAAAAACTTATCATATTGGCAGCATACAAAAAATACTGAAGAAAGTTTTCTGGACATTTAAACTGCCAAGTTTAAAGTTAAAATTGCCAGCTAATAAGTTTAAATTTTCATTGGAACATGCTTGTTGAAAAATTGAAGATGAAGACTCATTTCACTTGATCGTTCTTCCTTATTTAAAAAATTGCCTAATTTATTTATTTTTTTAGTTTTTTTGTTGAAGCATTTTACTTTACTTGCAAAAGCATGCTACATTGTTTAAAGAGGCCAGCATTGTGGGAGTGAGAGCTTGGGAATGAAGTTGCCTAAATTCATATTTGAACACAGCAGCTTGCTTCCTGAGTGATCTTGGACAACTTAACTTCTATGTGCCATAGTTTCCTATAAAATAAGAATAAGAAAGTTGCTTCTTAATGACTGTGGGAAGGACGGGTCGAAGTAATGTACAGAATCAACTTGGAAGTGTTCCTGGCACAGAGGAAGGGCCATGTACTTAGTTACAGCTATTTTTATACTATATCTGGTTTTATAATCCAGGTAAATCTTGAGTCTTACTGATTTCATCTCTTAAAAATATTCTAAATCTAAACTCTGAAATGGAAACTAAAACTTCATAGTTGTAGCTAATTAACACATAAAGCTCAACCAAGAAACACACAGTGGAGACCAGTTAGCTGCAGACCCCTGTGATACTTTCTGTCCTGCACAGACTCTAGGCTGTCACTACCGTCACTTCTGAAATCAAAGGCAAGCTAAGGAATTGAGCTTTAAAGCTTGGCCTCGTCAGGTGCTCAGACAATGGCATGGATACAGTTCACTGTTCACATGTGCATTTTCAAAACATAGTATTAAAATGAAAACTGTACGTATTTTGTTGTGTGTTTGACATCGTTAACAGAAAAGAAAAGAAAAAAACAGGAAAAAAAACCATGCATTTACAAATAAGGGGGCTATGTCTGAATATTATTTTTTTTTAAATTATGTTTAGGATTGAGTGACCAGTTAGGAGAAAAATCATTTCATTGGTGTAATCCCTTGATTGACTAAACTTTTTTTTTAATTAGGAAGAAGAGCGTGTTCCATTTACCACCTGGGGAAAGTGTATACATATAACCCTTAGTGTAAGTGCCCTATTTCTGCGCAAGAACCTGCCACAGACTGTTAAAATCTAATGTGAAATGCTGAAAAAATTGAAAGTCAAGCGAGGAACTATGTAGTCTCATAGAGAAAACTTTATCCAGAGAACATGTGAGCCAATGCAGGGCGCCACTCTGGAGGTTCCACAGTCTCTTCTGCTCACAGTTCTTCCCCCAGTTCTTTTCACCTCATTTGTTCAAATCAGATCAGTGGTTTAGGATTCTCCAGGGTCTGATTAACAGACCAGATGGAGGCATTAAGATTTCTAAACTTTTCCAAGAGTAACAACCAAGGTAAAATGTCTAAGAATAGCCTAACAAAAGGATAGTAGTAACTATCAAAAAATAAAAGTAAAAACTAATGAAAGATATAAAAGATGCTTTAATCACATGATTCTAGATTAAAAGATCATATCTCCAAAATATCAGAAGTTATAAAGTTCATTTGGGGTTTACTGTGAAAAAAATCATATTAGTAATAAAATAATCAATAAGATAATGAGAGTTTTACTAGTTCAAGAATAGCCAGATTAGAAAATAGGACAGGAAGTCCAGATATGGGCTCTGATATCAATAATAATTTAATATAAGAGATGGAAAGCACTACAAATCAGGGAGATAAATAAAGGTTATTCAGTGAATGGAACACTTGTTAGCTACTTGGGGGGAAAAGAAAAGATTGAAATCATACAGTGAACCATATATTGTGATAAATTCCAGAAACATTAAAGAAAGTAACACAATTACAAAAAAAACTAGAAATAAATATGGATGAGTATACAACCTCTAGATGAACAGTAAGTTTCAGAGGAAAGTATACAAAGAATTCCATGCATCAGAAGCATCCTAATTTTAAACAAAACACCAGAGAATGTTATTTGTTTACAAATCCGACAAGGGGCTAATTCCTTCAATACATAGAGAGTTCAAATCACTTGAAAGGTAACATCAAAAAATCTCAGGAGAGTAGAAGGCAGAAAAGATGAACACACATTCACAAAGGAAAAAATAGATGTCACACTCCAGTGGTTATTCAGTCAGTGCACATCAAAATGAAATAGTTTTCCACCTCTCAAGTGACACAGCTCTGTTTATGAAGATGAAATGCCAGTGATCACCAATCTCATGCCTAGGTTACTGGATATTTTTTGAGAAGTATGATTGATTTACAATGCTGTGTTAATTTCTGGTGTACTCCTCCAGCCTTCTTAGAAAGCAGTCTGGCAGTTGATATCAAGAGTCAAAAATATTCATATGCTTTAATCCACTAATTCAGCTTTGAAAAACTTTTAATCAGGAATTATTTCAAAATGGCAGGGAAAATTCAGTATGGATGCAAGTCACAGACATGCTTTTAGATGTATATATATATATACATAGATATATATAAAATCTCAGCCAAAATATATTTCCAACCCTTCACAAAGTAGAATAGTATGCAGCTGTGAAAAGGTGTGTCCATGAAAATATTTTATGACATGTCAAAGTGTTATGCTTAAAATAGGTTTGAGAATAAAATTGATATATAAAATGATTTCCAATATACAAACAATATACCCTTCTGAAGGAATTATGTCTATAGGTAGAAGAATTTTTCTTATTTTATTTTTTATTCATTTTCAGAGTTGGAGTCTTTTGACTGTAGGTGACAAAATCAACTTCCAATGTGTTTAAACAACAACCAAGAAATGGGGAAGCATGGGATTTATTGGTTTCTGTAAATGAAAACCTCAGGTCTGAGGTCTGGCTTCAGTCAAGGAGAGATACTTTAGCCTAGATGATGTCAAGGGCTGGTATTTCCCTGTCTTCATTCTGTGTCCAAATATGTCTCAGCATACTGCTTCTAGGCACTCAGCATCCCAGATCATCCATCCAAACCAAGAGAGGTCTCTTTTGGCAGTTTCCTCTCTTGATCGAGGAAACTTACCATTCACATGGGCACCAGCAAGTATCTCCTCACATAATAGTGGCTCTTCCTGGGTTATTTGCCAATTCTCCAATCATGTGTGAGGCCAATACAATGACGGGTATTATTTGTCTTAAACTAACAGACCTACCTCTGGTGCTTCAGAAAGAGTGGGTCAATCGAGCTTAAGTCACAGGATTAAAAACAAAAGGGAGGTTATTTATCCTAAAGCAAATTCTGGGTCCTCTTCTAAGACTGGGGACAGATCCAGGACAGCAGTTCTGTCCACTGCTGAGTACTTTCAAATTTTCTTTAATGAGCAAACGTTAAATTTATCATCAGAAAAGATGATAAAGAAGAAGAAACTTGAGGAAAGGGAACTGAAAACTTTTCTGTTTCTTAAGAAATATTGAACTCATTAAGTGCTTGGAAAAAAAATGGAAATGCGTCAAGTTTGTAAAAGATCTGAAGTGAATTAGAATTGATTTCACAGACCATGTAGGAGACAGTGCTCTACAGTTAGTGTGTTTTTGGGCTCTTTGAGTATTTCAGTCCTTTCACATAATAGTTGTTTCATTTGGGGCAAATTGCATCATTTCCATGTGGCTCTATTTCCTCATCTGTAAAAGAGATATAATATTACCTTCCCCACAGGGTGATTGTGAGGATTTAGAAAAATAGATGTGTGCTGAAGCAATAGTAAGCATTTAAGGAATCTTAACTATTATGATTACTTAATACATAATTAAAAAATGTATGCAGACTTTTTAAAAATGTATACTATTTAAATGGCCTATATGTGCCGTACAAGAGAGGAAGGCTTAATATACCTTCTATAATACATTTTTCTCAGCCTTAACTAATTTTCACATTTAATCACACACACACCAAAAAGTTATTCCTTTCACAAGCATGAAGCCTTAATTGCGAAGAAAAGGATAACGAAAGATACTAGAGGAGGAAATAAAATGCTTTCTCTACAAACTGATGGCTTAAAAACTAAGAAAAACACCTTTTTAAAACTTTAGTCAACATATTCATAGCTAATACTTAGGTAGAGTTTTTCACATGCCTGTGGTTAATGTTCCTATTGTTTTCACATTTAGTAAATCATTGACTCATCACAATAGTCCTATAAATTGCTATTATTATCCCCCCATTATATGGGTGTGGAGATGGAAGCCCCTAGAGGTTAAGAAATTTGCACAAGGCCCCACAGTTAGCATCGGAGCTGGGATCCAGATGAAGCAGTGTGGCTCCAGGTGGGGCTTGCAAACACTCCTGCTCTCTCCTGCAGGTGCAAGCCAGCCGCCCGCTGTTGCTGTAAATAACATGATGTGGTTCACTTAGTCTTGAAATTCACATTCGTTGTAGCTTTCTCTCTGGGGCAGCCATCAGGAGCAGCCATTGACACTGAGTACATGCTTCTGGACTATGACCAAAGTGGTAGATGGAAGGAAAACAGTTTAAAAATGGGATCTTTAATGTGCATCTTTCATTGGCCAGAAAAAACCTGCCTAGTGAGGAACTGAAACCCTATCAGCCACGTGCAAATTATGCTTCAGACACCCCCGCTGCCCTTGGGTCCACACAGTCATAATTACAATGGATCAGGGACATGAATCTTGTGCAAATGCAGGGAGTAGGAACACCTGCCATTTTAAGATCTCAAGGAGTATGAAAAACATGTGAAGCTTCCATTAGCAGAGACCTGCTGTCACTTCCACTCTTTCCCTCATGGCATGTCCACAGCTTCACTGGTCCTATTCAGAATGAAGACGACAGCTAGCACCTGCTGACCCCTGAATCAGTGATAGGTTCTCCCTTGAAAGGAAGCGTATCCCTTTCATGGGTTACAACTAGTTCATAACCTAAGTAATTCTATAGATGTAGAAGGGGTATTTTCATTGGTTCTGTTATCAAAGACTTGTCTCCAAAAGAACATGCCACCAGTTACTCCATTTTCACCCATTTAAAGATGTACTTAACAGGCTTCCTTCTTTAGTGCAGTTTTAGGTTTACAGAAAAATTCACAGAAAGTGGAGTTCCCATATATTCCCTATGCCCTGCACACAGCTGCTCCTGCTGTCAGCATGTTACATTAGTGGATGCCCTCATCCTTTTTGACATCCTTCATTCCTCCTCCACTAAAGTTTATCATGCCTGGTATTCACATCTCTTGTGGCATTTATGTGCGATTTACATCACTTCTCACGTTTATGTGAGGTATACAGCACATGCATGTTGTCTGTGTAAGCATGAATTGGGGGCAAGTTTTCTGTGTAAAGCTACGATCATTAGTGAGTCTCATGCTGCTGGGTTTTTGGGTTGTCAGGTCCTGATGACCATTGCTTCCGTCATTGGGATCACTGTCTACGGACTTTCAGTGTTCATTTTATTTTCTGCAAAACTTCCCAAGAACCTGAATGGAAGAGACCCAATCCAGAATTACCTGACTGTGCAGGTGGGCCACGACCATCACTTCTTCCCTCATCAGTTTTATCATCTTCATGACCCTGAACGCCATATATGAGAAAGTGGCAATCATGATGCCTGACTCTGGTAAGCTCCTCCTGCAGCTGAGGTCATTTCTACACCAGTTTTAGAACCAAGTCAAAACAGAGACTATCTTTTAGGCACTTCAATTCCAGTACATTACAGTCTTTAGAAAACTTCAAGTGGAAACCTATTTTCTCTAGCCTGTTTGAGAAGTGAATTAGCTCCAGCTTTGCATTAGTAAAAGTTACAAAGGAAGCATTAGAATGTCCAAGCTCTGTGTATACAGGCCAGTGCTTAATAATAATTTCAATTACATTGGATCATGTACCCTATTGTTGAAAGTAAATAGTCTCTGTATTGCAAATAATTGGAAGAGGGTCGTGGTTCCAGAGGCAGATTTGCTTGTGTGTTATGGAGAGGACAAGTAATCACACTGTTATGTGTGTTCCCCCCATGCTGTTCATGTTAGTGTAGCTCCATTCTCATCAGCTGTGGCTTCTATAATAAATGTTTCTTCTCTCTGGCTTGTATCCCAGCCAGCGGCTTAGCGGCCCAAGTTAAGTGCTTCCCACACGCTGCATGTGGCTGGGTGGTTCTCCCAGTTGTCTGCTCAGAGGTCATCTTCTGAAAACACTAAGACAATTCAAATTCTGAACTAGGAGGATGACCCATTTTATGTTCCCCCAATGCTTCTGGCAATTTGCCCCGTGTTTTGTTTGTTGTCTTCAATAGTCCTACCTTACTGCCGTTCAGGGAGATAAGAGAATATCATTTAGCAGGATGTTTAAAGTAGCTTTCTGTCAACTTACACCTGACAGAGGACAGTTCTTGCCCATTGGATACTGTTGTGCTTATAAATTTTAAGGAACGGCTGACTTTTTTTTTTTTTTTGCCTTGTGGGATATTGCGTTGAGAGTGGGAGAAACTCTTACAACAGTGTGTACACTTGAAATTAACATAGTAGCTATGTTAATGAATTCAAAACAGCTTAAATGAAAACAGTGTGAATTGTGTATATATATATACATATTAACGTGTTAACTCATGTGTCCATGGCTTTGATTAGGGTCTCAAAGCCGTTCACAATTTTGCAGACTTACCTTTTCTTTATTCTAGCTGCAGAGCTCCCAACGACCAGACTGACTATGAGAACAACCCAGCCATGAAGGTGTTCTTGTTCCACTTTGTCAACTACTACTCCTCGTGTTTCTACAACACATTCTTTAAGGGCAGATTTGTGACTTATCTGTGAGATCTGGCGTATTGGCTGTGAAAATACAGAAAAGAAGAGGTGTGAATACAGCTTTGTGTTCTGACAGTCTAACCTGTTTCATGTTTTCTTTTAGTTGCCCAATGAAGAGTGTCTTTACTCTCTGTTCCTTAGACATTTTCACACATAAAATAATTACTTTATTTCATGTTAGAGCTATCTAAAATTTAATGAGATTTTCTTTGTAATATTCCAGTGTGACCCAGGTGGCTGTCTCCTTGAATTGATGACACAGCTGACAATAATCATGGGAGGACAGTCCATCTGGAATAACATACAAGAGGTGTTACTTCCGTGAGTACTCAGTCATGTGATCCTGGGGTGAGAACTGCCCACCCATCCACATCATTTCCCTGCGTGCCCATCTCTAAAACAGGGAAGACTCTCTGCTTATTACAGTTCTCCAGATAAGATGATCCAGCCAACAGTGTAAACGTACCTGCTGTTTAATAATTATGCTTAAATACCTTCCTTTTTATGTTTAACTTAAATCCCCAAGTGCTATAGTTTCTGCTTATTAGCCCATAACTGGGGAGTGACTAATCAGAGCCTTTTGAGAGATGGCCCTTTTTGGGGCCGTGAACTACGTTTTCCCACAACTTCCCACAACTTTCTCCTCCTTTTATACATGCATTTAAATATCCATAACAGGAATTTGTTGAGTGCCTAGTATGTGCTAGTCACTGTATTAAATGTGTGTGTGCGTGTGCATGTGTGTGCAGAATTTAATTACCCAAATAATCCTTATTCTTATCTTCCTTTTGCAAATGAAGATCCTGTGGCTTAAAGAGGGTAAATGATATTCCCAGATCTCATTGCCGATAAGAGAACACCCTGGGACTCAGGTGTAAGACCCTATCTCTGTGAATCCTTGTTCTTCTAAGAACAGAGACTTTCTTGGGTTCCTAAGGCACAGGGTTACATAATGTTTTAAGAGACACTTGTCTAAAATAATAACTACAGAGGTTTTGACTTAATGTTCTCTTCCTAAAAATGAGAAAAGCAGATGTTAGCAAAGGTCACACTGTCCTTTTGATTTTCACATAACCCTAATCCCACATCAAGGTGGACAGTTCAGTGTTATCTGCAATTTCTGAACATTTCAAGGAGATTACTGTATTCGCTTTCTGTTGTTGCTGTAACAAGTATCCACAAACGACATGGTAGTAGAAAGAAAAAAGAAAAAGTCTCCACTAAACAACACAAATTTAACCTTGTAGGGTTCTTGAACACAGAAGCCTGCTGAAGTCAAAGTATTTGCAGGGATGTTTCTGAAGGCCTCAGGGGAACCTGTATCTTTGACTTTTCTGGCTTACAGAGGCCACCTGTGTCTCTTGGCCTGTGACTTCTTTTCTCTCTCTGAAGGTCAGCTTGGTTGTGTGCCTCTGACTCTGATCCTGTGGTCACATCACCTCTCCTCTCTCCCCTCTTCTTCCTCCCTCTTCCTCCTTTAACGACCCTGGTGATTACACTGGGCCCACCTCTATAATCCAGCTAGTCTCTCATAGAGTCGGCTGGTTAGCAACTTTAACCGCATCTGTAATCATAGGCTCCATTTGCCAGGGAACCTGACCTCATCATATGTTCTGGGGAATAGGACATAGACATCTTGGGAGGGATCATTTTTCTGCCTACCACACTAACCTTTTTAAGATAATTTCTGGCTTTGAGTTTCTGTTCTCATGAAACTGTTGATCTCTCTTCTGTCTTGAATTCCACACCAAAATTCTGCTCCTGGCCAACTTAACTGCAGAGCTCACCCCTCTCTGTGGTGTCCCCCAAAACCACATACACAAGCAGGCCTTACTGTTTTTTTGGAGCATGGAGGAGAAACTCAAACAACTTGAATTTTGAAATAAAAAATTCCATCATTTTAACATCTTCCATGCCAGTCTAAAAAAATTTATTTTTTAACTTCGTTTTTTAATTTTTAAACTGTTTTAAACTTTGTTACTTTTTTTCTTATCATCCTTCATTGTAGGCTCCAGAAACCTGCTATTCTGCCCACCGCATCCAAGTTCCCTTTCACTGTTTCTCCTCCCTTCCCTAACCTTCCTTCTCTCTCCCTTATTACCAAGTTTCTGTCCATTCTCATTATAGGGCACTTAAATTATTTTTTCTTTCTTTCTTTCTGTTTTTGCAGAGTGAACGCCTTTGGGTGTCAGTGTGTCCTTCCAAGTTTCTTCACAAGGGCTTCACCTTCCAGCTTCAGTATGGATTCCTGGGGTCTGTCTCGAAACAAAGGCATTTCCCTTGTCCCCCAGCTCACCACGCCCCTCAAAAAAAAAAAAAAAGATTCTGATCTTCGCTGTGAAATGAATCTTTCTTTTTCCCTACTGTGTAGTAGACAACTCTTATCCTGATCTCACAGTCAGATTTTTCCAGAGGAGTAAAAGTAGCTCATGTGCAAATAATACTATTTTTCTCTGTGAAAAGAAATAGAACAGATAGAGGAAATACTTAACTCAGATTACTCAAAAGTGTTTCCTTAAGGAAATAGGTTAATTATTTAACACTATGTTTGGTTGAATCTAGTTATCAGTGAGCTATTTTTACCAATCAAGGAGAAGGATATATTCCCTAAATTGGTACTGAGCAATTCATGTGAAATGAAACTTGCTCACATGAGCTAAAGTAAAGGGTGAATTATAGTATCTGTGGTCTGTTTATACCATCGCTTAAATAAGCACATTGCTGTAGGTTCCAGTGAGCTGAACTTTGCCTCCATGTATTTCTACTAAGTGTTAAAATATTTAAGGAATATATTTTAAATTATGTTTCCCTTGTTTGAAAACCAGGAAAGCTGAATGGTAGCCAAGTTCGAGGATGGCTTGTCTTTTCCTCACTGCCTCTTCACTTTGTATAAGGTGCCAGTTTCCATCTTAAATTTGCATATAAAATCCTAACATACCAAAGATCTATCAATTACTCTTGCTGCACCAAAACTATACCGATCCTCAAAAATACATAGGAAGGGAAAAGAAAACTTATCTAAGTTAGCGACAATTTTCATGCTATTTAAATATGTCTAAAGGAACATAATGAAATGAATTTCACCATAACTCACCTGGCTCCACCCCCCAATTCCATGCTGGGTTCTTGAGAAGGATTCTGGGAGCAAATGAAATACAGTGATGCTGTGGTCCAGGCTCCCGCTAGGATCTCCCCAGCACTTGGATCATCACCTGGTATAAAGTAGGTCTCAGTCCGAGCCAGCTGAGTGAGTGAGTGACTCACAGGCATCGAATGCGTAACATCAGTGAATTATCAGCATTCTTTGTAGGACTCAGAGAATAAGCTGAGAGACCTGTGGCTTTCACAGCCTCACATACTCTTTTGATATTGGGGTCATTTCTGGGAATGTTATTCTGTTCTTGACAAAAAGCTAGTACAATTCCAGGGTTAAGCAACTTGCCCTGGGAAATTTTATGATAAAATATTAAGAAAAATACTTAAATGGCCAAAATGACATAGCATTGTCCTTTGGTGTTTAGATAATTATGGCTGTAATTTACTTACTTTATATGTTTTCCATATTTTCCACCGTGACTATGCACTACTATAAAATAAGAAAAAGCAAATGTTTAAAATAGAAAATCTCTCTTTTCCAGATATGATTTTGTTAGACGATGAGTCAGGCACATATAATAAGAGAATCTTAAATACATGTGTCCATAATTCACTCTTTAAATTCAGGAACAGGAAACTCAGGAATGAAATACATTAAGACAGTCAAAGATGCTTGTATTCAATATTAACAAGTGGGAGTGTCCTCTACAGAAATGGTGACAATCTATAACGCAGGGATAAAATGTGATAATGAAGGTACGAAGACAACATGAAGTAGAAAATGCCGCGTGGCAAGCACTGAGTAAAGGGGAATTTACTGTGATTATGCCAATATGTGGGGTCACTTCCCAAGCAAATGATTGTGCAACCCCTGCTAGAGGGAGAAAGCTTCCAGCCTTGGCTGGAGAGGGGGGAGGATCCAGTGTCTGTAATTTTAAAAATGTCTACAGGTGCTTCTCATGTGCAAATTGATATCCCTGCACGAGAACCATAACCCAACAGAAAACCCAAAAGACCGAGGACAATGATGGGTAGACGCAAGCCCAAGCTTTTCTGCCACAGATGAGTGGCTCCACTCAGGAAGACTGAGCAACAGGCTCAGAGTCTTAGCTAAGGACAAGCAAGTCGGGACTTCTAATACGACCTAATGCCATCGACGGGGGAGGGCAGTTCAGCACAAGAAGGGAGCGCCAGGTGAGTTAACATGGAAGTTTCATCCTGGATCCAAACCGTGATGGATTTGGGTCCAGGGGAGTAAAAGCCCTGCTTCCCTGGGGCATGGACCGGATTCCACAAGAGGCTGAGACAGGAAGTATGAGGCAGAGAAAAATTCCCCCAGGAGACTCCCGAGACTGGGTGCCAGGGAGGGTGATGGACGAGCGCGTTCCCAGCGCCACCCGTACCGCAGGGCTCCGAGTGGCTGTGGACCTGTGCGCCCCCGGCCGGACCACAGACCTGCCTTCAGCGCTCCGGGCTGCGGCCTGGGGAGCGGCTTCAGCAGCAGGCTGGCCCCGTCATTCTCGTAGGTGCTGCAGTGACCCACAGCCCTGTGGCCACGGTGTTCCCAAGCCAAGGGTCTAAGTGACTTCAACCCTATTTACAGGTGGCCACAGCCGGTTAGCCTGTGCTGCTCAAAAGGAAGACCCCATATGAGGTTTTAATGTGTTAGGGGGGTTGCTAATACCTGGCCTGCTTTGAATCTTTTCATCCTGACAGCAGCCTGGGCGGTGGAAGTTTCGTCTCCCAAATTTATTTCAACTTTCTTTGTTGAAAGTATAGTTGGTTTACAATATTGTGTTAATTCTTGGTGTACAGCATAGCGATTCAGTTATACTTACATATATATATATATATATATATATATATATATATATATATATATATATACATATATTCCTTGTCATATTCTTTTTCACTATAGGCTATTAAAAGTTATTGAATATAGTTCCCTGTGCTATACAGTAAGACCTTGATGTTTGATGCAAAAATTACTAAACAAAGTATTTTCAGACTAAACCTAGCCATGTATATGACAGAGTTGAGTTTATCTCAGGATTTAAATGTGGTTTTGATCTCCAGGATCTCTTTATCATCTTATCATATGTAAAGAGCCTGTGGACCACTTCTCAGAAAAATGTTTTAAAATCATAAGATTTAGAGAATAAAGAAGGAAGATAATTATACTGAAAAGCAGATATCAAAAGATAGAAATGGGCATTTGTGATACAGTAAAATCTGAATTATTGGAAGAACGTGTTGAATAAGACGATCCAGTGGTGGGTCTATTAACCGCAACATTCTGCCATAACAGTGAGTGTAAATCATCTCCTGAGATCCCCAACAATTGCATTTGGAATGTAAATAAAGTTAAATAACATATAAGCCATGAAGTGTGGATTCAGATTCAGGGGTATCTCGAGTCCATATCCCCACTACTTCCCAGAGCTCCCTGCTCTTCCCCTAATATCATTGAAAGAAGTGGGGAAAGTTTCTGAAGCGAAGGGCATGTTCCATTGCAAAGAAATCTCATAGCAAACCTGGGAGCATGGCCACTAAACGGTTAACGCTGAGATCAGTGGCAGTGGGAAACCTAGCAGGGACAGCTCTTTACAAGTCACATCATGTACTCTGTGTGTGTCCATGTGTGTGTGCATACAGACGTGTGGGCATGTATGAGGTATACACCTGCCTTTCGTGTGAAGCCGCCTCACTGTCCAAATTTGAAATCCATCCAAACGTGCAGTGCAGTCAGCCGAAGCTCAGCCAGACGCTAAGTTGTCTGTTGTTGCTCTGTCTCTTCTGCTGAACTCCACAAGTAAGCCACGTGCCAGCTGTTGCTTTCAGGGAAAACAGCTCTGTAGGCTACAGGTCCATGCCTTGTTTCACTGCCAACTCCGATTTTATTTCAGGGCAAATTGCCATTTGAAAAAGGGGGAAGCATTCAGTTTGCCCACAAGCCTCTGAGTGAGGAAAAAGACAATGTTAGAGAGAGCTCTGTGGGACAGCATCCAGGAGGGGCAGAGCACTGGGCTGCGAGTCGAGGCTGTGTTTCTTTCAAGCTCTGCACTGACTTTGAGGCGGTATGTCACTTCTTTGGCCCTCGATATGTTCAGCTTAAATTAGGATCCTGGACCGGTTTGATCCAACATTAGAGTATTACTTTTCTGCTTGGTGACCCTCCATGGCTCCGCAATTCCTTCCGAGGGAAAAATGCTCACATCCTCACTGAGGTCTCTTAGGCTCCACCCCCAAAACCACTACTTATTTGCTATTAAATCTGGCCCACACCAGTCTCCATGCTGTCTGTCCAGCATGAGGGACCTCCAGGCCTGTGATCACTGTTCCCTCTGCCCCTCCTCTGCCCACTCCTTTGCCTCCGTCTTTGCCTTATTCAAAGGTCACTGCCCCATCCCCAATCCTCCCTAACACACATTCCTCGCCCTCCTTTATTTTCCTCGCAGCGCTTATCACCAGCTCACAGACCCCGTATTTCTTTCTTTTAACCTTATTTTCTCTGACGATTTTCAGACTGGAAAGGCCACGGTGGATAATAGCAGAGAAATGGGGGGAAAAAAGACAAATGAGGGAAGGTATCTTCTAAAAGCTTAAATGCCCACCTGAAAAGGAGGTAGGATATAAACTAGTAGTCGTTAAAATTTTTGTAAACCCAGGTACGTAGTCAGGACTAGTTTTCACAATATTTGGGGGTAGGGAGGCAGCAATAAAAAGAAATTTATCCTAAAAACAAGAAATTAAATTCATGGGAAGATGATGTGTACAGCTTGAAATGTCAGTAATACTTTTATGACCTTGGTCTGATAATATCCTGCCTTATAATTTGATCTGTTTGGCAGCTGGGTCATGAATCTAATGGTGCCATAGTTTCGGGAGCCGAACAGACCACCCCATGATGGAAACGGGACAACCATCTGTATCCCATGGGCAAACTGGGGTTATTTTATGAATACCTTGAAATGAGCAAGTCATCAGTGGATGTTTTGGAACTGTCGGTTATACTAGAGCATGTTTTGGGTCTCAGAAGCATCGGTTACCGAGCCAAACAATGACCTAGCATACCGAAACGGAGCCCGCTTTTCTCCATTGGAGGCAATTATGCAGTCAGTCTTTCAAATAAGGTGCCAGTGTGAATCTTTGTCATTATTTATGTTGTACAAAGCTGAAGATTTACTGCCAAGGAATGAAATGGAATATTCATTCAGGTACATCTCCACCATTGATTCTCAGATCCTTCTGGTCATGTCGTCTAAGGGTGAACTCAGATCTGTTACTAGATGTGACTCAGCTCGGGCTGTAGCCCGTGTGGCAAAGCTGTTGGCTGATATCCTTCTAAACGGAGTCATGTGACCCAGCCAGCCTATGCAGAAAGCCCGCAAGAGCATCCTGCCTCATGGCAGCAAGGTTCACAGGGTCATCCCTTCCACATCTCATACCTGCCTTTGACATTGTTCCAATATCTTCTGGCTGATGGTTTCTGCCTGGTTCCTTGGGTGACCTCATGGCACATCACTGGCTTGAATTCAGGATGAATTTGCTGATCTGGCGTATCGGTTGAGCACAGATGTCTTCCTTCTCCAATGTCTTTGTACATATCTGTACCTTTGCTTGGGCTTTGTTTCTCTATGTTTGAACTTGGTTTTGAGCTCTCGGTTGCCTTTAAATGGATGCATTTCAAAATTAACTTCCATAGGAAATGTCATTTTTTCTATTAAGCATGGCACACTTTTATCTACCTGAAGGCTGATGATGTGAACGTTTTGTATCTGAGCCATTTCAGCTCACCACTGCCTTGAATTAGTTTATTTTTTTAAGTTTAGGAGACATGAAAGGATTTTGGTCAATAGGCTTTGCATTTTTGCATGCAGGTTCACGTCTGCAAAGGCACCCCTTTGTGCTTCCTGTTTATAAGTCTACAGTTAGAGGGAGTTTTTTTTTTTTCCTAAATTACATTCTATATATAAAATAATTGTTTTAAAAAATATATATTATATATGGAAACACATCTGGTTCCCTCAGTGAGTGAAAGGTCATTTTGTGGCATCTTCAGTCAGCTATGCTTTGTGTCCTGGTGTCTCATTTGAGTTTCATCTTTGCTTTTGCAGTGTTTCGTGACCAGGTTCCACTAAGGGTGCAGCTGCAGTCCCTGGTGTAGAAGTTATGTTCATTTATTTTGCTTATTTTCAAAAGGACTATAAGCCAATGACCTGTTATTCCAAAATGAGTCATAATGGTAAATATGTCTTATTGGGGCTATTATCAGCATTAATAATAACAACAACATTCTGGGGGCAGCATATCATTTGGCATTTTAACACACACGAAAAAAGCCTTGGAAAATAGTTATTGTTCTAGGTATTTCAAATAAATGTCATTGAAAGGAAAAGTTGTACGCTTTTGGGAGAAATTAATACGAATTTTAGACCATTATAGTCTCATTAAAATACCAATTAAATAATTCAGCCTCCCCCTACCCTGTAAAACAGGATAGAGTAACAATTATTCTAGAGAGATTGTTCAGATTTATTCGTTTTCCTATTATCTAAATAATCCGTAACGAATTAGAAAATTCAATCCATTTCTGAGAGTAGGCAGTCTGTTATTCTGTATTCAATGCTGGAGGGAAACTTATTTTGTGTTCTTTTCGTTCATGGGAGATAGAATTTTCATGTGCTTTTTGAATTATTTTTGTTCCTCTAAAATAAAGTGTCTTTGATGGTGATTTCCTGACCTCAGTTTCCTCCTACCAGTTTTCCCCATGATCATTAATGACACCCCACCTGCCTTTTTAGTTATGCCTCTTAGCTGCTGATGGGGAACAGCTACTGACAGATGACCCTGGAGCCCTCCACCCGTGCTTCGTTAGGCGTCGCACCCAGCCACCAACACTAGTCTCCTTCGCCTGAAGCACCTTTCTCTGCTTTTCTGCCTGGAAGGACTCTTGCCAAGCCTTGGCAGTGAACCCTCCACTTTTTAGAGATTTTCTGCTCTCCTCTCTAGGCATGAATTGCACTTGATTCTTGTCTTGATGGTGCGTAATCGTGTCCGTGTCCATTGTGCTCCCCGGCTGGACTGATCTTGTCGGAGGCAGTAGTTAGGCTTTTCATATTCCCGTCCACGTCTGTAGCACCACAGCCTGGACCCTGGTTCTCATACGTGTTTAAGTGACTTGAGCTTGGAGTTTCAACACACTCACACACAACTGTTAGATGAGTTGGCGGTAAAATTGCCCCCAAGGCCCCCACAAGGTTCTATAGGGCATATTTTTTTTTCTGAGTGAAATTTCTCTTTTATTTGTTTTAGTGAATTCCCCACCATCCTTTGAGATTATTAGAGTAACCCTGAGTTATTAACCACAATATCTCTCTCCCCCCAGTGAATGATCCTGCTGCCTGAGAACTCAGACATGGGACATAAGAGAAATAATCTATCAGTCTTAAAATCTGGAAGCCATAAGGTACCGTTTTGTACTTAGAGCACCCACAGCACTGTCTGCCCACCACCCGCACTGACATTTCTTTAAATCCGCAGAGTGAATTTTCCAAAATGGCAGCTGAGTAACTGGGGGGGATTGTAGACCTCTCATCCCTTTACTGATTCATTCGTTTATCCAACCAACAAACACTGAGCACCTGCTATGACAAACACTGTATCAACTGCTGGGGATACCAAGACAGGTAAGACTTGGTGTCTGCACTCCCCAGGCCAGGTGAGACTTGACGAGTAGTTGATGGATTGCTAAGCAGGTGAACACTAATTGGACTTCCTAGAGTTGGGGATATTTGAACTGAATTTTGAAAGGTGAAAGGAAGTTAGCTCTCTAACGTGTGGTAGAGGGAGTGGACACTTCATGCAGAGAGGTAGAGACATATAAGAGTACACGGCATGAAGCGGCTTGGCCAGACTGAAGAACAACAAGTAGGGCTAGAACAAAGGATCCATAGGTGGGAATATCAGGTGCACAAGGCCTCTGTCCCGATGGGCCTTGTGTGCTTAGAGTTGAATGTATCCTTAAAGAAACAGGGATATATTGGTATATTTGTAAGCAACAGAATTGCATGTTTACATTGAAGAAGATCTGGTTATTCTGGCAGCAGAATGGAAGATACAATTTTTGGGGGGAGGCCCATATTTTGGGGGGAAAGGATATTTCGGGGACCACCCCAGGTAACTCAGACAACAAGTGGCACACGCCTGCAGAGAGGCCCTGGGCAGAGGGATAGAGACATGGGCGGCAGAAGTGGTGACTGTTGCAGAGGGGACTGCAGGGCCGGAGCTTCTGAGGTGAGTTTCCAGTGACCCATCTGGAAAGCGGATCTGCAGGGGGAGTGTAAGTGGAAGAGCTGGTTTCGAGGAGATGGTTCTGTGTGTGGAATTTTGATTGTGAAGTTTCTATGGGATATCTGAGGGGTGATGTCCGTTGTTAAGCTGGATTCATCAGTCAGGAGCTCAGAGGAGCTGTGGGTGAGGCCGTGGGGGCGATTCAGTCCTGCCAGGCGGAGGATTGAAGACGAGGCCCTGGGGAAAAGGGCCATGTACATGGCAAATGGGGAAGAGAGGTCCACCAAGAGAAAGAAGAATAGCAGAGCAGTTGGGAGAAGCTAGTTGAGGCAACACAGAGAAGGCTGTAACCTGGCTTAAGAGGGATTTGAACACTGACTAAAAGGAGCATAGTGAGAAAGGGGGATGTGTGGGGCAAAAAAGCAAGGGATAAAGCCCACTTTTAATTGACAAGCCTGGGGAAAAGGAGGAGGAGGACTACACTTCGGTAGCCTTTAAAATACAAATCTGTGTGTATCTGTGTGTGTGCATATGTGCACACACACTTTTCTGATTGGGATTTTCTGATTTATTTAAGTAAAACAAAAATTAATGGGGGAAAACATTCCACTGAGAGGAAAATATTTCTCCACGGAAAAAGCTACCTGGTAATCAAATAAACAGGAGCTGAAAATGCCCACTGGTTTGAAACACGCAGCCACCGGCAGTGTAGCTCCTGTCTCACCGCCGCGGTGAGGGCCGTGGGGGATGCAGGGTCCTGAGCCCTGGAGGAGTCACCAGCGCAGGCACTTCTCCAAGAAACTGGACTTTGAAGGGAAGAAGCCAGTGTAGAAATAATCATAGAGAAACACAGGTCGGTGAGAGAGGGTTGGGCGAGGGTTAGTTTTGGTTTACAGGGGGCGTTGCTGGCCTTGCTGAGTTGCTAGGCCTTTGCTGTTGTTGGTCTTTGTTCCAAAAGCTTTTTAGAATGTTCTTCTCGCTTGAATATCTGAAAAGATTAAACCATGTTGGGTTATTTCTGGTGATTTATTTTTTAATTAAAAAATTTTCTGGGATTTATTTTAATATCAAAAGTGAGGACACTGTACCAGGTCTTCCAATGATTTAGCTATTTACTCCAGTACTTGAATCCACTGAATTGAAGTGTCAGTTTTATAATATTACTAAAATCTCATAAATAACCACGTCTATTATTGAAATGTATTCTAGTTCATTCATACTCTCAGTGTACTATTTCTAAACTGTTTCCATGACCATAGATTAATACCTCCTTAAGTTGGTCCTATTTTATCCTTTTCCAGGATGTCCCTAATGCTACCAATTCAAACATCCCTCCTCATTATTTTATTTGTGTATTTGTGTATATTTCTGAAAGAAATTTAGGATCACGTTTCAGATTTTTTCTTAAAATCATTTGGGATTATTAACTAAATTTGCATTCAGATTCTAAATTTATTTTGGAGAAAAAATGTTCTATGTCCCCTAAACTTGAGTCTGCCCAATGAAGAGTATGGTGCATTCTACTGCTCATTCAATCATCATTTTTTTTCTTTTTTTAAGTCATTTATCAGAATCATCTTAACATTTTTCATTAATTTATTTCTGAAAAGTCTGTGCCTTTGTTGTCATTATAAATGATATCTTTTCTGGGTTTTGAACTGGGTTGATTGCTAATAAAGTCTTAATTTCTGGCTTCTCTTGAATAAGAAGGAGATCTGAGAGTGTGGGGCCCTCTTTCCAATATGGTGACTGTGAGCAATGCGTTTCCTTAGGATGTCCACTTGCCAATTTGCCAGTGGCTGCACCCACTCTGCACATTTCTGCTACTTACCTGCCCCCTGTAGGCAGATGAGTTCATGTAGGGTTAGGTGGGTTGTGGACACAGATACTGACATCACTGCTGCCACGCTGCTGACTCTGTGGCATCACTAACTCTGGTTCTTGCTCTCTGACCTCCCTGAATGTGACAGCTCTTTTTGGGTTATGGACCTACTGCATCTTTCCAGCACTGTCGGCTTTTCTGCAACACAATACTGCCTCTCAGGTCAGAAGCAAATTTCAGCTCCTCCTACCCATTTACCCCATGGACTCTCTTGCCGTTCCTGGCCAGAGTAGTCCCTAACCCTTGACTGAGCAGTAAAAGTAAAGGGACTACAAACTTGCCTCTCATCAACTGTCTTAGTTACATACCTGTGCTAGTTTACTTTGAAGGTCTGCCTGTTACGAGGGGAGGGTCCAAAAGTCTTTTAGATCTCTGGCCTTATCATTTCGAACCGCTAACCCACCCCATGGTACAGCTTACCGCAGATCTCTGCTGCCCCACCTGTAGCAATTTCCTGTAAATTACAGACAGAGAGAAAAGAACTTCTAAGCCACCACCACAACTTTGACTTCCTGTGAACACAAAGACCATAGAAATATAAAGATAAACATTCCTGAAGAAGGATATTTAGCTTAAGAAGACACTATAAATTCATACCTATCAGTGACTTCTAATAACTTCATAGACTTTCTCAATGTGCTGCCCTCACCTTCCCAGACTACAGGGAGCTTGCTCACTTGCCTATTTTCAGTGTATTTCCTTCAACATTCTCTATGCAGAGCTTCCCCAAAGGTACATTTCTTATTTCTATTTAAATTGTTAGATACGTCCACAATATTTTTTTAATCTTGAATTACAAATCATCTTCCAAGATTGTATTATTTCAACACTGAGAGTGAATAATATGCTTCAAGATTCCCAAGTTTATTACCAGCAAATAACTATGGTTGGTTGAAGAATTTTAAATATGTTATTCCTACTAAGGTTATATATGTGAAAGAAACAGGTTGTAATTAATCTTCTTCCCAGAGATTTTTTATTTGCCTTTGGCTTGGATTCTTTCACTTTTGAACACTATTATTACCATGAATGTTTTTTCTCTTTGGTATTTGGTTCATCATTTGCACCTCCATTTTACAGGAGTAAAGGAATATATGTTGTCCTTCCATCCATCCACCACTCCAAGTTGTGTGTCCATTCCTTCAACAGGTATTCAGTTTGGGTTCACCATCTTATCTCTGGCCTGTTACCAGTGGCCCCTCTCTTGGCTCTGGAGAACAATATATTGGAAATCAGAGTGGGTATATGGAAACTTGACTACACTGTATAGACGCATGATGCCAGAAAAAGCCCATGACATCGCAGCGTGGCAGCCCACCATGCAAGGAACAGCAATTCTGGCTGTGGTGGACCAATGTGAGTAAAAAGGCTTCATGGGGTGAAGACCTTGAAGAGTCCAAAAATGCATTGACGTTACTTCCTGAGGAATCCAGTGTTGGGTACTGTATAATATGAGAGGGAGATGCTAAAACTATCATCGTTATAAACAGCATAGTTGTTGTAACTGTAAGTGTTATTATTTTTCAAATATTTTCTTTATAATTATTATTTGTGACTTACAAGACCTGTTACACAGGCAGTTGTTAAGAAGCGTGGCCATTATACTGTTGCTGAAGTATTAATTCAGTAGAAGCATGGTAATAGTATTAATAAGTACTCACTCGTTTGATCCTCACATGACTGTAAAGGTTACCCAGCAGTGCTTGTATAATGGAGATGGAAATCTATCCATTTAAGAGATTGTAGAACGTAAAATAAGAGCAGTCATTCCACCGTATTTAACCATATATTCCAGACAGTTTAAAGTAGGCTCTACCTGATGAGGCCATAGATACCCTCTGTGCATCCCCAATCATTCGTTACCTTCCTGGTCCCCTGGGGCAGAGGTTCTTCCAGAAGGTGGCCCCATCTCTCCTCCCCACCCCACCTTTGGCCTTTGCTACCCACTGTTGGTCATTAGCAAAGCATCCTCATGTCCTGCCTGTGTCTGAGCTGTGAGGGAACAGAACTCAGCAGTTTAAAAACTGTAGTGACTATGACCAGTCTGAACAGCCACTCTCCTTCCCTGACCACACCCCCACAGGGCAACAGGGGGCTCGCAACCACAGCGATTCCCATGCCAGCCCAACAGGGAACCTTCTTCCCTAGAAATATTCTTACAACCAGGGCTGTTTCCTCCCTTACTTCACTGCCAGTTTCACTCCCAGATTACAGTCCCCAACAAAAGGCTATCCCAGTTGGAATTTCTTAATCAAGTCACATTGACCCTGAGTCCCTGGCATTTTCCTATGAGCACTCACAGAAACAGAACAGGGCCTGGCAGTGGCTGTGGGCCAGGTTTCTGGGTGAGGGGACTTGCTGGGCCCTTCAGGTTCTGTAGTCTGGCCCGAGCTCATCTCCCAACACGGCGTCTTCCCATCTGCATGATTTCGGGCCAGGCTTCAAAAGTTCAGAGCTTCATTTTATCACCTGCAGACAGAATAATTCCCTGCTGCATATTTTAAGACTGTTATGTACCACAAAGGGAATTCAGTGAGTCAATGCATGGAAGTCACACAACCTGGTCCTCAGGGAATGTTAGTTAACATCATTATGCACCATCGATAAAATTGGCTACACAGACTTGGCCAGGAATCAAAGCTACAGGCACAAGAATTTGACAATGTGTCACTGTCTGGATCATAGTCACAAAATTACACAGTAAAACAAGCTACCTGGGACCACCGAGCTGTCAGCCCACCCGACTCCCCACCTAAAGAACCCTCAATTTATCTGATTTGCTTGCTACTCTTACTTTTTGGAGAAAGTTGGCAAATGACACACAGTCACTGACTGCTAGCTTATGTCCATTCCCATTCACTCAAATTGCCCCATTTTCAGTCCCCACTGTGCTGCAAAACATAGGCTAATGTTCAGAAATATGACAGTAAAGCCTTTCCCGTTCCACAGTCAGAGAAGTATGAATCTGTCATGTTTAATATGCCATATGACTCTTAGCAAGGCAGGAAAACAGGCTCCTGTCCTTTAAGGAAATTTTTACCAATGACGTTTGAAACTTAAACTGTTTTTCTTTGACCTTCAGCTAACCAGAAAGTTCAATTGACTCGTATTCCCCATTAATCAGGTGTCCTGGTTTGATTGTATTAGGCACTTTTTCCTCATCTCCCCAGCATGACTTTGCTCCATCAGCACAGATGAAGTGTCTCCAAGGCTGCTGCGTGGGCACGGGCGTGTCCGTGCACACATGTGCGCCAACTGATTCATGCCACTGATTCGTATCCAGAGATTGTTCTGTCTTATCACTCAAGCATTGCTTTATTATATCCTAGAAAACTGCTTTTAGGTCATTGATTGAACAATAGACCATCCTCTTGCCCACATTAGGAAGTGACATCTTCTAAGACACAGGTCCTCTGTGCTTGTATATATGTATAAGTAAGAATTAAATATGTATGTCATCCCCCCACATATTTAATTTGTGCCTTCCCAATTGAATGTGCACAGTAAAAGCTAACTTCCCATAATAGGAGAACTTTAGGAAGAAAGAAGAAGAAATCAGCCACCAGGGAAAAGACAGGAAATCAAGCAGGAGTTTGGTATAAAGTCATTTATTCTAAAGCTGCTCTGGCTCAATAAATAAGTCGAATTGACATTGTTGTATCATGCCAGAGAATCTGCTATTGAAGAACGATTTTAATTTACTTTGATATAAGTGGAAAATTGTGTCAGAACAGCATGGGAAATGAAACACACTGCATCTATCTGTACTCCTGAAGTGTGTCTGAGAGATGCTCACTTTTGAGGAAAAGTATCTTGTCTGGAGACAATAGAATTTTTTTCATTGTTGGAATTTTTGTAGCTTCCAGAAGCACATCTGCAGGTGATTCTGTAAAAGTCTAGAGTTGACTTAAATAGCAGGAAATTTTAGCCTATTGAAAACCTGAGAAGTGAAATATTTTTGCCCACCAGCACCACCACCACCACCGCCAGCACCGGGCAAGCACGTGTACACCCAGAGAGATTTCACATCAGAGGGAATGACAACGCTGGTTCTGTTACCGAGGCCAACCTTGTTCTTGCTGCACAACTGTGATAAACAAATAAATCAGGAGTCAAGGTTTTGGGGCAAGGAATCGTAACTTTATTCAGAAAGCTGGCAGACCAAGATGAGGGACAGATGTCCTGGAGAATCATCTTGCCCGAGTCAGAATTCAGGCTCCTTTTAAGCTAAAAAGGGGAGGGGTGTGGCTGGTTGTGCAAACTTCTTGCTGCAGGCATTCCTTGTTCCTGCAGCCGTTCACGTGGGTCAGGCCGTGGTGTCCCTGTAAACCCCCAACAAAACAAAGGCTATTCTCTATTTTGCAACTTGCCATCTCTGCATAAGTGCAGAAGTGCTAACATCCTTAAAGGTCAGAGCCCCGAGAATAGGCTTTCCTGCAGGTTTTAGGCTAAGGACAACGTTGTTTTACAAAAGGTGCAGAGCCAGCAAGGTTAGGCCCGGAAAACAGGGCGCAATGCTTCAAACTCAAGGAACAGATCCAATATGGCGTCAGATTTGTTCTCTATTACAGTTCTATTTAGGGGAAATTTTGCAACAGAAAATCCCCTCAGTTGTTTTTTTTTGCTTTGCCTGAGATCTTGTTTGTTGGATTGTGGTCTCATGGTGTCTAAACCGTATGTTCAGATGAATACTATTAAAATCATATGGTGCAGAAAACATATCTGTTCTGCTTCAAAAAATGACTGAAACATTTAGCTTTGTTTATTCCCATAGAATTTAGATTGAATCTATTCTCGACTCTCTTCTTCCTTCAAACTAGTTTTTTACTGCAGGGTTTAAAGCCCAAATTAAAGAATTTTGGAGAAGACTCATGTAATTCATAAGAGCTTTACATCCGAGTTTAAGACTGACCCATATTTACACCTTTAATCAAGGAACACAATAAACTTTGTGAGTCGATCATTTATGACGTGTTTAACTGTGTCCATGTAATCTTTTGGAAGTTGAGAGGCTTAGACACCTGATCTAACAAAACAGGTATCATTGCTTGACTCTGTGAATGAAAGAATCCCATTATAGTTTCCTGCAAGTATATTTTATTAAAAGCAATAAAGAATTCTTGCTCTCTAATAAAGCAACAGACAGAAGCACATACTGAGTGTTTAAAATAAATAACACTATGGGAAATATTATCTAAACAACTCAAGGTACAATAGAGAAAATAGTATGAACTTGAAGGAAAATACATATTGTGCAATTAATATCCTATTTTTAAGAAGCAAATGATAAAAAACCCTATTTTTAAAAGATTTATCAAAAAAGGAGTTATATAAAGCCAACTTATTTTCATAAGTTTTACATAAAAAAGAGCTATCTAAATCTATATTATTGAAGAAAAAATATACTAAATATATCTCCAAGGTTGATTGATTTTCATGATATTTATAATTTTTGAAAATATAACTTCCATATACATATCCAAGCAGCTCTTGAGATAATCACAATACCCTAGTATACAGTTATTTCTATTCAACATAAAAAATGATAAGGCAAGGATCAGGCCCTTGCTTTGGAACTGCCACTGTACATCTGGATATTCCCTTAGGTTAAAGACCAAAAGCAAATTAACTATTCTAATTTGAAGCAGTCGCTCAAAACTTTGAGACATTCACTTTCTATATCCAGTTACATTAAATACAAGTTTTCTGAAGTTTGAAAAAATGAAATCAACTGCTGAAGATGAAACTCTTTAATGTCTCCTGACCATAACTATAAAGGCCCTAAATTAATGCTCTCTTTACTGTTTTCCTACAAGCACTGGTCATGATCATCAGTTTCACATTCCATTTATGTGAGATGAATGAACGTCTCTCCACATGCTCAATTTTGAGAGTTAAGTGTGTGTGAAAGCCATCAGTCACCTACCTTGTTGGGAAAACACAGTTTCATTTAAGTCGGAAACAACACTACATACATATATATGGGGAGGAACAAATTCCAACGGGGAATTTCAGTGAAAATTGCATAAACTTAAAACCGGCAGAGGAATCATACTGATAATCGAGAATAAGTGTTTTAACTGCAACCCATTTCCTTTAAGCTAGATGAACGAACATCTCTCCACATGTTCAATTCTGAGATTTAAGTGTGTGTGAAAACCTTCAATCTCCTAGTTTGTTGGGAACACACAGCTTCTTTTCAGTGGGAAATTAAATGACATACATATATGTGAGGAGGTTCTAGCTCCAAATCTGTTTTACAGTAAAAATTGCATGAAATTCCAACCGGCACTAGGAAAAATACTGAGAATCTGGAGTAAGTGTTTCTACTGCAACCCATTCTATTTAAGCTAGATGAGCGAACGTCTACACACATGCTCAATTCTAGGAGTTAAGTGTCTGTAAAACCGTCAAGAAGCTTGTTGGGAACACACAGTTTCTTTACAGAGGGAAACTACGTTACATACATATATATGGGGAGGTACAAGCTCCAACTCGGTTTTACAGTGAAAACTACATGAACTTCAAACAGGCACTGTTAAAAAGACTGAGATCAGAGTAACTGTTTCTACTGAAACCCACTCCCTTTAAGCTAGATGAACGAACGTCACTCCACATGCTCAATTCTGAGAGTTATGTATGTGTGAAAGCCGTCAATCACCTTGTGTGTTGGGAACACATAGTGTCTTTTAAGTGGAAAACTACACAACATAAATATATATGGGGAGGTAGTAGCTCCAACTAGGTATTACAGTGAAAACGGCATGATTGTCAGACCGGAAGTAGGAAACAGTTGTAGAAACCAGAGTAATGATTCCTAATGCAACCCACTCCCTTTAAGCTAGAAGAAAGTAGGTTTCTCCACATGCTCAGATGTGAGAGCTAAATGTGTGTGAAAGCTGAAAATCACCTTACTTGTTGGGAACACACACTTTCTCTTCAGTGGGAAACGACAATACATAAATGTATCTGGGGAGGTACAAGCTCCAACTCGTTTTTACACTGAAAATTGCATAAAACTGCAACCAGCACTAGGGAACAGACTGAGAAACCAGAGTAAGCATTTCCCATGCAAAGCATTCACTTTAAGCTAGATGATAAAACGTCTCTGCACACGCTCAATTCTGAGAGTTAAGTGCGAGTTATAGTCTTAAATGACAGAGATTGTTGGGAACACACAGCTAATTTTCAGTGGAAACCTATACTACATATATATAAATGGGGAGGTACTAGCTCCAAATAGGGTGTACAGTGAAAAATGCATTAACTTAAAACCGGCACAAAGAAACATAAAGGAACCAGAGTAACTGTTTCTACTGCAACCCAGTTCATTTCGGCTAGATGAACGAATGTCTCTCAACATGTTCAGGTCTGAGATATAAGTGTGTGTGAGAGCCGAAATTCACTTAGCTGGTTGGGAACACAAAATTTCTTTTCAGTTCGATTCTACACTATGTAAATATATATTCATTGGAACAACTCAGAAGTCGGTTTTACAGTGAAAACTGCAGGAACAAAAAACCAGCATTTAGAAACACACTGAGAAACCAGAGTAAGTGTTTCTACAGCAACCAAATCCTTTTGTGCAAGATGAACGAACGTCTCTCCACATGCTCAGTTCTCAGAGATAAGTAAGAGTCAAAGGCGTCCTTCACCAAGCTTGTTGGGAATACAAAGTTTCTTTTCAGTTGGAAAATATTCTACATAAGTATATAAAGGGAGATACTAGCTCCAACACGGTATTACAGTGAAATCTGCAGGAACTTCAAACCGGCACTAGGAAACAGACTGAGAAACCAGAGTAAGTGTTTCTCCTGCAACCCGTTCCGTTTGTGCTAGATGAACGAACGTCTCCCCACATGCTCAGTTTGGAGAGATAAGTTTCTGTGAAAGGTGTCCATCACCTAGCTTGTTAGGAACACATAGATTCTTTTCTGTTGGGAAGTACACTACATAGATATACATGTGGATGTACTAGCTCCAACTCGGTTTTACAGTGAAAACTGCAGGAACTTCAAACCGGCACTAGGAAAAGACTGAGAAACAGGAGTAATTGTTTCTCCTGCAACCCGTTCCTTTCGTGCTAAGATGAACGAACGTCTCTCCGCATGCTCAGTTTTGAGAGATAAATGTGTGTGAAAGCCGTCCTTCACCTAGCTTGTTGGGAGCACAAAGTTTCTTTTCACTTGGAAAATACAATACATACATGTATATGGGGAGGTAGTAGCTCCAACTCGGTTTTACTTTGAAAACTGCTGGATCTTCAAACCGGCACTAAGAAACAGACAGTGAAACCAGAGAAAGCGTTTCTCCTGCAACCCGTTCCCTTTGTGCTGGATGAACGAACGTCTCTCCGCATGCTCAGTTCTGATAGATAAGTGTGTGTGAAAGCCGTCCTTCACCTAGCTTGCTGGGAACACAAAGTTTCTAGTTGGTAACTACACTACATACATATATATGGGAAGCTGTTAGCTCAAACTCGGTTTTACAGTGCTAACTGCAGGAAATTCAAATCGGCACTAGGACACAGACTGAAACACCAGACATATTGTTTCTCGTGCAACCCGATCCCTTAATTCTAGGTGAAAGAGCTCCTCTCCACATGCTCAGTTCTGGGTGATAATTGGGTTTGAAAGTCGTCCTTCACGCATCTTCTTGGGAACATAAAGTTTCTTTCAGTTGGAAACTACACTACTTACACATATATTGGGAGGTACTAGCTCCAACTCGGTTTTACAGTGAAAACTGCGGGAACTTCTAACCAGCACTAGGAAACACACTGAGAAACGATTGTAAATATTTCTACTACAACCCATTCCCTTTCTACTAGATCAACGTACGTCTCTACACATGATCAATTCTGAGATTTAATTCTGTTACAACTCCTTCGATCAGTTAGCTTGTTGGGAACACACAGTTTCTTTTCAGTGGGAAACTGCACTTCTTACAGTGGTTTCTCAGTATGTTTAATACTGCTGGTTTGAAGCTCATGTAGTTTTCACTGTAAAATCGATTTGGAGCTTGTAACTCCCCCTGTATATTTATGTAGTATTATTCCTCACTGAAAACAAAGTATGTGATACCGAGGACCTTTTCGAATTATGGCTGTCACACTCATTCAATTCTAGAAACTAAGAATGTAGGGAGGGTTTCGTTTATTTAACATAAAGAGAATGTTTGGCTGTAGATACACTTTGGTTTCTCAGTATGTTTCCAAGCGCCGTTTTGAAGTTAGTGAAAATTTCACTGTAAAAGCGAATTTGAGCTTTTACCTCTCCATATATATGTATGTAGTGTAGTTTCCCACTTAAAAGAATCTGAGTTCCCAACAAGCCAAGTGATCCATGACATTGACAAAGAATTAACTCTCAGAATTGAGCATGTGGAGAGACTTTCGTTCACCCAGCATAAAGGGAACGGGTTGCAGTAGAAACACTTACTCTGGTTTCTCAGTTTGTTTCTTAGTGCTGGTTAGAAGTTAATAAAGTTTTCACTGTAAAAGGTTGTTGGAGAGAGAACCTCCCAATATATATGTATGTAGTGTTGTTACACACTGAAAACAATCTGTGTGTTTCCAACAAGGTAATTGTTTGACGGCTTTCACACACAATTATCACTCAGAATTGAGCGTGCGGAGAGACTTCCGTTCACATAGCTTAAATGAAATGGATTGAAGAAGAAACACTTACTCTCTCTTTCCTAGAGCCATTTAAAATTCATGCAGATTTCACTGTAAAACGAATTTGGAGCTAGAACCTCCCCATATATATATATGTATGTAGTGTAATTTCCCACTGAAAAGAAATTGTGTTTTCCCACCCAGCTAGGTGAATGACGGCATTTACACACACATAAATCTCAGAATTGAACATGAGTAGAGACGTTCGTTCATCTACCATAAAGTGAATGGGTTGCAGTAGAAACACTTACTCTGGTTTCTCAGTGTTTTTCTTAGTACCATTTTGGAGTTCATGCATTTTCACTTTAAAATCGATTTGGGCTCTACCCCCCCATATATATGTATGTAGTGTAGTATAGCATTGAAAAAGAATTCTGTGTTTCCAACAAGCTAGGAGAATGACCTCATTCACGCACACTTAACACACAGAATTCGGAATGTGGATACACGTTCGTTCATCAAGCATAAACTGTAAGGGTAGCATTAGAAACACTTACTCTGGTTTCTCAGTATGTTTCTGAGTGCCGGTTTGAAGTTCATGTAGTTTTCACTGTAAAACCGAGTTGGAGCTAGTACCCCCCATATACATGTATGTAGATTAGTTTCTCACTGAAAGGAACTGTGTGTTCCCGACAAGCTAAATGATTGACGGCTTTTACACACATTTATCTCTCAGAATTGAGCATATATGGAGGCATTCGTTCATATATCTTAAAGGGAATGGCGAGCAGTAGAAAGTATTACTCTGGTTTCTCAGTATGTTTCTTTGTGCTGGTTTGAATTTCATGCAGTGCTCATTGTATGACCGAGTTGGAACTTGTACCTCCCCATATATATGTATGTTTTGTGTTTCCCCACTCTAATGAAAATGAGTTTTCCTTACAAGGTAAGTGATAGATGGCTTTTGCACACATTCAACACTCAGAACTGAGCATTTAGAGTGGCGTTCTTTCAACTAGCATAAAAGGAATGATTTGCAGTAGAAACTCTTACTGTGTTTTCTCAGTATGTTTCCTAGTTCGGGTTTGAATTTCATGCTGTTTTCACTGTGAAACCGAGTTGGAGCTTGTACTTCCCCATATATATGTATGTAGTGTAGTTTCCCACTGCAAAGAAACTGTGTGTTCCCAACAGGCTCGGTGATTGACGGCTTTCACACACACTTAAATCTCAAAATTGAGCTTGTGGAGAGACGACCGTTCATTTAGCATAAACGGAATGGTTTGCAGTAGAAATACTTACTCGGGTTTCTCAGTATGTTTCCTAATTCCGGTTTGTAGTTCTTGCATTTTTCACTGTAAAACAGAGTTGGAGCTCGTACCTACCAATATGTATTGGATTTTCCCACTGAAAAGAAGCTGTTTTTCCCAAAAAGCTAAGGGATTGTTGGCTTTCACACACACTTAACTCTCAGAATTGAGCATGTGTATTGTCGTTCGTTCACCTAGAATTAAGTGAATTGTTGGCAGTAATAACACTTACTCTTCTTTCTCAATATGTTTCCTAAAGCCCCTATGATGTTCATGCAGTTTTCAATGTAAAACCCTGTTCGGGCTAGTACCTCCCAATATATATGTATGTAGTGTTGTTTTCCAGTAGAAAGAAACTATGTGTTCCCAACATGCTAGGTGATTCACGGATTTCACACAAACTTTATTCTCAGTGTTCAGCATGTGGACAGACGTCCATTCCTCTAGCAGAAAATGAATGGGTTGCAGTAGAAACACTTACTCTGGTTTCTCAGTATGTTTCCTAGTGCCTGTTTGAAGTTCATGCAGTTTTCACTGTAAATCCCTTTTGAGCAAGTACCCCCCATATATATGTATGTACAGTAGATTCCCACTGAAAGAAACTGTTTTCCCTACAAGCTCGGTGATTGACGGCTTCCACACACACTTAACTCTCAGATCTGAGCAAGTGGAGAGACGATTTTTCATGTAGCATAAAGAGAATAGACAGCACTAGAAACACTCTGGTTTCACTGTATGTTTAATACTGTCAGTTTGAAGTTCATTATGTTTTCACTGTAAAACCGAGTTGGAGCTAGTAACTCCCCATATATAGGTATTTAGTGTTGTTTCCCACTGAAAAGAATTTGTGTGTTCCCAAAAAGTTAGCTGACTAACGGCTTTCACACACATTTAACTCGCAGAATTGCACACGTGTAGAGACGTTCATTCATATAGCATAAAGGGAATAGTTAGCAATAGAAACACTTACTCAGGTTTCTCAGTATATTTACTAGTGCCTGTCTGAACATCATGCAGTTTCCACTTTTGAACCCACTTGGAACTAGTACCTCCCAATATATGTGTATGTAGTGTATTTCCCCAATCAAAAGTAACAGTGTTTTCCCTACAGTTAAGTGATAGATGGCCTTCACACAGAGTCAGCTCTCAGTACTGAGCATGGGGTGAAGCATTAGTTCATCTAGGATGAAGGGGATTGAAACACTTATCTGGTTCCTCAGTATGTTTCTTAGTGCTGGTTTCAAATTCATGCAGTTATCACTGTAAAACCGAGCTGGAGCTAGTAATTCCCCATATATATGTATGTAGTGTAGTTGCCCACTCAAAAGAAACTGTGTTCCCTACAAGCTAATTAAAAGATGGCTTTTGCACACAATCAACTCTCAGAACTGAGCATGGAGAGAAGCGTTCGGTTCATCTAGGATGAAAGAAAGGGGTTGAAGTAGAAACACTTAGTCTGGTTTCTCATCATTTTTCCTTGGTCCGGTTTGAAGTTCATGCAGTTTTCACTGTAAAACCAGGTTGGTGCTAGTATCTAGCCATATAGATAAAATTTAGATTCCAATTGAAAAGAAACTGTGTGTTCCCAGCAAGGTAGGTAATTTTCCGATTACACGCACATTCAACTCTCAGAATTGAGCATGTGGAGACCCGTTCGTTAATGTAGCATTAACCACTCAGTATGTTTCTTAGTGTCAGTTTGAAGTTCATGCAGTTTTCTCTGTAAAACCGAGTTGGAGCTAGTACCTCCCCATATATATATATATGTCGTGTATTTTCCCACTGAAAAGAAACTGTGTGTTACCAACAAGCTAGGTGATTGACGGCTTTCACACACATTCAACTGTCAGAATTGAACATGTGGAGAGGCCTTCATTCATCAAGCGTAAATGGAATTTGAAATTGATGATCATGAACTATGTTGGTTGGGAAACAGTAAAGGGAACATTAACTTAGAGCCTTTATAGTTATGGTCAGCATACATGACAGAATTTCATTTTCAGCAGTAGATTTCATTTTTTTAAGGTTCAGAAAACTTAATTCTTTCTTGTAACTGGATATAGATAGTGAATGCCTTAAAGTCTCTGAGCAACTGCTTTAAAGCATAAATGTTATTTTGCTTTTGGTCTTTAACCTAAGGGAATATCCAGAATTCCAGTGGCAGTTCAAAAGCAAGAGCCTGAACCTTGCTATTACTTGTTTTAAGTACAGTAAGAATAACTGTAGCCTAGGGTACTGTGGATAACTGAAGAGCTGCTTGGATATGTTATATGTAAGTTATTTTTTCAAAAATTATAGTTATCATGAAAATCAATCAACCTTGGAGATATATTTGGTATCATTTAATCTTTAATAATGTAGATTTAGATAGCCCTTTTGTTTATGTAACTCTTATGAAAATAAGTTGGCTGTATATAACTCCTTTGTAGATAAATGATAAATTATTGGGTTTTTTATCATTTGCTTCTTAAAAATAGGATATTAATTGCACAATATGTATTTTCCTTCAAGTTCATACTATTTTCTCTATTGTACCTTGAGTTGTTTAGATAATATTTCCCATAGTGTTATTTATTTTAAACACTCAGTATGTGCTTCTGTCTGTTGCTTTATTAGAGAGCAAGAATTCTTTATTGCTTTTAATAAAATATACTTGCAGGAAACTATAATGGGATTCTTTCATTCACAGAGTCAAGCAATGATACCTGTTTTGTTAGATCAGGTGTCTAAGCCTCTCAACTTCCAAAAGATTACATGGACACAGTTAAACACGTCATAAATGATCGACTCACAAAGTTTATTGTGTTCCTTGATTAAAGGTGTAAATATGGGTCAGTCTTAAACTCGGATGTAAAGCTCTTATGAATTACATGAGTCTTCTCCAAAATTCTTTAATTTGGGCTTTAAACCCTGCAGTAAAAAACTAGTTTGAAGGAAGAAGAGAGTCGAGAATAGATTCAATCTAAATTCTATGGGAATAAACAAAGCTAAATGTTTCAGTCATTTTTTGAAGCAGAACAGATATGTTTTCTGCACCATATGATTTTAATAGTATTCATCTGAACATACGGTTTAGACACCATGAGACCACAATCCAACAAACAAGATCTCAGGCAAAGCAAAAAAAAACAACTGAGGGGATTTTCTGTTGCAAAATTTCCCCTAAATAGAACTGTAATAGAGAACAAATCTGACGCCATATTGGATCTGTTCCTTGAGTTTGAAGCATTGCGCCCTGTTTTCCGGGCCTAACCTTGCTGGCTCTGCACCTTTTGTAAAACAACGTTGTCCTTAGCCTAAAACCTGCAGGAAAGCCTATTCTCGGGGCTCTGACCTTTAAGGATGTTAGCACTTCTGCACTTATGCAGAGATGGCAAGTTGCAAAATAGAGAATAGCCTTTGTTTTGTTGGGGGTTTACAGGGACACCACGGCCTGACCCACGTGAACGGCTGCAGGAACAAGGAATGCCTGCAGCAAGAAGTTTGCACAACCAGCCACACCCCTCCCCTTTTTAGCTTAAAAGGAGCCTGAATTCTGACTCGGGCAAGATGATTCTCCAGGACATCTGTCCCTCATCTTGGTCTGCCAGCTTTCTGAATAAAGTTACGATTCCTTGCCCCAAAACCTTGACTCCTGATTTATTTGTTTATCACAGTTGTGCAGCAAGAACAAGGTTGGCCTCGGTAACAGAACCAGCGTTGTCATTCCCTCTGATGTGAAATCTCTCTGGGTGTACACGTGCTTGCCCGGTGCTGGCGGTGGTGGTGGTGGTGCTGGTGGGCAAAAATATTTCACTTCTCAGGTTTTCAATAGGCTAAAATTTCCTGCTATTTAAGTCAACTCTAGACTTTTACAGAATCACCTGCAGATGTGCTTCTGGAAGCTACAAAAATTCCAACAATGAAAAAAATTCTATTGTCTCCAGACAAGATACTTTTCCTCAAAAGTGAGCATCTCTCAGACACACTTCAGGAGTACAGATAGATGCAGTGTGTTTCATTTCCCATGCTGTTCTGACACAATTTTCCACTTATATCAAAGTAAATTAAAATCGTTCTTCAATAGCAGATTCTCTGGCATGATACAACAATGTCAATTCGACTTATTTATTGAGCCAGAGCAGCTTTAGAATAAATGACTTTATACCAAACTCCTGCTTGATTTCCTGTCTTTTCCCTGGTGGCTGATTTCTTCTTCTTTCTTCCTAAAGTTCTCCTATTATGGGAAGTTAGCTTTTACTGTGCACATTCAATTGGGAAGGCACAAATTAAATATGTGGGGGGATGACATACATATTTAATTCTTACTTATACATATATACAAGCACAGAGGACCTGTGTCTTAGAAGATGTCACTTCCTAATGTGGGCAAGAGGATGGTCTATTGTTCAATCAATGACCTAAAAGCAGTTTTCTAGGATATAATAAAGCAATGCTTGAGTGATAAGACAGAACAATCTCTGGATACGAATCAGTGGCATGAATCAGTTGGCGCACATGTGTGCACGGACACGCCCGTGCCCACGCAGCAGCCTTGGAGACACTTCATCTGTGCTGATGGAGCAAAGTCATGCTGGGGAGATGAGGAAAAAGTGCCTAATACAATCAAACCAGGACACCTGATTAATGGGGAATACGAGTCAATTGAACTTTCTGGTTAGCTGAAGGTCAAAGAAAAACAGTTTAAGTTTCAAACGTCATTGGTAAAAATTTCCTTAAAGGACAGGAGCCTGTTTTCCTGCCTTGCTAAGAGTCATATGGCATATTAAACATGACAGATTCATACTTCTCTGACTGTGGAACGGGAAAGGCTTTACTGTCATATTTCTGAACATTAGCCTATGTTTTGCAGCACAGTGGGGACTGAAAATGGGGCAATTTGAGTGAATGGGAATGGACATAAGCTAGCAGTCAGTGACTGTGTGTCATTTGCCAACTTTCTCCAAAAAGTAAGAGTAGCAAGCAAATCAGATAAATTGAGGGTTCTTTAGGTGGGGAGTCGGGTGGGCTGACAGCTCGGTGGTCCCAGGTAGCTTGTTTTACTGTGTAATTTTGTGACTATGATCCAGACAGTGACACATTGTCAAATTCTTGTGCCTGTAGCTTTGATTCCTGGCCAAGTCTGTGTAGCCAATTTTATCGATGGTGCATAATGATGTTAACTAACATTCCCTGAGGACCAGGTTGTGTGACTTCCATGCATTGACTCACTGAATTCCCTTTGTGGTACATAACAGTCTTAAAATATGCAGCAGGGAATTATTCTGTCTGCAGGTGATAAAATGAAGCTCTGAACTTTTGAAGCCTGGCCCGAAATCATGCAGATGGGAAGACGCCGTGTTGGGAGATGAGCTCGGGCCAGACTACAGAACCTGAAGGGCCCAGCAAGTCCCCTCACCCAGAAACCTGGCCCACAGCCACTGCCAGGCCCTGTTCTGTTTCTGTGAGTGCTCATAGGAAAATGCCAGGGACTCAGGGTCAATGTGACTTGATTAAGAAATTCCAACTGGGATAGCCTTTTGTTGGGGACTGTAATCTGGGAGTGAAACTGGCAGTGAAGTAAGGGAGGAAACAGCCCTGGTTGTAAGAATATTTCTAGGGAAGAAGGTTCCCTGTTGGGCTGGCATGGGAATCGCTGTGGTTGCGAGCCCCCTGTTGCCCTGTGGGGGTGTGGTCAGGGAAGGAGAGTGGCTGTTCAGACTGGTCATAGTCACTACAGTTTTTAAACTGCTGAGTTCTGTTCCCTCACAGCTCAGACACAGGCAGGACATGAGGATGCTTTGCTAATGACCAACAGTGGGTAGCAAAGGCCAAAGGTGGGGTGGGGAGGAGAGATGGGGCCACCTTCTGGAAGAACCTCTGCCCCAGGGGACCAGGAAGGTAACGAATGATTGGGGATGCACAGAGGGTATCTATGGCCTCATCAGGTAGAGCCTACTTTAAACTGTCTGGAATATATGGTTAAATACGGTGGAATGACTGCTCTTATTTTACGTTCTACAATCTCTTAAATGGATAGATTTCCATCTCCATTATACAAGCACTGCTGGGTAACCTTTATAGTCATGTGAGGATCAAACGAGTGAGTACTTATTAATACTATTACCATGCTTCTACTGAATTAACACTTCAGTAACAGTATATTAGCCACGTTTCTTAACAACTGCATCTGTAAGGGTCTTGTAAGTCACAAATAATAATTATAAAGAAAATATATTTAAAATAATAACAATTACAGTTCCAACAACTATGCCATTTATAACAATAATTGTGTTAGCAGCTCCCTCTCATATTAAAGAATAACCAACACTGGAATCCTTAGGAAGCAACGCCAATGCATTTTTGGACTTTTCTAGGTCTTCACTCATTGAAGCCTCTTTACTCACATTGGTCCATCACAGCCAGAATTGCTGTTCCTTGCATGGTGGACTGCCATGCTGCGATGTCCTGGGTTTTTTCTGGCACCATGTGACTATACCGGGTAGTCAAGTTTCCACGCACCCACTCTGATTTCCAATATATTGTTCTCCAGAGCCAAGAGAGGGGCCACTGGAAAGAGGCCACAAATAAGGTGGCGAACCCAAACTGAATACCTGTTGAAGGAATGGATACACAACATGGAGTGGTGGATGGATGGGAGGACAACATAAAATCTTTTACTCCTATAAAGAGAGGGGAAAATGGTGAAGTAAATCCCAAAGAGAAAAGGCATTCATTGTAATAATAATGTTCAATAGTGAAAGAATCCAAACAAAATGCAAATATAAAATCTCTGGGTAGAAGACTCATTACAACCTGTTTCTTTCACGTATATAACCTTAGTAGGAGTAACATATTTAAAAATCTTCAACCAACCATAGTTATTTGCTGGTAGTAAACTTGGGAATCTTGAAGCATATTATTCACTCTCAGTGTTGAAATAATACAATCTTGGAAGATGATTTGTAATTCAGGATTAAAAAATATTGTGGATGTATCTAACAATTTAAATAGAAATAAGAAATGTACCTTTGGGAAAGCTCTGCATAGAGAATGCTGGAGGAAATCCACTGAAAATAGGCAAGTGAGCAAGCTCCCTTGAGTCTGGGAAGGTGAGTGCAGCACATTCAGAGAGTCTATGAAGTTATGACAAGTCACAGAAAGGTATGCAATTAAAGTGTCTTCCTAAGCAAAATATCCTTCTTCAGGAATTTCTATCTTGATATTTCTATGGTCTGTGTGGTCACAGGAAGTCAAAATTATGGTGGTCGCTTAGAAGTTCTTTTCTCTCTGTCTGCTATTTACAGGGCATTGCTACAGATGGGGCAGCAGAGATCTGCGGAAAGCTGTTCCACAGGGTGGGGTAGTGGTTAGAAATGATAAAGCCAGAGATCTAAAAGACTTTTGGACCCTACCCTCCTAACTGGCAGACCTTTAGATACCTAGCACAGGTGTGTAACTAAGACAGTGGATGAGAGGCAAATTTATAGTCCTTTCAGTGTGACTGCTCAGTCAAGGGGTAGGGACCACTCTGGCCAGGAACGACAAGACCGTGGATGGGGTGGATGTGTAGGAGGAGCTGACACTTGCTTCTGACCTGAGAGGCAGGATTGTGTTGCAGAAAAGCCGACAGTGCTGGAAAGATGCAGTAGGTCCATAACCCAAAAAGAGCTGTCACATTCAGGGAGGTCAGAGAGCAAGAACCAGAGTTAGTGATGCCACAGTGTCAGCAGCGTGGCAGCAGTGATGTCAGTATCTGTGTCCATAACCCACCTAACCCTACATGAACTCATCTGCCTACAGGGGGCAGGTAAGAAGCAGAAATGTGCGGAGTGGGTGCAGCCACTGGCAAATTGGCAAGTGGACATCCTAAGGAAACGCATTGCTCACAGTCACCATATTGGAAAGAGGGCCCCACACTCTCAGATCTCCTTCTTATTCAAGAGAAGCCAGAAATTAAGACTTTATTAGCAATCAACCCAGTTCAAAACCCAGAAAAGATATCATTTATAATGACAACAAAGGCACAGACTTTTCAGAAATAAATTAATGAAAAATGTTAAGATGATTCTGATAAATGACTTAAAAAAAGAAAAAAAATGATGATTGAATGAGCAGTAGAATGCACCATACTCTTCATTGGGCAGACTCAATTTCGGGGACATAGCACAATTTTTCTCCAAAATAAATTTAGAATCTGAATGCAAATTTAGTTAATAAACCCAAATGGATTTAAGAAAAAACTCTGAAAGGTGATCCTAAGATTCTTCCAGAAATATACACAAATATACAAATAAAATAATGAGGAGGGATGTTTGAATTTGTAGTATTACAGACATTCTGGAAAAGGAAAAAATATGACCAACTCTATGAGGTATTAATCTATGGTCGTGGAAACAGTACAGAAATAGTGCACTGAGATTATGAATGAAATAGAATGCATTTCAAGAATAGACGTGAATATTTTTGAGATTTTAGTAATATTATAAACCTGACACTTCAAATCAGTGGATTCAAGTACTGGAGTAATTAGCTAAATCATTGGAAGACCTGGTACAGTGTCCTCAATTTTTTTTTTTTCATATTTCAAGACTTTATTTGAAAAAAGAATGTAAACTATCTCAACGTTTTTCACATTGATTACATACTGAAATTGGGATATTTCTGTTAAATTATTATTAAAAGTATTTTCAACTGTTTCTACTTTTTATTTTTTTTCTTCCAATGTCAATTTTGGCATTTTTTATTTCTACAATTTTACAAATGTATTAAAATATAATATTTCTTTGTTCCCATTATGTTTTTGTGTGTATTTTATTTCTAGTTTTTCTTCTGTATTTCATAGCACATTCTCTTTTTTCCCCCATTCACTCTTGCTAAGGATTGGTTTCTCTTAGTAATTTTTTATTCCTAATAAAGTAATATTATGCCTATTACTCTATCATTTATTGATAGCCTTGTTCTCTACTTTCTTTTTTTTCACATTTTTTTCTCTGTGATTTATCATAACATTTTGTGTATATTTCCCTGTGCTATACAGTGTAATCTTGTTTATCTAGTCTACAGTTTTGAAATCCCAGTCTATCCCTTCCCACCCTCTACCCCCCCCCGGTAACCACAAGTCTGTATTCTCGGTCCATGAGTCTATTTCTGTCCTGTATTTATGCTTTGTTTTTGTTTGTTTTTGTTTTTTAGATTCCACATATGAGCGGTCTCATATGGTATTTTTCTTTCTCTTTCTGGCTTACTTCACTTAGAATGACATCCTCTAGGAGCATCCATGTTGCTGCAAATGGCGTTATGTTGTCGGTTTTTATGGCTGAGGAGTATTCCATTGTTAAATATACCACCTCTTCTTTATCTAGTCACCTGTTGATGGACATTTAGGCTGTTTCCATGTTTTGGCTATTGTAAATAGTGCTGCTATGAACATTGGAGTGCAGGTGTCATCCTGAAGTAGATTTCCTTCTGGGTACAATCCCAGGAGTGGGATTCCTGGGTCATATGGTAAGTCTATTCCTAGTCTTTTGAGGAATCTCCACACTGTTTTCCATAGTGGCTGCACCAAACTGCATTCCCACCAGCAGTGTAGGAGTGTTCCCCTTTCTCCACAGCCTCTCCAGCATTTGTCATTTTTGGATTTTTGAATGACGGCCATTCTGACTGGTGTGAGGTGATACCTCATTGTAGTTTTGATTTGCATTTCTCTGATAATTACTCATATTGAACATTTTTTCATGTGCATTTTGATCATTTGTATGTCTTCCTTGTAGAATTGCTTGTTTAGGTCTTCTGCCCATTTTTGGATTGGGTTGTTTATTTTTTTCTTATTGAGTCATATGAGCTGCTTATATATTTTGGAGATCAAGCCTTTGTCGGTTTCACTTGCAAAAATTTTCTCCCATTCCATAGGTTTTCTTCTTGTTTTATTTCTGGTTTCCTTTGCTCTGCAGAAGCTTGTAAGTTTCATTAGGTCCCATTTGTTTATTCTTGCTTTTATTTCTTCTAGGAGAAAATTTTTGAAATGTATGTCAGATAATGTTTTGCCTATGTTTTCCTCTAGGAGGTTTATTGTATTTTGTCTTATGTTTGTCTTTAATCCATCTTGAGTTGATTTTTGTATATGGTGTAAGGGAGTGTTCTAGCTTCATTGTTTTACATGCTGCTGTCCAGTTTTCCCAACAGCATTTGCTGAAGAGGCTGTCTTTATTCCATTGTATATTCTTGCCCCCTTTGTCGAAGATTAGTTGACCAAAAGTTTGTGGTTTCATTTCTGGGCTCTCTATTCTGTTCCATTGGTCTATATGTCTGTTTTGGTACCAATACCATGCTCTCTTGATGACTGTAGCTCTATAGTATTGTCTGAAGTCTGGGAGAGTTATTCCTCCAGCCTCTTTCTTTCTCTTCAGTAATGCTTTAGCAATTCTAGGTCTTTGATGGTTCCATATAAATTTTATTATGGTTTGTTCTAGTTCTGTGAAATATGTCCTGGTTAATTGGATAGGGATTGCATTAAATCTGTAGATTGCCTTGGGCAGTGTGACCATTTTAACAATATTGATTCTTCCAATCCATGAGCATGGAATATCTTTCCATTTTTTAAAGTCTTCTTTAATTTCCTTCATCAATGGTTTATAGTTTTCTGTGTATAATTCTTTCACCTCCTTGGTTATATTTATTCCCATATATTTTATTACTTTGGGTGCTGTTTTAAAGGGGATTGTTTCTTTACTTTCTTTTTCTGTTGATTAATGGTTAGTGTAAAGAAACACAACTGATTTTTGAACATTAATTTTGTAACCTGCTACCTTGCTGAATTCTTCAATCAGCTCTAGCAGCTTTTGTGTGGACCTTTTAGGGTTTTCTATATTTATAGTAACATGTCATCAGAATATAATGACACTTTTACCTCTTCTTTTCAAATTTGGATCCCTTTTATTTCTTTCTCTTGCCTGATTGCTGTGGCTAGGACTTACAGGACTATGTTAAATAGGAGTGGTGAGAGTGGGCATCCTTGTCTTGTCCCAGATTTTACTGGGAAGCTTTTGAGTTTTTCACCATTGAGAACTATGCTGGCTGTAGGTTTGTCATATATAGCTTTTATTATGTTGAGATATGTTCCCTCTATACCCACTTAGGCGAGAGTTTTTATTTGAATTGTCTTAGTGTTTTCAGAAGATGACCTCTGAGCAGACAACTGGGAGAACCACCCAGCCACATGCAGCGTGTGGCAGCTAAGCCGCTGGCTGGGATACAAGCCAGAGAGAAAAAACATTTATTAAAGAAGCCACAGCTGATGAGAATGGAGCTACACTAACTGGAACAGCATGGAGGGAAGACACATAACAGTGTGATTACTTGTCCTCTCCGTAACGCACAAGCAAATCTGCCACTGGAACCAAGAACCTCTTCCACTTATTTGCAATACAGAGAATATTTACTTTCAACAATAGGGTACATGATCTAATGTAACTGAAATTATTAATAAGCACTGACCTGTTTACACAGAGCTTGGACATTCTAATGCTTCCTTTGTACCTTTTACTAATGCAAACCTGGAGCTAATCCACTTCTCACACAGGCTAGAGAAAATACGTTTCCACTTGAAATTTTCTAAAGACTGTAATGTACTGGAAATGAAGTGCCTAAAACTTACAGTCTCTGTTTTGACTTGGTTCTAAAACTGGTGTAGAAATGACCTGAGCTGCAGGAGGAGCTTACCAGAGTCAGGCATCATGATTACCACTTTCTCATATATGGCGTTCAGGGTCACGATGATAAAACTGATGAGGGAAGCAGTGATGGGCGTGGCCCACCTGCACAGTCAGGTACTTCTGGATTGGGTCTCTTCCATTCAGGTTCTTGGGAAGTTTTACAGAAAATACAATAAAAACTGAAAGTCCATAGACAGTGATCCCAATGACGGAAGCAATGGTCATCAGGACCTGACAACCCAAAAACCCAGCAGCATAAGACTCACTAATGATTGTATGTTTACATAGAAAACTTTCCCACAGCCCACGCTTAAACAGAAACATGCATGTGCTGTAAACCTCACATAAACGTGAGAAGTGATGTAAATCGCACATAAATGCAACAAGAGTCATGAATATCAGGCATGTTAAACTTTAGGGGAGGAGGAATGAAGGATGTCAAAAAGGATGAAGGCATCCACTAATGTAACATGCTGACAGAAGGAGCAGCTGTGTGCAGGGCATAGGGAATATATGGGAACTCCACTTTCTGTGAATTTTTCTGTAAAAATAAAACTGCACTAAAGAAGGAAGCCTGTTAAGTACATCTTTAAATGGGTGAAAATGGAGTAACTGGTGGCATGTTCTTTTGGAGACAAGTCTTTGATAGCAGAACCAATGAAAATATCCCTTCTACATCTATAGAATTACTTAGGTTATGAACTAGGTGTAACCCATGAAGGGGATATGCTTCCTTTCAAGGGAGAACCTATCACTGATTCAGGGGTCAGCAGGTGCTAGCTTTCGTCTTCATTCTGAATAGGACCAGTGAGGCTGTGGACATGCCCTGAGGGAAAAAGTGGAAGTGACAGCAGGTCTCTGCTGATGAAAGCTTCACATGCTTTTCATACTCCTTGAGATCTTAAAATGGCAGGTATTCATGCTTCATGCATTTGCACAAGATTCATGTCCCTGATCCATTGTAGTTCTGACTGTGTGGACCCAAGGGCAGCGGGGGTGTCTGAAGCATAAATTGCACGTGGCTGATAGGGTTTCAGTTCCTCACTAGGCAGGTTTTTTTCTGGCCAATGAAGAATGCACATTAAAGATCCCATTTTTAAACTGTTTTCCTTCCATCTACCTTCTTGGTCATAGTCCAGAAGCATGTATTCAGTGTCCCTGTCTGCTCCTGACTGCTGCCCCAGAGAGAAACCTACAACGAATGTGAATTTCAAGACTAAGTGAACCACATCATGTTATTTACAGTAACAGCGGGCGGCTGGCTTGCACCTGCAGGGGAGAGAAGAGGGAGTGTTTACAAGCCCCTCCTGGAGCCACACTCCTGCATTTGGATCCCAGCTCCGATGCTAGCTGTGGGGCCTTGTGCAAATTTCTTAACCACTAGGGGTTTCCATCTCCTCACCCATATAATGGGGGGATAATAATAGCAATTTATAGGACTATTGTGATGAGTCAATGATTTACTAATTGTGAAAACAATTGGAACATTAACCACAGGCATGTGAAAAACTCTACCTAAGTATTAGCTATGAATATGATGACCAAAGTCTTAAAAAGGTGTTTTTCTTAGTTTTTAAGCCATCAGTTTGTAGAGAAAGCATTTTATTTCCTCCTCTAATCTCTTTCATCATCCTTTTCTTCACAGCTAAATCTTCATGCTTGTGAAAGGAATAACTTTTTGGTGTGTGTGTGATTAAATGTGAAAATTATTTAATGCTCAGAAAAATGTACTATAGAATGTATATTAAGCCTTGCTCTCTTGTACGGCACATATAGGCCATTTAAATAGTAAGCATTTTTTAAAAGTCTGCATAATAATTTTTTAATTATGTATTAAATAATCATAATACTTAAGATTCTTTAAATGCTTACTAATGCTTCAGCACACATCTATTTTTCTAAATCCTCACGATCACCCTGTGGGGAAGGTAATATTATATCTGTTTTATAGATGAGGAAATAGAGCCACGTGGAGATGATGCAATTTGCCCCAAATGAAGCAACTATTAAGTGAAAGAACTGAAATACTGAAAGAGACCAAAGACACACTAACTATATAGCACTGTCTCCTAGATGGTCTGTGAAATCAATTCTAGTTCATTTCAGAACTTTTACAAACTTGACACATTTCCATTTTTCTTCCAAGCACTTAATGGGTTCAATATTTCTGAAGAAACAGGAAAGTTTTCCATTCTCTTTTCTCAAGTTTCTTCTTATCATATTTTCTGATCATAACTTTAATATTTGCTCATTAAAGAAAATTTGAAAGTACTCAGCAGTGGACAGAACTGCTGTCCTGGATCTGTCCCCAGTCTTGGAAGAGGACCCAGATTTTGCTTTAGGATAAATAACCTCCCTTCTGTTTTTAATCCTGTGGTTTAAGCTCGATTGACCCACTCTTTCTGAAGCACCAGAGGTAGATCTCAGTTAGTTTAAGACAAATAATATCCCTCATTCTATTGGCCTCGCACATGATTTCAGAATTGGCAAATAACCCAGTAAGAGCAACTATTATGTGAGGAGATACTTGCTGGTGCCCATGTGAATGGTAAGCTTCCTCTGGCAAGAGAGGAAGCTGCCAAAAGAGACCTCTCTTGGTATGGATGGGTGTGTGATCTGGGATGCTGAGTGCCTAGAAGCAGCATGCTGAGACTTCCTTGGACACAGAATGAAGACAGGTCAAAACCAGCTCTTGATATCATCTGGGCTACAGTATCTCTCCTTGACTGAAGCCAGACCTCAGACCTGAGGTTTTCATTTACAGGAACCAATAAATCCCATGCATCCCCATATTTTGGTTGTTGTTTAAATCCATTGGAGATTGATTTTGTCACCTACAATCAAAAGACTCCAACTCTGAAAATGAATAAAAAATAAAATAAGAAAATTGCTTCTACCTATAGACATAATTCCTTCAGAACTGTGCATTGTTTGTATATTACAAATCATTTTATATATTAATATTATTCTCAAGCCTATCATAAGCATAACACTTTGACATGTCATAAAATATTTTCATGGACACACTTTTTCATGGCCGCATAATGTTCTACTATACGAAGGTTTGGAAGAATATTTTTGCTGAGACTTTATATATATATATATATAAAAGTATGTCTGTGACTTGCATCCATACTGACTTTTCCCTTCCATTTTGAAATTCTTCCTGATTAAAAGTTTTTCAAAGCTGAATTAGTGGATTAAAGCATATGAATATTTTTGACTCTTGATATGAACTGCCAGACTGCTTTCTAAGAAGGCTGGAGGAGTACACCAGAAATTAACACAGTATTATAAATCAACCATACTTCACAAAAAATATCCAGTGATCTAGGCATGGGATGGATGATCACTGGCACTTCATCCTCATAAACAGAGCTGTGTCACTTGAGAGGTGGAAAACTATTTCATTTTGATGTGCACTGAGTGAATTACCAATGGAGTGTGACATCTATTTTTTCTTTGTGAATTGTGTGTTCATATTCTCTGCCTTCTATGCTCCTGAGATTTTTTGATGTTACCTTTGTAGTGATCTGAACTCTCTATGTATTGAAGGAATTAGCCCCATGTCGGATTTGTAAACAAATAACATCCTCTGGTGTTTTTTTTAAAATTAGGATGCTTCTGATGCATGGAACTCTGTATATATTTTCCTCTGAAACCTACTGCTCATCTAGAGGTTGTATATTCATCCATATTTATTTCTAGTTTTTTTGTAATTGTGTTACTTTCTTAAATGTTTCTGGAATTTATCACAGTATATGGTTCACCGTATGATATCAATCTTTTCTTTTCCCCCCAAGTAGCTAACAAGTATTCCATTTACTGAAAAACCTTCATTTATCTCCCTGATTTGTAATGCCTTCCATCTCTTATATTAATTTATTATCAATATCCGAGCCCATATCTAGACTTCCTGTCCTATTTTCTAATCTGGCTATTCTTGAACTAGTAAAACTCTCATTATCTTATTAATAACTATATTACTAATATGATTTTATTCACAATAAACCCCAAATCAATTTTATAACTTCTGCTATTTTGGAGATATGATCTTTTAATCTAGAATCATGTGATTGAAGCAACTTTTATATCTTTCAGGAGTTTTTATTTTTATTTATTTGATAGTTCCTACTATCCTTTGGTTAGGCTACTCTTAGATATTTTACCTTGGTTGTTACCCTTGGAAAATTTTAGAATCCTTAATGTCTCCATCTGGTCTCTTAATCAGACCCTTGAGAATCCTAAACCACTGATCTGATTTGAACAAATGAGGTGAAAAGAATTGGGGGAAGCATTGTGAGCAGAAGAGACTGTGGAATCTCCAGAGTGGTGCCCAGCGTTGGCTCAGAAGTTCTCTGGAAAATGTTTTCTCTATGAGTCTACTTAGTTCCCAGCTTCACTTTCAGTTTTCTCAGCATTTCACATTAGATTTTAAAAAGTCTGTGGCAGGCTCTTACCCAGAAAAAGAGCACTTGCACTAAGTGTTATATTTATACACTTTCCCCAGGTGGTAAATGGAACACGATCTTCTTCCTAATTAAAAAAACAAGTTTAATCAACCAAGGGATTACACTACTGAAATGATTTTTCTCCTAACGTATCACTAAATCCTAGACATAATTTAAAAAAATAATAATTTTCAGACATAGCCTCCTTATTTATAACTGCATGGGTTTTTTTTTCTTTTTTTTTTCTTTTCTGTTAACGATGTTAAACATACAACAAAATACCTACAGTGTCCATTTTAATACTATTTTTTGAAAATGCACATGTGAACAGTAAACTGTTTCCCTGCCATGGTCTGAGCTTAGGGGTCTGGGTACCTGATGAGGCGAAGCTGTAAAGCTCTATTCATGAGCTTGCCATAGATTTCAGAAGTGACGGTAGTGACAGCTTAGAGTCCGTGCAGGACAGGAAGTTTCAGAGATGTGTGCAGCTAACTGGTCTCCACTGTGTGTATCTTGGTTGAGCTTTATGTGTTAATTAGCTACAACTATGAAGTTTTAGAGTTTCCATTTTAGAGTGTATATTTAGATATTATTTTTAGAGATGAAATCAGTAACACTCAAGATTTACCTGGATCATAAAAGCAGATATAGTATAATAATAGCTGTAACTAAGTACATGGCCATTCCTCTGTGCCAGGAAGTCTTCCAAGTAGATTCTGCACACTAGTTCATCACGTCCTTACCACAGTCACGAAGAAGCAACTTTCTTATACTTATTTTATAGGAAACAATGGCACAGAGAATTAAGTTGTCCAAGATCACTCAGGAAGCAAGCTGCTGTCTTCAAATATGAATTTAGGCAACTTCATTTCCAACCTCTCACTACCACAACGCTGGCCTCTCTAAGCAATGGAGCATGCATTCGCAATTAAAGTTAAACTCTTCAATTAAAAAACTAAAAAAAAAAATTAAAAATTTTTAAATAAGGAAGAACGATCAAATGAAATGAGTCTTCATCTTCAATTTTTCAACAAGAATGTTCCAATGAAAATTTACTTATTACTTGGCAATTTTAAATTTAAAATTGTCAGTTTAAATTACCAAAAACTTTTCTTCAGTATTTTTTGTATGCTGCCAATACGATACGTTTTTTTTTTTCAGGACTCAAAAGCATTATGAACATCTAATTTTGTCTAAGTTTCAGCTTTCATCTCTGAATGTACAGTCTTTCACCAACATAAGCTTTGACCCCCATCTTCAGTTGTAAACAATGGGAACTATTCATAATGGGGATTATTAGAAGCTTATTACATTGTAAAAGACAAATGTCACTTTCTATTGGTAGCTGAACCTCATTTTTTTCCATTTATAAAAAGAGGAGTTTGACCTGCTCCCTCCATACCTTTTCAGTGCCAACATTCTGTAGATCAGATTCAATTTATAAAAGCTATAGTTGGAGACATTTTCAGATGCTCCTAGTAGAAGCGTCTTCATTCCAAGCCTTATTCATGCTCACAACCTACTGTCCTGCTGCTGCTGACTGCAAGTACAATCAGCTCCAAATTATCTCAGCTGATGGAAAGAAGCAATAATACAGATGACTCAAAAATCATCATTTCATAGCTCTGGAATGTTGATACAAAGATATGTAGTTTTATTTTTTTACTTTTGCAGCAGGAGTGGCAGCAATAAATTTACATTTCCAATTACAAAAAGTGCCTTTCTCAAACACAGTCAAACACTGATGGCACCTCAACAAAGGTTTCCCTGCTTCTTCCAACCTTTCTCTGACTTTAGGATGACAGCCACGCTGCTTTGTGCACATCCCAAACGGAAGGGGGAGCAGTGAATGGGACTTAGTTCAAGACAAAGGGGCACCTAGTCTACGATGAAAAGGAGGCCGCAATAATGAAGGCACATGTGAAAAATGGGAGTCAACTATAATACCAATGTGTCTTTCCTTCTACATCCATGTCATAGCGGCTAATTTATTTTTGCATTTTTTCATTGGTGTTATGAAAGGATACAAATCTATGCCTCTTTCCTTATACACTTATACCAGTCTTTTCCTTTTCCCCATTTTTACTGTAATTATGAAGGAAGGACCTCACTTCTCTTCTGTGTTCACCATTCCAGGCAGTGCTCCATCACCTTGGCTGCACATTAGAATAACCAGAGGAGCTTTAAAAACTTCCCTATGCCAGAATGCACCCCATGCCACTAAGTACCATCAGAGTTTGCAGTGATGGAATCCAGGCACCAATATTTTATAAGGTCCAATGGTGATTCCAACATGCAGCCAAGGCTGACAAGTCCAGAAGTAAAGACTAAAGTGCATCAAAACAGCGCCCGCTTTTCCGGGGTAATCTCATTTATCTCCACGTGGGGCACCGCGCCTCCTATTCTGGCCGGAATTATTCTCCCTGCTCAACCGTGTCCCATTTGTACTCAAGTTCTGCCTGGCGCTGCTTCCAGAACTCCAGAAGTAAGGTGACTAACAAAGAGAGAGAAGAGCAGAATGTTGATCTTCACTGATGACTGATGCTTCAGAAATCTGTACTTAATATTTATTACCCTTAACACTTTGGTAAATGGTTAATAAACTCACATTTTATTTATAGGCGATACCAAAGAGAAACATGAGTTAATGCCTTTTTTTTTTAGAAAAAAGAAAATGTAGACAATTTATTGAACTTGTGAAAACAGACTATCTAGCTCTCTAGCTCAGGGGAAAGGTATTAACGTGATGGTCAGAGACAGGTGAATGTGTCTGACGCTAAAGTACCTGCTACCAGCACATTATGCCCACTAAAAACACAAATATCGGGAGGAAGGGTGGGTATAGCTCAGTGGTAGAGCACGTGCTTAGCATGTACAAGGTCCTGGGTTCAAGACCCAGTACCTCCTTTGAAAAGAAAGTTAAAAAGAAGGCACAAGTAACTGTCATAATTTAAAAGCAGTTCACGGCCCACCCTCCATGTCTTCCCCTCGCATCCCTCTGACTCTTCCGTCCGAAGGGCCTGAGGGTGGGGAAGGGGATGAGAATGCTTTAGCAACCCCTGCATTTCTATTTTCCACCACCCCAGTCACACAAAATTAAAATAATATTCTTAAATAAGGAAAACTGCCATTTTCCTCAATCTTCGCTAAAGTAATTCTTAGAAATCGTCATTCTGTTTCAAGACTCGTAACTTCAAAAGCAGACAAAAACAACATGAAATGTTAATTGAAAATGTGGCTTCAGGGTAAATCCCCTAAGCCCTTCTTCCAACCAGACTATTACCCCTAGGCCCCAACTCTAGAGAAATTGCAGAATAACCACCGTGCCCTCTACCATTGTACCTGAGTCTCTACCATGCTCTGAGAATAAAGAGATAAAAGACACAGTCCCTGCTTCCAGGAGCTCCTAGGTGGCTGAGGAGGCGTGTTAAGAGGGCTTGGATAAAAGTCAGCAGAGGGTGCTCGGGGCAGAGAGCCGGAACTGTAGCCAAGGCTCTCCCAGAGGAGGGAAGCACTGCGGTGAGTTCTGAGATGCCCTAGAAGTGATCAGGGGAAGGTATAATGTTAAGGCCATTTCTCCCTGGGGAGCTGCACATGCAAAGGAGGGAGGCCAAGGAGAGCCAGGTCCCTTCCAGGAACTGCAAATAGTCTAGAAGCGAGCACAGGTTGTGGGAGGCAGGTGAGGCAACCAGGTGGAGAGATCGCAGGTGCACAACACACAGGACTCTGTGTGCCTCCAAGGTAGAGGAGACATGCAAAGGGATCTAGGAAGAGACAAGATAGAGGCAGGGAGACATATTGGCAGGTTCTTGTGAAGGCCTGATGAGTCCCCACCAGGAGGAGAGAAGAAAACATTTCAGCAGGTGGACGGATTGGCCACAGGTGTGATGGAAGGGCAGGAAGAGATCAAAGATGCCAGCCAGCTTTCTGGCTTTGGCAGTGTCTAAATTATAGTGCCATTCCCTGAAATAAGAAGGGCAGGAAGAGGGGCAAGTCATGAGAGGAGACAACTGATTCAGTTCTGGCTGGGTGCCTGTGGGCTCCAGGAGAGATGTCCAGTAGGCAAATAAAAGTCTAGAAATCGGGAGAAAATTCTAGGCTGAGCCAAGTAGTTTTCCTGTTTCAAGAGGCTAATGAGTTTGAGTGGACAAGTCAGGAGAACAGGTGTGGAGGGGTAGCTCTCACCCTCCTGCAAGTGGGAAGCAACTGGGAGCCTTTAAATCATATTGCGTCCCAGACTGGAGTGGGGCTTTGTACTGTTTATTGTTTTTTAAATATTTCTCTCCTTTTTGTGGGGGATAGTTAGCTTTATTTGCTTTAATGGAGGTACTGGGAATTGAACCCAGGACCTCTTGCATGCTAAGCACGTGCTCTAAAACTGAGGCGTACCCCCGCCAACTTTTTTTGTTTTTAGACATTAGCTATACTGAGCAGTCAGGGTTGACAATCAACCTGCAGAGAGCAGACAGCCTTGGGGTAGAGATCAAGGAGAAGCTGCCCAGAGCCCTGCAGACCCCACCAGGGGCAGCCGGAGATGCAGGGGGCCTCGGACGGGCTGTGAGGAGTGTGAACTCAGCACTCCCCAATGGCGAAGATGAAAAAATGTTTTAAGCTCCCACTTCCCAGCAGTGTTTGTTCTGACTTTACTAGTTTTCCAGTAATACTGAATGAGAATAGAAATTATCTGGACACAGGGATCATATTCAAATGGTGGTTCTGACCATTCTTAGCTGCGTGATTACTGATTAAAAGGTTACCCGTCTGCCACGTGTAAAATGGGGGACCTAGCACCGTGCTCGTGGGCTGCTGTGAGCGTAATGAAATGACATCTATAAGGGCCCTCCAGACTCTCAGAGGTAATTGCTACTATTGTCCCCATTTGGGACACCAAGAAACAGAGGCACAGAAAGCTTCAAACATTAGCCCAAGATGAAGGTTGGGGTCAGGAATCAAGCCAATGACTTCGTGGATCCAGAGCCCAGGATTTTCTTACGAACAACAATGCACTGCCCAGGTTCCCTGCTCCAAAGCCCGCCTCCCTTTGGCTCAGTTCCATGGCGCCTGCGCTGCACAGATGTCGTCACTGCCTGCCTGCCGGCCTAGTGTCTGACCCCGGCATTCCTCCCTCCGTCCCACACAGCCCTTCCTTGGGCACACCAACCCTCAAGAGGCCATTGCTGTGGCTTGTTGGAAGTCTACACGGAAACGCATGTGGTACCCAAGCTTTATGGTATAGATGCTGCTGTCAGTGGAGGCAAGGAGCTCACAGTTGGTGGGGGAGGCCACTTGTGGTCTCCTCCTTGGCTGGAGAGCTGGATGGAATCCAGTTTCCCTCTGCAACTTAGACATCCAGCATGAGAGATATGTAAGGCCGTCTGGCCTCTCAACATAGAAATGATGCCCCCGCAGTCGTACTTATCATTGTAATCTCCTGGCTCCACCAGGGAGCAGAGGCCATGGCCTGTTGTCCACCAAGTTTTCTTTCCTTGCACGACAGCTACAATGGGGTGAGTTAACACCGGACCAGAAAATCTACAAAGCCTTCGTTTACTATTTCCTGACACTTGCAGGTCACCCAAATGCCCCAGATCCTCCAAGTAAACAACTAGTAAGAGGAACTGAGCTGGCTTGTCTGTCAGACCCCTGATGGCAGGACTGATTTGGCCTCTCCTGCTCTCGGGATGATCCGTTCTACTTCTGTGTGACCATACCCGAGGGAAAGAGACTGTTCTTTGTTTATGGGTTAGGGAGTATTTGTGGCTCTCTGAGCAGAACCTTCAAAAGTAGAGCTCTTGGTGAGAATGGAAGCATGGCAACCACATCTCATGAGCTCAGATACCCAACAGCCTCATCTAGCCAAGACTGTGGCAAAAACCAGGAGTTCATGCTGTTGAGAGTTGGGTCTTGAAAGCAATGCCTCCACCACTGAGAAGCTGCCCCACCACTTGTGCCCTTGTCCCCATCCAGGGGGAGGTGACGCATCCATGGGATGAAAGCCATGAGGGCACTAGGTGACTGTGGACCAAGCTGTGACTGGCCGGTCCTGTCCCGCATGTGACCCATGTTAGCCTCACATGAAGAAAATCCCCAAAGAGACCCCTGCTTGAGTGAAAGGGTCACCTATAAGCCAACTGTCCTCAATCCACCTAAGAAGCAACACAGTATACACAGTGAGCCATCCACTCACTGAAGTCCCCAAGACTCACAGCTCCCTAATGTGACACCAGGTACCCCCAGCAAACAGAAGACACTTACTTTATAATTGACTTGAGAATTCTACGGCTAAAACTGCCTTCCACCTTCCACTTAAGAAGTTCTTTCCACTCTGTCCCCTGCTCTGCAATTGTGCAATCAATCCAGAGCTCCTTCATGAGACAGGAGGGAAGGGGCCCGGGCACAGCCATTAAAAGAATGGCACAGACATTAGCACAAAGACGGTGGAAAATTCAACACCCAGTAGAACTTGAGCTTCAATACAGACTCACGAACATACAGCAGGATGCTAGATGGCACGCTCACAGGTGCCAGGACAGGTTCAAGGCTGACCATAAAAGGTCAAAGTGTGAGGGGTGGCCCAATTTCTGGGAGCCCCAACACCTTCCGCAAAGCGGTTGGAATATTCCTCCCACTTATTAGCATATGAAGATACCGAGTGCATAAAAATTAACAAACCCCCACCTCATGGCTGCTCTCTCTGCTGAGGGAGACAGCCCACACTCTATCTGTGGAGTGTGTATCTACTTTTACTTTAAACTGGAGCAACCTAACCCCACGCCTCATGGTTTTTCTCTTGCCTTCTGAAACAGCCCACTCTGTCTGTGGAGTATATATTTCTCTGAATAAATCTACATTTACTGAAATGTGGCTCTCTCTTGGATTCGTTCCTGTGTAAACCAAGGACCCACACTTGGCGAGGTGCATCACAGGGACCCAAATAGTACCTGGTATACGGCCATCTTCTCCCCCACATTTTCCTGTATCATACATTCCTTCCCAAAGTATCTCACCTTGTTCACCCCAAAGTAGACAGCACTCATGTGACCTGCCCTGGATCTGCTTCTGCGTGTATCATTTCTCATGTCCACTAGAACATCACCTTCATGAGGACAGGGAATTGGTTCTGTTCACAAAGGAAGCACCAGCACATCACAGGTGCTGGAGAAGTATTAGCTGAATGAATGAGCTGTGGGAAGTCCTGGGAATTCCACCTGCAACTCCTAGCCACTTGGGACCAAGCTGACTCCAGGTGCTCCCTGCTACTCATGGTTGACCTCTTGCCACCACTCCCTGCTCTGCTATCACCTGAGCCGGGATGAGCTGAGATAAGCACACACCCCGGAGAGCAAGGCGACTGGTTCATGAGGTTACAACACACTCATCCTCTGACTGCCAGGGGTTACTTAGGATGGACAAACTGAAGGCAGCACCATGTGCACCGCCCTACGCCACAACTCACTTGAAGCTCCAGGACTGCACACAGGGGAAACGCTGGCCCTTTCCAACCTAAGGAGAGGGACTATGGGTGAGAAGAGGGTCTCTGTCAACAGTCTCTTCACAAGCCCAGTCTTAGAAAAGCTCCTTAAAGACAATTTTGGTGTCTTCCTTGTGTTTCTATAATCCCTCTAGATTTTTTCATTTTAATCTACGTATCAGAAATACAGATGCTCTTGAAATTTCTATTGATTTTCAATGAAGAAAATCCTCAATTTCCTTCTCTGCTAAGAAAATTACTGCACTTTATATAAAAAAAGCAGCTTCCTTTCATAGGTTTCTATCTTCAAACACTTAATTTCACAAGAATCAGTGAAGTAGGACATGAAAATCACGCTGTGCTTTATCACCTACAGGTGGGCAGGGATGAAATGAATGAGTACTGATCTCATGAGACGGGAAGGCTGGGGCTCTTATTCCTGCTACAGATGGAAGGGTCCATATCTGTGAGGGTGAGGAAGGACCAAGGATGAGAAACCAACATTTTCGTACCCATTTCTCTTTTTCAAAGTCCCAGACAAAACAATGTGACTGTATCAACAAAAACAAGAACATCTGCACCCTTCTCAAAGCACGCTACAACTTTACTACTACACACGGCACTCTGTCACTGACCTAAAGGCTGATGACAGCCAAGAAATTTGCAGGGATCTTATTCTGTGCTCATCCCTTTTTGTCTTTGGAACCTCAGAAAGTTTACCTCCTCCCCCTGAGTGTCATTTTCCTCATCCTTCAAATGGGAGTGTAACAGTCATTCATTTGCTCAGTGTCTATTTGACAACAGGAGACGGCTTATGAAAACAACAACAACAAAAAGCAAAACAGCAATTCTGATCTGTGCTGTCTTCCTCCTCCTACCTGAACATGAATGTACAGCTTAACATGGCATCTTTCACTAAATCCCGAACTTAAGGAGCAGTTCTGATAAGGAAGTCACAGGACTGCTGAGAAATAACCTGGTGAACAATAATGAGTTGCCAGCAAATCCTCAAAAGCAGTAAGGGTGCAGACCCTGGGAGCCACAGGCATGGGTGGGAGTTCCTTAGTTCCCAATTTCACAAAGCCGAGAACTTTGCAGGGCCCATGAATGACACAGATAGCCCAGTACAACCACACCATGTTTCAGAGTACACCGGGGCCACGTCGCTGCTGACCTGCACTGCTGTGTGTCCCAGAGCAGAAGCCCTGGGCGCGGGTGACTGTGTTTGAGGCTGGACAAGGACTTCCTGTTCTGTCTCTTTTGCTCTCTCTCTTCCTGCAATAAAACAACTGGTAGGGCTCTGGTGGGGAGCACTGCACCCACATTCTCTGGCAAAACACACACCAGGCAGCTCCAGCTGATCTGAGAGAGGACTCTTCATTGATCATATATACACCAAAGTCAGGCAGAAGGATGCCTGTGACCTTGGGAATCCAAACCAGCTTGTCCTGTTAATCAGGATATTAGACATCTAAAGAAAGTGTGCATCAGATTAAGACGATGCCTTAGACAGCATTGGTGGTTATGTACATCAGTGTCTAAGGACAAGTCATGCTCTGGCAGGTGGGAGCATTTTGGTTTCTTTAAGTTTGCTACTGAAGGGCTGGGACATTTCATTTGGCCTTGAAACTCCAGACCTCTTTACACACAAAGGCAGACAAGTTAGGTGAGCCAGCTAAGCCTCTATTCCAACTTCCTAACCAAAAGGCTATGAGGTTGAAAATATATTTCTCAGACTCTTCTGCTGCAAGGGTTCCAGATGTGGCTTTAAAAATGCCCATCAGAGATTGAGATTTGCAAATATTAACTACTATATATAAATATAGCTAAAGAAACTAAATTTCTTCTGTATAGCACAGGGAACCATATTTAATATCTTGTAATAACCTTTAATGAAAAAGAATATTAAAAGGAATACATACATATATACGTGTATATGAATGACTGGAACATTGTGCTGTGCATCAGAAATTGACACATTGTAACTGACAATACTTCAATTAAAACATATATATACATATATAATGCCCATCAGCAACATCTGAGTGTCACTGAAGGCAGAAACTCAGATGAATGGAGGCAGAGGTGGTTGGAGGAGCTACGTTATTTTGCTGGGGTGGATGCAGCCGTCATGGCAGAGTTCTAGAAGGAATGCTCACAACAGCCACTCACTGATCTGCAAGTGAGTTAGGATAACAGTTTCCTGAAATCCTCCCCGCCCCTCCTGATGAGCCAGGTATCTGGTGTTTCTCTGGAAATCACTAGGCGCAGCCTGGAACTCAAAAGTAAAAATTAAAAACTGCAGTCAGGCAGCGAAGAGACTGGCAGGACGCGTTGGACAAAAGTAGCTCAGAATCAACAAAGAATGGGGAGGGGATAGAACGTGTGCTGAGGATCCTGACTTCAGTGGTGGATTGTCTTTGTTGAGCAATCTGTGTCAGTACGAGTAGATGGATTGCTGAGGACTAAACTGGTGGCCATTGTTCAGATAAGTGTGTGATTTGGACTATATTTATTAGAGGAGGGTTTTTTTCCCCTTCAACATTGATCATTTCTAGGGAGCAGAAAAATACTCTGCCACACAACATCTAAGTGCAAAAGAGATGCTACGGGATGATGGTGGTATGAAAAATTTCAGTTCTGCAGATTCAAGATTTCCTTAATGAGGTTAACAGCAGTAGGTCCTTAAAATAAAATAAGATACTTAAAATAAAGACATCATCATATGTACATATCCTTAAAGATACACATATGGTGCTATAAGTGGGCCTGAAATGTGTTCTGCATTCTAAAATCCGATGAAATAAAATCAGTAGCTCAATATGCCTGTCGGCTCTATAATCATGATGTAGCTAATGATCACAGAACGCAAGATCAGCAAGGAAATTTGAGATTTGTCTTTTCCAGTGTGAAAGTTAATATTTTTTGCTTTATTTAAAAAGCATTTTTTTAATTAGGGCTGTCAGCATCCTTTGGCATACGGGGTTCAGTAGATGTGTTCAGATGTTCTAGACAGTGAGCCAGAGCAAAGACTGAGGTTTAGACAGTAGTTAAATGCCTCACCCGTGTGATCAGCATCCACATACTGCTATACTGAAAATCGTTAAAAGTGAGAACTTCATTAAAGCAACGAAAAGTGAGGGAAAAAATTAGCCACAGACTAGTGGAAGTTTTGTAACGTGTAAAAATGACAAAGGGCTATTCATGAGCGTATTTTTTAAAACCCCTACACTTTAACAAGAAAAACAACAAACTGACAACAGGTTGCACACAGCTCCCTGTGGGAGAAGCCATGCAGATGGACTCTTATGTGAATGGGGCTGGAGCTGTAGAATTAGTTAGTCTCGCAAGTAACTCACTTAAAAACAAATGCAAATGGGATACACTTCTAGAATATCTGAGTGAAATTCTTGGAAACTTACTCCTCTATGAAGCAATGACAATGGCAAAATTTGTCAAAATTAACCTCTGCAGAACTCTGGAAATTAAACCAAGGCTTTCAGCAATGAGGGGCGTGTTTATTTGAGGAAAAAAAAACAGCTAAATCTCCATAAAGATATTGAGTTTTGTGGCATTGTAACTTGATCTACCCCCATCCCCGTATCCTCTCCTTAAATGGTGGCCTTTAAAAGCAACAGTCTCACAATCATGGTGGGGCAGAATTGATTTGAAGTTACCCAAGAAATCCGTCCCCAGAGAGCTGTCACTATTTCATTTATTTCAAACTCATGCTGTGCAAACAGCCTGTCCCGAGTGTGTGTGGGAAACAATCAGCAGTGAGTATTTAACATTACAACTGCCTGAGGCAGTGGTACCGGTAGAGGCTAACTAGATGCTGACTAGGAATCTTAGAAGGCAAAATTGAGTAATGAGACGTTCTGGGGGTGGAGGTAGGGTTAAAAAGCTCCAAAGAATTCTGAGAATTTAGAAGGCCGTACACATGTGTGGCACATGGCAAGGAAAGATCTGAGAAAACCTTAAGCCTTCAACTCTGGCAGAACTTGAGGTTCTGCATAAGCAAGAACTAAAGGCTACGGAAGAGCTGCAGACAGCCTGCCGGTGCTGAGGGCATCCCTCAGCACGTGGACACACAGGCACCTGGCAACAGCTCAAACGATTGGCACCAGGCATTGAAGAATATCACTGTCTGATCATTATTACAGTGATGACAACTAGGCTTTCTGCACACACACTGATCTCATGGCCATGCATTACACAGAACAGAAAATTTACAGAATTTGTTCAGGAAAGTAACTAAATAAATAGCTGCAGCAGCAATGACAATGGAAGCAACGATCAACCCTGGAGATGCAGAAAATCTGGCTTTCAGATCTGCCACATTGTAATATTTTAAATGTCCAGTTTTCAACAGAAAATTACAAGATGTACAAAGAATCAGAAAAGTTTGGCCATAACAGGGGGGAAAATGTAGTCAATAGAAACTCCCTGAGGAAGCCCAGACACTGGATTTACTAAACAAAGACATAAATAAGCAATTACACATATGTTCAAAGAGCTAACAGAAACCATGCCTAAAGAATAAAATTATGGAAACATCTCTTTGTACAGAGAATATCAATAGATAAAATTTATATTAAAAACCAACTAGAAATTCTAGAGATACAAATATAATGACTAAAATGAAAACTTCAATAAGAAGTTTCTCTGTAGATATGAACTTGTTGAAGAAAATGTCAGTTAACTTAAAACTAATGAGATTATACAGTCTGTGGAACAGAAAGAAAAATGAATGAAAAAAATGAACACTGTGTCAGAGATAGGTGGGACACCATCAACAATACCAATACACACATACTGGGAGCGCCAGAAGGAAGGAGAGAAAAAAAGGGGTAGAAGAATATATAAAGAAATAATGTCTGAAAACTTCCCAAATTTGATGAAAACATTAATTTGTACATCCCAGCAGCTCAACAAACTCCACGTGGTATAAACGTAGAGACATCTAAAATAGGCACATCAGACACAGTGTATCAAAAGACAAGAACAAAGAATCCTGACAGCAGAAAGAGAAAAGTGGCTCAACATATACAAAGGCTCCTCAGTAAGACAGTTGATTTCTAATCAAAAACCATGGAGACCAGAAGGCATTGGGATGGTATCGTCAAAGTGATAAAAGGAAAAGACTGTCACCAAGTATTTTATAGCCAGCAAAATGATTCTTCAAAAAAATTAAAGGAGAATTTAAGACACACCTACAAAAACAAAATCTGAAAGAATCCATTGCTAGCAGGCCTGCCCTACAAGAAATGCTAAGGATAGTCCAACAGCTGTAAATGAATGGACACTCACCTGAAAAATAAAGAACACTAGTAGAGGTAACTACATGAGTAAAAATATAAAACAGTATAGAGTATTACATATAAGTGTTTTCTTCTATTTGATGTAAAAGACAACTGCATGAAACAATACTTATGAAACTGTGTAGATGCACTTATATATGCATGAAGGTGTAATTTGTATGACAGTGACAGCATGAGGAGGGGGAGGGAAAAGACCGATACCAAAGCAAAGTTTTTGTATACAATTGAAATTAAGTTGGCATTCATGTGAACTCGATTGCTTTAAAACATGATGTTAATTATAATCTCCAGGGCAATGGAGGAGGAGGAGGAGAAAAAGATAAAATAAACAACAAATTAAAATGGCACACTTGAAAATGCCTACTTTGTATAAAAAAGTGTAGTAATAGGGGAAATGGGAAAAGTAAAAGACATATAGAAAGCAGATAGCAGATGTAACTTCAACCTGGTAAGAAATTACATTAATGTAAATGAATTAAACATTCTAATCAAAATACTAAAGGTAGAAATAAATGGAATAGAGAATAGATGAACAACAGAGAATAATCAACAAAAAGAAAAGTTGGTTCTTTGAAAAGATCAACAAAATTGACAAATTTTAACCTAGTACTGAAGAAAAAAGAGAGAAGATTCAAATTACTAAAATGAGAAATGTAAGGAAGGATGTCACTACTGCCCTTACAAAAATAACAAGGAATATAAGGAAATACCATGAATAATTATATAGCCAATAAATGAAATAATCTAGATGAAGTGAATAAATTCCTAGAAGGACATAAATGACTGAAGCTAATTCAAGGAGAAATAGAAAACTCAAATAATCCTACAATAAGTAGTGTCTGAAATAGTAATCCAAAACATTCCCACATGGAAATGCTAGGCCAGTATGGCATTGCTGATGAATTCCATCAACTACTTAAAGAAAAAACAAAAATAAAAACAAACAAAAAAATCCTTCACAAATTCATCTGAAAATAAAGAGTTGGGCACAGTTTTCAATTCATTCAATGAGACTAGTATCACACTGTTACCATAACCAGACAAAGGCATCACAAGAAAACTAAAGACAATCCCTTATGAATATAAATGCAAAAATCCCCAACAGAAGACAAGCAAATCCAATCCAGTAACATATAAAATAGACCACAACTAAGTGGGATGTATCCAGGTATGCAAAGGCAGTTCAACATACAAAAGTCAATTCATGTAATATGCCATATTAATAGGATAATGGATAAAAACTAGGATTAGAAGAGAACTTCCTCAATTTGACAGAGAATATCTATGAAAAACCTGGAGCAAAGATCATACATAATGGTGAAAGACTGAATTAACTCCTCCCAAAATCCACATTGTACTAGAGGTTCTAGTCAAAGCAACCAGACAAAGAAAATAAAGCCTTTAGTTTAGAAAGAAAGAAATAAAACTATTTCCATTCCAGATGACATGATATTATATATTGAAATCACAAGAAATCCACAAAGAAAATAAAGAGATAGAAAAGAAAAAAAAACCTATTAGAATTAATAAGCCAGTCAGACCAAAATTGTAAGACACAAATCAATATATTAAAAAAAAATCAAAATATAAAAAAAAATGTATATGTCTATACAACAGCAGTGAATAATCTAAAAATAAAAAGAAGGAAACATTTTCATTTACAATAGCATCAAAAAGAATAAAATACTAAGGAATATTAAGAACAATATGTGAAATACTGAGAAAAATGTCTGAAACTTGGATATTGAAAACTAAAATACTGCTGATAGAAATTAAAAATGACCTAAAATAAATGGAAAGCTCTCCTGTGTTCATGGATCAGAAGCCTTATTATTGTTAGGATGGCCATTGTCCTCAAAATGACCTATAGATTCAATGCAGCTCTGGCTTTTTGGCAGAAATGAACAAGCTGATCCTAAAACTAATATGGAAATGCAAGATACCCAGAATAGTCAAAACAGTCTTCAAAAAGAACAAAGTTTTGAAGTTTCCATATTCAAAACTCACTAACAAAACTGTAATCCATACAGTGTGGTACTTGCATAAAGGACAGACAAATATATTGAGAGAAAAGAACTGAGAGTCCATAAACAAACTCTTACACGTAGCCAGTTAATTTTTGACAAAGGTGCCATTACACTCCAATGGGGAAAAAATAATCTTTACAAAAATGATGCTGGGACACATGAACATACACCTGGAAAGAAAGAAAACTGAACTTTTATCTTAACACCATTTATGAAAATTAACTCACGATAAATCACAGACCTGAAACTATAAAACTTTTAGAAAATGAACAATGAGAAAATCTTCAGGACTATGGGTTACAAATACTTCTAAGATACGACACTAAAGGCACAAAAAACAAAAGAAAAAAATCAAGTAAACTGGACTTCAGTAAAATTAAAAACTTCTGTGCTTCAAAGGACTTTATCAAGAAAGTAAGAAGACAGTCCACAGAATGGGTTAAAATATTTCCAATATTTTCCCTGATAAGGGACTTTTATCCAGAATAGAAAAAGACAACTTAAAACATGACAATACAAAGACAAATACAATTAAAATGGGCAAAGAATTTGAATACATGTTTCTCCAAAGAAGACATATGAATGGAAAATAAGCACATAAAAAGATGTTCAACATCAGTAGGCATTAGGGAAACAGAAATCAAAAGCACAATGACATGCCACATCATACCAACTAGGATGACAAAGATATATGATATATGATATATAAATATGTATCTATAAACCTGGTAATAAAAAGTGTTGATGAAGATGTGGAGAAACTGGACTCCTCATACATTACTACTGGAAATATAAAATCGTGCAGTCACTTTAAAAGCAACTTCAGCAATTCCTCAAAATGTTAAAAGCAGAATACATCCCAGCAATTCCATTTTTGATATATCCCCAAGAGAACTGAAAATATGGGTTCACACAAAAACTTGTCCATGAGCACTTACAGCAGAATTATTCATCATTAACTGATGGATGGATAAGCAATGTGGTGTACTTATAACAATGGCATATTATTTGAAAGCAAAAAGGAATTTGGGTACTGATATAAGCTACACCATGGATGAGCCTTGACAACATCACACTAAATGAAAGACGACAATCAAAAAGGCAGCATACTGTATGGTTCTACTTATATGAAATGCCCAGAACAGGCAAATCCGTAGAGACAGAAAGTAGAGTGGTGGCTGCTGGGGGCTAAGGGAAAGGAAGGTTAGGGTGTGACTTACTAAAGGGTATTGGTTCCTTTTGGGGGTGATGGCTACAGAACCCTGAAATGTACTTAAAACCCTAATGCACAATTTAAAAGGCTGTATTTTATGGTATGTGAATTATATCTCCATAAAGCTGTTATTCTTGAAGCTGAGCCAACCTATGGAGCAATTGGTACAGCACTGACTGCGGCATCTGGAGGGGGAGGGACCCACCCACCCACCACAAAGGAGAGCAACACCTGACCCAGTGTTGGAGGGGCATGATGTTCTTGCTGGTGGACACTGTGAGCAGAACAGACAAGGGGGCCAACAGAGCAAGCTGAGTTCGTGAAACAGGGCGAAGACACAAAGACCTCTCAATAAAACCATTAAGAGCGCACAGTCTCTAGGAGAACACATCTTTGTTTTTTAAATCTTTTAAATCTGTTTTGTTTTCTATTACCTTTTCAATCTTTACTTTTTAAACAGTTGTATACGTTTACAGTTCTCATTTCATTTTTAATTCTCTTGGTTTTGATCTGTTATTGAATATTCACAGGTTTCAAACATTGTGTTTTGATTTTTTTCTTCTTTTTATTAAGGTTTTTAAAAGACATCTCAACTCGATTCCTAATCTGCTTCAACTTGTTCTTCTATTATTGATTGTACACTGTTTTCAAACCTCCTTTTCCTCCATTCTTTTAAAATTCTCTCTCTCTCTCTCGTTTTTAAGTTTTATTCCCACATAGGCTTTAGATAGATAAACAAATAAACTACTTTAAGGACCACAATACATAACAGATACTCCTTAAGCCATAGTGCCAGAGAGATATGAGCAGTATGAAGAAACAGAGGCAGTACTACCAATTAAAAGAGCAAGAGAAATCCCCTGAAAGAATGATCAATGAAATAGACATTGATGGCCTACTAGATCAAGATTTCAAAAAAGAAGTGATCAAATTACTGAAGGAACTAAAAGAGATAGTGTTTAGAGACATAAAATATGTCAAAAACAAAATAGAAGCTATAAAGAAGAGCCAAGTAAAATTGGTAAATTCATTGGCTGAAATGAGATCTGACCTAAAGGCTGTACAAAGCAGGCTAGATAATGCAGAGGAACGAATAAGTGACCTAGAAGACAGGATAACAGAAAGCACCCAATCAGAACAGCTGAGAGAAAAACAATGAAAACAATACAAGGAACCTATGGGACAATATAAATCATGTCAATCTATGTATAATAGGGGTTCCAGAAGGGGAAGAAAGAACAAAGGGGATGGAAATGGTATTTAAAAAAATCATGACTGAAAACTTCCCAAACATAAAGGAGGAATCAGACACCCAAGTACAGGAGGCTCAGAGGTTCCCAAACCGGAAGAGCCCAAAAAGACCCACACCAAGACATATCATAATCAAGATGGCCAGACTGAAGGATAAAGAAATGATCCTAAAGGCAGCAAAAGAAAAACAAAGAGTGATTTACAAGAGAAGGCTCTCAGCTGATTTCTCTACAGAAACACTACAGGCCAGAAGGGAGTGGCAAGATATATTCAAAGTCCTGAATGAAAAAAAAAGATGCAGCCTAGGACACTTTCTCCAGCAAGGCTATCCTTTAGAGTAGAAGGAGAGATAAAGAATTTCACAGAGAAGCAAAAACTAAAAGACTTTAGCAACACTAAACTCATGCTAAAAGAAATATTGAAAGGTCTATTCTAAATAGAAAAGAAGCACGATGCTACAAAAATGAGAACTAATAACTGGAAAGCTGATAACTACCATGAATTACAAATAGAATAAACATGAATTTGTAAAAGAAGACATCTAAATCATTGAGTGGGAGAGGGAAGCAAGAAAATATAGAGTATTATTTTCTTTCTTCTTTTTTTTAAATTATTTGTTCTCGGTAGGATGGGTTTGAGATTACATTTCTATCTGTTTAGTACACACAGTTAGAGTAATTGGTTAACAGACTTACAAAAAAGTGTAACTACAAGCCAACAACTTACAAGTGAGTCACTAAAACAAAATACAATCCAAGATAATCAAAGGAAAATTACCATACCACAAAAGGAGGAAGAAAGGAACAAAGAAGAAATACCAAATCAACTGCAAAAATAAGTTCAAAATAGCAATAAACACTCATCTATCATTAATTACTGTAAATGTTAATGGACTAAATGCTCCAGTCAAAAGACAGAATGGCATATTGGATAATAAAGCAAGAACCCTCAATACACTGCATACAAGAGGCACAGTTTAGGGAGAAGGACACATATAGATTGAGAGTGAATGGATGGAAAAGGATATTCCATACAAATGGAAATGCCAAAAAAGCAGGTGTAGCAGTACTGATTTGAGACAAAATAGGCTTTAAAACAAGGGCCATAAAGATAAATAAAGACATTTTATAATGATTAAAGGAGCAATACAAGATGAGGATATTACAATCAATAATGTATATGCACCCAACATGAGAACCTAAGTACATGAAACAACTACTAACAGAGATAAAGGTGGAAATTGATGGGAATACAATCATTGTCAGAAATTTTAACACCACAATAACATCACTAGACTGATCTTCCAGACAGAAAACAAATAAGATAACAGAGAAATTACATGATATAATAGAAAAATTAGATCTAGTGGATGTTTTCAGAGCATTACAACCCCCCAAAATAGGATACACATTCTTTTCAAGTGCGCATCAAACATTTTCTAGGATTGATCATGTACTTGGTCACAAAAGAAGCCTCAACAATTTTAAGAAGATAGAAATTATCTCAAGCATCTTTACTGACCACAATGCAATTAAACCTGGAAATCAACTACAGAGAAACAAAGGAGAAAAAAAGGAAAGCATAGAGATTAAGCAACATGGTATTAAAAAACCAATGGGTCAATGATGAAATCAAAGTTGAAATTAAAGAATACCTTGAGACAAAGGGAAATGAAAACACAACCAAACAAAGCTTATGGGACGCAGCAAAAGCAGTGCTAAGAGGAAAGTTTAGGGCGATACAGGCTTTCCTCAAAAAAGAAGAACAATATCAAATAAACAATCTAACCCACCAAATAAAAGAACTAGAAACAGAAGAACAAAAACACCCAAAAGTCAGCAGAAGGAAGGAAATAAAAAATATCAGGGAGGAAATAAATAAAATAGAGACTAAAAAAAAAAAATTAAGAAAATAATCAATCAAACCAAAAGCTAGATTGACAAACCTCTGGCAAAATCACAAAGAAGAAAAAAGAGAGCACAAATTTGCAAAATAAGAAAGGAAAATGGAGAAATTACAACAAATAACATAGAAATACAGAATATCATATGAGGATATCATGGAAAACTACATGAAAAAAATGGATAACCTAGAGGAGATGGACAAGTTTCTGCAAACATACAGTCCACCAAGACTGAATCAAGAAGAAACTGACCACTTGAACAAACCAATCACTAGGATTGAAATCGAATTAACAATAAAAAAAAAAAAACCTCCCTAGGAATAAAAGTCCGGGATTGGACAGCTTCACCAGGGAATTCGACCACACATACAAAGAAGAACTCATACAAGTCCTTCTCAAACTCTTCCAGAAGAATGAAAAGCAGGAATATTCCCAAACTCATTCTATGAAGCCACAATCACCCTGATATCCAAACCAGGCAAAGACACCACCAAAAAAGGGAATTACAGGCCAATATCACTGATGAACACAGATGCAAAAAGTCCTAACCAAAATACTAGCAAATAGAATCCAACAGCACAGAGAAAAGATAATACATCATGCTCAAATGGGGTTCATCTCAGGGACAGAACGGTGGTTCAACACATGCAAATCAATCAATGTAATACTTCACATCAACAAGAGAAAGGACAAAAACCACATGATCATCTCAATAGATGCAGAAAAGCTTTTGATAAAATTCAACACCCACTTATTATAAAAATTCTCACCCAAGTGGGTATTGAGGGAACATATCTCAACATCAAAAAAGCTATATATGACAAACCTACAGCCAGCATAGCACTCAATGGTGAAAAACTCAAAACCTTCCCACTAAAATCTGGGACAAGACAAGGATGCCCACTATCACCAACCCTATTCAACATAGTCTTGGAAGTCCTGTCCACAACAATCAGGCAAGTAAGAGAAGTAAAAGGGGTCTAAATTGGAAAAGAAGGGGTAAAAGTGTCATTATATGCAGATAACACGATACTTAATATAGAAAACCCTAAAAGGTCCACACAAATCTTCTAAAGCTGATCGAAGAATTTAGCAAAGTTGCAGGTTACAAGATTAATGTTCAAAAATCAGTTGCATTTCTTTACACTAATGATGAATCAACAGAAAAAGAAAGTAATGGAACAATCCCCTTTAAAATAGCACCCAAAGTAATAAAATATCTGGGAATAAATCTAACCAAGAAGGTGAGAGAATTATACACAGAAAACTATAAACCATTGGTGAAGGAAATTAAAGAAGATTTTAAGAAATAGAAAGGTATCCCATGCTCTTGGATTGTAAGAATCAATATTGTTAAAATGGTCACACTGCCCAAGGCAAACTACAGATTTAATGCAATCCCTATCAAATTGCCCCTGACATATTTCATAGAACTAGAACAAATCACAATAAAATTTATATGGAACCAACAAAGGCATAGAATTTCCAGGGCATTACTGAAGAAAAAAGAAAGAGGCTGGAGGAATAACTTTCCCAGACTTCAGACAATACTATAGAGGTACAGTCATCAAGACAGCATGGTATTGGTACAAAAACAGACATATAGACCAATGGCACAGAATAGAGAGCCCAGAAATGAACCCACAAACTTTTGGTCAACCAGTCTTAGACAAAGGAGGCAAGAATATACAATGAAATAAAGACAGTCTCTTCAGCAAGATACACATAAAACAAGATACAATAAAACTCCTAGAAGAAAATACAGGCAAAATATCTGACATACATCTCAGAAATGTTCCCCTAGGGCAGTCTACACAAGCAATAGAAATAAAAGCAAGAATAAACAAACGGGACCAAATGAACTTACAGGCTTCTGCACAGCAAAGGACACCATAAGTAAAACAAAAAGACAACCTACAGTATGGGAGAACATTTCTGCAAATGAAACTGACAAAGGCTTGATCTCCAGAATATATAAGCAGCTCAAATGACTTAATAAGAAACAACCAAATAACCCAATCCAAAAATCGGCAGAAGACCTAAAAAAGCAATTCTCCAAGGAAGACATACAAATGATCAATGGGCACAAGAAAAAATGCTCAATATCACTAATTATCAGAGAAATGCAAATCAAAACTACAATGAGGTATCATCTCAAACCAGTCAGAATGGCCATCATTCAAAAATCCACAAATGACAGATGCTGGGGAGGCTGTGGAGAAAGGGGAACCTCCTACACTTCTGGTGGGAATACAATTTGGTTCAGCCACTGTGGAAAACAATATTGAGTTTCCTGAAAAGACTAGGAAAAGACTTGCCATGTGACCCAGGAATCCAGCTCCTGGGCACATATCCTGAAGGAACCCTACTTTAGGATGACACCTGCACCCCAATATTCATAGCAGCACTATTTACAATAGCCAAGATATGGAGACAGCCTAAATGTGCATAAACGGATGACTGATTAAGGCAGAGGTATATTAATACTACTTGGCCATAAATACTGACAATATAGGGCCATTTGCAGCAACATGGATGTTCCTGGAGAATGTCATTCTAAGTTAAGCATGGTAACAAGGAATAAAGAGAAGTTACCTCCAGTTACAGTAATTTTGATTAAAATATCCATACAGAAAGCAAGTCACCCCCACGACTGCTGCCAGGAGGAGCGTCTGAGTGTAATAGCCCAGCCAAGCAAAGTAGATTCCAATCGTCTCTCCATAGAATTTCCTGCAGAAAGACAGAAGGTAGATTCAGAAGACACACAATCACTGTAGCTTCATCCTCATGTTAATTTATTTTTTCTTTGTTTTTTGGGGTCATAATTAGGATTATTTATTTGTTTTTTAAATGGAGTCATTGGGGATTGAACCCAGGACCTCATGCATGCTAGATATGCACTCTACCACTGAGCTACACCCTCCCTCCATCATATTAATTTCTGATTCTAAATAAAGGGGGCTTTAAATTTAAACCTCTGACTCAATTCACACTTAAAACATACGCGTTTTCATAGCAGCCCCCATATTGTACCGTGAAATAAGAAGTATGTTACGTATCATAGAAGTACAGATGACTGGTTCACCTGCTGAAGAGAGATAAATGAGAACAGAGCAAAGGAGGGGACGAGGTCGACTCCGGAGCAGATGTAGGGGATCATCACCACCCACTGGACAGTCTGGCACATTCAACAAATCCCCCCAAAGATCATTCTTAACAGGCTTGACACAAGTGGACATCAACAACTGGCTCAGTCATCTGCTCCTGCCTTATCTCGGGAACTTCCTAGGAGCAAATGCATCGTAAATCACACATAATAAGGAAATGGCTGATAATGATAAAAACTGGGAGTGCAATGTCTCTCTGACAAAATATTTATAAAACTCATTGTGGGAATGGGAGAGGGCAGGAGGGAAGTGACTGAGAAAGGCAATGCCCTGGATTGTTTGTATCTAGCACGTCTGTTGTCCCTAGGTTTTAAAAAACTCTTCAATGTTTCTCAGTTAATCTGGAGTAGATGGAACAGGCCAGGGAGGCAAGATTAGAAGAAAGGAGGCAGGGTATTAAGCGGTGCCAGGCTGGTCCTGAAAGGGAGACAGACACAGACAGGCAGACACAGAGGGTTTAGGGATGAGGCGGAACAATGAGTGTTAGCTCAGTTGTGTCTTGCTGTTGCTGATACTTCCCTCAACTGGCTCACTGCTGACTCGGCAGTGCTGGGTAAAACCTGTGGATTTCCTCAGCTCTGAGTTCACTCTGAGTCTTCTAGCTCAGTCTGGAGCTGAGATGAGCTCGGTGGGCTTAGCTTAGTGGGGACTCAGCTCTGAGAACAGCCTGCAGTCCTGGGAAACTTCATGCAGGAACCCCCTTGGGCTGGACCAGCACTCACAAGGCTGCTGTGAGACCAGCTCCATCGTCAGAGACCATGGGTCAGAGACCATGGGGAACAGGGCTGAGCCCGATGCCAAATCAGATAGGAGGGACAAAGTGTGTTCATTCTCATGTGACTGGGCTTTGTGGCCTGGCTCACAGATGGCAGGCTCAGGATGGTGTCTGGCAGAGAAAACCCTGGCAATGGATTTGAGATGTCTTGGACTCTTTCTTGTTAAGCTTTTTGTAATACATTCTTATCAACTGTCCATCCAAAAAATGCCACATTCAAAACTGAAAGAATGTTAGAAGTTTCCTGCTCCAACTGGCCAGTGGTAAACACACCCTGCTAGTTAGAGAGCTGGTCAGGCAGCCCCTTCCTGGATATTTACAGTGACGGGGAGTTCATTATTTACAAAGGTTACATGTCGGTAAGAAGGTCAGACAGAATTTTTGAACCTTAAACAGATGTCTGCCTCCTAGTCCTTGCTGAAAGGCTAGGAATAATGAGGATCCCTTCAAATGTAGTTTGTCTGATTGTTATCTCTCTCTGTCAAAAACACCCCAATTCTTAACATCAATTTTTCAAAATTCATCTTTGATTTCTTTTTATCAAAGTTATACCATACATTCATTAAAGAGTCAAACAGTTCTCGAACATCGATTGTAAAAAGGAGCAGTTCCCAACAAACGCCCCATTTCCTGGCCAGAAGCAACCACGTTCAGCTCCTACTGCTGACTCCTGGAATAATTACTCCCTTTCTCTGACTAATATCCTTGTAACGCAGCCTACTGACTTTTTCAGCTTTATGTGTCACCTATTTAACTATCTATTATGGAAAATGAGGATTAAGCTCTGTTTCAAACCCCATCTCATATACACACCCAAAACTTCATTCTTCCAACCTTTTGATATAATCACATTATCATTTTGATCAACTCAGTATCCTTGCTTTACATTATTAGGACTCTGTACAGATTGTTCACAGCTGTAGCAAGTTGTCTGCTAGACTTACATTTTCCTTCCCTACTTTGTTTTTCCTGGAGTCCTGGTGGTTCATAGCTTAGATTTCTGTGCACTTAAAAATTCAACCCCAGACCTTCTCCGAATGAATAACTTTCTCAATACTTTCCAATATATTGTCTACAAATTTCATCTCCTTGAATAAATCTCTTCAGATCTCCTTCAACCTGGATTAACGACACGCTACTCTTGTCACAGAGCTCAAGGGGCCACTAGTGGGAAGCAACAAAGGGAACACATGGACCAGGGGCAGGGAACAGATCAACATATTTTCCTTAGCAAAACATACTTAAAATAGTGGGGAAAATTTATTCTTTACAAACACAAACACACACACAAACCCCAAAACCCACAAGGAATGATTAAAGAGCCATAGCCCTGCCATCAAAAACTGTATAACATAAAACAAAAATAACATAAGGAAAATATCATATAAATATGAATCTCAAGGGGGATGTGGTACAGTCAGTGGCACAGTGTGTGCCCAGCATGCATAAGGTCCTAGATTCATTCTTGACTACCTCCATTAGAAAAAAAAATTAAAAATAAAAGAAAAATGTATCAGCTTTGAATAGTTACATATGTACAAACATCCTCTTTTAAAACTATGTTCTACATGATAACCCGGGTTAATGAGAAAGTGCCTCTTCATGACTGTGATCCTGCTGATAATTGACGTAGGAAATTAGAGTACGACCACATGAAATAAAATCCCTTATGAAATAATGATCCTGGGTGACAATCATTATTGGCTGTGGTCATCAAAAAAAGAGAGCCAACTGGACATTATGTACCTTATGACAGGAGTACAAAACTTCACATAACAAGTATTCCTGCACAAAGTTGAACCTCAATCAGATCAAGCTTTTAGGGGAGGATCAAATCACTTAGCTAAAGCAAATACATAGGATGGAGAAACAAGTCTAACACCAAAGGGGAGAATGAATTCAGCCAAACAGGAAATAGAGAAACCCCTCAGCAATTTCAAGGAAAATGAGAAACTGGAAAATTATAGATTAGAACCCACTTGAGAGATATGCTAGATGCAATGTCTGAACCAAGTCTGGATCCTGATTTCAACCCCAAAACTACTTAAAAGTGTATTTTTGTGACAATCGGAATTATTTTGAACCCCTAAAAAAAAAAAGGAATATTCCAATTGTATTTGAAAGAGACCTTGTCATTTCACTAATGAAAGGTTAAGCTATGTAGGATTGTCTTCAAAATGATCCCGTAGTGGGGGAGGGGAGGAGGTGGAGATGAAAGATGCAACAGCAGTGATTCTGAGTATATAATTCTGGAGCTGGTTGACTGATACCGGCAGGCTGGCTGTGGTCTTCTCTCTACTTCTGTACATGTTTGAAATTTTCCATAAAATGTGAAACAAACAAAAAGACCTCTGTGTTTTAAAACCCTCACTTTGAAGGTTAAGAGGTTTGCCCAAGTAGGTGGGCACCTGCATGGGGCACTGTGATGAGAAAGAACACGCATCTGGCTCCAGGCCGACCTGGGGCTACCTTGACCCTCCTCTTCTCCTCACCATCCACAGCCAGCCCATAACTGCATCCTGTCAGCTCCACTCCCCAAACGCATTCCTCCCTGGCTCCCACCATCTCTCATCTGGCCCACTCCAAGAGCCTCCGACCCGGCCTCACTGCTTCCTGGGTCCCTGCCATTCATTCTCCACATTATCTTTGCAAAATGTGAGTGAGAGAAAATTACCTTAGTGCTTAAACTGTCATGACTGCTTCTCACTGCGCTTAGAGTCTACACTCCTTTCCATGCTCCTGATGCCCTTCTAAATCTCGCGTCTCATCCCTCTCACCAGCGCTGGCTCCAGTATCACTTAAAACCTGCTGAGCACATTTGTGCCTCGGGGCCAATGGACAAGCTGCCTCAATTCCTGGGGTGACTTTTCACAGATCCTCAAAGTTCAGCCTCCTTATCACCATTTCAGCTCACATGTAACCTACTCAAAGATAGCTTTCTTGATTCATTTCCCCCCAAGTCTCCCATCACAACACTGTGTTATTTCCTTCTTTTCAATCTGACATTGTTTCCTTATTCACCCGATGATTTTTGTTTGCTCGGTTGTCCTTGGCCTCCATCCCCCCAGCAGCCTTGCCCAAACAGCATAAGCTCCCGGGGAGCAGCCGGCACTGCTGCTCTGAGAAGACACATGCTGAGCGCGACATTATAGTCACATGGTGTAGTGAACCGGTGTCGAACAGCAGATACAGCAAAGCAGTGAGAATTTCTCTCTTATTTTATAATTTAAGTGAAATCTAACATTTACTCCTGTTTAATGAAGAATTTGGTAGGTCTTTATTCCCAGTTCTTGGACGGCAACCCCTAAAGACTTGAAATTTCCCAAGATAGGAGTGACTTTGCTATTCATGGTGGACCCCTGTTTGGCTTGTGTTCACGGGATAACTCAGGATGGGGACTGGCCAGCCAGAGACACCAACCATGTGATTAGAGGAGTGGGGCTTTGAGCTTTGTGACAAGTGAGTAACCACAAGGAGAGGAAGGGGCTCAGCAGTTAGGGCTAAGGAAAGGTTTGACTTACAGTTAGGGTTTGGGTTCGCCATGTCGGTAGTGACCCAATAAACCATGGCTTTGTAATAAAGCCTCCAGTAAAAACTTGGGGCAACAAAGCTCAGAGCTCCTGTGAGCTTCCTGGTTGGTAACACTCTTGGAGGACTGTCACCCTCAGATGCCGTGAGGGCAACCCTGAGCCCTTCCCACTGGAGTGCTCTCCACAACAGCTCACCTGATGAGATCTAATGGCTGATTCTTGTCTATGCTTCGAGGAGGAGCCCATTCCCTGTACAGAAGGCCCTGTTCGCGGGGGCAGCTGAGGTCCTCTGACGGAGGCTGAAGTTGCACTGGGAAGCAGAAGCAAACAGGTGAGAGTCACTGTCACCACGTGATCCCATGTTCTGTTGATAATATGTGGTGCTATCACTTTGTGGTCATTTGTAAATAAGGGGCCCTTACTTGCCAGAATGTATGGAGGTACCATATAATTTTTCATAATTCTCACCCAGGATTAATACTAACCCCTTGAGGGTCATTTGCAAATACGGGTGGAAAGGAACGCTTGGATGTTACAGTCCTGGGGCCACCGTGGGTACCTGGGGAGAGCTTTGCAGATGCTTAATGTCCTACAACCGGGCCAGTCTTCCACAGAAAAAAAACTAGGCCACCCAAGTGCCCAAACTGATGCAGTGGAGGGACACCTGACGGTCCAGCCCCCTCCTTGGACACCCAGAGGAACCTGGACTCTGGCAGGTTAGGGACAGGGTCAATTCTAAAACCCAGTCTTTTTTGTCCCCACAATTCAGTAGTTATTCAGTGACAGCACATGGAATATAAACAACCAAGAAACTTCACATGATGTTATACATTTAGCTTACTTAAGAAACATCATTTAAATCCAGTAATTCTCCTTCCCACCTGACCTACTTTCCATTCTCCTGTACTAGAACCAGATTATTACCCACCCAGCCTCAACATGAGTCCTGACTCCACTTAACTCCCTCCCAAACACCACATGAGATGATTCCTCAGCCTGGATGTGGGACCAGCAATTACAATAGACTTTAGTGGAAAAGTACTGGTTGTGTGCAGATGCCAACTAAACACTGTAGAATCCTGGTGTCCCACATTAGTAATCATGACAGCTGTTTACAAGCGTCCCCAAAGTTCATTTCAGTCTCTCACTGCTAATTTTGCTGGGACATAAATATAAAACATGTGGACTGCTGGGCTGGACTGCTATGCTGGGTCTGTGATCCAGGAAGCTCAGTGTCTGCTCCCTGCACCTAGCTCCCTGTTCTGTTCATGCATGTGCATCAAGCAGCTGTTTAGTGTTCATTTTAATATCTTAAACAGTACATTTCAGTATTGTCTCAATCCACAAATACGTGTACCACACAGTAATAATGATCAATCTCAGTCTTTGCTTTCTTTGGTCTTAGAGAGTCAGATAAATGGATAACAAATATAACAAAGTCATAGAGCGCTATAATATAGTATTTCCTTTATTTCAATGACAGGATTTATTTAAAGAGCTTAGATATAACATCCTTGCATTTATGGCATCATTAAGCGTCTGAAGCTGTTATATTTTAAACACTTCATTTCAAGCGAGATGTTGTCAGTTAGAGAAGCGCTCCGGAATTTGAGGGGTTGCTGTCATCTCAGACGGAGTCCTTAAAAAATGTCAACACTCTGCAGTATTGCCATCATGACAAGAACCCAGACAGATGAAATTTGGAAAGCCCTGTGGCTTCCTAGTGCACAGACAAAAAATGGTATTTCAGAGGGAAAATGCCTGAATTACAGAAAATGATAAATGAAATGGTCTAACATGTATTTCCCTTACAAAGAACTAATACTTCTTTGGTTGATAATAACATCTGTCAGTAATTATGAAAAGAGCTGACAGATGCAGAGTACTTAGTATTAGCCAGGGCTGTTCTAACACTGACACAGATTCATTAATCCCCACAGCAACTCTACGAGGTGGGCACTATTGTTATCCCCATTTTATTGAGGAGGAACTTGATAAACACAGAGGCTAAATGACTTTTACAAGGTCGACAGCGAGAGACCAGCACAGGTGTTCCAGCCTGAGTCTACGCTCTTGGCCTCTTCTCTTTCTTTTTTTTTTTTTTTTTTTTTGGTGTTGGGGAGATAATAAGGTAATTCTGGTGGGTGGTGGGGAGGTAATTAGGGTTATTTGTCTATTTTAGAGGACGTGATGGGGGCTGAACCCAGGACCTTATACTTGCTAAGCATGCGCCCCATCACTTGAGCTGTACCCTCCCCTCTAGAGTCTATGCTCTTAGCTGCTAATCCTCACTGTCCCACATGGTAACTCTGGGGGAACTACAGTTCATTCATTCACTCGTTAAACTCAGCCTTCCCGGTGCCTCAGATTCCGCAGTGAACAAGACAACATAGTTCCTGCCCTAAATGAGCTTGTCGCCTCCTGACATATTATCTTCATTTTACCCAGGAAGAAACAAGGTCAAGAAGATTAGCCTTTTCCTGTTAACACCGGAGGAGACATGAGGTGCTTTATTTCATTTCTGCCATTTGACTTACACCATGGGGAGGGAAAGCTGCCTTGCAGATCCCGGAGCTCACAAGCCTGTTAATCCCGAATTTTTTTAACACTGTACCTTACTTGATACTTGATCTGAGAAAGGATGAAGTAAACCTAAAAAGATTCTAAGAGAGTGTGTGGTTTATACAGGGTAACTAACCAGTCACTGTTTACTATCCTAACAGGAATCTGTAGGCATATTTCTTTTCTTTCTCTTTTATCCTATTTATGGGCATCTTTTAAAAACCAAACCAAACCAACCAAACCAAATCACTGATAATTCAACAGCAGGTTCTAAATCACCCCAAGACAGCAGCTAAACTCAGTTTAGACTTACAATGCAGCTTCTGGTGGCTGGATTGAAGAATGTATCTCTATCCTGAATATAAAAGTCATTCACGCAGCTCTTCTCAAATAGGGCAATGAAAAACTCTTGCTCCGGCTTGATGATACTTTCATCCACTTGGAGGACTTTAATAAAACAGCTGAAATTATCAAAGGCTGAGGACCGGGTTTTCAGATCATTGGGCTTCAGAAGCAATTTTATGTGCAGTATCTCTGTATGTACAGAGCACCTCCAACAGGGTGTGTACTTTTCAAATACAAACTTGTCATCCAAAACCTATATTGGGAGAATGAAAACACAAACCAGGAAACTATTTTCACATTTTAGTATTCAGATTTTTCTTACGTTGCTGGTAGTTAAAGCACTTGTGCAAACACACACATATGACACTGGTAAAAGTGAAGATATAATAAAAATAGATTTACAAACCATCATACATTTTTGTCTTAAAGATAATTTGTTTGTTGAAATTACTGAAAAGTTATTTAAAATCCTTACAGTTCATTCATAAAATAACCAATATTTTAGATGAAGAAATGCAAACTTGTTAGTTTTTACTCCAAATTAATAACTAAAAATAGAAACACCAAAATATTCTTTGCAGTGGTATTGTAATGACAATTTTTTAAATTGCTGAAACCTAGGACTATTTACATATCTGTTCAATATAGTGTTAAACTGCCATTAAAAGGGATTTAAAAGAATTATATTTATTTATATGGAATATATAATAAAAGGAAAATGCAAAAAAAAGTGAAATAGTAATTTTCCTTTTTGGAAGGGAAAAATATCTACATTTGAACAAAAAAAAGTTTAGAAGGATTTTAAGATTCTTTATGTATAATTAAGGTACAGATGTTCTTAAAACCACTGTTCTTTCATTCTCAATATTCGGGGGTAAATTTTTATAATAAAAAATCTTTAAAAATGTTCTTGCACAAATATATTTATCGATATATTTATGAGTCAATTATCTGGCTATTAAAAAGGATCTCCTAGCTTTAGATCTGAAACATGCATTCCATAATACAGATTCTGACTGACTCGCCTCCCAGCCTACAGCAAAGGCACCGCTAGGGTGACATGTTTCAAATATCATTCCAGGTAACATGCAGGCTCCCAACAAATGGCTGCAAAGGGACTGACACTGATCTGGTTGCTCCCAGCTGCAGACCATCTCAGATGAGATCAGATTCAAAGGCTCATGTTTTCTCTGTCAAAAGAAATCAGAAAATGATAGGATTTTACTTTCACCAAGGGAACAAGAAGTTGTTTGATTTTTTTATGCAAAAAAATAACAACAAACCAATTTGAACCTGATGAAAAGACATTTGCTCAAAACAGCACAGTAGCAATGAAGGTGCTCTGGCTGGCAGGGACTTGTTGGATTCCTGTGAGTGCTGGACTCCTCACATGGAATTCCCTTGGCACTCCAGAAGGCCTGTGGTTGTCCCCATGGATTTGTGGCCATATGTGGGGCACAAAAGTCTCTGGCTTTGCCACAATTTCAAGGCCTTTTTTGGCTTATGAAATGTTTTGCACTCAAATGGAGTTTTCTTGAGTCCACTCACTGATGTCATTTACCAGAGTTATAGTCCAGATCTGACATTCTAGACTCTTAAAATCTTGCAGACATTCAAATGGTTCAGGTTTGGATGTGTATTCACCTCTGCAGGCCTGGACCAAATTCGATAAAGCCACCCGGACAAGTTCAGCAAAAGGCAAAGAAATTTTTCTCTCTGCAACACTGAAATATCTGTGAAGCTATAAAAACTTCTGCATCTATAAAAATAGACAACCAACTCATCAATAACATATCTATCCATAATGCATGGCCATTTAAAAAATATACTGTATTAACTGCTTTAAATTCTATCTGGCTTTTGTCAAATTGTGTCCTAAACTGTAAATATATATATGCAGATAATTTTTGACCTTTTAAGAGAAAAAGGAACCCTCCTACTCGGTTGGTGGGAATGTACATTGGTGCAGCCACTATGGAGGACAGTATAGAGGTTCCTTAAAAAACTAAAAATAGTTTTCCGTGTGATCCAGCAATCCCATTCATGGGTATATGTCTGGAGAAAAATATAATTCAGAAAGACACATGCACCCCAATGTTCACAGCAGCACTATTTACAATAGCCAAGACACTGAAACAACCCAAATGTTCACTGACAGATGACTGGATAAAGAAGGTGTGGTGTATATATATATATACACACACAAATATACGCACACACACACACACACAATGGAATACTGCTCAGCCATAAAAGATAAATTAATGCCATTTGCAATAACATGGATGGACCTACAGTGTATTATGCTAAGTAAAATAAGTCAGAGAAAGAAAAACAAATATTCTATGTATTAACTTATATGTATATCTTAAAAATAAAACAAATTAATGACTATAAGAAACAGAAATAGACTCACAGGTACACAGAACAGACTGGTGGTTACCAATGGATGGGGAGAAGGAGGAGAGGGGAGGCAGGAAGGGGGTAGGGGATTGAGAGGTAAAAAGTACTACATATAAAATGGATAGGTTATAGGGCTGTATCATACAGCACAGGGAAATATAGCCATTATTTTATGGTGACTTTAAATGGAATACAATCTATAAAAATTTTGAGCCTCTGTGTTGTACACCTGAAACTACTATGATGTAAATCAACTACTCAATTACAAAAGTTTTAATCAACGTTTTCTTTTCTTATTATTTGCAATAATTTAGAAGCCAGTACTGCCAATAGAAACATAGAGCAAGTCACAATTTTCCAGTAATCCCATTTAGAAAATAAAAAGAACAAGTGAAATTAATTCCAGTAATAATTATTTTATCCGAAAATATCCAATATACTATCATTTCAAAAGTGTGATCAACACTTTTAAAACTTATAAATAAATATTTTACATTATTTTTGTTGTACGAAGTCTTGAAAATCTATTACGTATTTTCCACTTATAAAACATCTCAAATCACAATAGCCACACGTGGCTGGTGGCTACCATACTTGACAGAGCAGATTACACCATTCACACTTCTGATAAATTACCTGCTCTTACTTATTTAAAAAACTTGCAGAAAAGGTTTTAGATATTCCCTATATCAAACAAATCAACCTTGATGGGTGGGGAGTATCTTCATTATAAAGTGAAAAATAAAGGTAAGAGAGCCATGGTTACATGTATGTTAATGTAACAATACCTTCTTAATTCATTCAGGACTTTACAATCTTTCTAAATATGCCAAGGATTCACTGTCACTGCACAATGTTTTTCACTATTATAAGCTTTGGAATTGAGAGGCTTCTGATGACCCTGCTTTGTGCATCTCTACATAAAAGAAAATAACAAAACAGAGAAAAAATACCTATTGAAGATAATTTAGGGGGGAGGGTATAGCTCAAGTGAAAGATCATATTCTTAACATGCACAGGGGCCTGGGTACAATACCCAGTACTTCTTCTAAAAATAAAATAAATAAAAACCTAATTACCACCCCCTGTAAAAAATTAATTAATAACTTTAATAAAAAGTTTAAAAAACATAATTTAGTGCAGGCTTATCAGGCTACAAGAGCTACAATGAATGCCCCCCCATTAATTTAGAAAAAGTCTCACAGTATTTCCCAACATAAATGCTAAAATATAATTCAGAACAATTTCTGATGGTCAGTATGATTTTAACAAAACAGTAGATAATTACCTCCCTGGTGTCAAAGCTCTGTCACAGATGTGCACAGAAGATTTAGTAAAAACGATTTTGCAACTACCTTTGAAAAAATGCTGAGAAATGATCTTTTCTGTTGGAAATTAGCCTGCTTTTACATTCTGCACTAGGCAGATGTGTTTACAAACCAGGCAGGAACTGGATCATATTTTGCACATACTTTACAAACTGATTTGAATTTTGCTCTCTAAATGCAAGGCTATTTTTTAGGTAATAACATAAGCTGGCTACTGTACTAAATTTTGTTTCCCAGTTTTTTAATCCTCACAAAACTGTAAGCTGCTATTATTACCTCCATATAACAGATAAAAAGCTTGAGGCAGAAAATAATTTGGGTAACTTGGTAAATGGTGGAGCTGGGTAAGATGGCCGCCAGTCTGAGACTCAAGTCCATTCTTCTCACCGATGTCTGATACTGCTACCTACATTCAACAATGACCGTTGATTTCATATTTAAGTGTAATTTCTAAAAGTGCAAAGCTATATTAGTACTGCTGTGTAAATAATTCTTTTGAGATGTGATTGCCAAAAAACTAAAACAAATAAAATCAGGGTGACACTGAGGGGAGGGCAAACTGCATATGGACGGACACAAGGGGACTTTTTGAGGATACAGTTGCACAACTCTAGAAATAGCTAAAATGGCTGACTTGTACAATTACAATGTGTGAATTTTAAGGACTGTAAATTACACCTTCATATAGCTATTAAATTAAGAAACTGGGATAACAAATTAAGACTAAAACACACATATATATATATATCACACAAAGAACAAGAGGCAAATATCATTATTTACTGCACCATTTTCCTTCATGCACCTTCCTTTCCTCACCCATTCCTGAAAGGATGATTCATTTTTAAAATAGTCTTTTAATTTATTCAGCAAATAATTTTTGACTTCCTACTATGTACCCAGGACTAGTCTAGGCACTTGGAATAGATCAATAAACAAAACAAAAGTCCTGTCCTCACGGAGCTTGCTTGGAGTCTAGCTGGGATGGGGGGAGGAGATGACATTTCACACAACAGAGAAGCAGAGGAGGTGGCATGTTAGGAAAGAGGAACCATGGAAAAAAGATAAAAGGGCAAGGTAAAGAGAGTTGAGGGTATGGGATGAGGGTGATGTTGTATTAAATACCAGAGCAGGCTACACTGAGGTCTGAGGTTAGCACTAGGACTAGGAGGTGAGAAGTCCCAGGTGGACGGAATAACCATCACTAAGGCCAGCGAGCACCTCGCATGTTCCAGAATGGGGGCACAGCTGGAGCTGTGGAGAAGGGTCAGTGCAGATCCTGTAGGGCCTTGGAGGATGTTGTAAGGACTGTGGCTTTTACCCGGAGTGAAATGGGGAGACACTGCAGAAGGACGACACAATCTAACTTGGGTTTTCAAGGCTCACTTGACTGCCAGGTGAGAATAGTCGAAATGGGTCAGAGATGAAAGGAGGGAAGCCACTGAGAAGGGCTTTGCAGGAGGAGAGGACAGTAGCTCAGGGCAGGGAAGCAGCAGTGGGGGAAGTACCCATGGTGAGAAGTGGCTGGGCTCTGGATATGTTTTAAAGGCAGTGTTAAACCAGATCTATTGACAGAATTCATGTGGTATGTCAGTGAAAGTCAGAATAACTCCAAGTTTTTTGACCCAAGCAGCTGGAAGGATTAAGTTTTCACTAACTGAATGGGGGAGGCTGAGAAAGAACCAGTTTGGTGGGTAGGAGGACCAAGATCTCAGTTTTTACACATGTAGGTTTTAAGATACCAGATTTCCAAGTGAAGATGTCAAATCAGCAGAAGATTGTAAGAGTCCAGAGTTGGAGAGAAAAAGTCTAGCGGGAGACAGATATGTGGGAATCATGGATCACACAGGCGGTAGAGGAAGACATGAAACCCAGGTACTCAAACATTAAGATAACCTGGCATTAACCATAGAAGTTGTCCTTGAGAGCCTGCCTACTAGGTGTGGACATCAGTCCTATTTCCCGACCACTCGAGTTTTAAAAAGGAACTTACAAATGAATTCGTGCAAGACACTGCCTCCAAGGGGTGGGATCAGAGCTGGAGTGGAAGAATGGGATGGTGCAAGCTACTCCCTACGGCAGAATGTGTGTGTGTGTGTGTGTGTGTACACATGTGTGTGTGAGCAAGGGGATGAGTTATACCTGGCTTAAGAAAAACAGCTAGTAAGTCTAGAAGCTGAAACACGAAAGAACATCCAGATCTGGTAGAGGGAACAGGGGAAACACTGTGTACTGTAAGACATATCCGCATAATGCCACTTCCCACCATCCTTTCATCAGGAACTCAGTTGGAAAGGGGGGAATTATGTAGAAACATGAGATGTACACAAACTTTCTGACTATGTAACACTGAATATCTCCATATGTAGCAAGTTAATGATATTTATATCTGCTTCAAGTTTAATAACAAGTTCACAACAGAGGGAAAATAAAATATTGAGGACTGGCAGAAGTATCATAGAAGACCTTTCAATGCTCAGAATGGAAGCAAAAGCAGCTTCACCCCACAAAGAATGTCATTAAGGGTCAAAAATGTTTATATTTGCTTAAGAAATTGAGAGTTACAACTTCCTGCTTTAAAGAATTAACTTTAAGGCAGATAACATACTATAAGCAACGTCTATACTGGAGCTTTCTTAAAGATATTTTTGGTTCCTGCTTTTTCTGATGTACTCCAGAAACTCTGCAAAGAAAACCTTCTATTCAAAGGCTTAAAGGAATAAAACAAGAAATAACACTGCATTCTTTTCAGTGTTCTCTGTACTGAAAGTCAATTGCAAATGCAGCACCCTGCCACAGGTCCACATTTTTAACAATAAAGACCTTTGCGCAATTTTTCAATTGCTATGTGACTTTGGGTCAGTCTCTCACTAAGAAGCAGAATGGAGTACCAGAAAATGACACATCAGGTCTAAAACTACAGATGTGGGAGATGAACCTACACCAGGAAACAGCTAAGTGGGAGGGTAAGGTTTACCTTTGAAGTTACCGTAAGTGCAGCTACACCTGCTCCCTGCTTCCCCTGTGAAGTGAAGAGCTAGTCTTTTCCAGAAAAGCTCTCATTCTGAGAACTGTCTTCTTTAAAATATTCGGAGATTCTCTTTTAAGGTTCTTTCACTTTTAAGCCTTTCCCCAACTCTACATCCTATAACAAGTGTAAAAATTATCCTATAGCCTATTGTTACAGAACATACTCTACAAAAGCTGAGGTTTCCCGGGGTTTGGATCCCAGAACTCTGCTACCAGATAATCCTAAAGCCTTCCTTCCATAACTGACTCTTCTGCCAATTCCCAGCTGCGGGCAAATTCGGCTTCTCAGACCAGGTAACTTTCTAACTCTGCCTACGAACACTCTGCTGCCAGTAAAGGAACTCTCAGACCGAAAGTACACAAAGCCCCTAGTGAGGGTTGCCTCCTTCAATCAATCAAGATGCCATCACCAAGCAAATATTTAAACCTACTGCAAAACTTCTGAAGACATCTTACCAACAATATAGTTTCTATAGATGCCTACTATTTGCTCTGGAACAGTGATTTCCAATGGAGGGAACATAGGACTCCATGACCCAAGCAATTTTTTAAAACTGCACATAACCGTCCCTCTTCACGTGAGGATTCAGGCATGCCCGTCTTAGAGGCCTAGGTGTAACAGAATGACAGCACCTCTAGGAGTAGGGTGCAAAGCAGCGACGTAGACTTTTAGTGAAAGGGGGTGATGTAATACGCCCCATCACCCACTTACCTCCCATCACAGGACAGTCATCTCAGATCAAGAACAAACACTTTGGAAAACAGAGGTTGTTTATGTTTTTATGGTTTTCTGGTGGAAATAATGCCCTGAGTCATGTGAAGTTGTGGCTGCAAAATTGAACAGGGGACCATTTTCACATTCAGGACACAAATAGCCCCCGGGTGGTCACCGTATCTGCTCTCCCCTTTGCCTGTTCACCCCAAGAGCTGCAGGACTCTCCTGCTTGCAATGACACCCACCACTTCTCACAAATTCCTGCCAAGATCATGTCAGCAGCTGGTGGTGTCAAAGTCACCATTTGTACTGCTCTGAAGTCCCTCCATTACTTTATATCCCTTCTATTTTCTCTGTTGTCTTCCTAGCTACACTTACATTCAGAAGCTGGTTACCGCACTAACGTTGCCTCTGTAATCAGTCCAGGATATAGGAAGTAGAGATTCAACTGTAACCAGTCCCAGAATACTTGTCATGCCACTCTAGTGTCCCAACAAAACACTCTGGCATCCCTCATCTCACCCAAAGAACCACCGCATTACTTAGGGGTTGTAAAAGTAGAGGGATTTCTCTACTGGGAAACACTGTTGCTTGTGGTAGAGTTGTGATATCAGTTTTTGTAACTAGTTACAGGCAAAAATACATGTTCCGCAAATTTTCTTCAAGCGTTTGGAATTTAAACTTTTATTAGATACAGAGCCGGCAGACTAACTGTAATCTATGAACATATGGTCATATTACCAAATAATGTTTATGTCTGCCTTACAGACATGTAAGAACTTGAATTACACCTGCAGCCTGTAGGCCTTTAGAATTGGATATGAAGTATCCTGTGAGATAAAAAACCTCCTATCCAGTCACAGAACACCTTACAGACAACATCACATTAATGCCACTGAATATATTAGTATAGTCCATGTATGGTTAAGTTACATCTCCAATTTCTCAGAGCTTGAAAGGAGAAGTCCAGAAAAGCAGGAAAAGCCCAATTACCAAAACAGCTCAAAAGTTGAAGCACACTCCTGCACCTCCCAGAGCGGAGGGCGGAGGGGGCATTGCACACCACCCTGTCCTTCCCCAGGACGTGCATGTGGGGAAGCAGGCAGGAGTGGGTGGCTGGGACTCGGAGGTGGAGAGGTGATGAAAGCAAGAGTGAAACTGCTCTGGTCCTAGAACAGCAGAGCTGTGAAAGATCGGCTTCAGTTCAACCCGCTCCCTCTCCCACTTTCCCTCCCACCTACGTGACAAACAGAGCAGAGTCAGGCCCTTTCTGACCATGACGGTGACTACTAGCAGGAAAGGGACCAGGATAAAAGCATGTCCTATAAAAGATCAGTCTGACTTTAAAGACTATGTTATAAACAATGAACAGCACTGTCAGAGTGGGACAACTCTGAGGCGATCATATAGGGAGGAGGCAGCTGAGGATCCATTTCCAGCACTTCCATGTCTTTTTTCACTCCTATTTCTGACCTTTCCTTTGCCACTTTTTGTAGCACTGCCATCACTGGCAGGTAAAGGGGCAGCAATGTGACTTGGCCGTTTGGCTGATGGGGCTACACTTCCCAGCACTGGAATGAAAAGGCACTGGAAGAGGATCACCTGGAAGGTATGAACCGCGGTCCTGGAGTGTGCCAAACACTACCCAGGTGACCCTGGGTTAGGCTGTTAGTCTCTCTGGGCTTCCGGCTGTTTACTTATAACAGAAGGTTTTGTCATTGCACAAATATATCCAATATGAAATGTAACGTGAAAGTCAAACATAATGACATCTCACCTGCTTGCCTCAGGGAACTGTACAAGCATTGAACACAATGTGAATGTAAACACAGTTAAGAAAACTGTTGAGGTAAAGCGCTAAAGTGAACATGGAGATAAAGTTTTATGGATTTTCTTGGCTTTCTTTTTTAATTGCAACACTGAATTAATACTTATTAGCTATACTCCACACCACCACCCCTGCAAATAAATAAAGTAGGTAAGCACTGCCTGGATGCCTGCTATTGCCCCATGCTAAGCAGGATGTGGGGTATAAAGAAGCCTGAACAAGGGAGTCTTCTTCAGTTATGAGCTAAGTGATGAGACACATTGGAAACCACCCGGGAATGGTACCAAGTCAGTACTCTAAGCCAAGATTACAGGCTACCGATCATAAACAGTGCAGGAATACAAAGAGGAGCTAGAAGTATTTGGAGTAAATAGGGAAGACTCTATGAAGGGGATGGGGCTCCAACTAGTTCTCAGGGCAATTCTAAGCTGTTTTAACTGAGGAATGGATAGGAAAGGGCTGGTGACTCCTGGCTTTTAATAAGGCACAGGTTACCCTAGGATGCTAAGTCACATAATGATTGGAACACATAAGGTAAGGCCAAAGTGCTGGAGGGTCGAGACTACCTGGCTGAGATCTGGTTGTGGTAAGTCTTTGACTTGACTCTAGATGTTGGAGCGTCAAAACTGTAGGTTGACTGAAAGGGGGGAAAAGAATATCCAAGAATTCAACAGAAGGTAAAATTCATATATCAGGTATGAAAGCTCTTCATCAGAGTATCAGCAATCAGAATAGACACTTGAAACCAAAAACATACAGTACCAGAAGCTGACAAAATGTGGAGGGTGGTGAGAGAAAGATGAATCAAAGACCATTCCAAGCCTTTGGGTATTGAAGACCGGAAGAATGATTATCCCACTGAATAAGTGGAGATGCTGCAAGAAAAAGATTATGAAATCAGCTTTAGACATGTTGAATCTGACATATGAGCTAAGAGTAGGTGTTCTCCAAGAAGCTCAAAATTCAAAACTGAAGCACAGATCTAGAGTACAGGCTTAAGATGCAGATGGACAAGACATGATAAATCTCCTAGAAGAAAACATAGGCAAAACATAATCTGACATAAATTTTAGCAATGTTCTCCTAGGGCAATCTACCCAGGCAATGAAAATAAGAGAAAAAATAAACAAATTGGACGTAATTAAGCTCATAATTTTCCTCACAGCAAAGGCAACCATAAATAAAACAAAACATCAACCTACGAATGGGAGAAAATATTTGCAAATGATACGAGTAACAAAGGCTTAATTTTCAGAATATATAAACAGCTCATACAACTTAATAACAAAAAAACAAACAACTCAATCCAAAAATAGGCAGAAGACTTAAGCATTTCTCCAATGAAGACACAAATGGCCAATAGACACATGAAAAAATGCTCAGTATCACTAATAAACAGAGAAATGCAAATCAAAACTACAATGAGGTAACAGCTCACACCAGTCAGAATAACCATCACTGAGAATTTCATGAATGATAAATGCTAGAGAGGCTGAAGAGGGTAGGATACCCTCTTATACTGCTGGTGGGAATCCAGTTTGGTGTAGTCATTAAGGAAAGCATGGAAATCCCTCAAAAAACTAAAAGTAGACTTACCCTATGACCCAGCAATCCCACTTCTGGGTATATAACTGGAAGGAACTTCAATGTGAAAAGATACCTGCACCCCAGTATTCATAGGACCACTGTATACAATAGCCAAGATATGGAGGCAAACTAAATGTAGCAACAGATGACTGGATAAAGAAGTTGTGGTATATTTATACACTAGAATACTACTCGACCATGAAAAGGACAAAATAAAACCATTTCCAGCAACATGGATGGAGCTAGAGATCGTCATTCTAAGTGAAAGCAGCCAGACACAGAAAAATACCAAATGATACCACTCATATGTGCAATCTAAAAAAAGAGAGAAAAAGACACTGTGAACTCATCTACAAAACAGAAACAGACTTGCAGACTTAGTAAACAATCTTAAGGTTATCAGGGAAAGGGGTTGGGACAGGATAAATCTGGGAGATTTACAAATGTTAGCCAATATATATAAAAATAGATTTTAAATAAAGTTTCTTCTGTATAGCACAGAAACCTATTTTCATTATCCAGCAATAACCTGTAATGAAAAAGCCGATACAGCCACCAACAGAGGAAGCAAGAGAAGAAAGAAGAGTTAGTTATGCTGGGCTAGAGCCCACTTCTAAAGTCCTTGTCAGCCACTGAGGCTGCCCCGAGTACACTGAGCCCTCCTCCCAGGGACAGGCTGACATGACATGTGTCCTGCAAACCTGGGGCAGCAGAGGCCGACACCAGGTCTGGCCCTGGGGGAGATGGGAGCAAGTCCACCTGCTCCCCCTGGGGCAGGACCCCTCCCCGCAGCACCCACCTCCTGACTGCACCGCGCCTACCTCTCAGGAACCCACTGATTTAAAACAAGTGATCCACGAACCTGGGGCAGTGGCAGGGAGATGCGCAGCGACCTGGCAAGCTGGTCGATTTGCCCTCATCTCCCCCACAGCCTGTCCAGGGCTTGGCCTCTGCTGCTCCAGGCACGGTCCCCAGGTCAGCCTGCTCCCAGGAGGAGGGCGCGATGTGGTCGAAGGCAGTGGCTGGCTATGGGGTCTGCCCATGAGTGCCTGTGGATTTGCTTCAAACTCCCCAGAGCATGGCCTGAGCTTGGCCTCTGCTGCCCCACGTTCGTGGAACTCATGTTACAGTTCTGCCTGCTCCTGGAAGGCGGGTGCTCTGCTATCAGGGAAAGGCGGCGGCTGCGATGGCGGGATTGGGGCTGCCTTATGAGAGCGCAGGGGTTGCAAACATTTCCCGCTGCTGCTGCAGCCATCCCAGCACACTGATCGCACTGCGCCCACCTCCGAGGAGCAGCCTGACCTGTAACCTGAGTCACAAGAACCGTGGGATTTAGACGCCGCCCCCAATGTCTGGCCGCGGGGAAGATGGGAGCAAATCCAGGGGCTCTCATGGGGCAGCACCCATTCCATCCGAGGCCCACTCACAGCACCGCACCCGCCTCCCAGGAGCAGGCCATGGTCTGAGGGTCAGTCGGAGATGCTCCGGAGCCGTCCAGCGCCCTCCCACCTCCCGGAGCTGAACCTGCTCTCCTAAACACGGGTATAAGCGGCGGCAAAAACGGGGCGTTCAGGAACTAGTAGTGGCGGGGTTACCACGAACTACAGCGGCGGCGGGGACCTGCCTCAGGGTCCTAACGGGACGAGCGGCCGGGACCTCACCTCCGCACCCCTCCCTGGGCGCCTCCCCAGCCGCACAGCCCAGGCGTCACCCGCCGGCTCCCCGAGCAGCGCGCCCCCACCAGCGCCCTCTTAACTGTCCGGCAGCGGCAGCCGAGCCGCGGGCAAGCGGCGGCCCAGGCCCCAGGCCGTGTTCCTCTTCCAGGAGCTGGTCCAGGAGCAACCGGCTGCCGCCAGCTTCCACGCGTTCCGGGCGGGTTCCGGCGTCCGCGAGTCTGTCCGTCTGCGCGTGCGCGCCCCTCCTCCTCCCGCCCGCAGCGCAAACTGCTCGGGTGGGTCTCCTGCTTTACCGGCCCTGGACACTGGGGCCGGGAGGAGCCAGGTGGGGCCCCTCCTGCTTGTCCCACCGGGTCTCCATCCCCAGAGCCCTCACCCCGCCACCGACTGGGTCCTGGCACTGAACTAGAACCACGACTGCTTTGGGCCAGGCCACACCCCGCCAGCCCCAATTCTCCTTCTCACCTTCCCCTCCCTGTTACTACCCTCCCACCCCTGGCCAGGCCCAGTCTCCCACCAGACCTTGAAGACAGGGCTCCTTCTCCTCACACCGAGGTCCCTGCCCTGAAACTCCATCCTGCTAGGTCCTAACCTATGGCCCCTACAGCCACAAGCTTACCCCTCATGCCTCAGCACAGGACCCCCAACATCCTGAAATTGTCACCTTCACCTCTCAGCCAGGTCAGTTCCACTCTGAGCGGGCCCCACACCCCTCAACCTGTACCCCATCACCATGGGATCCCCTTCACTCTGAGTGCACCCCTGCCCTGAGCTGACTCCCTCACCCCTCACCCTGTGGTTGGGGTGGGGAAATACGGGCTCCAGTAATGATGACTACTGCCACCAGTGGGGGATCCAGCCTAGTGTGCACCTTCATAGTTAATGTCTGAGGCTACAGGGCGAGGCAGGCTGGGCTGAAGGCGGTTCCAATTCCTGCCTTGGCACCCTCATCTCCGCACCCTGTGCCTCAACTTACCCGATGGATCAGGTTGATCCCAGGCTGTCAGCCACTGGCCTTGGGTCTTGGGTGGTTGATGGTCCTGATGGTGATCTGGACCCCTAGGGCGGAGGCACTAGGCACGCGGACCTTTGGGTTGGGGGAGTTCAGAGGGTGCACTTGAGCCCAGGGGTAGACAGCAGATGATGGGCTGTGTGCATGGGGCTGTATGCGTTGCCTGGGCTCAGCCCAGGTGGGTGCAGGGACCTTGTTCATTCACACCAGGCCAGAGGGAAGAGGGACGGGAGCTTTTAAAGCGTCAAAGTGAGGAATCCAAGGCTTTAGAGCAAAGTAGGAAGGTGCACTGGCCTGGCCACCATGGATCTCACCGCGCCTCTGATCCCTTGCATCAAGGGAGACTGGCAGTTGACTGGCAAATGAGACATCCCCTGCTGTGGTATAGTTTCCAGGCAATTGAAGGGATTGTGAAAGGTAATTTTAATCCAATAATTGTCAGTTTCTCTGCGGGAGATCAGGTCCAAAGTCATGGTGAATCTGGCAGGGATCCTGCCTGAACTCCAGCCTGGGACAGTGGAGGAACCACCCAGGAATCATCATCTTTGCTCTCACCAAAAGGCACTGTAATAGAGAAGAACAAATCTGACTCCATATTGGATCTGTTCATTTTCCTTTTACCCTCTGCCGTGTTTTCTAGGCTTAGTCTTGCTATCTCTGCACCTTTTGTAAAACAATGTTGCCTTTAGCCTGAAATAAAGAGGAGAGCATATTCTCAAAACTCTGACCTTTAAGGATATTAACACTTTTGCACTCCTATAAAGATAACAAGTTGCATAATAGAAAAAGTTTGTTTTGTTGCATGTTTTACAGGAACACCATGATCTGACCCACGTGGAAAGCTGCCAAGGATTCCAAGAGCAAAGAAATCCTACACCAAGAAGTTTGCAACAACCAACCACAGCCCCTCCCGTATTTACTAGAAAAGGAGCCTGAAGTCTGACTTGGGGAAGATGGTTCTCCAAGATATTAGTCTGCCATTATCTTGGTCTGCAGCTGTCTACTTAGACCAGGTCATAGTGCCTCTGTAAAACCTCTAACAAAAGTTATTTTCTATTCTGCAACTTGTTTGTTGTCTCTATATAAGTGCAAAAGTGTTTGTATCCTTAAAGATCAGAGCCTTGAAAATAGGCTCTCCTGTATATTTCAGGCTAAAGGCAACATTGTTTTATAATATGTGCTGAGCTAGTAAGACTGAGCCTAGAAAAGAGGGCACAGGGTTAATGCCAAAAGGACAGAATTTCTATGGAGTCTTATTTTTTTCTTTTCTATTATACTATATTCTATTTTTGTTTTAATTTTATAAGAATAAAGTTTAGCCTTTTCCCATTTTAAATTGTGCAATTTTAAGGAGCATTAAGTGCATTCAGAATGCTGTGGGACTAACACCACTGGTTTAGACAATTGCCTTCCTCAAACTAAAAGCTTGAATCCAAAGCCCACCCCACATCCTACCTCCCCCAGCCCATGAGAAGCCCTAATTCCCTTTCTCTCTCTATGTCTTTACCTATCCTGGAGGTTCCCTATCAATGAAATCATATAAAAGGTGGCTTTTTTTTTCTCTCTGCCCACATATCTTAAGTAGGGACGGGTGAATTTTTTGTTTGTTTGTTTTCATGTGAATTAGCATTTTTGTATTTTGAGAGGAAAATCCAGATGGATTAAAGATGAGACGTACCAAATGAAGCCCTTTTGGTAACTCTGTGCATAATCTCGGGGTAGGCACTGCTCTTCTAAGTGTGAAACCAGGGCCAGAAGGGAGATGCTTAGCTCTTCTTGTGGCAAAATAAAACCAAACTAAAGCAGAAAACAAAGGCCAAGAAAGACAGCTGGAAAGACAAACCACAGCCTGGAGAAAGCTTTCCTCATGACCCAAGGTCGGAGAAAAGCTTCACATCCCTGTGTTCCAAAAACCTCTTGAAGCCTAGTGTTCTGAAAAGAAACAAAACACACACAGGCGGTTCCAACGAGAGGCGGTGCAGGTGGCCAGTGTCTGCTAGAAATGCTCGACCTTTAATGTGAGGACATAGGCAGACGGACAGACTGCAGAGACAGCATTGGCCACCATCACCCTGGCAGGTCTTTAGCCCGGTGACAACCAGCCCTGGTGACAACGTGAGCAGGCAGAGGCCCCAGGAAGTCCCCTGGAGGGAAGAGCAAATGGACGCTCCTCTCCGGCAAAACAAGGTGCAGGATACATCAAAGTGCCACAGGTGCATCCCTTCCCTAGCAGTGCTGAGCCTTAGAGAAGATCCCACCAAAGTGCTTGCACAATTTTCAAAGATAATTTTTCTTCAGTAACATGAATTCAAAATAACCAATATGTCATCAAGGGATTTTCAGGAGTGACCTACCCTGGGCCCGAACAATACACACACATAAATACACACATATACACATAAATATATACACACATACATACAGGAAAAGAGACAGACAGACTGAAACACAGAGAAGCAGGGGAGACAGAGAAACAGAGAGGAAGAGACAAGACAGAGAGAAACACACTGAGAGACAGAGACAGAGAGAAGGAACACTGGAGCTGGGAAGGAGTGGAACTCACGCACATTTTTACAAGTCAGTCTGCATGTCAGAACCTGGTGTCAAAGTCCATCCACCCTCCAGGGGAGGGTGTGGGGATCCCATAAGGGTGTGGGAACAGAAGGCAAAAAATAGGAAGCCATTGAGGGGCAGCCCACCACAGAGGCCGAGATGGGACACTGGGCCTGTATGTCAACATGACAGAATGACCTAGGAGGTTGTATGCCAGAGCGGACGATGTCAGAGTTGTATTTAATTTCAGTCTCACGACTGTGAGCGGGGAAGCAAGCAGCAAGGAAAGTGACTTTCTCCAGACCCCAGGGCCTACCCCAGCCTGTGTGGCATGTGCTCTGCGCTCTGCCAGCCCTCTGTGGGGTCCTTCCTTTGCTGAGTTTGTGCACGAGCTCCCTGTGATGCCAGCCCATGGGGGTGACAGGTGCAGTAGGTGTTTCTATGTCTAGAGACAGGATGGCTTCTCTAGGAAGCAGAGGCCAGAATGATCCCCACTGTGCTGATGGGGGATTGGGGAGACCCTGAGAGGCACGTGGCTTCTCCAGGGTGGTAGCACTGCTGAGTGGGGGGAGCCATGTCTCAACCCAGCTGTGTCTTCAGAGCTGCGGCACTGGCTGCATCCAGGCCTCCCCAGGGCTATGAGGGGGGCTGAGTTTGTGTCACTGTGTGTGGACATGGCATGGAGTGAGAAATGAGAGATTGGCAGCCCAGAAAGGCCCTTGAGGAGCTTTGTGTCAGGAGGAAGCTTGGATACGTGGACCCCAGGAAGTGACCTCATTTCCCTGGCAATAGAGCCCAACAGAACTTGGAACCGAAGTCACCAGGCACCCACTCTGTAGAGAAGTCCCTACTCAGCTCACCTGGTTGGAGACAGAGGCATGTTCTGCTGCATCCCATTATCCTGAGGCCGCAGCCCCCGGAAAGCCCGCAGCGAGGGGCTCTACCAACGCTGCCGGCGCTGGGTCAGGTCTCACCCAACGGGCCTCTGGCCTTTTGGCCAGAGAGACCCAAAGGTAACATAGGGAGGCCCAGGGCAGGCACGCTCAGGCCGGGCCACCACTCAGATCCCACCCAGGTAGCCCCACGGCCCCGTCCTGGCTGGTGGAGGTGGAGCAGTGATGTTGGGGATGGGTTTCTGCTTCAGGCAAGAGCAGGTCAGAGGCCTGGGGGGCCGGTCGCATAGACAGCCCAGGTCAAAGCTGGCTGGCTGCGAGGTGGAGAGCCGGGGCAGTGTACTGCTGCCCAAGGTGGAGCCCATGCATTCTGGGTATGTATTTTCCGTCCCGGGTGTCTGAGCTGAACAAAGTCCCAGTCTGATCTGGCAGCAGAGGTTCGTGTGGACAGAATCAGGAGTATTCCTGGCCAGGCAGGGCTCTGAGACTTCCAGGCCGGGTCAGCTGCTGGTCACTGTCATTGCAGAGCCAGATATCACATATTGAACAGAAGCTGATGAATAAGAACACCAACGCCCCCTCCCCAAGTGAAGGGCTGGTGTGCCACTCTTCTGAGGGCCAGCGCAGGATCCAAGTGGGTCTGGATATGGAGGGGTCCCCACCACCATGGCCCACAAATCAGTGTTGTAGGCCTCCGACCCATACCTCACCCACGGCTCTCCCCAGGGACCTGCCTGGGGCTGACGAGTTGCTCAGCACAACCGGCTCTGAAATGGAGCACTGTGCCCACCTCAATGCAAGTCAGGTGGAGGACCAGGAGCCCCCGAAACAGATCCCGAATGTCAGAAAGGCAGGGCTGGTGCATGTGTGTAGGTGAAGGAGGAGCGAGGGCTGGGCCACACAGGGAGGAGTCCCCAGAGGCTACTGTTGGGACCAGAGCAAAGAATAGCCTCCGACCACCTCTCTGGAAAAATTCAGTCACAGAATACATCCTGTGAGCACTTTCTGGGTGGGAGCTGTCTGGAAAGCTCTGGGAAGGTTTCTGTCCTTGAAGAGGCACATGGAAAGGGAGGCAGGTGGGTCAATTTTTCCTCTCCCACAGCATGAGCTCTTCTACAAGACTTAAAACTCTCTCTACATCCAATAGTTACAGAGGAGGCAGGGGCAGGGGAAGATATCAGACACCAAAAATAGGACGATCTGGATCCAGCAAGAGACCCCGAGCTTCCCTCCTGCCGCTCCTGCAGCTCCTCCTGAACCTGCATCTGCAGCTGGACTGCTGGGCAACAGAGAACCATTTCAGGCATCACCACCACCTGGGGCAGAGCCCCTCTGCACCCACCCACACCTTCTTCTCCAAAATGTTCTCCAAAATCCCATCATCAGTCCCCTTCCCCTCTCAAACTTCACGTCACTTCCGCTGGAGATGTTTTTGTTTCATTTTCTTTAGTTTCCTTTGCTTGTTTCACATCATTTATGACATCGTTTATTTTTCTTTTCAGAGTTTCATGTAATAAAATATAGAGTTTTTCCCTATTAAATTGTGCAATTCAGGAGCATTAGGGGCATTCACAATGTTGTGCGATCATCACTACCATCTAGTTTCACACTATTTATTTCCCCAAAGTGAAACCTTGGATCCAGAGTGCGCACTCCCCTCCCTCCTCACCCAGCCCCTGACAACCCCAAGTCCTCTTTCTCTCTGTATGTCTTTACCTCTACTGGGTGTTCCCTGCCAATGAAATTTTAAAAAAGGGTTTTTTCCTCCCTGCCCACATGTTTTAAGCTGGGACTGAGGATTTTTGTTTGTTTTCACTTGAAACAGCATTTCTATTATTTTCAGGGGATATCCAGGGGGATTAAAGATGTGATGCACAAAATGAAGCCCTTTTAGTAACTCTGTGCATAATCTCAGGGTAGACACTGCTGTTCCCCCAGTGACAGCACAGCCAGAAGACACAAGGGAGATGCTTAGCTCTTCCTGTGGCAGAAACAAAACCAAACGAATCAAAAAAATTAGTAAAAGCCCAGAAAAATTGCTTGAAAGACAAACCACAACCTGGAAAATACATTCCTCATAACCCAAGGTTGGAGAAATGTTTCCCATCCCTGTAGTCCAGAATCCTTTCGAAACCCAGTGTTCTAAACAGAAACAGAACAGGCATGGGCAGTTCCAATGAGAGGCAATGCAGGTGGCCTGTGTGTGTTAGAGATTCTTGACCTCTCAGGTGAGAACACAGGCAGACGGAAACACTGCAGGGACAGCACCGGTCACCATCACACTGGCGGGTCTTTAGTCAGGTGACAACCAGCCCTGGTGACAATGTAAGCAGGCAGAGGCTCCAGCAGATCCCCTGGAGGGAAGAGTGAAGGGACGCTCCTTTTCAGGAGAAGAGGGTGCAGGACGCTTCAAAGGGCCACAGATGCATCTCTTCCCCAGAAGTTCTGATCCTTACAGTTCATCCCATTAAAATCCTTACACACGTATTCAAAGATGCCTCTTCAAGGATGTTCATCACAGCACTGGTTGAAACAGTCGGAATTAAAGCAACACTAATGTTGATGGACAGGGGATGGGGTCCATTCGTTCTGGTTCATGTGGATGAATGAATGCTGTGCAGTTGGAAAAGTGGGTGCCTGGTCTCAACCCAGTTTCAAGGGAGGCCTCAGGGTGGAAGCATGCAGACCCACTCTCTGCATCCAGGGTCCCATCGGCAGGACCATATATGTGTGAAATCAATATAGATGGAAATTGATCTGATTGTGAGTGTGTGAGAGACAGAGATGGAGAGAGACATACTGAGAGACACAGAGACTGAGACATAAGCACCAAATCATTAATGACAGTCATCTCTGTGGGTGGGAATTAAAAATCTCTTCTCTTTTAGGCAATATTTCAATTTTTTGTAATGTGTCTGTATTGCTCTACTAATTCTAAAAGAATTAAAATCCTAGGTTAATGTGACCCATTCATTAGTCATCTATGGAGTAACTAAAGTACATTAATCCTATTTTTAAAAGAATTTAAAGCCTTCTCAGGACTCAGTTCCATGTCAGCTCCGTGGCAGCAGAGGTTCTCCAGGAGGTCATGTCTCTTCTGAATCAGCATCCAATACAAGTGTGGAAGAAGTACCAGACTTGGACACTGAAGACTACAATAGATGAGAGAGTCTGTTGAGAGAAATTAAGACCTATGTTCACAGAGAATAATCCCATATTCATGGAGCAGAAGGCTTCATTCTACTAAGATGACAAAAGTCCACGAATTGATCTAAGGATTCAAAGAATGCCTACACAAATCCCAGGTGGTGTTTTGCAGGAATTGACAATCAATCTAAAATTCTCGTGGAAAATCCAAGGGCTCAGAATACATGAGAGAATATTGAAAAAGAAGAACAAAGTTCGAGGAATGGTAAATCAGATGGAACCCACGGTTAATACAAAAGCTCTTTAAGCTGAAGATAACTGAGATTCAAAAGATGTAGAAGAAAACCTGTCATGGAAGCCAATTCTCTCCTCTCCCTTTGCCCGATTAAGTTAGGTTGATAAAAAAGCCTCTAACTTTCATGATTTAACATGTTAGTTACTTTTCTGGTTGGCTCCTGCGTGTGTATAAATAAACAGTTTCTCTCGTTCATCTCCTCTTTACTTCTGTGGGCTCTTTGGGAGGGACTCTGGATAATGGGGACCTGCTCTTTTCTCACCTTCCTTAGTAACATCTTTTGTCGATGTTGAAGTGCTTAAAAAAAAGAAAAGGCTCATTGGTTTTGGGTCAGATTTGGATCATGTATACCTTTTGAGACCCCCTGGAGGAACAAGGGGGTTCAATACTGCTGGGAGAATTTACTTGTCAAAATGCCTTAACAAGACGCTATTTGCAAGGTTTTTTTTTTTTAAAGATTCTTACCCTAAAACAAATACCCTATCTAAACCTCTTGGTTGATCAAATAGAAAGAAAAAAGGAGAATCATGTCTGGCCTAAGAACACTTGCTTAACAAAACGGAAGGACAGAATCAGTTTCAGAGCAAATATTAAAATGAATTTATACCATCAACCCTCCCACCCTTTTGTACACTGTCCTCATGTAATCTGCCAGATGGCACCCTGGAAAAGGCCCTTTGCCCGGAACTCGTGCTCATTTTCAGAGCTCGGCCAAGCGGGTGGTTGGTCCCCAGGGCCTGAGAGGGGCTATTTGTGAAATCTTGTTTGCTGAGAGCCACCGGATTGAAGGTAACTGTGTGCTCTGAGGGAGAGAGCACACCGAGCCTCTGTGGAGGCGTCTCTGAGATCCTCCCAAAGGCACACAGCTCTAACTCTGGACACAGGAATTTTTGATTGGCATCTGAGTTGGAAATCTCCTCCTGGATAGAAAGAAGCAGATTCAAGATGTTGCAATTGGATGGGCAGGTCGGCCTCTCGAATTAGTCGATGAGGAGGACACGCAATTCTCTGCAGAAGTAGGAACACCCATCCCTGCTCTGCTGACTTGATCTACAGAGAAACAGAGACGCGAGTTTAGGGGGAATTCATCATCCACCAACCCTTCTTACCGACGTCAACATCCCCATTTTATTCTCCTGTCAGGTCTCTGCACAAAAACTGGCTCAGACCCAAATATCACATACCCATCACCCTGTACCACTCTGTGTCTGTGTCCATCTCGAGCATTAAGGCCTGTGACCGTTACTGTCAAATCGTGTCCCCAATTCAGCCCGTCTCCAGCCATCATCCCAGCCCAAACTCGGTGTCTCTCTCCAGGTCAGCAGCACTCTTCCCACTGGCTTTCCATCAGCTTACCTTGCCCTGCTTCCATTGCTTATTCCCCATACGTTACCAACAATGGTCTTATTAAATTATGAATGAAATCAAGTTGTTCCGCTTTGCAAAATACTCTCGAGATTTTCCATTGTATTCAGAAGGATATCCGGAGTCCCTACCAAGGCCCTGTGTGATCCGGAACCTCACCCGTCTCTGCAGCCTCAGTTCTCACCGTTCTGCTCCAGCCCATCTTCACCGCCCCGATGGTCCCCACCAGGACAGCTGTGTTTCTAACTCCAAGTCTCGTACTTACACTTCTTCCAGCCTGGGAGGCTTTTCTTGTCTGTTACCTACGTGGCGTATTCTTTTGCTTTATTCAGGACTTTGTTCAAATTATTTACCCTCAGAGAGGACTTATCTGACCAGATTATTTAAAATAGCACGCACAGATTTTCTATTCAAACATTTTCTCTCCTAATATTCTTTATGTTTCTTTGTGACAATTATTAGTACCTGGCAGTACATCATATATTTATTTGTTTACTGTCTGTCTTTCTTACTAGACCTATATTCATGGAACCACAAATAACGGTTTTAACCAGTAACTTTCAAACCGTCTTTAAATGAATTCTTTTATAAGATGAGAATTTCAGAGGCTTCCACGGGTTGCTTAGGGGAAAAAAGAGAAAGGATTCAGGTTAAACTAATTTATTAAGGACCTGGGAGTTGGTTATTTATTTTATACATAGTAGTCTGTATCTGTTAATCCCAAACTCCTAATCTAGCAAAAGACCGAGCTGACTACTATTTTTAAAAGACTTTTTTTTCTTTTTGAACTGGGGTTCTCTGAGATCTCTTTTCTTCTTTGTTATTTTTCTTTTTTTTAAGACTTTTTCTTATTATTTTTTTACATTGAGGTACTCCAAATTGAATACAGCACGTACTCAACCCCTTGAACTATACCATCCCCTCCAAAGACAATTATTTTTATACTTTGACAATACCATATTGAATTAAGATTTTTGTTCCATTTTCCCTTCATAGAGTTTATAACTGAGGGAGAGAGTCAGAGGAAGCCCTGGGCCATCCCTTCCTTCTCAGCGGGTCACTACACAGCAGAGGAGCTTGGCTGTCTCCAGGCCCATCTCACCTTTCTGTTCTGAGGGCCGACTCAGGCCACTTCTCTAAACAGAGGCGTGTTAGAAGCAGCAGAAAGCCAACTAGCGAGCAACAATGACAAAACTGACCCCCCTGCAGTTGGACATCATCTGCTCTGAAACGAACCTCTTAAATCTCTTCTTCCTATTAGTGGATGGTTTACAAAAATATTCCCAAGGAGATGAATCTCATTCCATTTTTCTGGATTTCTTGGGCCTTCTATGACTTTAACTGCAGGCTTGATTTTCTGCACAACGTCTGCAGGGAAGCCAGGCAGAACACGTGAACAGACACTGCAGGCCACGGCTGAGGCCTCCGGTCAAAACATCCTTGTTGTGCAGAGCCTACGTTCATGGGACCATTTTCATGACTGCTGTAATTAGTTCTCATCCAAGTGTCCCACCGGCAATGTTTCTAGATAGAAGGTGGCCTGACGCAGATGAGCAGTGGGGATGTGGGATGCAGATGGCAGACAGACTGGAAGGACAAAAGGGAAATGTTTCTTCAGGCTTCAGTTTGGAAGATTTCTGATTTTTATATGGACATTAAACTTGGTCAGGCTGAAGCATCGTTTGCTCTAAGACGGGGTGATGTACACGTATCCCTACAACTTCTAAAAAATATGTTGAAGCTGGACGGGACAGCCTAGGGGACAGACAGCTTAGAGTGACACCTCCGTTCCAGGATGCCTATGATCTCGGGCTCACAAAGAGGAAAAGAATACACATACTTTGCCTGTGTAGCTCTATGTGAAATTATTTTGACCCTTGCCGGATGGTGTAAGATCAGAGAGTATGTATTCTTTCTTACATCGCTAAGATGACAATTCTTGATGAGTCAGCAGACTGTTTCTGATGGCCCGGGGTCTGTGCCAGACATTAGCTGTCTAGACAAATACCGCACAGCCCCCATCCCTCAAGGAGATCACACTGTGTCGTGAAAGAGACAAATTTAAATAGATTTTCAAAACAATGTGGTAAGAGTCACTTGGCATTATATATACTATATGTTCAGAGGGGCTCTTGCACTGCCTGGGGCTGGGTTCTAGAAGGTAGGGAAGGTGTCAGAGAGGAAATACTTTCTGCACTGACATCTGACGGATTCCAGCAAATCTCTAGACCAGCAGAGTGCGTGGTGGGGGCGGGATTCTCAGCTGTTTGCGTGTCTCATGCAGACGCCTGGTCGTGTCTAAGAGCACTTTGCACTTAGGGAAGGAAGGTCAGTGAGGCTAGAGGCTGTGAGGAACTAACGGAAGCTGAGGCTGAAAAAAAAGCAACAACTAGGTGATGAGAAGTTGTGACGTTAAATCAGGGAACGTGGACTTCCTCACACACGCCGCGGGGAATTCTTTGGGGTTTTAAGGAGGAGAGTGCCACAGATTAGTCATTAAAAGTGAGAAAAGTGGATTGTTCACTCTAAAGAACAGCACTGGGGAGACTAGCAAGTGGTGTGAATTAATGCAGTGGGGAGTGAGGAGCAGGGACTTAGTTGGGGGACATGAAGGAATAGAATTGTAGTACTGACGGGGGTGAGGGAGTGGAAAAGTAAAGGAAAACTCCCAGATGTATGGCACGGAAAACAGATGGGATAGTGATGCTATTGTTTGAAAAAATAAACCTAGTTCTGAGCGAGTGTAAATCCAAACAAAGCTTGAGATTTTTATGGGCTAATCAAATGGGAATGTCTACTTGTCAATTAGAAGAATATTTCTGGGACTGAACTGAGATGTCCATGCTGGAAAAGTTTTGACAGTTAATCAGTGGACAGAGAGCAGTTGAAGCCACGGGAATAAATGCCACCCACTGACAGTTTACCAAAGAAAACGGAAGGAGGGCACTTCTGGTTCAGAAAATATGGCAGACCAGAATCTTGAAGACCCACTCACTTAAGACACATAAAAACGTAGGACAAAATGCCGCCAATGTTTTCCTGTTTTTTTTAAGGGCACCTTTATTGTGGTATGATTCCTGTACAGTAAAATACACATATTTCACATGTACTATTTGATGAATTTGATAAATGTCTACACCCAGAAGCCATCACCACGATCAAGATAGCTAACATTTCCATCACTCTCCAAGAGGGGCACTATTCGAATCCCCATATTTATCCCTTCCCATCCCCTTCTCTCCCTGTGAAACGTAAGTTTGTTTCTCTATGTCTGTGGGTCTTTTTCTCTTTTGTAGTTAAGTTCATTTGTGTCTTTTTTTAGATTCCACATATAAGTGATATCATATGGCATTTTTCTGGCTTTCTTCACTTACAATGACTATATGTACGTCCATCCATGTTGCTGCAAATGGCATTATTTTGTTCTTTTTAATGGCTGAGTAGTATTCCTTTGTATAAATATACTACTACATCTTTATCCAGTCAGCTGTCGATGGACACTTGGGTTGTTGCCATGTCCTGGCTATTATAAATAGTGCTGCTGTGAGCATTGAGGTACATGTGACTTTTTGAATTAGAGTTTTCTTCTGACATATGCCTGGGAGTGGGAAGGCTGGATCATGAGTTGTCTATTTTCAGCTTTTAAAGGAAATTCCACACTGTCTTCTCTAGTAACAATGCAGCCCATTTTGTGAAAGCAGAGCCATGCTCAGAAAGTAATGGGTATTTCTAGGGGCCAGACATGAAGCGCAGTGAGTGTGGCCTGTTCAAGAATCAGAGGGCAGTGTGCCAAGGCTGGAGGAGAGTGACAAGGGAAGTGTGTTACAGGTAGGAGTCAGACCACGTGGGGACCTGACAGGATACAATAAGGAGCCTGGACTTCCAGTCAGCCTTGGTAACCATGGGGCACTGGTTCCAGGACTCACCCTGACGTCAACATACATGGATGCTGACACCTCTTGTATAAAATGACATAGGACTTACATGGGACTCATGTACATTCTCCCATCTACTTTTTTTATATATACAAACTTTTTTAAATTGAGTTATAGTCATTTTACAAAGTTGTATCAAATTCCAGCATTCAGCACAAGTTTTCAGTTATATATGAATATACACATAAATTTGTTGTCACTTTCTCTTTCTCTGTGTCCTCCTGTGTACTTTAAATTATCTCTAGATTACTCATGGTATCTAATACAACATGAATGCTATGTAAGTAGTTGCCAGTGTATGGCAAATGCAAGTGTTGCTTTTTGAAACTTTCTGTATTTTCCCGAATATTTTCAATCAATTGTTAGTTGAATCTGCTGGATATGGAGCCCCTAAATATGGAGAACCCCCAAGCTCCTCCTTCCCACATCCTAAATTTCCACTGCAAGCACTGAAGGGGTCCAAACATAGAAGGGACACATCTTCCTGCTGGAAACCCTGAGGAATTCCGTCAGCGTATGTAGCGCAGGAGAGAAGGCTTAGGGCCAACTAGTGGGAAAGGAGGGCCTGCCTGGAGAGGAAGGAAGAAAGACCGCAGTGGAAGCCATCTCGTACCCTTACTGGAACTAGCTGATAGCAGTGAGGGACGCCGAGGAACTGGGGACACGTCACGTGTGGGGCGATCCTGGCCACCAGGTGCAGGGTTCACATAGCTGGGACCCAGTTTGCAAGATCAAAATAACAAGGTGGGAGAGGGGCTGCCTCAGCCCCGGGATCCTGACAACGGCGACAGCGCCGTGAATTCAGCTAATGCGGCTCTCCTAGTAAGCCAGAAAAAGGAAACTCTGAGCCAAGATATTGCAGATTCCACCGCAGCCACACGGATAACTAGATCTCTAACCTGACAAAATGTAACCACGAGAAACAGGAATCTTTCCTTTTCTCTTCCTTTGGAACTTTGGACAGGGAGTCACACATCTTTGACGGGAACCACCTATAAACCGATAGAGAGCTCACTTTTTCAGGAATAAGCATGGAGAAAAAGAGTGGGGTGATGGTTTAAAGCGGAAGTCAAAGTTGAAGCCCATCTGAGAAATGGTAAAAACATGCTTCTCAATAAATTCGAGTTATGGCAAAAAGAAAGAGGAAGGTTAAGGAAATCTCTATTAATATCCACTCACCATACAAGACTAGCCAGCCATAAAAAGACAGCACCTTAAATTAATATATTTTTTTTTTGGTAATGAAAAACAATGCCTTAATTTAAAACAAGGCTTGGGCCGTCAACAACACGTTGAGAGTTGTTGATGAGGAGAACATAAATCTGCATATATATATGTAAGTGTTCCAAGTCAATCGCTCGAAAAAAATTAGTCAATCATGTGTCCAGTTGAGTGGGAAATCCCAATAAGTAAATAACTCAAAAGTGGGAAAGACATGGGATTAAATAGTGGTAGTGAGCAATGAAATCCAAGATTTATATACCTATATTTTCTTTGTTAATGTAACAAACTTGAAGCAACTCTCTTTAAAGCAGTAACTGGAGAACACAAACACACACACACACACACACACAATTTGGAACAGTAGAGAGGTAAAATATGCTAAATTTATCATTATTGAGGAACAGGATCTAATAGATTATTTCATTTTTGAGACTCTTATAGGAATACTGGTCCAATTGCATATAAAGTTATGAACTTAGAGATGATTTATAAAAATTTAGAGAGAATTTTCGTTAAGAGGCAATATAGCTTCCAAATCACTGAAGAGAAAATTAACAATAAAAAAATTAATTAATCCAGGTAATATGGAGTAACACTGATCATATTTACCATCCTAAAATAAGCCACAAATTGGATAAAATATATGAAGCAATGATTTTTAAGACACGTGAAAACGATCATACACTAGGACCCTGTCCTGCCATTTCGATACCAAGGCTGCTAGGCCTCCTACTGCCATCACCAAGGATGTCCACCAGGAGGAGACATTTACTTCCTCTGCTCCTACTGCAGAGCCAGTCCTGAGCAGTCTTTTTCCAGGTGTTGGCAGGCAGCTCCCAGAAGTGCTCTCGTGGGCTTTGGCCCCTTTTGGCCACCAGCAAAGGGATCAAGGATGAGCAGTGAGCCTCCTTCCTCATCCAAGACCTAGGAACCTATCTGACTTCTGAGCAGCCCTTCACTCTTGTCTGCTGTCTGGTACTCTCCGCCCAGCTTCCCGAGTCCCCGGCTTGGGCAGCCTGCACGCTGACAACAGCCCATCAGAGTCTGTTCCCCTGCCAAGAGGCCACGTGTGATCTTGAGCAGGGCTCCAGGCCTCTGGAGCAGCGTGGCTTGGACTGTGTCCTGGTCCTGGGCTCGTGAGCTTCATGCCCTTGGTTGAGTCAGTTAATATCTCTTAGCTACAGTTTCCTCATCAGTAAAATGAGGACATAATCAATATGGAAAGAAATCAGAATCTGAGGGGAACTAAATTTCTGGTGATTGAAGATTATTTTAATTTTGATTTATACAGCAAAGGACATCATATAATTTTTACTACTTCGTATTTCTAAAGGACAGCTTCTACTATTAAAAGTAAAGCATGCACGTACACACAAACACATGTGCAGACACACTGGCTCTGGTCCACATACATCCCCACGGACGCACACATATGGAGTCATGTACCACACACACACACCCATAACATACAACCACACACGTCCTCAGGCGCACACACACACATAACATACAGAACCACATATATCCCCAGGTACACGTGAGCACACACACACACACACAGCCATGTACCACACACGTCCCCAGGTGCGCGGGTGCACACACACACGTCTTACACACTTTGGCGTTATTCTAAATCAATTTACAATTGAGGGTCACGGTGTCCATTGTTTTATCCACTCAGTAGATCCTGACTTTGGAGCGTGAGCAGGAGCCCCTCCTCTCTGGAGATGGTCTTTAGCACTTACAGTGTCAGTAGAGCCAACATAACTGCTCTGGACCTTTGGCAGTGCAGGGCCAGAGCATACCTGGGAGCTCACATCCTATATATGTAAACATGTTAAGTGCAGTAGGTTCTAAAGTCCTGCCTTACAAATATACATTCATTACAAGGGGGAAGGCCAGGTTCAAATTTAGAATTCCCAGACACAGCGGAGTGGGGCAAAGAAAGTGAGTGTGTGGGGAGAGCTGATTCCCAGTTTTGACCACTAGCCTGACCATTTTCTTCCCAATGCTGGGTCCATCCCTTGCCACAAGGGGCCTTGGATGTGCACAGGGGGACACTCAGTCCTCACGTCCGGGCTCTGCTCATACCCTCCATGCATACAGCTGCCCTTTGGCCTCTCTGTGAGTCCTGGGGATCTGAACTTCTGGGAGAGCCGGTGCAGGCACTAGGAATGGGTCAGGGGCCGCTGAGACAGGGCATTTGGGGTCCTGGGTTTCTAGAGCACGGGATGGAGCCAATGGCCGTGTCCCCTTGGCCCTGCTGACTCCACCCCATGGAGGGCATGGCAAGAGGAAGTGTCAGGGCCAGAGGGACCCTTTGTAGTGCAGGACCCAGGGCAGAGGGCCCCCTTGCCGTGGTCTAAGGGCAGAAGGCCTAAGGAAAGTTCTGAGGAGGCTGTAATGTATCTTCATTCCCATTAATTAAACAAAAATAAAAACATGCTACAGGCGTGAGTGGAAAGGGTTTTGTTAGAACAAGGGAAGGCACTTGCCAAGGTCTGGCCATAGAGGGCCGGTGGGTTTCCCAGGTTGATGAGGAACCAAGAGGCCGTTAGTCCCCTATGGGTCTAAACACCTCCTGAATTCCTCCGGGTGACACTGAAATGCAGTGAGACACGGAACTCTCTTAAGTTGTTAAAATCTTCATGGTGAGCCTTTCAACTCTCTCCTCATTCTTGGCTACGAAAGCACGATAAACACAGGCCAGAAACTCATCAGCCTGTTGGTTGGTTTACTATCCGTCTGGCGCCCCCTCTTGTAGGAGACTTTATCACATCACCCAGGGCTGACCCGGCTCAGGATTATAGCTGATCTTCCGCAGGTGGCATCACTTGCTAGTGACACGAAGCAGGCACGTTAACCACCTCCCAAACACTGAGGCTCCTCCTGAGAGGAACCTGCAGACCCCCAGTCCAGCCTCTGCACCACGATGTTCCTTAGTGCCACTCCCGGTTTGCTGCCCTGGCCTCTAGCTCTGGCCAGAACCTCGCCGGATTGTAGATAAATGTCACCCATATACCACATCTAAGCTTGGGGTCCAGATGTGACCATGGTTCTTATTTTCTTCCCATCGTTGGACTGTTTGATCTTCGTGTAATCGTGTCGGCAGGAAGGCCAGTACCGCCCTCTTGGGGCCTCTCCGAGCCGCCTCTGTCTGTAACAGTCCTAGCGCCCCAGGGAATCGGGTCTGAAGCCTGGCACTCAGGCACGATGGCAGCTGGAGAGACAGGAATCCACTCATGCTGTGGCTTCTGCTGAGGCTCGATGTGGCCATAAAAATGGATCCCAAAAGCACTGACATCACTTGACTCGCTGCAGGGATGCTCCCACACTGCCGCGTTCCCCCCAGAGACCGAGGGCTTTCTGCTTGTTCCGGAAGGCCCCACCCCCGAGGGGACACTGGGTCCAGTGGAGCGTGCAGCCTGGTTCCCCGCCAGCCCTTAGGGCCTTGGTGGGGCCTGGAACATCAACTACCCTCCCCTTAGGGGCCCGTTTGTCCTTTCCAGCAAACAGCACTTTAACTCACCTGAGGGTGTTTTCCTCACTTCAGGGGCAGTGAGGACTGGGCTTCTTCAAACTCCAAGTGCCCCCGGTCTGCATGCAGAAAGTCTGGCTCATCCCTCAGTCCTGCAGGTCCCGGCCACACCTGCTGCTGGTCACTGAGTCTGTGCTGTGTTCTCTTCCAGGACAAGAGGTGAACTCTGCCCCCTGCCCCGCCCCCACCAGCGGTGGCAGAGGCGGCGGACACCCAGGTGAGCTGGGGCCTGAGACCGTGCCCGCAAATCAGTGCCCCAGAGGCCGCTGGTGACTAGAGGGACCACGGGGCAGAAGGCAGCATGGGATGGGAGGGGGAGGAAGGTTCAGGATAAAGAGATGAAAGGGGGAACAGATAGCACCGTGAGGACCTCGACCATGAAAGGGAAGAAAAAAGACAGTGACAGCTGGAGCGGTGTTGGCGTTAAAAGCTGCGGGCATTTTCATTTAATTTTATTAATTACCATTACATATAGTGACATATTTTTATTTGATTAGAGATTAGGTGCCACGTCATATAACAGGATATAGTATATTATTTATTAAATACTACATAATAGTAGATACACTAGCATATTGTGTTCTGTTTATTTGTTATCAGATAGTATATAATACATATGCAGTTATTTATATACATAATATATAATTCATGCATCTATATAATATATAACACATAACAATGTAGGATTATGATTAATATATTTTATAACAAGATTACATAACAATAATGATGTAATATTATCTATTGTATAACTTGGTTCATGACACAGTCTCACCTTAGGTGCCTGTCAGAAGTATTTATGTATTAAAATTAATATTATAAGAAACAGTTGTGAACCTGTCACCCAGCATCAGAACAGGACTATTGACAGTGACATACTGTGTCCTATCCTGCCGTAGGCCTCTTCTCACAGGAAGTAACCAGCATCCTGAATCCTGTCTTACCCTTGCCTTGTGTTACATTCACACACAAAACATTTAAGGTCAGTTAAAACAAATGAACTGCAGGTACATGCAACGAAATGGATGCATTATACACTCTATGTTAAATTGAAAATGTAAGCCCTAGAAGGTAGCCTATAGTGTGCTATGCTTTTAACTGTGTATATATATGTCAAATAAACTCGCTAAATTAAGAACAACTACAGCTAGAGCCCAGGTGGGAGAGGGACAGATAAAAGGTGAGGTGAGCAGATTTGCTGCAGGTGAGCGAGTTCCTTTCCAGTAACACGTCATTCTCTCTGAAGCAGGAGGCAAGGCCATCTGCTGGGAGTCAGCGAAGAGACAGAGGGAAGCTTAGAGGTGTACAGAGAGCAGAGAATGTTGACACGACTGAGTGATAAGCGGGGAAATGTGCTCACTAGAGAAATCCTGGAGGATTGCCTGGCAGTGGCAACATGGTGGGCATTGATTTGTAGTCTTAGAAATCTGTGCTGGGAGAGCCTGCTGCCTGCAGGCTCAGAACAAATAGAGCTGGGTGAACCGAGATGGAAGTCATCCTGGTGAGGAACTGAAAAGATCAAGGGTCAAGGGAGTTTTGTTTGTCATAAAGAGAGTGCTGACTGTGGATGCAGAGCTGGAAGGTGGGGAAGTGGAAGTAAGAGGAACGTGGACAGGCAGGAAAGCAGAGGATTCAGCACTTGATGCCCCAGTGAGGGTGAAGGAGGGCCAGGGAGGCTGGTGGAGAAGCAGCTGGACGGCTAGAGTTGGGCACATAAAGGAGAGAGGCTGGACCTTGGGTGGAGGCACGCCTGGGTATGAGCCCGGGGTTAGGGTGAATGGGGGTGGGTGGCTCAGGCTGAAGGAGAAGAAGACCCTAAAATGACCATACTGGGTGGTGGAGGGAGAATGAACTTTGACGTCTTGATGGTAGGAGGTGAGGCAATACAGAGCTGGTGGTCCAGCTGCTCCTGACTGAGACAGATGAGCAGGGAGGCCAGGGTGGCAGGCACTGCTAGGAATGGACTGGGTTTTCCAGGTGCTCCCAAGAGAGGAGGAGAAATCAACTGAAGGTGGAAAGTGAGCACAAGGAGGTCAACCCAGGATCCTGATCAAACGGAGGGTGTGAGGGGGCAAAGTGTCAATTCCAGAGATGGTTGCCCAGGAAGCAGGGACCACGGGTGAAATGAGGGGACACTCAGAGAAGAGAGGGAGAAGAGTCTTCTGGGTGTAGGGGGAAGAGAGGCCCCAGGACAAAGGAGCACAGAGGCACAGTGATGAGGATGGACTGGCTCTGTTGTGACACTGCAGGGATGGCTGGATCTTTGTCCTGAGGGCTTAGTTTTGGGGGGGCTACTGGCCTCATGAGGGCCCCCCACTCAGCAGCCTGGACAGACGCTCCCACTCCTGAGAGCTGTGTGGCCACCACTGTTCCAGGAGGGGCTCTGCCTCCATCTTCTATCAGACATTCTTGCCCAGCCCCCGACTGCAAGCGAGGGAGCCTGGGCCTCACAGCTGTTTGCCGTGGAGGGACACAGGCTCCTCGGAGAAGCAGGCAGATCTTACTTTTCTCCATAACCCAGGGCCTAGCAAAGCACCAGCCTATGGGTGGGCCATTCAGAGGCTCGGATACTTCTTAAATTAACTCAAAGCAGTAGAAAAACAGAGCTGGAGGAAGTGACCACTGAGCTCACAGCGTTCACTGCCCACACCCCTATTCTACAGATGAGGAAACAGAGGCCAAGTGGTGAAGCAGCCTTGGCCAAGGTCACGCTGCTCCTTAATGCTGGACTGTGTCGGGCATGCCAAATAATGAGCTGCACTGAAGGGCCTGAGAGGGGGCTCTGGGGCCAGACAGCTTGGGTTCAAGTCCCAGCTCTGCCATTTACTAGCTGTGTGATTAATGACTGTCCTTCCTGTAAAGTGCCACCTCATTGGTTTGTCATGAACACAGAGTTCCTGGAACAGCAGGACGAAATTCGGTAAAGGTTTGCTGTTGCTATTGTTACTATTATTATCACCAAGTGAACCGTGAAATGAAGAACAAAGACAGCAAGGATTTTTATTTTAAAAGATTTTAAAATACTATGATGACTGTTTGATTTAATCTTTTCAAGTTTGCATTTGACCCTTATTAACAACTACACAATGGATGACTTTTGTGGAAATGTTACTTCATGTCTTTAATTCTCACTAACGACACAGGCTATTCAAAACGAAGCAGTTTTTTTCCCAGGAAGAGGGACAAAATGTTAACAATATCTCTGTACCTCTCGGTTCCCAGAGGTTTGGTTGTGACCTGTCAACCCAACTTTGGGGAAATGCCCGCTCCTCCTGGGCTCGCTGCACTGCCCCGTGGCCTCCAGGGGGCGCTGTACCCCCACACGAATCCAGTTTCTCTGTTCATATCTTTGCTTCAGATCCCTCAAGGACTGCCCATGCTCCAGGGCCCCATCTGCCCTGCCAGCCTCGCCTGCTGGACTCCAGGACACTATCCTGGGTCTCAACCATCCTCTGTTCCTACACCCGCCCACTACTCTTCACTTTGTCCTTCAAGTGTGGGCTCCTGTGGCTCGCCACCCAGCAGGGGTCTCCCAGTCCTCCACCTCTTGGAACTGCATTGTCCTGCATGGTTCCTAGCAAACCCCTGTGGAGGCAGGAAGAATACAGAACAACAGGTGCTCAGAAGGGCTGCCTTTCCCACTGCAGGGGCCCTGGAGAGCTTTCTCCCAGCTGGTTACTCACAGGCGCTGAAGCTGTGGAATCTCGATCTTACCAATTTAAAGGGCATCATCACTAATTACAAAAGAAATCATTTTTTTAGTAGCAAAAGGAGAAAAGACTTTGTGCCCTGCGCCTCCATCTTTCTTCCTCAGCCTTCAGAGGTGATTCTCACTCTCTGGGCAAGGGTAGAAAGCAACACACAGAATATTATATTTCAATGATTTTTTTTTCCCACTCTGAAGATTGCTTTCCCAGAACCAATGAAGGCTAGGATGGTTTGGCTTCCCTGGACTGAGTATTCAGAGGCTCAGGGGGGATGGGGTTGGGGAGATAATTCACCATTATGGAACCAGAGACATTAAAAGGTTCTACTCTAAACAGAAAGAAAGCAGGATGCTATAGAAATGGGAAAACCATAGTTGGAAATGAAATAACGAGTTATAAGACAATATACATGAAGATGTAAAAAAGAAAAAGTACATCAAAATACAATAAGGTGGGAAAGGGAGACGGTAGCAAGAAATGATAGATTTTTTCTCTTTCTTTTTCTTTTTTCTCATTATTCTTAGGATGTGTTGGAGCCTACGTGATTATCAGTCTAAAGGACATAGATATAGTAATGGATTGATATACTTGAAAAATAGGGTAACCACAAATTGAAAGCATATAATAGAGTTAAAAAAAAACCCCAAAAAGAAACAAACTCTAAATGGCTTAAAGACTTAAACATTAGACAAGACGCTATAAAACTCTCAGAAGAAAACATAGGCAAAACATTATTTGACACACATCTCAGCAGTGTTTTCCTAGGGCAATCCACCCAAGCAACAGAAATAAAAGCCAAAATAAACAAATGGGACCTAGTTACACCTATCAGCTTTTTCACAGCAATAGAAACCATAAGCAAAACAAAAAGACAACCTATGGAATGGGAGAAAATACTTGCAAAAGATGAGACTGAACATGGCTTAACTTGTAGACTATAAAAATTGTTCATGCAACTTAATAAGAAATAAAAATAAACAACCCAATCCAAAAATGGGCAGAACAACTAAACAAGCAATTCTCCAATAAAGATATACAAATGGCCAACAGGCATATGAAAAAAAGGCACAATATCGCTAATTATCTTAGAAATGCAAATCAAAACTACAATAAGTTATCATCTCACACTAGTCAGAATGCCCACCATTCAAACATCCACTCACCATAAATGCTGGAGAGGCTTGGAAAAAAGGGAACCCTCCTACATTTTTGCTGGGAATGTAGTTTGGTGAAGCCAATGTGGAAAAGAGTATGGAGATTCCTCAAAAGACTAAAAAAAGACTTATCATTTGATCAGCAATCCCACTCCCGGGCATATATCCAGAGGGAACCTTAATTCCAAAATATACCTGCACCCCAATGTTCACAGCAGCATTGTTTACAATGGCCAAGACATAGAAGCAACCTAAACGCCCACTGACAGATGACTGGATAAAGATGTAGTATTTAGATATAAAAGAATATTACTCAGTTGTAACAAAGAAGGAAATAATGCCATTTACAGCAACATGGATAGACCTGGAGATTATCACACTAAAGTGAAGTAACTCAGACAGAGAAAGACAAGTATCATATGATATCACTTATATGTGGAAGTTTTAAAAATGATACAAATGAACTTATTTACAAAACAAAAACAGTCTCACAGACATAGAAAACAAACTTAGGAGTTTGGGATTAACAATTACAAACTACTATATGTAAAACAGACAAACAACAAGGATTCACTGTAGAACACAGGGGAAAATGTTCAGTATCTTGCAACCTATAATGGAAAAGAACCTGAAAAAGAATAGACTATGTATATGTACAACTGAATCACTATGCTGTATACCTGAAACTAACAAAACAGCTGTATATCTGAAACTAACACAACATTGTAAATCAACCACATTTCAATTTAAAAAAAAAGATAAGCTCTAAATAGCTTTATTGAAAGAAAATCTTCAACTGTTACCTCCTACAAAAAGTAAAATGGGAAGCTTGAGCAGGACCAAATTATACTGAATGAGAGGTTACATACCTTCTCCAGCACGTGGCCCATGGTACACACACATCGTGTTTTCCTTCAGGTAAGAATGGCCCTTACTGCCCAGGGAGCGAGTCCTGCTGGGACAAGGCCTCTGTGGCTGTGGCCTCCCTGTCACCGCTCCATCTCACCAGAAGGCCAGGGTTTTCAGAGGGGAGGGATCATAGAGCTTATGCACTTCAGATATATTTCCTGAGAAAAACTATGGAAAGACCAAATTCACCTGCAGTGCAGGAAACATGAGCAGGGCCCCTAAGCAGACTGACAAGCCCGAAGCAAGACGGCCGATGTTCACATCTGAACCAGAACAAAAACCGTCTGGCCCCAGTTAAACGATCACCATCTCACCTGCGATGAACTGTTCGTACTCAGTGTCAGGGATGTTTCTGTTGAGACTTGAGAGATCAAAAAAGTCAGACCAGGGAATCCGGACCTGTGGATGTCCAGGCTCTGCCAATGGTAGAGGCGGCCCCAAGGGGGTAGCACCAGCACCGACTCCTCCATTTTCAGCAGGGTCTTCAGGAGGAAGGCCATGTGGATACAGAAGTCCCTAATGAGGCTGAAGCCCTCTGGAGGGTTGACGTCACACAGAAAGTACCTGGTAGGGAGCAAAGGAGAGCGGGTCTTCAGGGCCAGGTCTCTGCACAGGAATCCCGGCTTAGATATAACAGATACAACGGGAATCTCTGCACAGCACATGGCCTAGACTCAAGACAATTTCAGCAGCTTCTGGTTTGTATAGTGGAGGCACTGCCCACCGATCTCCGTGTGGCCAATTATCTCGAGTCCGGGAGCACATGCAGAAGACATCTTGGCATCTGTCTAACAACGTTAAGCACCTGACTAGTACCTGAGCATCCGTTCTCCAGGGGCTCTCAAACTTCTTGGCCTACAGACCCCTGTACACTCTTAATTACTGAGGATTCCAAAAGGCTGCTGTTTATGTAGGTTAAATCTATCAATAGTTCCTGTGTTAGAAGTTAAATAAGAACTTTAAAAAATGCGTATGAGTTCACTTAAAAATAATAACAACCTACTACATGATACTATTAATAATCTTAAGCAAAAAAGAGTATATTTTTCTAAACAAAAATCATTAATGAGAGGAATAGCAGTGATTTTAATTTCTGCAAATCTCTTTTGGACTGGTGAGAGATGAATTCTATCTGCCTCTACATTACCTGTTTTGTGATATCACAAACCAGGTTTTCCCTGGAAAACCCCACAGGAAACTCGGGAGTGCAAGAGTGTGCAAAAGGCAGGTGACTTCCCGGCGTTTCTACGAAAATAGTCTTGCATCTCAGGGGCCTCGGACTCACTTTGATAACTGCTGCCCTACCCTAGGCGAGACTCTCCTACGCAAGAGCCAGGCAAGGGTCCTGGCTTCTTTAATGAGTTACCGCAGCAACACCCCTCCCTTCTCTGTGTTAATGTTTCCCACAACCTCCATTACTGCAGATGAGGATGTAACCCTCAACTGGGGCCTCTAATCCCAGAAGACTGCCAACCTTGAGAGGGAGGGCCCATCTACCATCTCTACGCCCCACACAGTCTATTTTGAGTCAAGCCCTAGATAACTGCTAATTGACACTGACCCTTGTCTTATTCCTGAGTTTTATCGAAGGAGCCAACATCTGGATGGAACTGAAATTTCCCTGCAGATAAACAAGGCTGATAAACCACCCTATTCCAACATCTGATTCTGGGGCTCTTCAAAACCCGGGTAAGGCCCCGCTTCATAAAATACGGGTCCTCCACCTGCCCTTCCCGGGGGTTCTGGGAAGCCACGGCCAAGCAGGGCTACCCGGACTCGTGGTCCCAGCCCCAGCGCCCAAGGGGGAGGAAAGCCCGAGGCTGTGCCCCGGCCCTGTACCCCCCCCCCGCCCCAACCCGCTCCCCGGCACCACAGCTCCTCCCCGGACGCCACACCAACCCGGATCCCACCCCTGTCCATGTCCACTGGCCCCGCCGACGGCGCGGCCGTACGTTTACCGTCTGTGGGACGCCGCCCCAGAAAGGATGTCGGCCACCGACTGACAAGGCCAGAACTGGACGCACGGCCGAGCAAGCCGCCATCCCCAGCAACAAACACCGCCATGGTCCCGGGCAGCTGCACACTTCCGGAGCCCGCTGCCCGCCCCAGAAGCGCACGCCGGCCCCCACGGAGTGCGGCGCCTGTAGCCATGGCAACGCCGCGGGGCCCTCCCCTAGCGCTTGCGTCTGCGTCCTCCCGAGGCTAGACGTGCGAGGGCAGAACTTGCGGAGCCAATGGGAGCCAGGGCGTGGCCAGGACGGGGGTGGGGGGAGGCTTATGGGACAGCTGGGCGGGGGCGCGCGGACGTCCTCACCTGCAGGTGGCGCCGGCCGGAGGCTGGGGTGGTGTTGCCACCAGTGGGCGGGGCAGCGGGGAGGGGCACCCTCACCTGTCTGTATGCGGGGCTCAGCCTGGGCTCCGCGGCCTCCGCTTGCACAGGACGTGGACCCAGGCTGCCGGTGGGCAAGATAGAGGACTGAGCCCAGGCAGGCACTGCTGGCCAGGAAGGGCACCTGAAGTGCAGATCCGCCAGGCCAGTTGCCGGCCTTGAATACGCGCTGCTAGGCAGTTTCCAAGAAGACGGGATCTATCCCAAGAGGGGAGGTAGGGCAGGGTTCCAGATGCCGGGTTGTGTGCGGTCTTATAGGAGAGCCACGGTGAGAGGGTGCAGAGCAGCACCTGTGTTGGCGGGGCTAGGAATTTGGGGTATGGGTTCGGGATGGTGTGTGCCATGCTCTGTGGTCTCCCCAAGAACTCTCACTCCCACGCAAGTGACCCTGCTCCTTCCTCCCTTCACTGCATCCCCTGCCTTCCCCAGCACCACCGCCCCTGCCCCAGGAGTGTCCCATGACCTCTCCCCACACCGGGCACTGTCCCTGTTACAGGTACTGAGGTCCTGGTGGTTCCAGCCCCAGGGAGGAGGCTGTATCTGACCAGTTAGGATGCCTGGAACCTTTGTATGAAACCTCAGAATATACTGCAGGCGTGAACAGAGGCCCCTCAAACAGGATTCCCTGCAAGGCCCTCCCCACCATGCACCCACAGCGCAGCTGCCACACCGGGCCAAGCCTGCTGGAGGACCAATGGTCCCTCTCCTCCTGTCCCTGATTAAGAGTGCACTGCCCACACTGCTGGGTATTTAGGGGGCCTTAGAAGAGAAGCTGGTATTTTCATGGGCAAATATTTGCTCTTTTGGGAAGATTTGAGTGCAAAGGGATGTAGGGTATGCTTTTTCTGTTGCCCTGGAACTGGTGACTAGGATGCAAACTTAAGTCAAAGCAGTTTTTAGAGACAGCCGCAAAATATCTAACCCAAAGATCACTGTTCCCCAAAAAAGGCAACACCACCTGGCGTGTGCGGTCCTGGTCCCTCTTTCTGAAGGTTGGGGTTTGCATCCTCCAGCTGGGACAGAGACCGAAACAGCTCTGAACACGTTCCAACAGGTTTTCCCAGCACAAACTGCCTTTATTCTGCATCTGGGTGAAGGAACCAGCTGAGAAATCTGGGTAAATCTTCCTGGGTGTAACCATGCCTTTTATGCAGAAAGAAAGAGCTGCTCTCCACATGCTAACATCTTAGAACTGAATGTGTGTCGAAGCCTTCATGCATGTAGCATGTTGGGAACAGCGTTTCATGGTGAGGGGAACTATATAACTTACATGTGTATGAGGAAGCCCTCACTCCAACAGGCTTTTCTGAGCAAACTGCCTTTATTTCGAAATTGGCTCTTGCTGAGAAATCTTCGTAAGTGTTCCTAGGTGTAACCATGCCCATTATGCTGGATGAAAGAGCGGCTCTACACTTGTTCACATCTCAGAAATGAATGTGTGTTGAAGCCGTCATTCATGTAACATGTTGGGAACACAGAGTTTCGTGGTGAGAAGAACTATGTAAATTACATGTCTATAATGAAGCACTCGCTCGAACTGGGTATTCCAGCGCACACTGCCTTTATTTCGAAACTGGCTTCTCAGACCTGTGGTCTCCACTGCAGGTCTTTCTCCAAGCCCAGGGCCAGCATGGTGACTCTGCTCCCCATGTCTATTCTGGGAGGTCTAGGTGTCCTCCGTGGCCCTTCCACCATTGTTTCTTTTGGAAACACCCCGCAGATGAAATGGGCCTGAGAACAGGAGAGCTGGATGCCAGCAGCCAGTGCCCAGTGTGTGGCTCCTGGGAGGGGCATCTCCTCTCCGTGGGCTCTGATCACCCCTCCCCTCTCCCCCACCCCCACCCCTCTCCTCCTGCATTTCCCGATTGATCCATGGATAATGGTCCATACCAGGAATGACCTGGGAGACGTTTTATGAGTCTTTAAGGGAAAAAAAAAAAAGAAACCTTTAGACAAATTACTGAAAGTAACTTCCAGCTTTCCCGGGAAAGCCCTCTTTCCAATGTTTAAGGCTAGATGACAGGGTGTCAAATTGCCTAACCACTCACATCTGAGCAGCTGCTACCTCTCTCTCCAGCTCCCCGCAGCATCCACCTATGGCAACTTGGCCACAAGAAGGCAAGAAAGCTCTTTACCCTCGCCAGGGCCAGCGTGGCTTTGGAGGCAGTGGAGGCTGAGAGAAAGGGCCCCGCCCTGAGGTTTGGGGGGCCTCCAGCCACAGCCAGAGGAGAGGGGGTTTTCAGAGTGGCCCAGCAGGGAAAACAGGCAAGGCCGCCTGGCCCAAGTCTTCCCTGCCCAGAGAGCCCCATGAACTGCTTTGGGCCCCACTCCCCATTTGGGCCCCCTGCAAAAAGGTACCACGGAATCCACACCTGAGAAGGCAGAAGGACGGCCCTTTGGCCTGGGGTCCCAGCAGGTATGTCCTGTGACACCTATGGCCACATATCTTCCTTGTCTCTCCAGGTCACTGAAGGGTCTCTGCTGGGCACCTTGTGCTCAGGGACATGGAAACAACTCTAAACTCTGAAGAAGGACAGAGAGACTCTTCCTGGAAGCAAGGATTCCAGGGAGACGCCTTGCCCAGAACTGGGGGACTGTGTCCTGAGTAGGCCCCTGGGAGGCAATGTGGGGCTGTGGGGTCCCCTTCAGGGAAAGGAGCAGGTGTGCTTCCCGGGGGTGGGGTCCTGCTTTGTCCAGGCATGTCCTTGTGTAAGACTCATTTACAAACACCTCCCAGTCCACCTAGGGGCGGCTCCAGGGGTTGGGGTAGAGAAGGAGAGTGAAGGGTGTAGACTTAGGGCCCCCCGACCCACCCAGGGAGCCAAGGGTCAGTGGGAACATCTTGGGAGTCTAGTGCAGGGGTGCAGGATGAACACTAAGAACATGAAAAGTCATGCAATAAAGTGACCCATGACCACGAGACACAGGTGGCTGTACAGCAAAGGAGGGAGATAGAAATTTAGACCCAGGCTCTGAGAAACTTGAGAGGGGCTGGAGGGTCCCAGGAGCCCTCAGGAAGAGCTCTTCTAGGGGCACAGACATCGCAATACACACATTTCTCATGGATGTTTTTGGGGTGCTGAGTGAGTTACCAGGATCCTGAACTTAGTATGTAATCCCACCCCTTTGTTCATCACGGTTCCTGGCAATAAATTGCTGTTATTTGTCCCTGGACATGCACAGGGGAGCTGACTGCTGTGGGGGTCACTGCAGGACTAGAAGCTTCTGGTATGGGCTCTGTGACACAGAAGCCCAGGGGGATTTCTTTCTTTTTTTATTTTGAGGGGAAAGTAATTAGGTTTATTTATTTATGTATTGGAGGAGGTATTGGGAATTGAACCCAGGACCTTGTGCATGCTAAGCATGCACTCTACCACTTAAGCTATACCCTCCCCCCAGGGGGATTTCTTAACAGGATCACTTGGAGACCATGCATGCAAGGACCACCCTCATGGGATGGCCAAGGAGCCCGTGGTACCCAGGTCACCAAGTGACGAAGTTTTGAGGTTGCCTAGGGTATCCTGGGGGCATGTAGATTTCTGTGGTCAGCACATGGGCCCAGCACTGTGGGATGGTCTGCACAAAGAGGGGCCTGCCCTCCTGATGATGGCTCCTAACACCTGCAGGGAAACTGCTCCCAGGGCTCCTGGAGGTCCATAGTAAGAGTGTCCTGCCAGACATGTGGGGTCACCTTCCCCTGATGCAGAGGCAGACCTCTCCCCCTTGAGACCCAGGGGACACCTGGCTGAGGTCCCACCTGTGTGCCCTGGACACGCAGAGCCCCAGAGCTCTATCACAGCCTGGGGTGTGGTCGTGTTGGGGCAGGAAAGGCCCAGGGAAGGGGCTCACTCAGGGGCAGGGGCCACTCTGCAGGGATGCTGGACCTGGCAGCGATGCAATGCTTCAGAACTCCCCTGGGCTGGGTTTCCAAGCTGTGGGATGGAAGGGCCTCTCCTTCCTGCGGTGCAGTGGGGTGAACTAGATCCATCGTCAACATCAGCCTTGAAAATGGAGGCTGCACTACATTCATTCCTGGAAAGAAAAATCAGGCACCTCCAGTCCAGGTGACTCAGAAAGTCATTCAGCAATGTTCGGGGTCCCTGAACATTTAGGCTTTCAATTAGAGCTGAGCGGCTCAGGAGGCCAGATCCCTGTCCGTGGCTCCAGGAGCAGGCTTTCTGCTGGAGGACAGGATCCTCACAAACACCTGTGTCTTTGTGGGTCACTCCCCTCTGACCAGCTGGGAGGCAGGGTGCGGTTGTGGGAAATCGTGTTTCCATGAGCAGAGGGCCACCAAGTGTTGGGGGCACAGGAGACTGTGAGGATGAGTCCCGTAAAATTTCTGGAATCAAAAAACTGGCAAATGTGAAAAAGTGCATAATTTGTTTTATTGAACAGGGTACTTATGTACGTTTGGAGGGACAGGTTCAAGGCCTCTGCATCCCTCCAGGACAATAGCCTCAAGAGAAGAACAGACAGAGCAGGAGGAGATCTGGGGTTTCTCCCAGGAATGAGGCAGAACAGGGATTTCTGCAGATTTGCAAGGAGACCCCGACCACTGAGCACGGGGTTACAACCCCACGTGACCCCTGTCGTGTTTGGCTTGGGCTCTGGGTCTGGCCTGCTCATGTATTCTTCCAGCTGAGTTCCAGATACTCAGAGGGTGGACTTAGAGGGGCAGCCTTTGGTACCTAGTGAGGAGGTGGAGGGTCCTTTATATTGAGTCCCTTCAGCCTAATCACCGTAGCTAAAGCCCACACCCCCCAGGCCCCCAGGGTGGCCGTGGAGGGAGAGCAAGCCTGGCAGGCGACCTAAGGGTCCCACTGCTGTGTCCCGCCCTTGTCTTCATTCCCTTTCACCCTGGAAGGTGTGATTGTCTCGTCATGGTGGCCACCACAGTGTCCCTCCCAGCAATCTCTCTTCTCCATCAGGTGGGGTTCCCAACCCCGCTCAGCCTTCTCTCTGTATGGATGCTGGAGGACCAGTCCCACCTGAAGTTCTGAGCTTGAGCAGTAAGGTGGAAACAAAGAAACCAATGGAAACAAAGAAGCAAGTGATTGTGGCAAAGCACAACAGAGAAGATGCCCTGAGTGGAAGGGAGGCTGTGGGCATGCCCATTTGTTTCCTGTCTCCCAGTGCTCTTCATTTTCTTATTGCAGACCTGCATGATTACAACAAAATGATCTGCAAAACTGAAAATATTTACTCTTTCGCTTTTACAGAAAAGGCTGGCCAGCCTGTGGTCCGGTACCAGGCAAGTGATTGGAGTCCCATTCCAGTTTGGAAACATCTGGGCAGGCCCAGGTTTACAAAAGTCTTTAAGAGTACTTACGGAGTTTTGCTTCTAAAATTCTTTACGGCTGTATATACTTCTGAGATGCGGTTGTGCTGTGTAATTCTGAGCTGGGATTTTCTCAAACTGTTTCTGACTTCTTATACCACACATTCCTAAACTCCAAGGGGAACTGTATATTAAGGAAGCCATGGAATTTAGGAAAAGGATACAGATCTCATTTCCTTTTAAGCATCGATGTACCTCCATTATGGCAGTATTGGTTATGTGTTATTGATAGGGGAACTTAATAGTAACCAGATTAATAGAAAATAGGGGATTTTAGGTACACATGTTCATCTTTTCAACATTTTTTGTAATATTTGCAGTTTAAGATGACCATTCCTGAGAAACAGGCAGCCTTTTAGAATGAAATAGCATTTCCTCTGAACCATACTTAATTTTTATTTCATAGACAGCAGAAAGGGTAATCACACATCACACATTTGAGGACGTCAAAGAAAAAATGTAACTTTCTGGGAGTGCACTCCTCCGTTTCCCCCTGCTCTTTTCACTGTCCCATTCTCCCTGGCAGGCTCTTTTTTATCTTCCTCTCATGGCTCCAGTAACTCTTTCTTCATCCTCATCCCTCAGCTGGTAAGGTTACTTTTCTACTCTGAACAAGCAAACAAGCCAATGGAAGAGAAATTTCACAAGCAACTCCCAGCGCATCCGTTCACCTACTATGGTCTATGACCTCACTCTCGGTGCCCCACCTCTTATTACAGGTGACATCGAAAGCCAATTCCTCAAAAAGTCCCCTTGGCCCCGTCCCTCCCTTCTTCTCTGGGTTGTCACTCCCAAAACCATCCTCTCTTTCACTACCTCATCTATTTTGTTCTCCTGCTAGTTGGCTCCCATCAGTATATAAAAGTCCATCCTCTTAAAAGAAAGAAACAGCACTCCTTGACCCTAATTCGCCCCCATCAATTGCCACCCTGTGTCTTTGCAGCAAATCTTTACGGAGTTGTTTAAACTCATTCTCTGCATCTTCCCTTGAGCCATCCACTTTTACACCCACTCTGGCTGTTTCCCTGATCCCTCGCTCTGTGGAAACTGCCCTGTCAAGGCCATCAGTGATCCCAAGTTGCCAAATATAGTGGTCAATTTTCAGCCCTCATCATGCTTGGCCCCTCAGCAGCATTTGACCCAGCTCTTCCATCCCTCCTCCCCGTGGTCCTGCTTCACTCAAACTCCAGCCCATCGCTCTGTCTGCTTTCTGCTTTTGGTCTACTGGCTGGTCCTTTGCCAATGTCTCCTCTATTTTCCAAACATATACTGTGGGTGTGCCCCAGGGTTGGCTCCTGGACCTCTCATCTCTCTCTCTGCTATTCCTTTGGTGGAAGCAACTCAGCCTTGGAAATTGGCATGCCATCAATTTCTCGATTTCTCCAAAACTCCCTGCTTTGCCCTTTCCATTTGGACCTTTATCCCTGAGACTCACATTCTTTTTCATTCATCTTGCTTTTACATTCATACATTCTACTATGTAATTACTTTTCCAAATTTTGTATCAGTAAATATATATATCATGTAAAATCTCAAATCTGTATTATTTCCACTAAGATGCTTATTCTACCTTAGAACCTTTCTGCATTTCTGTATTTACGTGAAAAAAGCCAATAGTAGTTCTACAATCCTCATAGTTAAACACTGTGTTTGGGGCTATTATGTAACATGAAATAATGAGACATCAACATATTCCTTTTTCATTTATTTTTATGTAACACCAAGATGAGGTTTTTGCACTGAAGACTGGTTTTATTGAAATTTTACCTACGTTACGGACAGTCAGTTTATGTGAAAGCCCTCATTTCTCTGCTTTTCTGATATATTTTCCATTTGGCTATATATAACATATACCTTGGCATGAAATAAAATTCCCAAATCATTCACATAATACAATTAATACATATAAATTTTATTTTTTAAATGTTAAAAAGAAAAAGAAAACAGACTCCTCTATTAGGCATTTCTGTGGCAGTATGTAATACACCCCTTAACCATGACATTGAAGAACTGAGCTGATACTAGCCCTTTCCCACCTGCTCAGCCCCAACTTGTCCCATACCCTGTGGGTGGAGAGGACATCCCTCCCATTGTCCAGGTCCAGATGTTGGAACAATGTTCTTTCTCTCTCTTTCTCTTACACACACAGAGAGCAAATCCAGCTTGTTAGAAAATTCTGGATACTCTGTCTTCATTAAATACCCGCTCCCTGCTCCCCGCCCTCCTAAGAGCCACCTTCAGCCCTCCCTGGACACCAATCTGTTTCCATCTTTGCTTTCCTACAATCTCTCACTCACACAGAGTCAGAGGGAGCCTGTAAAAGCATACATTGAGGGGGTGAGTGTAGTTCAGTGGTAGGGCGCATGCTTAGCATGCATGAGATCCTGGGTTCAATCCCCAGCACATTCATTAAAATAAATAAATTACCTCCCACAAAAAAACACAAACACAAAAGCTTAAGTTGGACTACATTACCCCTCCCCTCAAAACTCACTAAACGGGTCACCATTTCATTAGGAGCCAAAGTCGTAACAAAGTCTTCCAGGACGCGGCGTGCTCTGCCTCTCCGCCCACACTCTCCCCCTCACTCTGGGGGCCTCTGGCTCCGGCTCTTCCTTCTTCCTCCGGATCTATTCTGCTTCAAGTTCATTACTCCTTGAGATCTGCCAGGATTGCCTTATTCCCTCCTGCCTGCCTCCCACCCCACCGCCATCACCGGAGTTTGCTCATATCACTTTTTTTTTTTTATTTTTACAAGCTCTTGCTACCCCCAACATGCTGCCTGTTTCCTCTGCTGAAATTCTGAGCCCCCAGTGATGAGGAGTCATGTCTATTTTGTTGACTGATAAAGCCCGAGAGCCTTGGGAACGGGTCTAGTTATGATACTCCTGTACGTAGTAGGAGCTTATACACATTTGCTGAATGAATGTAGATGCCCTGCTCCAATCCGATGGAGCACTTTTGTGTCCTGCTCAAAGAATAACTGTCCTTTCCAATTGAGAGCGGGTGACAACTTCCTTGGTGATCAAGGCAAGATCTTTTGGCTTTATGCTGTTAACCTTAGGCGGGGAGACTGGGGGATCTTTATACATATTTTTTAATTTGGTTCACTGTGCAGTTTGTCTTTGGTCTCTGTATAATTTTGAGAAACTCTTTACGAGTGATCATTCTTCCATCAGATTGAACAGGGTCCAGGGGGAAGGACCAAGCCTGTCCCATCGGCCATCCTATGTGTCATGTCCTGGGACCCAGTGGATGCTCAGCACGTAAGTGAACAGACAGGAGTGAGTGAAGAGTTAGGAGCATCTCCTTATTGTTGTGGCTGCTCTCTGTCCGATGACTTGAGATTTGGGGAAAGGTTTACAAGTGCGGAGAGGGGAGATCAGGTCCACTGTGCTCTTCCTGAGTGCCCTGGACTTACCTATTCCCCCAGCCCCCTCTGGGCAGCCAAGCCGAGGAGCTGGGCCACCGGGGGTTGTGCTGATAAATAATCCACCTTCACCCCATTTCCGGGGGGTAGGTACACCTGGTTGTAGTCTCTGGAGTCAGGTCCTTGGAGGAATTCCTCACCGAACTATGTTTTGGACCTTTTATTTTTCTCTATAACCTCCAGCTGAAGAAGAAGATTGTCTTAGACACATGAAAGGTGAGGACGCCTACTGTCCCCTCGGAACCCAGGTGGGGCTGGGAGTCTGCTGTTTGTACAGCCGGTGGGCTCGTGTTGCTTTGGGCATCCCTGTGCCTGAATTCCTGCAGTACACTTGGTGGTAAGAACGGGGGTGCCTGGCAGGGAGGGATGGGGGTCGGGAGACTGCACAGCTGGGGAGATGTTAACCTGGGGTGTGCGGGAGCCTGCTGATGCATGGCATCTCGGTGCAGGGAACTCTCCACACTCTCCCACTCCTGCAGGGGCCATTTGATCAGGGTGCTGGGCTGTCAGGGGACCGCAGGGGTCCCAGTGAGGATTAGGGTGCCTTCAGGCAATGGGAAATGAGGGGTCTAGCAGCACTTGAATTAACTGTGCACCCAAACCCAGCCCCCACCTCTTTCAGCCTGTTTCCTAATCTGCAAAACTGGAATGATATTAACCATCCCGCGGGGTCGTTGATGGGCTGGGACAGACTAGACAGTCAGGAGCTGGAATTCCTCTGTCCCCTGATTGTTTGCCTTCTTTCTAACTATTTGCTCTCACAAGCTCAGTCTCTCTGTCTCTCTCTTTCACTTCTAACTTTCTCTCATGCTCTGGTTTCTTTTGATTTCCAACCACCGCCCCTCCCCCTCGCCAATCCCCAGATGAGTGAACTTGATTTCTGTGTGTCAGTTCCAAATTCCCAAGAAAGATGCTCTGTCTCCCTCTGGACCTGTTGTCCAACCCATCAGTTGTGGCCAGAGGAGCGAGTCCCTCTGGGAACAGCGGAGGGTCTCCTCCCAGCTCCCCAGCCACCACTGTGGGAGCACATAGCTCTCCAAGGAGGAGGTGCTGGCTGTGACCTTGTGTCAGTCAGTATGCATTTATGTCTCCTCTTGCACCTCCTTCATCCTCCTAAACAAAGATGAAAATTAAACACTCCCGGGATTTGTGTCATTGAAAACTCAGGGTGAGGGCTAAGGGGCTGGAATCTCTACTGTATTTAACGGGCTACAGTGAATCCCCAACGAGAGCCTGCAAAGGGGATACCACCGGCCCCACCCGGCACTTAGGGTGCTGAGTCTGCGTGATGTTGAGCCAGGCTTCTGACCACAGCTCAGAGGTCTGTTCTGACCAGTTAGCCTTTGAAACCAGCCAGCTTTGGATTCCTCAATCCCTCCCTGAGGTTTTACCTGAACCACCAGCTTCTGTATCTCTGAAGACAGATGATGAGGACCCTTCACGTAAGCCGTTGGCACAGCCCTGTGTAGGCCTCTGTGCTGCACGGTCTGCCCAGCGAGGTGACCGAGGTTGGTATTTTACTGATGTTAGAAATAGTCTGGTTTCCCGATGCACTGTTTCACTGAACAAGCAACAGAAGCCAATTCTCCCTGATAAAAGCAAAAAAGGGACTTAATGAAAAGATACTGGGAGGGTGTGAGGAATGGCCAAGACCGGAGCCAACCCAGGAGCTGTAGGAGGTGTTAGGGAGCCCCAGGCACCAGGCTGGGCAGAGTGCTACCAGGCCCCCTGCCGCCTCAGAAGGGACCCCCCCTCCAACCGACCCTCTACCTCACTCACTGCAGATTCATGTCCCAGCAGGGCCAGGTCACACTGAAGCCACCAGCACAAACCTCAATGGGGGAGTTGGCTCCGTCTCAGCTGAGGGCATGCCCGGTGTGGGGAGAGGCCCAGTTAGAGGAAGGCGGTTCCCCTACTGTTCCAAGTTAAGGTGCAAGTCAGTGTCCATCACTCAGGAGAGCCAGGCTGGTCGGACCTCATTGTGGTGACTAGGCCGTCTAAGTTCACTTACTGCTATCTATGTTTGAAGGCCCTGGAGGGAGAAAAAGTGAAGGTTCTAGTACTTATTTTGTGTTTCCCACGTACCAGGTGCGGTAAGCAAGCCACTTCAGACAAGGCCCGGAGCAACCACCTTAATAGGCCACGGAGCAAGTCTTGCAGTCAGGCCTCTGTGGTCCCAAAACCCGTGTCCCCTTCGGCTCCGTAGTTACCAGTGGAAGCTGGGGGGACTTATGGGACTGTGTGCTCCTGTGGGGGCTGGGATGTGTGTGTTTAAATCCACATCTTCAGAAACTCGGCTAGAACCACAGCCACTGATTGCACGGAGGCAGAGGAGGGGAGGCTTCCAGCCTCTGGTCCAGCTCGTGTGGAGCTCAGAAGTTGCTCCTTCTGTCCTGAAAACAACACCAGATCTGAGGGAGCTGCAATTCCACTGCGTTTCTTAGATCCCTGAAAATTGAGGGGAAAAGCTGCTCCCAAACCAGAGAGGCAGCCGGGCAGGCTTGGAGAGTCACAGCTCCCAGGGCAGAACCCGCTTTTGTAAGAACCCCGGGGGCAGGCAGATTTAACAGGTCCCTGAGGCCAGCGGGATGCTCAGAGTGGAGAAGTCTGAGTGTGACCACTCCAAAGGGCCAGTCAGATGGGCCCCATGTTCTTTTTCATGCAGTTTACCTCCAGGACTGTGCCCTGTTCTCAGAATGAAGTTCAGAGGATAACTCCTCATGCTTCCTGTCTGGAAAGGAGAAAGTAACTCTATTGAAATACACCCATAATATTCTGTTTCATTGTGGGAAGTTGTTTTTTGTATGTTTGTTTTTATAATGAGAAATTATTTCACCAGAGACTAACCAACCTGGGGGAAGGGAAATCCCTTCTGTCTCACCCAAATTTGGCTAGGGGAAAGAGACACAATTGTGGAGGTCACAGCTCAGGGCACAGGCTCAATGAGAACTAATCACAGGACTGCAAATGCTCCCTTCCGTCCCACCACCCCATCGCCTTACCTCCATGTCAGTAGGGACTCTGTGTAATAACAGGAATAAAACTAAAAGAAGTAAACGTCTCAGAAGTGTCTAGGGAAAACCCAAAGACAGCCGGGAGATGAAAACAAGGACACACAGGTGGCTTTAGCCTCTCACACCAATAGCTGTAGCAAACTACACACAGCCCTGTCCCAGCAGATAAATAGAAAATCTCACAGAAGAAACTACTTATTTTGGTTCTCTTACCCAGGGCATCCCACATTACATCCTCACCTAGTATTTAATGGAAGCAAGTCCATCTCAGAAGAGACATAACTGAAAAGGGATGGCTTTCCAGACTCTGTGGGGCATAGAGAGCACCAGCCTTGGTGAGAGCACGGTGAGGAGTGGGGTAGGGGGTGGGCTGCCTTCTTCCCCAAATAAGGAAACTTCCTGAGGCCAGCACAGTGGGAGGGAGGGCCATGGGGTGGAAGCAGCCAGACTTCTTCCTGAGAACTGATGGGATGCCTCCAAGGGACCATTCAGGTGCCCAAACTGGGCCCTGAGGGTGGGAGCCAGTCGGTCTGACTCAGAGCCCAGGACTGAGGTGGGCGCACAGCAGGCCTTACTTGGCCAGGTACATTTCAATTCCGTGAAGTCCTGTGTAAAACATGAAGCGTGGACGGCCTGGTGAGCACAGCTCTGCCCTCAAGAGCGGTTTCAACTCCTCTCTTCTCAAAGAACAGCATCTCTGAGCCCGTCCTGGGTGACGTCAGAGAGATCACCCTTGTGGCCCAGCTTCGTGGCAGGGAACATATACTTCCTAGCAGGCAACCCCAGAGGTCCACTGATGCATCATGTACTGGCAAGGATATGAGTCCCTGCACGCTGGTGCAACAACAGAGGCTCTGCCACAGGCCCAAGAGTTGGTGTGTGGGACATGCAGGGGTGCAGGGGTGTAGGTGGTGCAAGGTGAAAGTTGTCCCAGGGGTGCAAGGGCTGTGGAGAGTGCAGGCAGTTCAGGGGCGCAGGGAGTGCAGGGGTGCAGGGGTGCAGGGAGTGCAGAGGTTCAAGAGTGCATGCAGTGCAGGGGCTGCAGGGGTTGCAGGGGTGTAGGGGTGTAGGGAGGTGCTCAGGCTCGTGGCCAGAATCAGAAGGCTGGTGCACATCCTCGCAGTCAGCCTGATCCCTGGGGGCGGGTGTGGTGCGTTTGGGGTGGCGGCGGCGGGAGGGGGCTGCCCAGGCAAGCCTGTTGTTTCCTTCTCTTCCCCGCAGCTTGGCCTGGAGGCGGCCTTGGCCGCAGGAGAGTCCCCGGAATTCGGACTCCAGGTGAGCTTGCTCCTGGGAGGCTGGGCGGTTCGGTCAGGGGCGGCCGCAGCGGCGGCGGCAGAGGCAGCGGCAGAGGAGGGGGGTAGCCCTGCCCCTGGCGAGCTGGTGGGTTAGCTCCCGTCTCCCCGGGGGCCGGGCCTGGGAGTGGCCTCTGCTGCCCCAGGTCGCGTGACACACCTGTCCCACTCAGCTTGCTGAGGAGGGGAGCGGGGCAGTGCAATTAGGGTGAGGGGGCGACGTGGGTAGGGGGCCCGCCGCCCGGGAGCCGGCAGTTTGCTCCTCTCCTCCCCGCGGCGTGGCCTGGGGGCGGCCTCGGCTGCCCGAGAAGCCGGACACCCGTCTCCAGGTGAGCCTGCTGCTGGGGGGCGGGCGCGGTGTGGTCAGGGGGCGGGTAAGCTGGCGCAAATAGTTTCTCTCTATGGCTTGTCTTTTCATTTGCTTAGCGGTGTTTTGAAGAGCTTTGAAGAGTCTTCATTTTGATAGAGTTCACTATATCAGTTACTTTTTAAAATAGATTATACTTTTGGTGTTATAGCAAAGAAATGTTTGCCAAACCCAAGGTCACAATGCTTAAGCCCATGCTTTTTCTCCTAGCTGTTTTATAGTTTTGGATTTCCTATTAAGATCTGTGATCCACTTTGAATTAATTTTTCTGTATTTTGTGAGGTGTGGGTCAAAGTTCATTTTTCTCTTTTTGCATATGGATATCTAATTGTTTCAGCACGACTTGTTGAAAACATCCTTTCTCCACTGCATCCTTACTGAGATTCAATTGTCCATCTAAGTGTTGGTTTAGTTCAGAACATTCTATTCTGTTCCATTATTCTATTTTCCTGTTTTACAACAATAACTTACTTTCTGATTACTGTAGCTTTATTTTAAAAAGGCTGAAAATCAGATAGTAAGACTTCAAAATTTTTCTTGTTCAAATTTGTTTTGGATATTTGTGTATTTTTTGCATTTTTATATGAATTTTAGAATTAGTTTCTAATTCCTTACGTCCTGTTCTGCCAAATTTCCACCCATGTCTTTGGCCATCTTCAAAGCTACATTTTCTGAAGAAGTTTCTCTAGGTCCCAGGTGAAAGGAATTTTTCTTCTTCTGTGCTTCATACACACTTCATAATATTTGATTGCATTTATTCATATTTAGCTGTATTTATTTGTCTGATCTTTCCTGCCATATAGTAAACCTCTCAAGATTAGAAATCTTGACTTTGTTCCCTCTGTCTCCCGAGAAAACTAGTTCTGTGTTTTGCAGGAGTGAGCCCTGCAGTAAGAGATATCTGCAGCACACATCCAGCTCATCGCTTGCATATTGTCAAGGAATCCTGCAGATTTAGAATTGTTTATTGTTTGTTATCTCCAAGACAGCTCAGTGTTTATTATTTCTATTGCTACTGCTGCATTTTCAAAGAGCAATGTGCTACTTATTTTCCAAATATCAAAACATGCTGTGTCGGAGCCAGCCGACAACCGATTAGGTCCAGAAAACCTGTGCCGCAGGACTGAGAAAGAAAGACAAGACTAAAAGGTGGGGTTGAGAGGGTCTCACTCTAGCCCGCAAGACGCTAGGTCAAGAGTGGACCTCGAGTTTATTTTCAGCAGTTCATTTATATGATTTTAACCCATTAGCTCATACATTCCTGCACGTAGGCAACGGTATTGTTTTAGGGTACATTAACAACGTGTACTAAAATCATTAACTTGTATATTGTTACAGACATCATTATTGTTTACAGTTCTCAATACACTAAGATTAACTGTTCCCGAAACCAAGATCATAAACTAAGGTATTGTTCCTCTAAGCTAACATCGTGACTCGTGTACTATTAACTCAGATGATTGTTCTTCAGGCTAAGATCACTAACTTGCGTGCCGATTGTATCTCTCCTTCCACAGGTCCTTAGTGACTTAATAGCTCAGGATGTTCCTCAGGCTCTAATGCACCTGGTGCATTCTTCAAAGGGGTGGCGGGACAGAGATTGTCTTTGTTAGAATCAACCTCAGAGCCTGACGCCCTGCACTGTGGGAGTTTAGGCCCAACCTCTGTGCTCGGCAGTCCTCAGATTATGAGTGGCCCCCCGCAATGCTGCAATTGACTTGTGATGCTAGTTATGTACTGCTGTGTCTTAACAATCTACTCAGTGTTCACAGGTTCCTTCACTCACGAAACTTTTGGTAGGATGTCTTTGGCTACTTGAGCAGCACTATCTGAACTGACTCCTCCTGTATTTCCAGTGTCCCCTATATCCCTTCTCCAGCCCTCCCTGGGGGACCAGTAGTTCTGCCCTCAAAAAGCCTGTTGTTTCTCAGGAAGAGCTTCCTGTGAAATATAATCATGTCCCTCTTGTGGGGACATTCAGTCCAGAGATTTGGCGGCAGGGGAAAATGTTTAGTCTGCTTTTGGTAGAGCCTAAACTCTTCCATACTTGTTAAAAGCAAATCCAATGAGGAAACTGTGTTGGCATCTAACAAATCAGCATAAATGTCTGATGAGGAAGATCAGCTTCCCCATCCCACTCAGGCGTCATGTTGATGTGACACTCACCTTGGCTAACGTGTTCTCCTGTGTGCAACGTAAGTTTGAAGACATTATTAATGACTTTTTGTTTTTCTTCCTTAGTCTTTCCACATTCAGTGTGTCTGGTGAAATTAAATGAATCCTACTTATTTGCAGCCCAGCACTAACTTTTTTTTTTTTTTAAGAATCCCATGTTTAAAAGGCTAGTGGACAATTTGTTAGAAGATAGAAGTCAACTTAGATTTTGGCCCTAAATTCAAATCTTGGTTATTGGTGAATTAAAATTCCCCTTAAAATTTAAAATAAAGTGATATAAAGTTTTAAAAATAGTTAAATTTTTGTCGATTTCATTAAACACTATAACAGTTATTTACCTTTAACCTGTTTCTGGGGCAATTTTGCAATTATTCCCTCTCTTCATTGATTCTCTCTTTATTAGAGTCCTTGAGAGGCCCCTGTCATCAGTGTCAGTATCATCATCATCATCATCAACATGATGGAACGGATTCCTCTGGAAGATTCTAGGAAAATAAAAGATGGATGGGGAGACACGTAGGTGAGTGTGTGCATATACACTGAGAACAATCATTAGACGTGAGATGCACAATATCCATTCCATTTAGAGAAGAATGTGGTCATGAAATCCTGATGTGGTGAACGAAGGAAGCAGTGGGAACAGGATGGTCAATGGAAAGGAGGAGGAAGTGAGCAAAGCTGGGAGCATAGATCCTCTGTTAGGAGACCAGCACGTTGGTGTGAATGAAGGGACTGTGGTGACAGAACAATATGTCCCCCACCCCCACAGGGAAGCCACCTGTGACGTGTTACTGTAGACATTAAAAGGGATAATAGGTATTTTAGGACAAAAATCTTAAAAAATCTTAGAGATTTTTCCTTCTAAATTGGCTATTAGCCTTTTAAACCCATAATTCGTTGTTAAAGGTTACTGCCAGGTTACAAATAAACAGGATTTGTATAATATCACCAGACGTACTGAATGTGGAAAGACTAAGGAAGAAAAACAAAAAGGCGTTCACAAGTGTCTTGAATCTTTAATTGCTCATGAGATGAAATGTTACCTAAGGTGAGTGTCACAGCCACATACATAATGCCTGAGTGGGGTGGGACAAGGGGATCCTGAGATGAGGTGATAGGGAGAGTAGCCTGGATCTTCCAAGTGGGCCCAGTGTAATCACAGGGGTCTTTACAAGCATAAGACATTTCCCATCTGAGTTTGGATCAGAGGGAGGCGCAGCCATGGAGCGATGTTCAGAAAGGCTGCTGGGCATGAAGATGAAGGAAGTCGTGGGGCACAAGATAAGGAAGCTGGGTGACCACTGGAAACTGGAAAAAAACAAACAAGGAAATATTTTCCTCTAGACCCTCTAGAAGGAAGGCACCCTGCTGGTAACTTGAATTTAGCCCAATGAGAACTGTGTTGGATCTCTGACCTCCACAGCCATAAAGTGATAAATCTGTGCTGGTTTAAGCTATTAAGCTTATGGAAATTTGTTACAGTGGTAATAGGAAAATAACATAGTGAGCCGTAGTGTAAGGGATTAAAGGTCTAGGATGGGATGTGGAGAGAATTCTGACATTTACACCTAAAAAACAACCAGGTGCAGTGGGAAGGTGTTTTAAGGAAGACCTACCTGGCAGGGCTGTTAAGCAGACTGTTTGGAGTGAGGAGAGCATTGGAGTTAGAGGAATCAAATAAATCTCTACCAGAAAAATAAGGAATAAAATGTAACAGGGTTTCAGTGTTAGTGGATGTAGGAATGGAAATGGGCAGAGAGATATAAACATTACTTTGAAATTAGCTACAGGTTTGATGACTACATGTTGGGGAGAGTTAGCCGATGTGTGGACTGAATGTTTGCATCCCCTCAAAGTCCATATGTAGAAACCCCATCTCCCAGGGTGATGGTATTGGGAGGCGGGGCCTTTGGGTGTTGATTGGTAGGATAAAATGAGGTCAAGAGTGTAGAGCCCTCATGAATGGGATTAGGGCATTTATAAGGGGCCCCAGAGTGCTTGCTTCTCTCTGCTCTCTGGCCCATGAAGATAGTGGGAAGACAGCCATCTTCAAGCCATGAAGGCAATCTTCTCCCAGATACCTTGATCTTGAATGTATCAGCCTCCAAAACTTGAGGAATATGCTGGTTGTTTAAGCCACCTGACCCATGGTAATTTTTTAGAATCCCAGACTGACTAAGACAGTGGGGAATGCCTCCGGGTGTGAAACTGATTGCCTGGAGAATGCTGAAACCCAGGGAAGTGGGCAGCACAGACGTTAAATCACTTAATCCTGCCAGCACAGTAGGAGATATTCCTACATATTCCTCGCCATTAAAAGGTTAGGAAAAAGAGGCACAAATAAGTAAAATAACAACAACAACAACAACAACAATAATAATTTCTCCAAGATTCACACAGAACCCCCCAGAGGCAGAGTGAGAATTTATACTCAGGCAGGCTGGCCCCGGAGACCCTGCTCATATAACTACTAAATCAAATGGCCTGGCTTATGTGGATCTTTTTTTTCAACTGTGATATGACGGTACTGTGTCCAGTAACTTATAACTTCAAAATACCTCAGTATAAGGGAATCATTAGTCATGGGCGTTACAAACCACAGAAAGCTAGACATACGAAAATAACCTTTTAGGGCAAGAAAACCACTAATGTTTCTAAACATCATACGTGCTGAGCCTTTGCTGTAAAATGTTTATTTATAATTCGGCCTGGCTACAGAATAACTTCATAATTCTGCATGTGGCTGGTGGCTCCCATGTTGGACAGCACGGGCCTAGAGAACTTAAATGACTTGCCGAGCCTTACCCAGTAAGCTCATGGTGGGATCAGATCCACAATCTTGGACTTTTCCTTCTTATCCAGCAAGTCCTTCATGGAGGCTTAGAATCTCCTCCTTTGGTGCCAAGTTGTCTATCCGTACTTATGACATCTTGTCAGGTGTCCCAGCCTGCTCCTGAACATCAGCCAGTACACACTTCTGGTCTTTTTTGACCATGTAATATCTCTTAGCAATTTTGGTGACATCAGTTCTTATCTGGAAGGGTAGTGGCTAGAGATGTAAATGTGTCCACAAGAGCAGACTGACAGATTTTTCATAAACATAGCAGGAGTGGTCAAGAAAAGAAAAAGTCAGGAACAAAGATCAGCAGAAGCAAGTCATTTAATATACCAAATGAATACTTTCAATGTTTGGTTGTGTTACTGAGTCCAAACTCATTCTGCTCACTTCAAGACAGGCCAATAAATTGGAAGACCACGTTTTGTGGCAAGAAATAGCATCTTTAATTGGAAAGTCAGCTGACTGAGGAGATGGCAGAGTAATTGTCCTGGAGAACCATTTTCCCCTAGTCACAATTCAGGCTCCTTTTATATTAAAAGGGGGAAGGGGGTGTGCTTGGTTGTTGCAAACATCTTGGTGTAGGAATCCTTTGTTGTTAGAATCCTTTGTTGTTGCAGATGTCCACCTGGGTCAGATCCCTATAAACCTCCAACAAAACAAATGTTATTTTCTGTTCTGCAACATGTTATCTTTATAAGAATGGAAAAGTGTTAATATCCTTAAAGGTCAAAGCCTTGAGAATAGGTTCTCCTGTGTATTTCAGGCTCTAGGCAAAATTGTTTTATAAAAGGTGCAGAACCAACAAGACTAAGCCTCAGAAACAGAGCACAGGGTTAAAGTCAAAGGAACAGATATAATACGGAGTCTGATTTGTTGTTTGCTATTATCGAGGCAGAAGTCAATTGAGGATTTAAATCCTTTTAGGTTAAAAATAAGTAAAACTTTAAATGAATTTACATACATAGGTCGAAATGTGCATAAAATATTTGGAAAAGCTTAGAGGGCTTGACCAGGGAGGTGAAATGTCAGCTTCTGGCCTTGAGGGGCCAAAGAAGGGCAAGGAGGCAGGACTGGCCCCTCCTTTGGAGTGCCCTTGAAGGTAAAGCTTTTTCTCTTCATCTCTGCTACTCCCCTCCACCTTCTCCCTCTAGATCTCTCGCTTCTCCTTCCTCCTCCTCCGTCCATCTCTCTCCCCCCACTTTTCGCTTCCTCTCCTACTCCTCCCATCTTCTCCCCCTCCCGTCTTCTCCCTCCCTCGATTCCCCAGTGTATCTCGCAAAACACAGAGCCCAGAGCGGATCGCTGGCCCTCCCGCGCATGCCCACGATTGGATGCCAGCTGGACCGCGGATCCGAAGCTCCAGCTCCGAGCCAGGGATCAGCCCCAGTGGCTGCTCGGCTGTTTCTCCCTTTAGGCCTTTGGTTCCTGCCCCGGGTCGGGGCCACCGGCTGTGTAAGTGGAAGGTTGGGGGCTCTGCGGAAGGGGGTCCGCTTGTCACAGCCTGTGAGGGCTCGAGTCAGCGAGTGTCCAGCTGAGGGGCTCGCGCCAGCCCCCTCTGCCTGCGCCACCTGCCCCGGCGCCCAGGCCACATCTGTCCAGGGCCGGGCACGCACCTGCCGGGGACATGGCCACCCCCGTCCATACCGCGGCCCGCATCTGCCACCTCTCGCCCCAGACGGGCTCCCCTCAGTCCGCGGCCGGGGCCCGCTTCCGCTCTCCCGCCGCGAGTCCCCTCCTCCCGGGCTTCCTTTCCTCGGCCGCAGACCCCGCCCCGCCCCTGGGCCTGCTGCGTCCCGGGCCGGCGGGGTCTGCGGAGCCGGGCGGGGAAGGAGACACTGGCTGAGACTGGCCTCCGGGCGGGGCTGAAGCCCGCGCCCCCCGCCGCTTTCCCTGCCCCGCCACCCCTAGACTGCAATCCTCTCCCTTTACCTGTCCCCGAGGTCCAGCTCAGTGGTGTGGACTCTGTTCCCTGGGGCTGAGATCCTCTGTAAAACCCAGCTCCTCCTGGCAGAGACTTGGGAAAAGAAAGTGCCAACGCAGAGCATGCTTCTTTCTCCTCCCTCAGTGTTTCTGCCCCAGGTAAATAGCCTTAATACTTTTTCTGGTGTTAGGATGGTGGTGCTTGTTGATGTCACTTGTTTTTATAGTGAGCGTGATCACAGTGTTGAAAGCAGGGCTTGGTTCACTTAAAAATGAGCCGAGGAGTAGGGACAGGGCTATACTTAGTATGTTTGAGTTGTTCTGCAGGAGCTAAGGCTCCCACCCAGGTGGAGAATGGTAACTTCAGGCTGAGCAAGAGATTCCTGGAACACGGCCCTATTACCTACCACCAAGTAGGCAGAAGAAAGTCACACACCTGGAAGTCCTCAAGCCTCATTTTGCCTATTAAAAACTTTACCCTAATAAAAAAAAAAAGAAAAAAATTCACCTCAAAAACCATCAGAGAGTTCAGGGTTTTTGAGCACGAGCCACTGTTCTCCCTGTTTGGCCCTGCAGTAAACTTTCTCTACTCAAAAAAAAAGAGATGAGGGCTTGAGGCTGTGACATTCTCCATCCTCCCCTCTCCCAGGGTGAAACATGTGACCATCGATTTTAAAAAGATATAGTCCTTAACTAGTCCAGCCCAACTAGTGTGTGTTAACAGGAGCAGAACATCAGAGGCATTTTGGAGACCCAGGAACATTGCAGTCCTAAAGATCTCCTGGCAAATTTTTGTTTGGTTTTGTTTTTTGTTTTTCTAAAATTGTGGGGCAGACTAGTAATATAGAGGGAAAAATAGTGGTCCAGAAATATTTTTTCATAGAACAGCCTTATTGCGATATTGTTCACACACTGTGAAATCCACCCATTTAAATGGTACAATTCAGCAGCTTTTAGCATATTCACAGTGGTGCAACCGTTATTATTCCTGAACGTTTTCATCACTTCAGAAAGGCCAGTGGAAATGAATGACCTATCCACCCCTCCCCAGTGGTGGTTCGAAAGAAGTTTCCTGGCTGTTCCTGACCCTAAATTAACTTGTTACATTCCATAAAAAGTCTGGTAGGAATTCTAATCAGAATTGCATTGAATCTATATATCAGAACAGGAAGAATTAATGTCTTTATGGCGTTAACTTTTTCTACCCATAAATGTATCTGGGACCCTATCTTTTCATCTGTCCAGAGCCTGGACTATGGAAAGTCTTCATTAATATGTTGGGTTTGTGAATAATGAGATTATATATAACGTTGGTTGCAACTGTAGCTTTTCACAAAAGAGAAAAGAACCTCAGTGAAGCCAAGTGACTCTCTGATGGTCAGAAAGAGTGACAGCCATTACTGGAGTGATCGAGTAGACTTGGTGCTTGCAACCATTGTTCTCCACCACCTACAGCTAAGGGGATTACAGTGTTCTTTTATTTATTTATTTATTTTTAAAATTCTTATTTTTTATTAAAGTGTAATCAGTTTACAATGTTAGTTTCAGGTGTACAGCAGAGATTCACTTATATATATGCATATGCACATGTATATTTTTCAGATTGTTTTCAGTACATCTCATTGCAAGAAATTGAATATAGTTCCCTGTGCTATACAGTAGGTCCTTGTCATTTATTTATTTTATATATAGTAATGTGTATCTGATCATACTAAACTCCTAAACTGTCCCTCCCCCTTTCCCACTTGCTAACCACAGTTTGCTATGTCCATGAGTATTTCTAGCAACATCCTTTTTGCTCGTAATATATGCTGGTTGGCTGCCTTCATTTTCAGTAATTCCGTCTTCTCTGTGGGCGTTTTTCTTCTGGTAGGCCTGCATGTGGTTTGCACACGTGTTCATAGAGATCTGTATTTGGGAGAACTCCAGGCCTCGTGTAGTGCCTGGCACGGAGCTCCCGCTGAGCTCATGCTTGAACTGGGAAAAACCATACAAAAGTTGGAATTTCCACTATGGTTGAGACTTCCAGGTTTCTATAACCTGTTAAGCCCACCTTAATATTGGCGGCTCCCATACTGGATAATTTGATGAAACTGCATGGTACGACGGTGTAGAGAGAGGGCTTGTATGCTTCTTCTCTTTCCTTTTTCTAACATTCATTCTCCTGGGCCTCCCACATCCTTCCCCAGTAGTGCCCAGGGCTGACTTGGTGCTGCGCTGAGGCAAGATTTGTAAATAAGGCCCTTTCCTCATCTCTTCTGAGCCTCCGTTTCCTTCTCTGCACAATGAGGGCTTAGACTAGATAAGTGCTTTTTGGTTTCTTTTAAACCTATGTCTCCTTTTGAGAAACAGAGAACTCAAATCTCTGCTCCAACCCTAATTCTTCAGATTTTGATACGTCCTCCAAGGGGTGACACAGCTCTTTGTGGAAAGTTAATGTGACTTTGGTTCTTTCCAGGTAGCATAGAAAAGACTTAAGAGATTTATTGCAGGGAGGGTGCAGGAGGGGGGCAGTATGTCACACTTTCTAGTGTGAGAACTGAAGCAGGGGCTTAGATTTAAATACAGCCTCTGACGTGGCCTCTCTCTAATCTTGAACAATGTGATAAACCTCTCTTTTCCTCTGTTTCTTCATGTGTCAAGTTGGAGTGATATTATTTTAAGTTTTTGTGAAACAATATACACATAAGACATTTGTGTCTCAGAAGAAACCCGACCTGTTAGAGAATCAGGGGTTTCTTAAAAAAAAAAAAAAAATCTTGTCCATAGCACTCTGTCTATGTGTAATTTGAATTTCCTGGAATGTGTGGGTTGAGACTAAAGTCCATCATGGGAAAGGTGGCCCCTGGGACTGTGTGCCCCAGATTGCCCCCTCCTCCCCAGTCCTCTTCCTCTCAGTCCAGGATGAAGTTACTGCCATTAAAATTACACAGAGTTCTTGTGGATATGGCTTTTAATTTTATTGTTTCACTGGGGAGTGCTGCTGTCATGATTTCCGTGGTCAGGTTTTGGTGACCTGAAGGCTATGCAATTGGGGGTTCCTATTTAAGAAAAAGAAAACAAAGTTACAAATACAAAATTAGATCTAGGGTGGTGGCAGGGGCTCTTGAAAGTGGGGATGATTAGCTTTGTTAGCTTCAGGTGCAGTGGCCTCTGGCCATGAGGACCCATCCTTGTGCTCTGGAGTTGGAGGGACCAGTGGGTTCAGTGGGAATGTTTACTGAGTGTATCTCATGGGCTGGGCATTGTCCTAGTTGTACTTTGTTTTCCTTATTTAAGACAGTGAGCTCATTTAATCTCAATACCCTCTTTAAAAAATTAGACTTTTTATGTTGAGATGTAATGAAGATTCCCATGCAGTTGTAAGAGCTGATACGGAGACAGCCTATGTACTCTTTGCCCAATTTTCCTTAACGTTTCCATCTTGCAAGGTTGGGGTACAATTCATTATTGACTCACTAACCCTTTGGGAATTGTGTCATTACTCCCATTTCTATTCGTGATTAATCTGGGGTTTAGAGAAGCACACAGGACTTCCCAGCTCGCCCACATGGTTAGTGTAGAGTCGGGTGGGACATGGGCTTGGGATTTCCAGACAGTACCATTATGATTGTGGCAGGGAGCAGCATTCATTTGCTTGTTTATTCATTCATTCAACAAACATTTATTGAGTACACTCTGTGGGTCAGATGCTTTCATACGGTTAGCTAATTCTTCAGCAGTACTGAGAATCAGCTAATGTTTTCTTTTTTCATCTGTGAAAATTAACTCTCAGAGGTCACAAAACCTCCCAAAGGAAATACAGCTCATAAAGGAAGGATTAGTAAATTTGTACATCCCCCCTTTTTATGTAGGTTTTACCCTAGGCATTTTGCATTTGCAATCTGCCTTGATCTAGATATATTCTTCTAAGGCAAGGTTTTTTGTTTTGTTTTGTTTTGTTTTTAATTGAAGTATAGTCAAGTTTACAATGTTGTGTTAATTGCAATGTTTTTTCTTTTTAATTTTTAATTAATTTTTATTGGGTAATTGTTTATTTTTTGTTTCTTTTTTTAAATGAGATACTGGGGATTGAACCCAGGACCTCGTGCATGCTAAGTATGTGCTCTATCCCTGGACTGTATCCTCCTCCCCAGGGAGAGTTTTCTTATCCATTATTTTGCAGCGTAGGACTTCAAGTACATTGGAGTTGAAATCCAGATCTTTCGATCCCACTGCGGTTCCTTTCATTATATTCTGCTGAGGGGTGTGGAAGCAGTTCCTTTTTTCATTCATTCATTCAGCATTTTTGAGCATCAGGGCCTGGCTAGATGTTGGAAACAGAAAACAAGAAATGACCCTTTTCTGCGGGGGCTGGAAGCCTAGACAAAGAGCAGGATAATGTGATCCTAGCTACGGTAGCCATGTGCAGACTCTGAGGACAGACTGTACCCCCTGCTTTGCTTGGGCTTCCCTTACCTTCTGGCTGGTACACACAGGTCACCGCATCCCAGAGGGGCCTGCAGCCCACAGGACAGCGTGTACCTCAGTCTCCTCTCCCCACTTGGCAGGGCCTGCAACATGAGCGCCCCTGACTACGTGCAGTGTGCTGAGGACCACCAGACTCTCCCCATGGTGGTCCAGCACGTGGGGATCATCTTGGAGGAGAATCTCTTATGCATCTATAAACGGAGCGCTGGGGAGGAGGCTGGTCTAGACTGAGATGTGTAGAAGTTCAAATGGGCATCAGAGACTTGTCTAGAAAAAAGAATGTAAACTATCTTGATAATTTCTATATTTACTACATGTCAAAATGATAGTATGATACATATTACATTAAATTAGATCTGTTCTTAGAATCACTTTAAAGAATTTGTTTTTCTACTTGTTTAAATGTGGCAACTGGAAAACTTTGTGTGACTCTCATTGCATTCTCGTTGTCCTGGGACAGTCTTGTCCATCTGATGTATAGGTGAGGGGCTGAATCCCGAGACGCAGCAGATCGAGGCACTAGCTGAGCTGGGGCTGGAGCCCGTGTCTCCTGCCTCCCAGGCTGTTCTTCCTGCCCGACAGCCACCAAGCCAGCTTTGGACAACAGAAACACCGCCAGGGATTTCTGAAGAAGCTCCTTATGCAGGGGAAGGCTTGTCACAGAGTATGGGACAGAGTATGGAAAGGTTCGTCCTCACTTTATCCCTGTAATTAGGTCAGTGACCCCACTTTGCCCCGGAATTGCAGACGAGCTCTTCTGGGCCATCTGCCCCCCCTCCGCCACCCTCTGCTCAGCTTCCCTGTGTGGCCATCGTGCCATCCCTCGGGCAGAAGAGGGAGAGATGCCTTTGCTGAGAGGTGGCCCCCCTTTGCTGCCGAGAGCGAGGGAAGCTGTGTCCCCCGGCCTTGGGCCTCGGGCACTGAGTCTGCTCTCCCTGCGCTGGAAAGCACGCAAGGCAGTCTCATAGGTGACGGTTGGTGGTCCTGGCACATGCTACTGGGCCCGCTATGGAGTCGAGGCTCCGTAATTCTTGGACTTATCTAAGGTCAGACCATACTTTCTCGGTTTTGGTAAGTTAGAGAAGACACCAGAGAACTGCAAAAAGAATGTCCCGGCCAGACCTGTGAGTGAAAGGCACAGGGGACCCGAGTCCCACCTGCGTGTGGTGCCTGGCGGGCTCTGGATGAATTTTCAGTTCCTCCCCGGACATGCCTCTATGGCTTAAGGAAATGGCGAGACATGTTGTGGCCATGATGTGTACTTGTCCTCGCAGGGCTCTGTGATCTACACACCTAAGCCCCCTTCTGCTCCTTGGAGATGAGGTGTCACTTTTATGGTCCTGGGCACTGCTGAGGGCACAGATGCCAGCACCAGGCCACTACCAGCCTGGCTCTGTTCACTTCACCTGTCACCTCCTGCTGAGCCCCCAGGCGTTAGGTGAGAGAGGTACATTGGTGACGTACTAAGGTGGGGCTACACGTGCGCACAGCGCTGCAGCATCAGCAGGGCCACCTTCTACCCCTGGACAGACTGGTGGGTGAGCGGTGGAATCCTGGAGCCCTGCTCCAGCCCCCTGGCCTCCTCTTTTGTCATAGGAGGCACTGGTGACATACTTACTCAGCAACTGCTTGGCTATGAGTCTGCAGACCCACCGGAGATTGCCAGCTTGTTTTTACTTTTTGAAGTCTGTCTTCGGGATTTGGCGGAGGAGTTAGTTTCAGGACAGTGTGCTTAGTGCATAGTGATTGACACTGTCACCATTGTTTACCCAGAACCTCGTCTACCAGGCACAGCTCTGAGCATCAAAATACAACAGCACATTAAACCTCCCTCCTGTTGGATCTGTCTATTCTGGTACCAGAAGCGCTAAGCCAGCATCTGAACGTCAGTGAGATAACACAGCCAGTGAGCTCTGATCAAACACGTTCTCCTCCCATAATTTTACTCCATTATTGCTTTTATTCCATAGTCACCCAACTTTTAAAACAATGCTTTGGTACAGGAGCAGAGCCTAATTCTCTCCTGCTACTCTTGGTGGGAGTGAGTAAAACTGTCCAGCCTGAAATGCGACCAAGTTTTCTAGATCAAAAGCTGTCTAGGCGCATGTAGGTGGAGTTTTGGTTTGGGGCGCTGACGATGTTGGGCTCCCCACTACAGTGTCGCTCCCCTCAGGCCCCTGGCTTCCCCGGAGCAGGAGGTGAGGGTGGGTCTCACTGTCCCCACGTCTCTGGCCTCATCAAACTCATGTAAATTCTTATATTCATGCTGTCAAAGTTATTTTGGTTGTTGTGTATTTCTAACTTTTGCTTGTTCCTCTTTTCCTTTTCCTCTCGTACCACCCTGTGAGCAAGCTGTTGGGTCTCAAAAGGTGGGTTGTGCACACCCTGCATTGGAAATACCTACATTTCACTTTGTGCTGCCTCCATCGCTTTAAAAAGCAAAAACTTAACAACTGCCTCGATCCATTTATTATCCTAGTCATCTTATTATTTTCTAATGTTTTGGAATTTTTGCTTTGTTAACACATCACGCACTGGTGTTTGATACCTGTTAAAATCCTTGCTTGGAGGAGCCTGTTTGGTCCTCCTTATATTGGTCACAAATGAGCCATTATTAATTTTGCTTGTTTGTTTTGAGGAAGTGAGATGCGAATTGATTTAGGTGGCATCTGACGGAGGTTTTTCATGGATATTTTCACTTGGAAAGTCAAAGTCTGCAGTACCATGCTTGATTCTGGCTTTTACTCGCACGCGGTTCCTGGCCGTCGCTGTGTAACGGGCCTGACGGCGCTTCCTGGCCGGCGGTCACTGGGGAGGACGTGGAAGGCTGGGATGGTGAGCAGCCCACAAGGGGCGCTGTTGGAGGAAGCAGTTTTCTTTTGCCTTTGCCTTCCCAATGCCATTTACTTTACTTTGCCTTCATAAAGGGGCAGAAGTGGGTCTAAAATCCATGTCACTCTTTTGTTCCCTTTACGACTCTGGTTTCTCTCAGTATCAGGACAATGTGGCCTTCTGCTAAGTAGCTGGCTCACTTGGATCTGTTGGACACTGGGACCACTAACGGGGACCGTAGCTTCCTCGCTGCTTCAGCCAGTGGGCATTCAGAGCCTGGTCTGTAGTTTGCTTAAGCAGCTGTGCAGGCCTCCCTGCAATAGCCTTTACTTTTAACCCATGTTGGCATTAAGTAGCTGACTCTGTGTCTGTTGCAGCTGACGTCCACCACTGATGGCCGTGTCGTTAGTTTGCGGTAGTGAGTCCCCAACACCCCAGTCAGCCGTGAAGGGAGATGCCTTGACCGACCTAGAACCTTGCATTTTCACACACACCCTGGTTCATCTCACCCGGAGAAGGGTTTGGCCACCACCGTCATGCTGGCCATGAGACCTTGTTTCTCCTTTCATGCTCTGGTCCAAATGTGGACACTTCATCCTTCACTGACTTGGTATTTCCTGAGACAGGCCAGACTTTCTGAAAGAGTCCAGCACATTCTCGGGGGGAACGGAACAGAAGTAAGTGTCGCAAGTAGAAGGAGTCCAGGCTTTTCTGGTTGGCAAATGCAGGCTGGGATCAGTGATGGCCGGGCTGTGCCCTGGACACAGGCCTTTCCCGTGGCTCCCGAGAGCCCAGGGCCGGAGTGAGAACAGCCTTGCCTGGGTTCCTCCATCATCATCTGCTCACTGGCAAGTGTGTCTGCTAGTTAGGAGCTCCCCCAAACCTTGGGCCCTTCAAAGTTCAGACCACGGGAGAATCTTGAGTCCCTTCTCCTGGGCCTCCTTTGTGAGAATCCAGTGCCTTCTGTGGTGACCAGGGCCAGGAGATGCCTCCCCCTCCAGGGAGCTCCCTTCGGAGGACTATGACTCACTGCACCATGCTGTGAGCTTGTGGGGTTCCGGCCGTGGTCTCTGCAGAATCACACTTGAGACTGGCTTAGCGACGGAAATGACAAGACTGATTCTAGGGCAGGGCTAGGGGGAGGGAACAGGGGAAATTGAACGTGATCTCAAACACTAAGTGGGTGCTGGGGCTGTTACGAAAATGGGGAGCCTGGGAGGTACCTGCCAGGAATCGAATTCCAGAGTAAATGGTGGACATGAGGCATTTTTAAGATGCCATATTTCATCCAAGTTAGGACTTCAAAGAGGCATTCGGGTCTATGAGCCTGGGGCTCAGGTGAAGGAGCCGGACTACAGATACACGTTGGGAGTCATCATTCTTAGCTGGTGTTCACAGCCGTGCAGGTGGATGAGCTCATCTTGAGAGCTGCAGACTGAGGCTGAGTGGGGGCAGGGTTGTGCCTGTGTTGGAGGAAAGCCCAGACCATGCAGCTTTGGTGTGTCAGTAAGCGGAGTTTGCGAAATCCAGAGCAATGGCACTTATCCTCAAGGGGCCGGGGTCTGGGCCGGGCCATCCAGGAAGAAATCTGAAAGGAGGGTTGTGGCCACGTGTGCGCGTCTTGGGACGATGCACAGGCTGTAGGGTCCGGGAGGGGAAACTTCTCAGAAGGTAGAGTTGGAGTGGGGAGTGGGGAGAAGGTAGTCACTCTCACCTGTGAGGGAGGGAGGGAGGCCTAGGGAGTCCCTACCCTACCGGACTCGCTTTCCCATGAACAGAGGGCAAACATACAGAGTATCTGAGGTGAGAAGGGATGGGCGCTGGGAGAGGAGCCAAAGTGGAGAATGGTGGTTGGATAGTTCTGAAATAGTCTCCCTGCAAAATAGAGTTAAAAAAAACCTAGACTCTTAAGAACATTGATAGTGACCGGGTAGGAGGCAGTTTTTCTGGCCTCCTAAGGGTAAATCATGTATCCGGGGATACACAGAAGGATCGGGTAGTCTGGTCCGGGGGCTTGACCCTTACCAGGGGGAGCAGTGCAAGTTTAAAGGGGGAGAAGGGCAGCGGAGGGAAACTAGCCAGGCCCCGTGTCAGGTACCAGTCGGCCGCCCTACTTGCGTGTTGCATTCACATCCATGCCTCCCAGGTGGGTGGTGGCAGCCCCCTTTTGCGGATTGGGAAGCCTTCTCAGAGGGGTTAAGGAATTGGTCCGTTTAGTGTCTAGTAAATGCTGTAGCAGGATTCAAGCAGGGCCTTGTCAGACTTCAAGGGCATGTTTTCTCTCCTAATTCCGGTACCTCCCTGTTGTGCCTGGAATGGTGAAGTGGGTCAGTTTTGGAGCCTTTCAGAAAAAGTGCGATTTAAGTGCCTCAGGACTGTTTCACAAAGCTCAGTGTTCTTTGATGGTTCGGAAGCACCCCAGTGTTTTACGCCCCACAGGGGTAAGGTCTTACTCCTTTGACGATGACGTGGTTGCAAATGACGTACAGGTGCAAAACCAGACTTAGCAGCTTCTGAAGGGAAACTCTCCAGTTCTCCCTTGATCGGCTTTCTTCCGTGGGATGTAACTGTGCTGCAGTGTAGGCCTGAGCTTTCCGTATGGAGTGAGGGTTTGATATCCAAAGTTAGCATAAAATGGTCAGATGAAGAAAATCGAAGTTGACAATTTATTTTTGGGTTTCATTAGACAAGATATACTATCAGTTATTGGCCAATATAGCGAATGAAATTGAGTACAGAACATTGCATTTGTTACTTTCTATTTAGAGTTCTCTTACAGCATAAGTTTGCCTGCTTTGGAACATCAGCTCCACCGTCAGGGTGCCTATCAGTGTGTTGGTGTGATTGTATTTACACAATGAATGTAATCTGGGCTTCCTCAGCCCCAAACACTCCAGTGCAGAATCACGGTCTGTAGCCATCTCTTAGTCATGCAAATACTTCTAAAATTATATGATGCTAGGAAACAAAGAAGAGAGAGAGAGAGATTGCCTTTATCAAAGTTCCTTTCAATTCTAACAGCAAACTGTTTTTGAGCAGCTCTGGTTTCCTTTGGATATGAATTTATACATTTCTTTGCATGTAACCTGGGTTTTGGACTAGAACACCAAGTTCTTGCTGTCCACAAGCCACAAAAATAGTAGCCAAATTGCACACGTGTGAAATAGTTTATTCTTTTTTCTGAGAAAGTATCCTTGAATTTGCGACTTGGGCTGTGATTTTTGCTTTTTGCTTCTCCCACCCCTCTTGTTATCTCTCACTCCTTCCCACGTGGCCGTGGTCTCAAAGGAGCGGGCAAACACCCAGTTGGTCACCATGCAGTGCTGCTGTAGAGGGAGCCCATCCAAGACCTAAAGGACATTATCAGAGAGGATTTCCTGGAAGAAATGGGCTCTACATTCAGTTGTGAGGACAGAGTAAGAGTCAGCCAGGGGAAGGAGTCAAGAATGTGGCTCAGGTGGCAAGTGTAGCCCGGGCAGAGGCCTGGAGGCTTGTGGAGTGGGGACTCGGGGAGAGTGCCCTATGCGGTCCAGGGTGGAGGGTGCCCTGCTGGGGAGGACACTGGAGAGGGCCTGGGGTGGAGGGCTTTGGAAGAGGTTGGGTTTTACTAGAACTGACACCGGAGGCAGCTAGGGTGTCAGGAGGAAGTGACAGGTACTCCTGGTTTTGCTTCTGATGTTCTACAGGAAGATGTGGTCGGGACGGGCAATAGCAACACTGTCCATTTGTGACCCACCCCTTCATTCATTTATTCATAACATGCACACTTCTGAGTGTGTAGGGAAGAGGGATGGACCCACAGTAGTAAGCAAATCGTACTTGCCTCTTGCGAGCTTAGCAGTTTCAGAAGTTGACTCAGCATAGAATGTTCTAGGAACACAACAGGGGTACCTAACTAAAAGTGCGGGGGTTGGAGGCAGGGAAGGCTTCCTTTAGATATAGTGAAAATGAGTCTGGATGCGAGTGGGAAGTAGCAGGTGGTCAGGGGACCCCTGAGGTCACTGGGGAGCTGGATACTGCAGTGAGGCTGGGCGATTAAGGGCAGGGGTGGGGCTAGCCCTGAAGGGTTTGAAGCAGGGGTGATGTAATCAAATTTGTGTTTTGGGAAGGCTGTTCTAGCTGTGTTTGTGTGTGTGTGTGTGTGCATTTGGGAACAAAGGGAGGGTGCCACCAAGTGAGAGGGTCATTAGAATACAATTCACAGGCTGGGAGATGACCAGTGGGAGAGGGGCATCGGGGCTGCCTGGGGACGGAAGGGGCAGTGCAGATGCAGTATCTTCTTATGGGGAAGGCTTGTTAGCCGTGCCGCCCTAGCGGCGCCTTGTGGCTGGAAGAAAACAGTTGGAAGCCGCCAGGTGGACTTTCCTCTTCTCTCCTTCCCTGCCTTCTGTGATGATCTTTGCTCAGCCAACATTTGTGACAGAACAGCTAAATTTCAGGGTAGCACAGGAGTTTGTTGAGCTCGTTTGAGTGAGATCTTGTAGGAATTATGTGTGTGTTGAGATCTGCACGTTCACTTATTTAGAAATGCCCAGTCTTTTGCATTTCCATACGGGTTTTTATTCGTGTTAAATTTGCCTTTTTGGTGAGAGAAAATTGAATACAGCTACTGTTTTTCTCAAAAACAAAAACTTATCTTTAAAGAAATTTAATATTCAAAAGAATAGGAATATTTAAAAATGATAAAGTAAGGCTTGGGTGTAATTTCTTTGATTTCTGAGTTGATGTGGAGTTACAGCCTTTGCATTACTTAATAGCACATTCTTGTCAGTATTTAAAGAGCTATTAGTGAGTGCCCCAGGCCCCACCTCTCAAAGCATCACTAAAGCTTGCTCTGAAATAGTGAGGCCATAAAGGTCTTGTTTGCAGAATCCAAAAGGTTGGTTTATAATATGCAGCATAGCTCTCTTTATAAAATAACAAAAGGCTCAAAATTAAGAAATTGGAACATACTTGATTTTTTTTTTAAAGCTGAAACATAAACATTCTTGTGTTAATGTTGCGACTGGAAATTTTGGAAAGACAACTCCTACAGTAATATTATGTATGTGAAATACATGTATGCCTTTCATGTTTGAAAAGAAACTATGCAGTGTTTTTCGAAGTCAGGACCATTCCAGCTCAGATACTGGCAGTGATGGTTGCTGGTTTTCAATGGCATAGCCTAAATTTGCCTTCTTTGCTTTTTTTTCCTTTTTCTGTAGTGAGAGGTTTGAGTAGTGCTTTGCCAGCATGCTTTCGGGGCAATTTTGGGGCAGATGTCATGCACCAGCAGTGAGACATTTCTGTGCATTTTACTTTCTGGACATCAACTGGCCGGGACGCTGCAGGACTCCCTGGTCCATCACCATTTGTCCTGGAGCTGTTCCAGACAGTGAATGACTTTCTGTGGCTTGGAGGTAAGGTGATCTGATGCAGATGACAAGATGTGTAGTTAAAGTGCTGTTATTTGAAATAAGAGGAAACCTAGAAAAATGGCTCTAAAATACAGGATGAGGGAGGAGAATTCTCTGAGCTTCCTGCAGTGGGGAAACTTCTCAGGTTACTCCCTCACTGTGTATCCTGTCACACTCCCTCACAGCCCTGCAAAGCAGTCCTTCTTAAGCAAGCATGCACTTTCTCAGAAACACGTTGAATTTCCTTGTGCTGTAAAGGAAAAGCCCAGCTGGGCTAACAAGCTAAGTCACAAATCTTAGTATAACAAGTGTCGGATTACTGATCTGAGTTCTGCTGGGCTAACTCAAATCTGAAATTTAGTGTCAGTCTATTGGTTTAACGAGCTCAGTCACAAATTTAAGTGTGATAAGTGTCGGTTTACTGATATAAGGTCTGCCGGGCTAACTTGTAAATCTGAAGTTTAGTGTCAATTTCCTGGGCTAACAAGCTAACTCGTAAATCCAAGCTCAACAAGTGTCAGTAACGTGATCTGTTCCAAATTGATAAGCTCCAGTGTACTGATTCCTTGCTTTTTGTTGTTTGAACCTTATTGGCTAATAGCCCCATACTTGTAATTAACCCTATAAAACCTCATGTGCAGGTCTTGGAGGTGCTCAGAGCTTCGGAGCAGAAGCCCCTCTGAGCCCGCAGGCGTAATAAATCTGAGTACTCCAACCCTCCAAGTGGTGCTTGTTTCTTGGCTGGCCTGTCATTCCCATAACATTTCCTCTGTTTGTTGGCCTTTTTTAAAAGCACATCTTGCCCTTTGCTTAAATGCCATCCCCTGTTAGTCACCTCTGACACATATTGTTCCAGACCTCATCCATATATAGCTGCTAAATTGATGAACAGAATGTAGTATCTCCATGCAGTGGAATATTATTCAGATATAAGAATGAAAAAATGAAAAAGAAAAAGAAAGGGGAAGATGAAAACGGCCACCTGCTCTTGGAAATCCACCCTGACTGCTCAACCTGCACTTTTCCTTTTGAATCTCCACTCCTTATGCTCCACTCTACTCTTTTTGATAGTACTTACCACATACTGATAAACCTTAACATTTTCAAAAAAAAAAAAAGAAAAAGAAAAAGGTGCAGATACCACTTCAACATGGACAAGCCTTGATAACAGCACGTTAAGTGAAAGGAACCAGACACAAACGGCCACATATTGTTGACTTCGGTGATCTGAAATGCCCAGAATAGGCACATGCAGAGGCAGAGAGCAGGTGATGGTTGCAAGGGGCTGGGTGGAGGGGCGATGGGGAGTGACAACTAGTGGACAGGGGGTTTCTTTTGGGATGATGGAGCATTCTGGAAATAGATGGTGGTGAGGGCTGCATAACCGTGAGTGTGCAGAAGACTGCTGGGCGCTGTCTCTGAGTGCCTGTTGTTGGGGCGGCTTTATTTTGTTCTCACCCTGCAATGTGAAGAGTCATCTTGTGCTGAGGCCGTTCTACTTGTGTGAGTGGTGAGACTCAGGGACTTTGCAGAGTCATGTTTCTTTTTCCCCCTTACTAAGTGTAGGCAAAAAAGGATTAAGCCTGAGAAAGTGCTCCATCTGCAGAAATGTCTTTCAGTTTTGCACCGTGTAAAAACCTTGAGATATTTTTAATCGTTGAGGACAGTCTGTGGGGGGAAACAGCCCGTGAAGCCTGGGTGAGACATGGAAGAGCCGCGCTTCCCTCCCAGACACGGGTGGGGATTTCACCCCGGTTCAGGCAGTGAAGGGCCCTGACCCGTGTGCGGAGTTGACAATCGTGAATATTTATGTGTATCCGCTGCTTCATCTTGGATATTAATTTCAATCTGAGTCAGTTTGTGGCGGCAGCCTCATCCTACATCAGGAATTAATAGTATCTGCTCTTTGAGGTGAAGACCAGACAGACTTGATTATTTAAGTCTCTCTTGAGTTGATATCTCAGATTCCTTTGTCAAAAGCATAACAGCAGAAATACAGACGTCCTTTAATGCCGATGTGACCTGAAGAAGGTTTAGTCTCTGTGCATCAATGACCTTATCTGTGGGTAGGGAAGATGATAGCAGAGCTTCTCTCAGAGGGGCTGGTGAGGGGAGAGTGAGAAGCACAAATGGAGGACTTACACAAGATGCTCATGAACGACTGGATTTAATGATCTCAGCCTCATGAGGCCTCAGCGGCAGAGATGTCAGAACAGATCAGTCCCAGCCAGAGCTTGATCCATGTTGGCAGCTGTGATTATGATCAGTATCACCCCCTGTGGGTTATCAGGTAGTTTTAAGACTTGGTAATATGAATTCATGAATAATGTTAAAAGACTAGACATCTCAGATCCGGTTTACATAGTTTTCAAGATTACCTCTGAGAAAAGGGTGTCTTTTTTCCCCAGCTTAAATCTGAGTTGAGTCTGCAAAAGAATTCTGTAGTCTTCCATCTTTGTGTTTTAATTCTCCATTTCTTCAAAAAACGTTTTTAAATAGAGTTACTGGGAACTGAACTGAGGACCTCATGCATGTTAAACACGTGCTCTCCCAACTGAGGTATAATATCCCCCCTATTTTTTTAACTTTACTTTCTTAATATTCAGAGTTTAGAGGCCTCTAATTCTGTTTCTTGAGACTTGTTCATGAACCTGGAAGTCTATAAATAATGGGCAATACTTGGCTTATTAAAAAAATCAATAGAACATTCTGCAATCCATCCAAAAGGAAAAGCTCATTGACTTAAAATGTTTCTCCTTTATGGTGATTTCTACTATTTGGTCTAGCTTAATTTGTTAACAGCCATCCCATCATCATAATGACCAAATTCGCCCTGAATGGGCACCAACCAAAGGCTAAAATGCTTTCCTCATGTTTTACTTCATAGCAGGTGTTTGAGGGTAGGTATCAGTGTCTCCTTTTCTGCAGCTGATGGATTAAGAGATGGGGCAGCTTGTCCCAAATCACACGCAGTTGGCGGTGGCAGGCTTAGGGCTGGAACCCAGGCTGCACAGGATGTCTTTTCAATTGCTCCTCTAATCAGCCTACTGATGAGTTGTTTCCCAAATTCCTGTGAGTCCAAAAATGGCCGATTTTAGTGATCTCAGCCTGAAGAGGCCTTCAAAGGAGAGACACCAGTGAGAATGTGAGACAGAGTGGCATAAATTAAAACTGTACATTTTCACAAATGTTTTATTCTCGGCTAATGACTTAAAAAGTTAGTGTTATTTATTCTAGAGTTCTGCAAGCACTAAAAACAAAATATTAAAAATGATTATAATGCAAAAGAAAAGTGAGCTTTGAAAGTCCAACCACTGCTAATGACTCATTGATTGTTTTTCTCTAGTGGTGCTTATTGAGAGAAAAATTTACAAAGTCTGAATTGGTTTCATGTAGTTTTAGAATGGAAGAAAAAATTGTCAGTGAATATTGTAAGTAAAATCTTGACTCTTTTCTTTCCTGTTGATGAATATGTAAGTTGTTTTCATGGCTTAAGTATATTTCCTCATTTGTAAAGAGAGTTAGACGCCTTGTATACAAAGCACCCAAGAGGTGCTCAATAAAAATATTTGCTGTCACAATGACAGTTTAGGAGAATCAGCTCTGAATACTAAAAAGGGTGGCTTATTTCTGATACATTTTCGATATGTATATATATGATATATATGAATATGATTTACAGTAATAAGGATTCAGTTGTCTTTTAGTGCAGTATGAAGTTTTGATGAAATCAATGTCATTCTTGTAAGATAGGGACTAGTTACATTGCCTTAAGCAGACAACCTTGAACATTATTTACACAGAATGTGTATATTTATAACTCAGAATTCATATTGCTGTGTAACCAACCACTAGAGCTTTTAAGTTTGTAGGAATATGACAACAACCATTAATTTAGAAAAATCAACATTAAATATTTTCAGGAAATGAGCTTATCTCTGTTGTGATTGAAGAAAATTTTAATTTTTTTCTGTACTCTTAATAGGTTTTAAAATATCACAACATTGATTTGACATGTCACTTTTTAAATGGTGAGAATAAAGCTCAAGTTGTTTTAATACATAAATTAATCTTTTTGCATTTCAACAAAATGATATGATTTCCTGACTCTTTGGGAAGACTGTTTTGCAAGACACTTAGATTACCTACTGTTGGAAAAATGCAGAAGTGACTTTTATGAATATAGGCCTAGTACAGTTCTGTTGGCATTTGACATAGTGCAAGACATGAGGACTAGGAGAGCTTTGCTGCCGATGGCCAGGAGGACAGATCCCAGGTCTCAGTCTCCCCTTCTGTAAAATGAAGAGGCTGGACTGGATTCTTTCCTCTTTTAAGATGCGTTTCCATATGCCTATTTCTTTTGTTTATATTCAGGAGTATTATCAAGTTCAGATTAAATGCTGAATACCACTCTCTTCCCCGAAGCAGAATTCAGTATGTGCTAGATAAGCTTTCAGTTATCTAATTCTTCTTTCTTTCTTTTTTAAATTTTATTTTATTGAGTTATAGTCAGTTTACAATGTTGTATCAATTTCCAGTGTAGAGCACAATTTTTCAGTTATACATGAGCAAGCATATATTCGTTGTCACATTGTTCTTCACTGTGAGCTACCACAAGATCTTGTATATATTTTTTCCTATGCTATACAGTATAATCTTGTTTATCTATTCTATATATACCTTCAGTATCTACAAATTTAAAACTCCCCGTCGGTCCCTTCCCATCCCCTTCCTCCATGGCAACCACAAGTTTGTATTCTATGTCTATGACTGTTTCTGTTTTGTATTTATGTTCATTTGTCCCTTTCTTTTCTTTTTTAGATTCCACATATGAGTGATCTCATATGATATTTTTCTTTCTTTTTCTGGCTTACTTCACTTAGAATGACATACTCCAGGGACATCCATGTTGCTGCAAATGGCGTTATGTTGTCATTTTATGGCTGAATAGTATTCCATTGTATAAATATACCACCTCTTCTTTATCCAGTCATCTGTCAATGGATATTTAGACTGTTTCCATGTCTTGGTTATTGTAAATAGTGCTGCTATGAAAATTGGGGTACAGGTGTCATTTTGAAGTAGGATTCCCTCTGGATATATGCCCAGGAGTGGGATTCCTGGGTCATAGGAAGTCTATTCCTAGTCTTTTCAGGAGTCTCAATACTGTTTTCCACAGTGGCTGCACCAAACTGCATTCCCACCCCAGTGTAGGAGGTACCCTTTTCTCCACAGCCTATCCAGCATTTGCCATTTTAGGACTTTTGAATGATGCCCATTCTGACAGGTGTGAGGTGATACTTCATTGTAGTTTTGATTTGTATTTCTCTGATAATTACTTATACTGAGCATTTTTTTCCTGTGTTTATTGATCATTCATATTTCTTCATTGGAGAATTGCTTGTTTAGGTCTTCTGCCCATTTTTGGATTGGGTTGTTGTTTTTTTCTTACTAAGTCATATGAGCTGCTTGTATATTCTGGAGATCAAGCCTTTGTCAATTTCATCTTTTGCAAAAATTTTTTTCCGATTCTGTAGGTTGTCATTTTGTTTTACTTAGGTTTCCTTTGCTGTGCAAATCCTGTAAAATTACTTAGGTCCCATTTACTTATTCTTGCTATTATTTCTATTGCTTGGGTAGACTGCCCTATGAGAACATTTTTGAGATGTATGTGAGATAATGTTTTGCCTATGTTTTCTTCTACGAGGTTTATTGTATCTTCTCTTATGTTGAAGTCTTTAATCAATTTTGAGTTTATTTGATTCTCGTTTCTGATCCTACAGGCAATTTTTGTGTTGCATCTTTCCCGGCAACCTGGACATGCTTTTTAGCCATAGGTGGCGCTGTTGGATCTTCTTACAGTCTTAATCTTCCTGTTTGTAAAAGAAGGCTTAAACAACGTTATTTTATTTTGATTTCTTTGCTTAATGCTTCAGGATAGCACAATGTCCATTGTGTCTGTCTACCTGGAAAAATTATTATACTTAGATCTTACTTTTATTCTCTCATCTAACTGTGAACATTTCAGACTTGCTGTGCAAAGAATGGCAAAATCGGACTTTTCTCCCAGTGTTAGAAACCAGTGAGCCAGGATTTTATTAAACAGCTAGAAGTGGCCTCTGGAGCACCTTAAAGCTGAAAAGTGTACTGAGTTCCCTGCGTATGGACCCCGCCGCTGTGTGTTAATTGGTGGGAGGTGATTTGGTATATATAGGAACGGGGGTAGCTTTACATGCACGCCCTGCCACTGAGACACGTGAACCTGAGTCAGTTCGTTCTGTTTTTCCCTCGTCTATGTGATGGGGACGCTCATATCTGCTTTGTAGAATTGTGAGAATTAGAAATTATGTAGAGTGTTTAGCACAGTGGGTATCTCAAGAGGGCTCATAAACTTTAGCTCCTGTTTTGTATGAAGCCATCATTTTATAGTCTTTGGCAATTTCTAAGAAATAGCAAAATAAGAAAGCTGGTTTAATGATGAAAGACATTTGAAGAGGTTCCATAGTTCCTATACTCATAATTTAGCATCAGCAGAGTCAGGACCATTACACAGTCACCCTGAACCAACGTTAAGCCACAGAATTTTTTGTTAATTAGTATATACTGGAGCTTAAAGGGACCCAATACTTATACAAATGTTTTCTCCAGCAGCCAACTGAAAGATGACGCAGAAAAGCAGGCAGGCGATTAACATCTCCTTTATTACAGAGGACGCCATGTTCTCCATGAACTTCAGGGCTGTGGGAAAATGGGTGTCATGGTACTGTGTCCCAGAACTAGAGACTCACTCTGTCCCAGGTAGCTCTGGGCCACAGTGAGCCTTCCCTTGACAGGATCTGCCCCATTATGCACAGGGCTGTCCTGCCATGGAGCTGAGCATCCCAGGTGCTTCCCGAGGTTGGCCAACAAAGGAGACGAAAGAAGGTTTTCACATGCCCTGCTTGTCTCCCGGATTCACAGCTCACTCTGTTAGTGTGACAAGGGCTAGCTGTGCACCAGGGGTCAGGGGTGTGAAGGGAGAAGCACTCTCCGTGGCCCAGAGGAGTGGGGAGGAGGCATCCCCTCCCACAGTTGAAACAGGTAGTGGGATGGAACTGAAGGGTGCTCCCCAAGAGTTTATAAAAGGAGAAATAGGGATTTTCTTTGGGACTTAGTCGAGCCAGGAAACACTGACGATGATTAGAAGGAAGACTTGTAAATCACTTTAATATTAAGTTAACATTTGTTGAGCACCAAAAATATGTTACATTCTTTTCTGAACATTTGGTAGAAATGAATCCTTCAATCTTCAAAACAAGCGAGTAAAAAAGGTCTGATTGTTATCCCAGTTTTACAGTGTGGAAATTGAGGCACACAGAGGATAAGTAAGTTGGCCAAGGTCACAGAGCTAGTAAGTGGCAGAGCTGGGATTTAAACCCCGGCTGTCTGGTTTCCAGGCTCCAGGAGATGGGCTGTGAGTGTTTAGAGGTATCTGCATGGCTGGGTACCTGTAACTCTGTACATCAGTTACCCCAGAAAAGACAGGGGAAGTAGAGTTACACAGGTGCTCACAGTTGTGTCTCAGCCACTGTCCAGGAGAGTGCACCGTGATTAACGTAGTTTTCCAGGCAGCATGTCTGTTTGTATAACATTGAGTTAACCTAGAAGCCCTCCCTACATTGCTTCTGTCCATGATCGCCATATGACCAGCTGCCCGTGATTGAGCTGTTGAGGAGAAAATGTACTGATGGTTGAACTCTGATATTTCAGTCTGGTTCATAGTTTGATGACTCCTGTTACATTAATAAGTTAAACATCTGGTTTTCTTGCATCAGTTTGGTTAATGTGAGACCAGTCCATTGGAGCCCAGGGATGCTGATGGTATAATTTCTGAGCACGTTGTGTCACTTCTATCCATGCAGACCTGGCTGGAGAATGTCCCCCTTCCTTACTGATTTCTCCCGACAGCAGCGTCCTCTTCCAGCCCTGCACGTGAGGCTGGGAGCTCTCTGAGTAGGCCAGAGAGTCAGAAGCAAACTCTACAAATCAGAAAATGATGAAGTACCTGGAAGTGGGTTTAATAGAAGAAAAGTGCTTCCAGGTCATCCGATGGACTCTTCGAGGCCGTTTGTTGAAAAGCTGCCCACTGTCTGTGGTTAAGCTACCTTTTTGCTGTTGAAAAGTCTGGATTAGATGAAAGGATTATAAAAAGCAGAAAGGAGTGATTTCAGGTGGTCCATCCACACTGGAGAGAAGTGATGGGTGACCCGCCTGTGTAAGGAATAGACAGAGTCTTGCAAACTTCATAAAACAGCTTTAAAAGCTCTGCCATCTGAGTGCACTTCATTTGGGGTCTAGTTCATCACTGGTCGCGCTGAGAGAGCAAATAATTGATGATGGCAGAAAGGACACGGAGGCATCAAAAAGGTCTCAGTCATTTTCCCTGTTTAAAGGATGCGGCACAGTGTAATATATTTCAGCTGGTTTTTCACTGAACAGTTTTGAGTGTTTTCTGGGACTCCCCAGTTCCCCAAGGTTCCATGCAGCTGGGTGTCCCCTAAGTGCAGCTCTGTCAGCGCTTGCCCTGGGGTGACGTGGTGTCACGGGGAGCAGGGCGGTCAGCGTCCCCGGCTCCTCCGAGCTCCGTCTCCTCATCCGCAGAGCCGGGATTCTCATCCGTGTCTACTTAGTAGGGTTGCTGAGAATCACATGTGATGGTTGTTAGGTGTGATTTGTGGTTGTACCTGTGTTCGGCATATAGTCAGTATTTGATAGAAACACTTGTTTTTTTATATTATACTTGTGGCTCCTAGATTGCAGTGGTTTTTAACCTGCATTTTTTTATAATTTTATTATATATAAATAAGCACTTATTTTTATTTATGTACTGGGGACTGAAGCCAGGACATTGTGCATGCTAAGCAGGTGCTCTACAACTGAGTAATACACACCCTCCTTGTCTGTACTTAAAAATAAACATTGCAATACACAAAATAGCTCTTAAACACCATCATGGGACCTAGTCTCTGTATAGACAATTGAACACGTATTCTAATTCAATGAGAATAAATGTTGGGGGATACCTTTCTGAATGTGTTAATGTGCTTAAAAACGATCATAGCTAGTGATAAACACGAATCTTTGATGCAGTACTTCTTAGTGTCTGTTTTGCCATCATGGGAAATTACATTCTACAGAGAAGGCTAATTGGATCTCTTTGATATTTGGATGGTTTAGCAAATGATCAAGACTTTCAAAACCTGACAGTTTTGTATTTTAAACTAACTACAAAGTTATCTTCTAGAAGTTGGAATTCCTAAGCTTGTGAAGTGCCCAGTAATTCAGTGTGTATGTGTCTGAGTCAGTGTCTGAGTGAATGTGTGTGTGTGACTTCAGGAAGGTAGAAATAAGTTCCATATAGCCTTCTGATAAATTTCTCCTCCAGCTCAAGGTGTAGGCATATATTTACACAAATAAACTGATATTCTTTTGTCATTTGGCATATTGGGAATACGAGGTTCTCATACTTGTTTCAGAAATTTTGGGGAGCATAAGCTTAGAAAATGGGAGGAGAAAGGCAGGGAGGCACTTCACACATTGTGCAGGATATGAGAAACAGTAGTTTTTCTTTTATCTTCTAAAGCAAACTGGCACTGAAATGTAACATACTATTACTCAGAATTACTTTTCTGATCAGATGCAAGTACCTCAGATTTTTCAAGGCAACATGAATGATGAAATATGTTTTAGCAGTTATCTTTAAAAGTAGTTTTATTTTTCAATTAAAGGCTATAACCTGTTCCTTCTTCCAGCGGTACATGAAGTTCTCATTGATCAATGTACATAATCTATGTGCTTAGTTTCTTTGTTTTTTTTTTTTTTAAGTGCTTCTTTCATTGTGCTGTGAATGAATGTTTAAAATTTCTGGATTTTGATCTTTAGAACATGTTGCTTTATAAGAACTGTTAAAAACCTGATTAGAATTTTGACCTTGTTTGGTGGGGCTCCCTATTGATTTCTGTTGTCTGTTAAAGAGGGAAATGCTTCCTCTAGCCTGCAGATCATTTAGTGAATGGTTTGCAGTGTGCCTTTAAAATTCTTTGAATGCATTGAGCATGTTTGTCCAGTGAATTTTTAATTGACTCAAAGTAATGACATTGCTTTGATTCTTTGGCTTTTGCTCCTCTCAAGAATTTGAATTCTCTGTTGCATTTTGTATACGTGTTCTTCACAGGGGAAGAAATTTTGCTTTTTTTACAGAGGTGAATTTTCCTATCCCCTCTGAATGTCTTCTGTAATTAATACAGCAAAAATCTGTTATTGCAGTGCTTTATAATTTCATAAATTATTTTTTGTCTTAATCAGAAACGATGACAAACAGTGATAATAGAAAAACATGAAAACCTTCCTTCCTTTGAAGAATAGAAATGAGGTGGTCAGGCTCACACATGCTTTGTGCCAGACACACTTACTCTCATGTCATTGTGTGTCATGATTCGGAGATGGAGTTGTTTCAGGTTTGTAGATTTTTGTTTGAATATTTTTGTTGAATTCTTTCTCCAGGCTGATGTTTCCTGTTAGATTTGTGGAAAGTGTAGAAGAAGGGAAACAAATGCTTTGTTTTGTTTTCAGGAGGCCTGAGTTGCTGATGAGAAAAGAGTTGAGGGTGGGCTGAGGAACAGAGTGACACTCCCTCTCCTCCTGGCTGAAACTGATGAACAATGAAATCAATTATGTGTATCGGTATTTGACCAATAGAAGTTAGCGAGCCCAAACTGGCTAGTTATGCCCAATGGAAAGTACTGAATTCACCTGCAGAATTAGGTGCTTTACCAAATAGAAGCAGCTTAGAGCAATCAGAATAATCAGTCCTATGATGAAATATAAAAAGATAATAATATCTTTTATTTCTGAAACTTTTCTACGTTAAGTTGTGTAGAGCTAAAATTAAGTTTCAAGCACCAGGAGTTAAGAGTGTGAGTGGTTCTGTGGGATCGTTATTCAGGGAGGTGTCTAGATCCTGCTTGAGTGGCTGAAGCTGGCAAGAAAAGTGCCAGAGCCAGGATTTGTCATCCCAGGGTGTTCTCCATAATGGTTCCATGTTGGAGCCCATGATTGGGTTAACAAATTATAGCAGACCCCAGCCGCCTGTCAACTTCAAGAAGAAAAAACTGTGCTTAGTAACTGCTTTGCAAGCAGGGGCCTGTGCATCCTCACCCCTGTCTCCTTGCCGTAAAAAGCAGAGACAATGCTTTGCTTGCATATTTGAGGTTTTAGATAGTACTCTGCTCATTGTAAAGCAAGAACCCAGGACCTCAGCTATAAACGCTGGGCTTGTGTGCTGTTAGATAGTCTATTATCCCCAAAACAAGGGCCTGGCTGGTCTGGTTGTCTGCTTTGTAATTCACATATCTAAAGAATGTATCTTGTTCCCCTCACCCCATGACTTCCCTAAAGATACACTATGCCTGTGTACTCAGTTTGCATTCTACAATCTCTGTCCCATCCTTGTCTTTCCCCAAGTTCCTGCTTACTATCACACAACTGTTAATGACTTTTTCCTTTGATTATACACAATAAATATGGGAGCATTTGAGAGGCTCATGGAGTTGGCTCCCTACTCCCTCTTGCCCTGTTAACTTTTTCCACATTTTCTTGAGTAATTCATTCCGTGTCGGTAAGACTTCTGCCAGCCAGAACCCACAGTTCCAGGTGAGAAGGATGCAGGCTTTATCTCTCCTACCGGAGGGAGAGAGAGAAGAGAATTGAGATCTGCTCCCCCTTGGTCCCTTACTGCCCCAGGGCCACTCCAGTTCACCTGCAGCCTTCTGGCCTCTGCTCACAGGGCCTCTGTCCCAGGACTTATAGCAGCCTTTTATTCCCTTGTCAACATTTCTTATGCTCTTCAGAAGTTGGTCTCTTCTCTGCAATTCCACCCTGGCAAATGTGATAGTGGTCAGCGTGCTGGTGGGTAGTCCCTTGGGGACTCCCAGGAGCCATGCTGACTCTCCTGAGTCTCTCATTCGGGGTTACAGAACTGTCGAGCACCGGAGGAAGCCCGTTCACGTGAAGCCAGCACAGCATTGCATCAATTTCATTTTATTTTTGAATTTTCAGTGTAGAAATTATTTGTAGCAAACGGTTCCAGATTTTCGGCCGCTTTCTTTCCTCACCACCATTTCCTTGTCGGCTCTGGTGCCTGTTTTAAGAACCAGGTTTCTTCTCTGGTCATTTGTAACAGCTGGGCTTGCCGAATCCTTGATCTGCATTTGAAGCAGAATGCTTCTTCGTGATGTCAAGCTGATTTTCCTATTTCTGAATATTTCGTGTACACTCAGCAACTGTTTCAAGTGAAATGCTCTTGTCCAATTTCGGTTAACTCACATTTGCTGACCTGCTGCTTTCATGCTGAGGGCAGTTTCTTCTCCTGTAATAAAAGTTAGCAATTTGCATTTACTATTGGAAGGTACTGGCCCAAGGTGCTTTTGTTCTTAACAGTTTTAATACAACTCACTGATTAAAATGTACTGCGGTTTTTACTCTATGCCAAGAATTGTGCAACCCAGTCAATCTTAGAACATTTTCATCCCCCCAATAGGAAGCCCCGTACCCATACGCAGACATTCCAATCTTCCCCATCCTCCCCCAGCCCCAGGCAGCCACTCTTCTCTCTCTGTGGATTTGCCTGAGCTGGAGATTCCATGTAAATCGAGTCACTTCATGTTAATGGAACCGTCTATTGTGATTGAATTCTTTCACACTGAGTAACGTTTTCAATGTTTGTCCACGTTTGTCCACGTAGTGGCCTGTCTCAGTACTCCTTGCTTTGCTGTTGCTCAATAATATTCCACTGTATGGCTGGGTCCCTCTGTTTACCCTTTCATCACGTAATAGACACTTGGGTTGTTTCTGTTTTTTGCCTGTGATGAATAATCATGTCATAAATATTCCTGTAGGAGTTTTTATGGGGACATTTGCTTTCAGTTCTCTTACCTGTGTCCCCAGGAAGCAGAATTGCTGGGTCATTCAGAAACCAAATGTTCAACTGTCTGAGGACGTGCCAGGCTGTTTTCCAAAGTGGCCACGCTGTGTTACGTCCTCACCAGCAAGGGCTGCGCGCTCCGCTTCCTCTGTGTCTTTAGTGCTTGTTACTCTTTTTTTAATTATAACCTATTGTAGTGAGTGTGAAGCGGTTTCTCCTAGTGGTTTTGACATGGTTTCCTTTACAGCTAATGATATTGAACATCTTTTCTTTGTGCTTATTGGCCATTTTTACATTTTCCTTTAAAAATACTTTTTCAGATCCTTTATTCATTTTTTAATTGAGTTGCCTTTTTATTGTTGAGTTGTTGGAGATTTCTTATCTTGGAAATACAAATTCCTTATCAGATAAATGATTTCAAAAAATTTTCTCCTGTGTGTTGTTTTTTCACTTTCTGGATGGTGTCCTTTGAAGCAAAGTTTTACATTTTGATGAACTCCGGTTTATCTCTGCTTTCTTTGTTCCTTTTGCTTTGCGGTCATATTTAAGATATGAGATTTTTATTTAAACTTTTATATATAAAATAACTGAATTCTTAGGACCGTTCTAGGGATGGGTGCTGTTGTTGTCCTGAGTCTATGGATGAGGAGACTGATGCAGAAAATTTCCCTGAATATCAGTGTCACAGCTGCCCAGTGGTGCTGTGGGGTTTCAGACCCTCTTGTTTGTCCCCAGCATCTATGCTCTTCACCACCATGCTCCACTCCTTCCTGGAATCGTTAATGAAAGTATTTCCTTCTTTGATTTTTGTTAGTTTTTTTCTCATTGGGGACCTCATCTTCTCATTTTCCTTGCAGAGCTCAGTGTAGGTTTATTTAAGGTCTCATGTAGGCAGAAGCATTGCTATCAGTTAACTTCTTTATTATTCACTCTGCAGTGATGGCTGTTGCTAATTGACCTAATCATGTCATGCTTAAGTCTTTCCTGCTCATGACACTAAAAACAGAGTCATGACTTACAGAATGCTCAAAGAAGAAAGTACTTGAATGATTTTATTTTGCTAACCAATCAAATAAAAATCCCAGTGTTGACATAGATTATAAGCCCTCCAGAATAGGGTCATTGTCTTCCTTGTGTTTCATTTGTTTTGTCACAGTGTCTGGATAGTGCCTTGCTGTCCAGCAGTTTTGTTAGGATACGGTGCTCATGAATCATTGTAAGGACAGAATTTTGACAACAGACTGTGTTGTTCATTTCACAAGGGAAAAGATAATATAAAAATACTGCTCAGATCTATTTTAAAATTAAGTTTGGAAATTTGAGAAGAGTTTGAGAAACCATACAAATATATTTTTCACTAATTATAGATCTATCTTTGACACATTATGTTTACATAGCAGCATGACTTATCAACTAGTTTTGACAAGAGGGGTATATTATTGATTGTTTTAGTTGAAATATTCTACCTGGGATAAAGTAATCAGTGCACATAAATGAACAAATGTAACTTTGTATTTCTATGCAACATGGGAGCAGACTTCATACATTTATATATAATATATGGGTGTGTGTTTTAAATTGTCTTTCAGTGTTTTTATAGTTATTCAGCAATGTTCTACCTTTAGAATTCTTCTAAGAAAGTCACCCCCATATCTAGTGCAGTTTGTACTGTGTATCCTGTCTTATGCATGGAATCCCACTGTCACCTCAGTGAGGAATTTCCTCTCCTACTGAGGTAGTAGCAGCGCTACAGGGACATGGATTTCTAGGCCTTTGCTCTCCATGTGTTTGCAGTTGGCTGTCAATCACGAATTTCCCTTTCTTGGGTTTTCATTGTTCAATTACAATTTTTGAAAATAACTATTAATATGTTGCACCAGGCTCCCTAGAAACTTGATGTGTTTGTGCTTTCCAGTTTTCAATTTATGAAAAATGTAAACGCACTCTTGTTTTTAAGTAGTCATTTTTCACTAGATATTTATTTACCTCTTTATAGTTAATTTTTCTCCCAATGAATGTATCGGTGTGCATGTTTTAAAAGATATATTACTTTTTATTTTCTTATTGTAACAGTTATGTTCATTGTAGAGAATTTACAAAATAAGGATAAACACAGTAAATAAGTTAAAAATGGCCTGTAATCTCCTCACCTGGAGATACAGGTGTAAGTTTTGAAATTGAGAATAACAAGTCCTCTCACATTGTTCTACTTACTCAAGATCGCTTTGATTACTGAGAACCTCGAATTCCCATATGATTTGTATCAGGAGCTAGTCAGTTACTGCAGAGGAGCCCGCTGGGATTGTGATCGAGACCACGTTGAATGCACGGATCACTCTGGGGAGCACTGCCATCACAAGAGAATTGTTTTCTGACCCAGGAATGAGCATGGTGTGTCTGTCCAGGTGTTTAGGTCTACTTTAATTTTTTTCAACAGTGCTTTGAGTTTACAGAGTATTTTTTACTTTTTTTTTGCCTTTATACTGAGGACAAGTTTGTAAGGCACCGGGATCAGAAGTGTATTTGAGCCCCGCCCTTTGCTGCCACTATGGTCTCTGTGCCCTTGTTTCACCCTCTGTACAATCTTGCACAAAATAGGAAGTCAGTAACTCTCTCTTGAATGAATGATTATATGATTGGTGGATGATGCTTGAGAGTACTTGTGATGATTTTTTTCCCATCCTTTCCCCAATTCTTACCTATGCCCTTCCCCTTCTTAAACTCCAGCCTTTGTTTCAGCCTGCCTGTGGCATTGATTTTTCTTTTCTGTAGACTCTTCCTTTCACTGGTTCACGATAATGTTACATGTGGGTTGTGGAAACTTGCTAGATGTCAAGAAAGAGTAAATCCATTGCATACTAGTATTTTTAGAGTGTGGTAATCTTTTACCGATTGAAATTAAATCAGGCTGACACCCTGAGCCCTCCCCTGAGCTCTTTCCGCCTTCCTACAGGTGATACTGCTCTGGTTGCTGCATGTGCCCTTCCCCTAGACTTGGTTTTGGAGTTGAGTAAGTCACCATCACTGGAGCCCTCTCTTTAAAAGATGAAGAGAACATTTGCTCCTTCTCCCTGGATGGGGACTGGGATGAGATGAGGTACCAGATAAAAATGGAGCCCCACCTCATTCTGACCCCTGCTCTTTCCATTCCTTTCTCCAGGGGAAAAGTGTACAATTCAAAAATATAAAGATTGTGAGCTAATGAGATAGACAAGACAACCGAACATTTATTAAATATCCTTTCATGCCAGAAACAAATGTATTATACACAAAAAGCACATAATGCACGGTAGTACTGTGGTTACAATCGTGAGTCTGAGTTCGAGTCCTGCTCTGGAGTGACCAGTCCTGTGAGATGGAGAACTGGTAGGTCGGCTTAGCCTCTCCCGGACTTGTTTTCTGTCCTGCAGAGACGGGGCTCGCTAGGCGTCCCCCCCCCGTTGAGGTGCTGTGGGTTGTAAATGACGCGCGTGGGCAGCCCGAGCACAGCTGCTCGTTCCTCGTAAGTGCAGGATCGCATAGCTTTTGCGGTGGTGGCTTTATGACCGCCCCGTGTAGACTCTCAGTGCTCCAAAGGGATGTCTTGTGGTTTGGAGGTGAGATTCTCACTTCTGTAAATACCGAATGATTGTGTTATTGTGCCCTGCTGCTTTGCATCTATTCTTTAGAAAGTACATATTGTATATTTTTTCAAGCATGCATGATTTTTTCTTTTAGTATTAATAGTTATACCCTCTCATCTCTTGTATGATATTTCATGGAATGTAGGAAACAATCCTAAACCACCTGCCTCTTCACACTTCTCCGTGATGGTTTTCTTCCCTGACTAGAAGAGGGTTTTGCATAGGAAATTTTCTTTGTTCCCCTTTTCTTGGAGTCTCTCTGTCTGTCTACCCATCTCTCACCTGTCAATCTGTCCATTTATCTACCCACTCATTCTTCTGACTTGTTCCAACAATCATTTCAGGCAGCTTACAAAATAACAGATACCAAATAAGCAGGTGAGAAAATGGAGCCAAGTTCAGACAGTGAGGCTAGGAGGCCAGCCTGTGTGAGGGTTGCAGGATGAGACACACGCCTCTACCCTGTGACTTATAAGATCGACAGCAGCAGTGTGCCTGAGCCTCCCACCAGACACAGGGCAACAGGGTTTGTGGGAGATGCTTACTGGCTGTGAAATAAATAAATGGCTGAGGAGAAGCCCAGCCTTTCCAGCTACTAAGGCTTAGGAGAATATTTTGAGTGTCTTCCAAAATCAGAGTATAGGATTGTTTCTTTTGTCACAGTTCTATGTGTAGTTGGTTACATTCTATACCTGGAAATTTCTCCAAAACTCCTTCCCACGTGAGTCTCATGGCTCGGGAATTGGGTGGTTCTGCTCATTGATGGGTGTTGGCCAGAAACAGAAAATGACAGCCTCAAAGGAGCCTGGGATTTGTCAGTCATGTTTTGTCAGTGCTGTAGATTTCAGAAAATGCTTTCACTGTTTCTCTCCATCTGTGGCGGCAGCGTGCTCTCTTACCAGCATCAGGAGGTCAGGGCCACGGAATGGTAGGGGTGACTGTACTTCCGTCAAGACAGCTGAACTGGTCACTGCAGGCGTGGTGCTTTCACGAAGTGCAATTCATGTTCTTTAATAGAAGGTTTCAACAGGAAATTAATTAACTGAGTTTATTAACATCTAATAAATATGATGCTTTAGTTGAAAAGACAGTTTAGGCACATTATAAGCTGTGAAGGATTTAAAAACGGTTTCATTACTGAAATTTCAGTAGGGAAGATACACAGTTTATCTTACTTGTGCCTCTCTTTACAGTAAAAAGGAAACAGGACAGAAAAGGCAAAAGATGCTTTCTGTTCTTCCTGTCTTTTTGCAGGCGCCCTCACCTCCAGCGGCATTAATTCAGACACCAGCACTGACACTGGCCATGCTCAGAACTGCCTCAGCCCCGAAGACAAAACTGACAAATAGAAGGGGGCCACGCCCTGTTACAGCAGGTGCTCTCACTTTGTGGGTCCTTATGTAACGGTGCGGTGTTAGTCAGGATCGCCCGTTCTACATTGTGTTGCGCTGCAGCCTTGTCTCCTAGTTACTTGTTTCCATAAGTACACGTGTGTTATTCTCCAATGTGCTGTACTACACAACTAAATATTCTTTTTTCAGACGAAAAATAATGTGTATTTAATATAATAAGTCTGAAAACTGGGGCAAAAGAGGCTACCCTGGTCCCACTAGTCAGAGATAATAATTTACACTTTGACATCTATTTTCTGTTCTTTTCGTCAGTGTATATCACCTCTGTCATAAAAACCAGCGACCGCTCTGTGCCTGTTAACTATGTGGAGACCTCCATTTTCCATTCGGCTTATTACATGTTTTTCAACAATATTCTATCTCACCTGGCATGATTTTTAATGACCAGTATAACATTCTGTCTTGTGGAGACATCATCCATTTTACTTCGGACTTAAATAAACTTTTAAATTCCAAGTATACTTAACTGAAATACTGAAAAGAGATCTGTGGTGGTACAGAAAGGCCCTTACCTCCCTTCCCCTTATTTCCTGAGAGTAAAAGCTGTTGACAATGTGGTGTATATATTTCATGACCTATTTGCCTATGTATATATATACACACACACAGAAACACACACAAGTATATGAAATATCTATGTATATCTGTATTTATATATGCTTTATTGAAAAATGAGACCATACTGTATGTTTTTCTACAGCTCACTTTATTCACTGAGGGGTGTATCATAGACATCCTCCCACTACAGACTCACCCGGTCCTTTCAGATATAGTGGAGGGGTCTCCTGATGTGCGGGTGTGGTCTCTTGTGCAAGGACACCTTTGGTGGGAGAGTGCTATGTACAAGGCCCTTTACCACGCCCAAACACCGGCTCCCTCACGGCCCGCAGCTCACCGTGATTTACCGCATCATTGTCTTGATGGTGGACGCTTAGGTTTTCTCCATTTTCCACTTTCAGAAATGATGTTTGACTGGCATCCTTCTTGTACAGATATTCCTGTGATCTTGTATGAGTATTCCTTTAGTTAAGGCTTCTGGAAATTTAGTCCCTGGATGTGAAATTTACATTCATCACAGGCTCCTTTCAAGTGACTCTAGGAATTCCTTCTCCAGTGGGGAATGAAAAGATGTAGATTTACTTATGTAACCAATTCTCTATTACTGGATATGATTTCACTTCAGCTTTTCCTCCCACCATTGTAAGCAGTGATGTGTAAATTTCCTGATGAGTACATCTTTTGGAGCTGATTTCTTTTATTCTAAAGGAAACGATTCCTAGAAGTGGAGTTGCGTCTGTGTGCACGCACGTTTTTTAGAGTTTACATATTCATTGACATGTCGTCCTCCAAAAAGTTCGCTCACAGTTTGTTCTCCCACAGATGGACACTAGCTAGAATACCTTTTATAAATATTTGCCAATATAATAAGCAAAAGTGCTTTTCAATGTTTTAGTTTGCATTTGATAACCAGTTAGGTACTGAGCATTTTTCACTCATTGGCCATTTGACTTTTTAAAATGAATGATTCCTTTTGTTCTTTGCACACAGTTAAGTGAGGGCGCATCATATTGCTTTGTGGCAGCTCTTTGTATGTTATGAACATAAACTTCTTGTCTTCATCAACATGTGTCACAGAGCTTTTTCTTGTCATTTCTTGCCTTTCATTTTGTTCAGTAGGTTTTTTATATTTGTTGTGGCCCAAAATATTCTTAAGTTAGTAAATGTCTTCCTAATGGGTTTTATCTTTGTCATTATTCTTAGAAATACCTTCTTATAATGGAATAAATCTCTTCTGTAGGTTTTTTAAACTCTAAGATGGAGATGATAATAGTAATTGCTATACTGAGGTTAAGTTGAGTTAATATGTGCAATGTGTTGTATTTACTGTTATTCTTACTTTTTAATATTTACATCACTGTCTGTAATTTCTCTTGTGGTCATTATGACAGGAAAAGAATTTATTCTTTCCAGGTGATTCTCTGATTGTCCCAGGACAATTATTGAATTCATATTTTTCTCTTTGATTTGAAAGCCCTCGTGTACAAAATACTTTTGTACACTAGAGTCTCTTTTTGAGCTCATGGTTCCTTTCTGTCAAATTTCCTTTCTTATTCCAGCAGCATATCGTACATATAGTAAAAATTTATTTAATATTTGACAGTGTGATTTTTTTTTGATTCTTTTCTTTGATCCCAAATTTCCTTGGCCAGTAATATCACTTTATTTTTCCTGAAGAAATTTAAAAATATTTTGCTCAAGTTAAAAGAAAATTAGATAAGAGTTTTCATGGGATTTTTTAGTAAGTTTTTAATTATTCTTAGGATGACTTATATCTTTACAAAACTGCTTTCTTCCATGCAATATGTTGATGTCTCAACATTTATACCTCTTACTTTACCCTTCAGTACAGTCCTGTAGTTTTCTTCATTTATAACATGGGCATAATTTTTGAGTTTATTCCAGATTATTATGTTTTTGTTAATTTTTTGAAAATATTTTGTTATTGTATTTTCTAACTGCTTAAAACTGACACCTAGGTAGGCAGGTTCTGTTTTTAAATACTCACTTTGTAACTTGTCATTTAAAATTGGAATTATTAAGTACTTATTCCAGAATCATTTCTAATCTGTTTTTAAAAATTTGTTTCCAATATTATCAAAATAGTCATAGCTAAGTAGTATAGGTGGGGAGACAGATGGAGAGAGAGTATGGCTCATTTACAAACTGTAAGCAGTTTCATGGCTGCCTTTAGGCTGGAGAGGCCACAGAAGAACCCAGGTTAGACCAGGGGTGGCTTTGTATGCACTTGAAAGCCAGCTTTCCTGCCTTTATTGTGAAGCCTGGTGGGCGTGGCAGGTAGATGATCAAGGTCCGATGGAGGTCATTGGCTGCACAGATCGCTGTGTCTGTGAGAACTGGCGACCACAGCCATGGGAAATGCTTGGTGCCAGGAACACTGCAGGGGAGCTGGGGAGCCTGGGTGTTAAGGATTTTCCAGTCCTGGGAGTGGGAAGATCAGACTCTGCATTCAGATCTGTTTGAATTCATCCTCTCTTTTTTACTGGTCCTCTGACTTTTGTCAAGATATATACCCTCTTTGAACTCCTGTTTTCTTGCCTCTAAAAACAGGAAAGTTACAGCCTGCTGCTAGAGTGTTTGTTCAGGGTAAATGATTTGTGTCTATAAGATGCCATGTACAGTCACAAGCTCAGTGAGAAATGGGCTGTCGCTACTTCTGCAACTCAGTGCTTGACAAGACATCGGGGGAAAGCCATTTCCTAATTTGTATGTAATGCAAGTAGGAACAAAATTAATGCTTTGCCTTTCCCTAGCAGTATTCTTACTTCTTTGCTTCATTTACCTCTTTCCTCCTTTCCTTTCCCCTCCTCAACCAAGAGATCCTGAGACTCTCTCAGAACACTAGATGCAAATTACTGTAAAGGTTGGCTCATCCCGTTGAAATGGCAGTGACAAAAAATTTTCTGTTCACATCCCAGACTTGACTGTATTTGATTTATACACACACACAAACACACACACACATATCAGGCTACCTCCCACTTGCTGAGGGAGAAGGACCACTTTTTCTGAGTTTTCATTCACTGAGCGTGAGAGCAAAGTCTCTTAAGCAGACTTCCTCCTGGCTTCAAGCATGGTATTTTATTGGATTTCTGTGTGGCCATAGAATTATTCTCCTATTAGAAGAGAGGAAGTGGAGACATAGAGATTCTGCTGAGACATCAGTGTCATCATATTTGAGTTGGAAAGGACTTAAGACAGCATAGAGTCGTAACTTTTTATGGGTGAGAATCCATGATGGTGTAACTTGGACAAGAACCTGGGTCTCCTGCCATCGTGTCCACGTGGGTGAAGAGGCAACTAGGTGGGGGATGGAAGGGATCCTCCTTGCTTTAGTTCCAGGCTCTTGCTAGTTTTCATTGCTCAGCTGCCTTTAGTTTATGTCCATGTGGCCTCTCATGGGAAGGTCACTCTGTCCTGATAGATTGAGTTTCTTATCAGCAAAAAGCTCTGGACCCACTTACATTTCCCAGAGATTTTCTGCTGACCTGCTGACACTTTATGTAAATGAGACCTTAGAAAACTACTGTATATAAAATCCTTCTTGTTATCATTTGCGCTCGAGATCCAAAGGAATTTGGTGCTGTTTCAGGTTGTCTAAGGCTAGATCTGATCAAAGATAGGGTGATAGGCTGTGCTGCTGGACCATCACAAGTGGAATGGGATTTCCACCTTAGTTTTTAGAATCAGGCAGACGAGTTCAAATCTTGCCTTTACCAGTTGCTAGCTTTGTGACTTTGAGGAAGAAAGTTTACTTTTTTGTGTCCAATTTTCTTTATCTGTAAATAAGTTCAGTATTTATTTTAGGGGTTTTTTTTAGAAATGAATGAGTTAATTCCCTCATTTATACCTAAAATAACTGATCGCGTGATTCTATACTGGCGCCTTGGTAGTTGATTACTAAGGGAGTTGGCAATGAAATGGGGGTGGGAGCCCCTGGATCATAGAGAATATATTCCAGAATATGCTTGTAAAAGACTGGATGTGCAGTGGATTTTTAGTAAATGTCCATTCTTTTCCTAATCCCCATTGATTGTATATATATTTACACTAATATATGAGCTATTTTTGTTGCAATTTAAATTTCTTTGTAGTATTTGAAATATGTAGCTATAACAAAAATATGTGAAATAAAATGATTTGATTTTTATTTTCCTTTCAATAAGGAAAACAAAAGAAAATAGAAAAGAAGGAAAGTTTTGAAGGACTAGAAATAATTTTATTTCCATGGAATCAAGACTCCATATTAAGTTTTTTCATTTTGTGGTTAAACGGCATGTAAAATTAATAGGTTGTGACTTCAGTGTTGATAGCTAGGTGAATTTCTTGTTATTGTTGTCTTTGATGAATTATTTGCACTAGATCATAAATGATGTGCATGCTACATATTGGAAATGAGGAAGAAATGGAGACATACTACCTACAATGTATTTTGTTACCGAGTCCAAACTCGTTCTTCTTGCCGCATCACAGGCCAATGAATTGGGAGATGAGGTGTTGAGGCAAGGAATAGGGACTTTATTTGAAAAGCTGGCAGACCCAGAAGATGTCAGACTGATTTCCTGGAGAACCCTCTTCCCCAAGTCAGAATTCAGGCTCCTTTTATACTGCAAAAGGGAGGGGGTGTGGTTGGTTGTTGCAAACTTCTTGCTGTACCAATTTTTTGTCCTTGGAATTCTTTGTTCTTGCAGCTGTCCATGTGGGTCAAATCATGGTGTCCCTGTAAAACCTACAACAAAACAAAGGTTATTCTTTATTTTGCAACTTGAAACTCTCTACATAAGTGCAGAAGAGCTAACATCCTTAAAGGTCAGAGCCCGGAGAATAGGCTCTCCTGTATATTTCAGGCTGAAGTCAACTTTCCTTCACAAAAGGTGCAGAGCTAGCAAGTCTGAGCCTAGAAAACAGGGCACAGGATTAAAGCCAAAGGAACAGATATAACACGGAGTCAGATTTCTTCTTTCCTATTACAATTTCTTTCTCCATCTCATAAATAATTTTAGTAAGAAACATAAGCAATTTTGTATTTTTGCTTCTTAATAACCGATAAGTTGGCTGACTACATTTTTGTGAGCAGGGAAGCTGTGCGGGCCTTGTGGTCTCAGCAAACTCTTGTTGAGGGTGGTTGACCTCCCAAAATGTCTAATGCCCCCAGGAGTGTTGGTGAGGGTCCCCCCAGCCTGGGGCCCTATTCAGGAACCAGCGTATGGGCATTGACCTCTGGAGACCTCTTTTTCGGATGCAGGAAATTTTTTCAGATACTGTGATTGAAAAATCACTCCAGCTGGGGATAATTAGGGAAAAAAGGAAGAGGAAAAGGGCTTGGAGTAGAGTAGAAGGGAAATGCAGAAGATCAGCAAGCCTGGGGGCTTGGCAGCGGGGCCTCGGGAGAGAGGGGAGCAGAGGTGTGGAGGCGCCCGGCTCCGGAAACAGCTCCTGCACCTGTCCCCGCACCCAAGCCACACAGCTTTTAATTGGCCTGGGCCACTCTCCTGGCTGGATGTCACCCTGGGCAGAACTTTGAGAACTGAAGTTGACGGGTAGGCAGCACTCACCTAGGGGGTCACTGAGGACTTTGTTAAAGTCCACAGTACCTTTTCTGGTTATGTGTCTTCACTTGCCCTTTATCTCAGGATCTGAGGAGCAGGAGCAAGGAACTCAGGGAGAGATCCAGGAAGACATCCGACTGTGTTAAGAGAGGACAGACAGAGTGACACGGGAAGCAAGGACTATCGCAGCAAAGTAAAATGACTTCACAACTATTGTATGAGACCTGCAGGTGTGAGAGAGCCAAAGCCTGTCTCAGAGTGCCGGGGACAAGCCGAAAGGAATGGTAAAATGTCCACTGACATTTGAAATTTTGCAAAATAGCCTACTACTTTTGGTTGTATCACGTGAATGTATGCAGGTGTATTTCTGTGGGCATTTATAGGTTCACTCAACCCCACCAGCCCCTCTTGCCCCCATCAGGGGTGGGTTTTCTCAAGCACAGTGCCCCTCCTGCTTTGGGTGGCCACGCTGCGGGTCCTCGCCTGGGGCCGGACTGCTACAGGACACTGAGTCCCAGAGGCAAGGCCTGCGAGACACGACAGGAACATCTCTGCTCTTGGCTGAGGGCCTCCGTTTCCCCTGCAGTGTAAGAATGCCGGTGACTGAGTTAGAAGCATGCATCCAAGCCATCCTTCCGTGTCATCACCATTTGGAAGCAGAACCAGAATCTTCTGAATTTGTCCAGAATGTGGTTTACAATAACCTTCGACAAGTGGGTGTGTGTCTTCTTACAAGTGGAGGTTTTACTGCCGTTTTCCTGGAACTTACTCACCACTATTCCATCTGATTTTTCTGTGCCCTGCTAAAAATTCTGTAGTCAGATCTTGAAACCCTGAAGAAGAGGATTATTTTATTTCTTTATATGATAGTCTTTAACTTTCAAAATTCAGAATTTTCTGTTCTTTCACTTTTTAGGGGGGTTTGGAGAAACAATTTTGCTCTTACCGTCCTTGTGACCTGTTGCTTTATGCCTCTAATCCGTCTTCTGTTACTTTTTAGGTGGTTCCATTTGTGACCCTGTCCAGGTTGTTCATATTATAAAACATAAAGTCTGTGAAAGTACAGTTCCTTTTATTCCGAAGGCATTCCACAGATACCACTGAAATCTCGGTGTGGTATTTAGAAGACAGAATTATTAGAACATGTACTTGCAGGTTGCTAGTGCAAAATCCCCAAATCAATAGTCTAGCTCAACATATAAAATCTTTCTAATCTACCTTGGATTTGTATGGATAAGTGAAGCAGTTTGCTAAGAACTCAAGACCAGGATTAGAATACAGGCTGGTGTAGATGAGCAGGGCCTCCCGAGCTGGCGCTGTACCAGAGGGCGGGGCCGAGGGGATAGGGCGGGTCCTACCCTCCCTGAGCTGATAGTTTCATGGCAAAGACCTTCACCAGGTGAAGAACTTGGAGATTCTTCTAAGAACAGTGAGTTTGAGAAGAGTCTTAAAAGCATGGGAGTGACAGAACCCCATTTGTGTCAAGTAGGGAAGAGCGGCTGGGGGGCCACTGGGAGACTCATGAGTCCATGAGGGAAGTATTGGTGGCTTCCACCTGAGAAGTGGGATGGTCAGTGGGAAAAAGCGAACAGATTGAAGACATGTTAGATGGTAAAATGAAAGGATGAATGATGTCTGTAAGGGTTGGATGGAGTAAGGCCAGGGTTTTTGGGTGGATTAATGAGGTAAATGATGGTCCTGCTGTGCTCTGAGGAGGGAAAGCTGCAGAGGGAGCTCTGGGGGAAAACTGATGAGTTCAGCTGTGGGTAAAGTGAAAGGCTGTTAGATGTGCGGTCTGGGAGCTCAGGTGAGAGCCAGTAGTGAGTAGGGGAGAGGGGATAGAGACCTTCAAATCATTTAGTCTTGTGAATATACAAAAAAGTGTGAGTAATACACTTACGCCTCTATATTCTGGATTTAAAACCCAGTAACATTTTGCTATATTGACTGCAGAGGTTCTTAATTCTTTTAATAGAAATAAAATAAATAGAAGCAAAATAGTGGAGTTAATGAACATCTTAGAGTTGATGTGTGTCCTTGTATGTATTTTGATACCTCATCTGTTTATAACTATAATCTATTAAAAGTTAACTAGATTAGCACAAGTGTTAAACAGAGGGACGTGACACACACTGTTGAGGGTTGAAGCTGATCTCCTTGGGCAAATTATATAGCCTCTCTGTGCCTTAGATCCATCTTCTGTGACTGCCCCCGGGCCCCTCATCACAGCTGATTTCCTTGATTAGAAATTGGGAGTGAGGCTGCTGTACGGAATGAGAAATGGCAACAGCCAGGGACACTGAAGAGAGAGACAAAAACAGATTAAAGCCGATAAACTGAGTACAAATACCGTCAAAAGAGAGAGAATCCCGCAGTGTTTTCAGCCACTTTGCGTAAGGGAAACAAAACCACGTGGACCCAAACTTCTTGAGCATGTGAGTATTGTGCGTGGAAATGTGCCATCAGAAAAGGGTTGAGAAAAGGCCTTTTGGTTTCCCTTGATGTTTCCGGTAAGGGTGGACAGCAGAAGGGAAAAACCCCCGCTTCAAAGTGAAAGCTTCTGTTTTGTGTGAAACTGAGCAAAGGTTGGAAACCAGTCATCAGCGGTGCTGGCAAGTGGATTGGGTGGGGCACCTACTGTGACTTCCTCGTGACCTGCTGGCTGGGGGCTGTGTGGCGGGCAGTAGGTCTGCCGGTTGACCAGGGCATAACCCCGGGCTCTGAAGCTGCTGGTCTGACTAACAGAACTGGGCACAAGCTGTCTTAATGGGGCAGCTCGGGATGTGGCCTGGGACTCCTGCAGTGCTGAGGGAGAGAGGAGGGCTCCCCTGAGGGGGTGTCCCTGAGGAGAGTGGAAAAATCCACCTGCAGGGTCAGAAGAGCCTCTGAGCAGGTGGCCGGATACACAGGCATGACTGGCCTGAACACGGAGGGTTTGGGGAGCCGGAAGTCATACAGTGGCCGAGCAGCCTTGTTCCTGAGAAACTGGAGGGAAAAGTTGCTGAAAAGGCAGGCTCCGGACAGACCCTGTGGTGGGTCATTAGTGACAGGAAAGGACTGGTCAGGCAGGCACGAGAGAACCGTGTGGGCGTCCCATCTGAGGCATCACGCTGGAGGGAGGAGCAGAGTTATAGACTATGCCACTTATTAGCTGTTTGACTTTGAAAAAGATCACCCCACCTCTCTATATATATCTTCATCTGTAAAGTGACAGAGTGACAAGCTCGTGTCATCAGAAGGCTTAGTTTAGCTCTGATCCTCTGTGTCCAGTAATGTCAGTGCTGCCCTGCAAGGTTCTGCAGCGGCTGCTCTTACCCTGAGATGGGAGGGCGTAGAGGGACATTGTGGCACAAAAGGGCAGGAGGAGGGTGCTTTAAAAACAGACATGTAACCGCCTGCAGCTGCAGACCTGCAGTCAGTTTTGTTGACGGTCGTGGAGAGGACTTTGGAGGCCTTAGCGTCGTCTAAAGACTTGCTTTCCCTTGGGGACCGGAATTGCCTTTCTAGATTAATGTTGAAGATTTGGGCTTCTGGCAAAGCTGTTTTCAGAGATGGGTATATACGTAACATATCGTATAAAATAAAATGTTTTTATTTAATATGTGGGACTTTGCAGCTGTTGGGAACAGCTCTGTTGGCCTGGTCTCCACGGAGGACACTAGGGGTCAGCAGAGCGTGCGGGAGGGCAGGCAACCCGCCATGGTGCTGTGGGGGGTTCTCCCCAGCAGGGCGCTCTGCAGTGTTGACTTTTCACTGACTTTGGTTGCCAGATGTGCAGACAGCAATATAATGAGATCTGGTGGGATTGTATAATGACAGGAAGAAAGAGGGACCCGTTGTTTTCTGGACTAGGACACGCATTTTGTTCTTGATCCAGTGTGTTTCATTGCGGATTTCATGAGTTGTGTCTGTTCTGGATCTGATTTGGGCTAATCTGCATATTTGGAAAGGAACCGAGATGGAATTATTGCAAGCATCTTGTGCTTTAATAAGTCCTGTGCAAACATAAACACGGATGAAGCATACGTTTGAATTTAGTGGTGTAGGGAAGGGTTTCTGCACATTACAGGGGAAGGTAAGGCAGAATTCCTGTTCTTTGTGGGCAGGGAATTGGGTAAACCTGTGTTTTCTGTAATGGTTTCTGAGACCAGTTTATGGTAATTAACCAGCATTGACAAATGGTGGCACACATTGCATTTAAGAGCTGGCCGGCTGCAAACTTGTATATTGGACAGGTGGATTTCACAGACAAGTGATGAGGTAGATAGGAGAGAGAAGAAGCACAGGCATGGGCACCCCAGCTTCAGGTTTAAATCGTCATTTCCGCACCATAGTAACTTGGACTAGAATGTAACCTCACTTAGCCTGTTGGTGAATCAGTAAAATGGGCATGATAATATTCACTTCTTCCTGGGTTTGTTGTAACTTGTGTCGACTGAAATACATGTGCAGCCTAAAAGTTAGGAGTTAAGTTTTATTTGGTGGGAGGACTCGAGCCTGGTTGACATCCTCTCAGATTGCTCTGAGAGACTGCTTCAAAGAGTTAGGGGAGGAGCTACGATATATAGGAGATTTCAGCAAAGACCAGGTAGTTGGAACAATAAAAAATTGCTTGTTATCTAAAGAAAGCCAGGTATCTCAAGTTTAAGAATTTAGTGCTTTTCTATTTTGGAAGGAAGCAAACATTTGGGCTCACTGAATTCATTCCTTTTACAAGCACCTAGCTATCTAGGGCAAGAATCCTGTCCTTTCTTACTCTGAGTCCGCTCAGAGGGCACCACTGTGAGTGGCTGAGAGGCTGGACTGCAGGCAAGTCCTCGCTGGGGAGTGGCAGCAGATGCTGATGACTTGGCTTCAGCATTCTTTCTTTACTGACATGGTTGCAGTACTTTCATTCACACAGTAGTATTTTCATTCACAGTGCTCCCCCTTGGTCCTAAATTCGACCAATATTTTTAGAGACATTTCATGACCAATTTTGTCCCACGGTGCTAGGATGGCTCATTCCTAGTTCAGGTGAAGAACCTTCTGAGCTGCCATTCAAGGTGTTAGGTGTTTCATCAGGCCCTGTTGATACTAAAATTTCTCTGGATCGCCTGTATTACTAGTCTATTATGATCCAGGAAATGTTCAACCTTCGTTGCTCATTCCCATAACTATAATCACACTATTACAAATTTTTTATGCAGGGTTATAAATCGTATCTATTTCTTCAAGATACTTAGCCATCATCAGTCTTGTTCTAGGCCTAGTTACACATTGGGAAATGTAAGAGAACAATTTTATAAAATAGGATATAAGTAATACAGCTAGTAACGTTAATAAAGTCACGAGTAAGAATTTAACAGTCGAGAAGTTATATTTCTGGGTTAAAATTTTGTTGTGTTTCCGATTAAGTTTGAGTGATCTTATGAGAAATTTCATATTTATGGTCAGGTTCAGAGCAGTTATTATTTGGCCAGGTGAGGCCTCCCACCTTGTAAGATCAACAGTGGCCTAAAGAGAACAGTAATTTTTTTGAAAGTTACGTTTCTGAGGGCTATCTAGTTAAAGCCTTGGAGTAGGGAAATCCACCAAGGTAACACAGACTTACTAAACATAGGTAATTTACCATAAACTTAACAATTGGAGAAGTTCATAATCAAAGGTAGGAGAAATTGAAAAAGTAATTGGTATATAGGCCTGGTCCGGTGTCTTGGGTCAGCTGTCTACCTCTGATCTCGTCTCCTTCTCATCCTGGCCTGGTTGCTTTTTCTCCATTTGGGCATTGTTTTAAGGTGAGCAGTGCTCTATAGGCCAGTGCACTGCAGGGGCTTTTTCTGATAGGAAATGAATCTGAAAGTCCGTTTCCTTCAGCTTTGGTGTGTATGGTCTAGTTAATAGTACCTGATAAAGTGTCCTTCCATTCAGGTTGGAGACAGTTCTTTAAGTCATGCCTGTTCCAGTGTGTATAATCCCCTCGCCGCAGGTCATGGGGCATTGGATCTTTAACCAAGGATACATTACTAAGCTTCAGAAAGAAACATATAGTGTCCTTTTAATAATTCAATTAAACTTTGCAGCATTGTAACATAACAGCAAGGAATGATCTGGGAAGTGTCTTACTGAATATAGACCTCAATTAACAAAACTAGAATATAATATCCACTAAAATATAATCTTTTTCTCTCTAAAGTTCCCTCAATTTTATCAAATATAGTCAAGTCAAAGTGAATTTGTTTCCAAGTTAAGTCTGATTATTTGATCATATAGGCTTTTCTTAAATTGGCAGTGTTGGAACTTTTAATAAGGACTTTTAAGCTAGAATGTTAATAAGGTTTTCTAAGGCCAGGAAATCCCCGTCAAGGGCTTGTCATAGATTTCTGCCTAACAGATTTAGGTAAATTCTTTTCTTTTTGAAGTCCTTAAAATACCTTGAGATTCCTATACCTGTTAGGAGACGATCCTCCTAATTTATCTGATAGAGATACTGGGGACCTTAAAGTTTTTAGTCTCTTGAGGGATCAGATAGAGAGAAAAGATAACTGTTCCAAGTCTGCTTACATAGGTATAATTTATCAAATTGCCGTGAATCATAACTAGTTTAAGGAGAATAGTTTCTTTATGTCTGGGAAGCAGGTTAAAAGCCAGTAGTATTTCAGACAAAATCAAAAATTATAACCATATTCATCAATTTACTCAGTCCCATGTAGCTAATTATTTTAATCAGTTTTCATTAGACCTTTAAAATTTCTTACCCAGTTTATTTTAGTGCTATAATTTGAAATTTATTAGAAATCAGTAAATCTCCTTGAAGAGAGAGTATTTTGCAAAATCATCAGAAGAAAACAATTACCTGCCTATAAATGACAACAGATTTAACAGCATGGTTAAACATCGTTACACTGTAACCTATAAAGAAACCTGGTCACAATAACCAGAATTATGACTGGTAACATTTCAGATATACCAGAATTTTAGGGAGTCCATATAATTCCTAGAATATCTATATTAATAATATTTTCTCTCACACTATAACCTAGGAAGATGTATTATTCATTTGACAATACCTCCCATGTTATTTAACATGCCAAATGAAACTTAATACTTTAAAATCTCTCTTTGAGATGTTTCAGGGACCCTTTGCAGCATCCCAAAGTTAACTGGAGACCAAAAGAATTTTAATGAGAAATTGATATTTGGGGAGCTTGTTAAAAGTTTTCGAAATACTTGGTCAGATAAACGTATAGATCACTGTAAAGTAGTACTTACACATTAACAAGAAAATACTTCAAAGCTAAAGGCACAACAGATCACTTAAGTTGCATAAGAAGATTTACAATTTGTTACTGAAGGCGGATTAATATTTTAAGAAAATTTTGTCCCATTAACAGAGAGAAAACCAAATCTAGTCTTGTACCAGCTTACTTCTAAGATTCATTTACTTTACCCAAATTGATTCTAAACTTAGCCAATTCCGACCACATACAAAACTCTTTCCTCAGGGTTCCTCTTCCACAAGCCTTCCACAGCTTTCTATACTCGTATTACTGTGTCCCTTATTTTTTCTTCCATTCAGAAGTAACCAACTTCAGGAAAAAGTCACTATTTTTCATTAACAAAATATAATTCCATTCCTTATATCTTCCTTTACACATTTATCTTACCTTCCTAGGATACTGAGGTCTTTCCCTTAATAATAGAGTCTATTTCAGAGTGGCACCAAGCATTTATTAATATTTCTAAAGACCTTTAGTTTCTCTGTAAGAGGAAGTCATATGTTGAGTAATTCATATTTCAATCTTATTTTATCTCAAAATGGCATAGCTATTAAATAAAATCCTATCATTAAACTTAATTAAGCACAACTCTAGAATTTAGATACCAAACATTTAGAGATTATCTTAAGCATACATTTTAAATATATATTTTAAAAAATTTACCCAAAACTCTTATCTCATTTGCATTTAATTTACTTAAAATTTTATCACACCACATTACTATTTTTTTTTGATAAATCTGCAACAGATATAACAGGATCTTATTTGACTTTCATTAAACCTAGGTACAGTAAAGGTATTATACTTAATATTGATGACTTTAAAGATGTCTATATTAATTAGAACATTCTTAAACTAAACAATATCAAGTATTATCTTAATATTGAATATTTTCAAGTTCACGTGAACTTGAAGGTCAACTTAGTCAGTTTTTATTTCAAAAATACTTAATTTCAAAGCTCTTACTTTTTGCGTCAATTAAGCAGAGCTCTTTGACTTTGATTTTTTTTTTTTTTAGCAGTAGAAATATCTCAAATCTATAATGGGTATGCAGGCTTATAAATAGACAAAAGCTAGAGATCTCATATCTTCACTTTAAAACTTATGAGATAGGTATAATAATAGTTGGAGTAAGCTGAATTTGCTTGCTCAAATCACTAAGGCTTGCTATTTATGAAAAAGACATTTAAGATTTCTTGACAAAGTCTGAAGGACCCGCCAGAGTTCTGAGTTCTAAAATGCCAAATGTTTCTTTGGCCTTAGGTTTTATCTCATTGAGCTAATTAGGCTCAGTCCTAGGTCTCTGTTTGCTAAATTTACATTTCTGATCTGCAAGACAATGACAGACACTTCCAGTTCCCCAGAGAACTGCTTTGTCACCTCAGCCCAATTGTATTTCCTTATTTGGCCTTTTTTTATCAATGAGAAGAGCTGTAAACAAAGAATTCCATGTTTTAAAACTTTAAGATTCAATTTATCTTGTCTTCCAAAGCTTGCATAAGGCACTTAGTAAGGTCTCTTTTCCTTGAGTTAAAAGTTAAACCCAGGGTAAATCTTTTATTATATTTTTTTATTAGCCACTGAATATTAGTTTTCAATTTTACGTTATATTGGACGGCTCATGTAACTCTATTGGTTTCCTTTAGTTTGTTCAATTAATATTTTCTGAGGGACAGAAATGTGCCCATCCTTGTAATACCAAGAAGGGGAAGCGTTTATCCATTGAAACATATCTATCCCACAACATAATTAAGCAAAAAGTTTATATAAAGCTAATTTAAACATACAAATTTTACAAACTTTTATCTCAATTTTATTAACTCTTATAACTTTAATTTTAATATTAGGTTTAATCAATAATTTTTATTTCTAGAAGGAGTACCAGAAGTCTTTTTATTCTTTTCTTTTCTTTTCTTTCTTTCTTTCTTTTTTTTTTCACTGTATGTAATTTTATAGAAAAGTCTCTGGGATCCCCAACTTTGAGCCAAAGAACTTAGGCCATTCACAACTTTTAATTTGATTAATTGGTATGTTGCCCCAATCATTGTTCAAATATCTCAGTCTACATATATATATTCATATATATATAATATATACACACACATATATATATATTTCTAGCCCTATAAATACATACATTTTAAACTGTGGTAAATAAAACGGACTTGTTTGAACTTTAATGTTGGGGGGCAGTAGGTGATCTCTTTGGCCATTTTTTTTTTAACTTTACATAGTGTAGTATCTAAACCTTGCATCTAAATCCAAAAATGTCCATTTTATTTCTCTCATTCAAAATAACCATCTAAAAATATTTACCCATTTGGGATAAGCCACTTATCTTTTTTTTTTTTTTCGTTAAGAAAAAAATCTTTCGACATTTTTACATTCCTATTTCCAGTTACTCAACCTAATTAACATTAATTATTCTAAGATTTTATTAGCATCCCTAAAACCATTGATGGGAAAGGAAAAACACAAATGTAGCTTTTTAAACCAGTTTTTTTAACTAAGTTCTTAGATTAACCATTAGATATATTTTCTACCTTTAAACTTGACTTTAATAGTTACCAATAAAACGGCTGTTTATAATGAGAGCTCTTTCATCTTTCACCAATTTAAAAGTTTTTCCAAATTAAGGGATCCATCATATGGCCATCAATTTATATATATATATATATATACACACACATACTGATTTTAAACCAATAAAATGAAGAGGTTTTCCCACATGAGAGTGGGGGTGTTGCCTAAATAAAATTCAAAAGTTTACTCTCCAAAAGGTAAAGGCATTTGTGGTCTAGGTTGATGCAACAAATTTAAGATGGGAAAAAGTCTGAAAATTGGTACAAAGGTTAGTTGAGAATTCCAATTTATTTGCGTGGCCACCATATGTACACAATACTTGTACCTTTTGCATGGCAGAGTCCAAGTTTTCCTTTAAAAAAAAAGGAAACATATATATACATACATACAAACACATAAAACACCCAGAGAAAGATAAAACGTTTGCATTTCAAGGACACAGGGAGAGAAATCCAAGATCCCCCTAAAGGGGTTTTGGTTTTTATAAGTTCAGAATTCCAAAAAATGTTTTTATCAGGCCTGGTTAGTTACTTTAAGAGTGAGTATTTTTTTAATTTCCAATTAAAGTTGTAAGTTTTGTATGTATATAAACCTAGCTGGGGTATTAGTTGGAGGCTGGCAATCTGTCATTTCTTTTTCTTTTTTTCCTTTTCTTTCTTTTTTTTTAATTTTTTTTAAAGTTCTATTCCCCATTCAAAGGCCGGCTTGTCAGAATAAAATTGCTAGTAGGTTTTCCCGCAGAGACAACTCTATGGCATGAAGTCTTTGCCTCTACCACACCTGCAAGTTTCTCAGTCATCCGAGAAAGCTGTTACCAGCCAGGAGGAGGGTCCCATTTTGGGGGTTGAAATGTTCCTAATAAGAGTTCTACTTTTATCCCGAAAAATTCAATGGAGGTAACCAAATTGAGGAAAGCATTAGACCAGCCTCTTACCTAACCACTCAGTGCTGACTCCAGTGTCTTTTAACATGGACCCACTCGGGACGTCTCCACTGGGTATTTTCCTGGTATCTTTCCACCAGCCCCACCTCGGACGTCTCCTCAAGGTGGGTTTTTCCCGTTATCTTTCAACCAGGCCCCACCCAGTATGCCTCCACTGGGTGGGTAATTCCCCCCAGTTTCTTTCAACTGGAGGGCCAGTTACCTGGATACACCACCTAATAAAACTCAGGATTATCAACCAATATGGGAGATCCGAGAAACAGGAGAGACTCACCCAAATTCATCTGGACTCCCCAAGGAGGCCGATGGGCACAAAGGGCCACTGCTGGTACCAAGGCTCCGGTTACTCGGAGAGTTGAGGTGGAGAGAAGTCCCTTCATGGTGTCCAAAACTGTTGACTGAAATACATGTGCAGCCTAAAAGTTAAGAGTTATGTTTTATTTGGCGGGAGGACACGAGCCGGGATGATAGTCTCTCAGATTGCTCTGAGGGACTGCTATGAAGAGGTTGGGGTGGAGCTAGGATATATAGGAGCTTTACAACAAAGACCAGGTTGTTGGAACAATAAAAGATTGTTTGTTATCTAAAGAAAGCCAGGTATCTCAAGTTAAAGAATTTAGTGCTATTCTATGTATCAATTGGCCTCACTGAATTCATTCTTTAGACAAGCACCTAGCTATCTAGGACAATTATCCTGTCTTTTCTTATTCTCAGTCTGTTCAGAGGGCACCATTGTGAGTGGCTGTAGAGGCTGGACTTCAGGCCTGTCCTCGCTGTGGGGTGGCGGCAGCCTCTGATGACTTGGTTTCAGCATTCTTTGTTTACCGACATGGTTGTAGTATTTTCATTCACATTGTAGTATTTTCATTCACAGACTGTGGATAATCTGGAAACTTGGAAAGGAACCAAGATGGAATTACTGCAGGTCCCTTCTACTTTAATATTCCGTGTACAAACTTAAACACGGATGAAGCATACATTTGAATTTGGTGGTGTAGGGAAAGATTTCTGCACATTACAGGAGAAGGCAAGGCAGAATTCCTCTTCTTTGTTGGCAGGGATGTGGGTCCACCTGTCTTTTCTGTAGCGGTTTCTGAGAGCAGTTTATGGTAATTAATGAATATTGACAAACAGTGGCACACATTGCATTTAAGAGCTGGCCTGTGCAAACTTGTGTATTGGACAGGTGGATTTCATAGGCAAGTGGTCAGGTGGATTGGAGAGAGGTGTAGCCCAGGCCTGGGCTCAGATTCAGGTTTAAATCACCATTTCCTCACCATTGGGCCTTGGACTAGAGTGTAACCTCCCTTAAACTATTGGTGAATCTGTGAAATGTGCATTATAATATTTGTTTCTTCCTGTGTTTGTTGTAAGTTGCAAACAATATTATAACACACATGAAGCACTTAACACACTGGCACTTAGCAGTGTTCACTGTGTGGGGCCGCCCCGCTTAGCGTGTGTCAGAGCCGTAAAGGCAGCATTTGTCTTTTGAGGATGCATTGGTAGCCCCTTGAATAGGTTGTGAATTTGGTGATTTCCTTTAATCCTTGAAACTCTACGTGCCATGGGCAGTTATTTTCATGGACAGATGAGGAATCTTAGGGTAAAGAAGACTGTGTAATTTGCCCAAAGTCAGACCATAATTTTGGGTGCAGGGGCCTCGGTTCAGCATGGGCCCCTGGGCCTTCTGTCCTCTCCGTTCAGCCCCACAGCCAGAAGTGTGGTCGCCTGTCCCCAGCCCAGAATATCCAGCAGGCAGCAACACAAACCTGGACCTGTGCTGCTTAAGCAAAAACTCCAGAGGGGAGGCAGGTACTAAAGGGATAAATGTAAAAACAGACGACTGCACACTGTGATCAGCTCTGAGAAGGAAAGGATCACGTCTCGCCGTGCAGAGCTGGGAGATTTCCCGTCGGGGCTGCTCTGGGGGCGTTCATTTCAGCTAAACAAACTCCGCTTCGGCACCAAGGCAGGAAGGGAGGGCGCGTGTGATCTGGTTAACTGGGCCTCGTTGATCATACTCATTCCCCATTCAGCGGCAGCTGTCACGGGCACTTACCTAGTAAACAGATGTCGGCCATAATCATCACGCACTTTGCTTGGTAGTTTTATTGGCCTCACATTTGAGATGAAGTCATTGAAGCTGGGGAGTTTGCTGCATGCCCGTGATTACCTTGGAAATACCCCACTGGTCTTTCAACCTAGACTGGTGTGGCTGTTATATCCCAGCCTTGTGAATGGCATCGTGTAGCTTCTCCCAAGTGGCCCAAATGACTAACATTGATGTTCTTAATCCGTAGGAAATGGTATGTGACAATAAGTGGAACAGGAAGTAAGAAATTGTTTGGAAAACTAGAACAAAATCCAATACTTCCCCAGCTGGGGTAGCGTACCCTGTGTCACTCATCCCACTCACAGCCCGACACCTCCTCCCTGCCGACCCTGTGTTCAGAAGCCACTCTGGGCATATGAAGAACATTTTGCCTCGTGTCACTATTGACCAAGACCTGTGACCTCTCTGTCCCTGGTTAACTCTCTCTTCAAAGCCATTTAAATTTTATGCAGGCTCCTCCGCTCAGATGTAAGAAAAGCCTCTTTAAACTTCTTGATGCAGCTCCTTAATGAAGATCTTGCGAAGGAAACCTAGTCAAAACCTGGGATGTATGCACATAGTGACTGTAATCTCAGCATTTTGTGAAGTTCAGAATCAGAGGGGTGGGAGACTCAGGAAAGGCTTTTTAAGGTAGAAAGAGGAAAGTGAAAGGACGCAGGCTGTGTGAGACTGAAACATCTCGGTCCCAGCCAGCAAGGCACCTGCGTTCAGGATGGTGTGTGGGGAGTACAGAGTTCTCACAAAGAAAGAAGTGGTGGGATGGGAGGGAGGACAGATAGATTCTTTACTAGGGAAGGAAAAAGTGGGCTGAAAACTTCCTGGTTGAATAAGAGGACTGTGATATGATGTGCTTGTATTTTGGAGAGAAGGGTTTTGTGGGGAAAGGCCTAGGAGAACGCTCTCTGCCTGGGGAGTCAGCATAACAGGGAACTGCAGAGAACAGGGCCGACCTCAGGGCCCCTGCTGGGGGAGGGCCTGCCTGCCATTTTGAGCCCTGGGGGCTGCTTCTGTCCCTTAGCTGGGGCCTCAGACCTCCCTTCACATCCCAGTCCTGTTGATACAAGAAAACAGATGTGCGGCATGAGAAGGGCTGTGTGCCAGACTTTGGTTGAGCCCCTGGAATGTGCCCCACCAGACGTGGGTCCTTGGCTTCATGCAGGAAAGAATTCAAGAGCAAGCCACTGTAGGAAAAGGTAGATTTATTCACAGAGACACATTGAAAGGCAAGAGATAGGCCACGAGGTGTGGGGGTTTGATGCTCAGATTAAAAGTAGGTGCACACTCCACAGAGTGTGGGCCTTCTCCGAAGAGGGAGAGAAGGGTGAACGCGAGGTGGCGCTGTGTGGCTGGTTTTCATGGGCTTGGTTGTTTCATATGCTAATAAGTAGAATGAGCAGCCAAAGGCCAAGGGGCTGGGATTCCCAGGGAGTTGGCCTTTTCCCACCCTGTGACATTTTGTGGCTAGTCTTGGGATGGCCATGGTGCCTTGGGGCATGTTATTCAACATATTACTATTACAATGGGTGTATAATGAAGCTCAAGATCTGCTAGAAGTTAAATCTCTTCATCCTGAGACTCAAGGCCTATTGGGGGTTGAATCCTTCACCATTTTGATGTTAATTGCTGTGGTCTTCCTTGAATGGCTGTTCTCTGCCCCCTTCCATCCTGTCTCACTGTGATGGCACAGAGAGAGCAAAGTCCGGGCCCTGCCTGTGCTCCTGCATTTAACAGGGGGAGGGGTGGGGTGACCTGAGGATGACTCTGAGTGGTGAGAAGGATGTTTCAGATTTTCCCACGTGGGACATGGGGAGGTGCCAGCAGCCACTGCAGATTTATATCACGGCCATTATCGCTTGTGTCACTCATCTTTTAGTATTTTTTTTTTGAAGTATTTAATCTAAATTTAATATCAGGATTTTTTAGGAAAGAAATTTCTCTTTTTCTTTTCTTTGGGACTCTTTTGGGGGGTAGGTAATTAGGTATATTTATCTCTTAGTGGAGGCCCTGGCGCTTGAACCCAGGACCCCGTGCACGCTAAGCACACGCTGTACCACTGAGCTCTACCACCCGCCCCATCATCTTTTACTTTTTGCCTTAGCTGCCAAGAATCTTACAGCTGAATTTCTACTCGGTCTTTAACACTTACCCTGACATTATGGCATTCGTTTTTATGACTTTACCTCCCCCTGGTTTCATTAAAGTATTGAATCTCCATTTTCTCTTCACGCTCACATTTGTCTTTTTGTTGTTATGGTTGTTAAGCTGTGTTTAAAAAATTGTTTAATTTCTCTTTTAGCAGGGGGCTGAAAGTAAATAAATATGTAAACAAACTTATCACACTTAAATGTTTTATACATTCTAAGCTGTTTAGTAGTTACTTAAAAACCGAATTGAATACTAAAATGATAACATTTTAAATTATTTTTTAATTTTTTATAAAGGTATAGCTGATTTACAATATGATATGTTTCAGGTGTACAATAGTTGCACAATTTTTATTGTTATGCTCCATTTATAATTATTGTAAAACATTGGCTATATTCCCTGTGTTGTAAGATACGTCCCTGTAGCGTGTTTATGTTACATGGAGCAGTTTGTATAAGAAAGTTGGGTAATGCAGAGTCTGTGGCATGGCTCTGTCTAACCCAGGTTCCCAGTCACCCTTCCTGTCAGAGCCCAGTCCCTCACTCCTGTCTGCAGGGGAGCGAGTGGAGGCAGCCCTCATCAGCGCTGGCACCACCCTCTGAGTGGCAGTGACAGCAGTGACTGTGTGTGGACGTGCAAAGTGTTGTTCCAGGAGCTTTACATGCATTTCTGCATTTAATAAATAAAGCCTTCCTGTGAGGAATCATTTTATGATTTTAATGAATAATACTTTTTTTTTGATTTTGATAGACTTCAAACCTCTGGAAAATTCACTGGAATAGTTCAATAAATGCTTAGATACAGTTCACCTAAAGGGGTACTATTCGCCCTTTTGTGTCTGGTTTATTTTAGTATAAACTTTCAAGGTTCAACCATATTGTAGCCTCAATCAGTACTTTATTCTTTTGGTTTGATAATATCCTTTTTCTTTTTTTGTTTTTTGTCTATTTAAAAATATTTTCATTGAATTCTAGTCAGTTTATAATATTGCATCATTTTCTTGTGTACAGCACAACACTTCATCTATATAGGAACATACCTGTATTCATTTTCATATTCTTTTTCAACATAAGTTACTACAAGATATTAAATATATTCTCCTGTGCTATACAGTATAAACTTGCTGTTTAATCTATACATACTCAGTATCTGCAAACCTTGAAATCGCAATTTATTCCTTCCCACACCCTCTCCCCTCTGGTAACCATAGATTGGTTTCTATGTCTCTGTGTCTATTTCTGTACTGTAGATAAGTTTATCTTTTTGTTTGTTTGTTTTTTCTTGTTTGGTTTTTTTTTTTTTTTTTAGATTCCACATGTGAGCGATCTCATATGGTATTTTTCTTTCTCTTTCTGTGTTGCTTCACTTAGAATGACATTCCCCAGTTCCATTGATGTTGGTACAAATAGCATTATTTTATTATTTTTTATGGGTGAATAGTAGTCTATTGTACAAATATACTACAACCTCTTTATCCAGTCATCAGTCAGTGGACATTTAGGTTGTTTCCATATTTTGCTATTGTAAATAGTGCTGCTGTGAATATTGGTGAGAAGGTGTCTTTTTGAATTATGGTTCCTTCTGGATACATGCCCAGGAGTGGGATTGCTGGGTCATATGGGAGGTCAATTTTTTGTCTTTTGAGGAACCTCTATATTGTTTTCCACAATGGCTCCAACAAACTGCATTCCCACCACAGTGTATGAGGGTTCCCTATTCTCCACAGCATCTCCACCATTTATTGTTTGTGAACTTCTGAATGATGGCTAATCTGACTGGTGAGATGTGATATTTGATTGCAGTTTTGATTTGCATTTCTCTGATAATGATATTTAGCATTTTTTCATGTGCCTATTGGCCATTTGTATGTCTTCATTGGAGAAATGTTTCTTTAGGATTTCTGCCCATTTTTGGATTGAATTGTTTGTTTTTCTTTCTTATGAAGTGTAAAAGCTGTTCATATATTCCGGGAATTAAGCCCTTATCAGTCTCATTTATTGCAAATATTTTCTCCCATTCCATTGGTTGTCTTTTTGTTTTGCTTACTGTTTCTTTGCTGTGCAAAAGCTTGTAAGTTTAATTACATCCCACTTGTATATTTTTGCTTGTATTTCTACTGCTTGAGTAGACTGCTCTAGGAAATCTTTGCTGAGATGTATGTCAGATGTTTTGCCTGTGTTTACTTCTAAGAGGTTTATAGTGTCTTGTCTACATGTTTAAGTCTTTAAGCCATTTTGAATTTATTTTTGTGTATGCTGTGAGGGAGTAGTCTAAGTAGATTGATTTACATGCAGCTGTCCAGTTTTCCCGACACCATTTGCTGAAGATGCTGTCTTTACTCCATTGTATGGTCTCACCTCCTTTGTCAAAGATTCAATGACCAAAAGTTTGTGGGCCTATTGGTAATTTTGTTTATCCGTTCATTGGTGGATGGATATTCTTTGTAAACTTTGGCTACTCTGAATGATACTGCTATGAATATTTATGTGCAAGTTTTTGTGAGAATATGTTTTCATTCTTTTGGCTGTACAGTTGGCCCACCATATCTGTAGTTTCCACTTCATGAATCCAGATGGCTGATTGTAAAGTGACTAGAACATCCTTGGATTATGGAATCCATGGTGGGGGTTTCCTGAAACCAACCCCCCGAGGATACTGAGGGATGACTCTACATGTAGGAGTGGAATTGCTGAGCCATATAATGCTAAACATTTGAGGAAACACCAGAATTCTCCAAAGAAGCGGCAACATTGTCCCTTTCCACTGGCCGAATATGAGGTATCTCTGCCTCCTGAACGACACTTGTTATTGTCCATGTTTTCATTATAACCATCCTAGTGGGTGTAAAATGAGATCTCATTTTGATTTTGATTTGGCTAGTGATGCTGAGCTTCTTTTCATATGATTATCGGCCATTGTGTATTTATTTAAATCCTTGGCAAATTTAAAATTTGGGTTGATTTTCTTTGTATTGGTCAGTTGTAAGCATTTGTTATATATCCTGAATACTAGTCTCTTATTAGATACATGCTTTGCAAAATTTTTCTCCTATTCTGCAGATTGTCCTTTCACTTTAGTTTTTTTAAACATTAAAACAATTTCTTTACTGGGGAGGTAATTAGATGTATTGATTTATTTTATTTTTCTTGCTAAGCACGCACTCTATCACTTGAGATACCCCCTTCCCCTGTCATTTCACTTTCTTGATGATGTCCTTTGTAACAAAAAGGTTTTAACTTTGATGAAGTCCAGTTTATCTGCTTTTTTCTTCTATCACTTGTGCTCTTTGTATTGTATCTAGGAAACCAAAGCATATCCTAGGACCACGAAGATTTATACTGTGTCTTCTTTCAAAAACTTTATAGGTTTGGTTTTTATGTTTCTGTCTGTGATAAATTTTGAATTAATTTTTATTTGTTATATAAAATATGGGGGTCCAGATTTCAGATTCATTATTTTGTCTGCAGATACCCAGCTGTCCCTGTACCATTTGTTGAATAGACTATTCTTTCAATGGAGTGTTGTTGGCACCCTTGTGGAAAACTGAATGTAAATGTAAGTTTTTTCCCCCTGGGTTTTTATTGTGTCTCATAGATTTATTTTTTCAAACTTATGCCAGAAGCATACTGACTTAGTACTATAGCTTTTTAGTACACTTTAAAGTGAGTCCTCCAACTTTGCTCTGCTTTTTCAAGATTATTTTGGCTGACATGAGCCCCTTGCACTTCCATATGAATTTTGGGACAAGTTTTTCAATTTTTGCAAAGAAGTCAGCTGGAATTTTGATAGGGATTCCACTGAATTTGTAAACCACTTTGGGGAGTCTTAACATTTTTAACAATATTGTCTTCCATTCCATGAACATGGGATGTCTTCCATATATGTAGATCTTTTAAATTTTATTTCGATGATACTTCAAAATATTCAATTTACAAATCTTATAAATTTTTGTTAAATGTATCTCTCATTTTATTTTTAATGCTGTTGTAAATGGAAAGGCTGAGGTTCTTGAGGATGGCACTATATATCAATTTGTTTATTTCTAGGATTCCTACACAGCAAATACACTAGGTATATATTTGCTACATAAATCTATCCACAACTCTTCCCACCCCTGTGTTATAAGAAACCAAGACCCAGGTTAAGCTACCTGAACAACTATGTGGAAGTGACAAATGAGACCCTTGGGTGGGGATTTGTGCAGATGATACTGAGAGGTCATTCAGGATGGCTTCATCTTAATTTCTTTTAAACAATCCTTTCGGTGTATTTAGTCAGATAAATTAAGAACATACCCTTTTGATGTTCGCAGGAGCTGAATATAATTTTCAAATAATTTCTAGTGAGAGTGCTGTACTTGAAATCTAATTTGAACCAATCTTTAAAGATTTATATTTCAGGAGCTTTGACGAAAGAACACCTGTCTTTATTCATTAATGACAGCTAAATGCTCAAGAAACATGTAAGAGTTTGAGCAAACTGCCCCCGCCCCGTAGTGCTGGGTGGCTGCAGCTGTAACTGGAGTCAACGTTTATCTCTCCCAGTATGCTTGTGCTGATCTGCTCAAAGCGGTTCGTCCAACAGTTTGTCTGTAGTCTGTTGGAAAAAGCCGTAAAACATTGAGTTAAGGTTGCTGGAATGCAATATATTCTTATTAATATTAAGTAAGCACATATTGAGTGCTTACTGAATGTTGGGAATTGTCCCTCAGCCTCACATGAATATTATTTCACTTAAAACCTCACATATTTCCTTGTTATTCTCACTTTACAGATAAGGACACTGAGAATTAGGTCTTCTCTCTTTTGGGTGGATCTCATTATCAATCACGGGAAGTTGTAAGGAAAAAGATATTGATTCATCCTGAGAAAACATTTTTCTGAGCGTCAGCAGTGAAGAAGGTGATCATTGTTCGAATGAGACGAGCCCCGGGTTGTACGGAGTTAGCATCCCTGTCATGGACACGGCACGCGTAGAGCTGCGTGGTGGGTGAGGCGGCGCGGCCGTGCAGGGAATGAGGATTCTGGGCCGTTGGGCTGTGCTCAGGCCCGGTGGGGCTTTCTCCTAAGGGCAGTGGACCGTCATTGACAGATTTTAAGTAGGGGAGTGGGGTGCTATCTTAGATCACTTTTGTCTTGTAGAATGCTTGGAAACATTTAGAAGGCTCAGCAGGAGGTGATGTGATGAGTCAGAGTAGGGTAGCTGCGAGGTGTAGGAGTGTAGAATTTTCAAGTGAGTTTCAGTCCCAGGCTTGTGGCTCAGTCGCTGTGTCACTTTGGATGACGCACTGAAGGAAGTGAAACAATTTATCTAATCAATTAAAGCAGTGATGTACCGACCTCCCAGGACTGCTGTGGAGATCCAGTGAGATAACGTGTGCACAGTGTGCAGCGTGGTCCCCAGCACACTGTCAGTGCTGAGTGAGTGCCAGTGAGTACCTGGTAGGACAGGTGTGGGTGGTGGGGCTCGGTGACTGAGGAAATCTGGGCCCCGAAGGAGGGGTCCAGTCACATCTGTGAGTGATGGGCCTGAGCTGGGAGAGGCAGGGAGACCTTGCCCCCCGACCAGGGGCCCTGGGCAGGACGGCTATGGGAGGAGCCTGTGATGTCAGCTCATTGCAGGTGGAGTTGGAGTTGCCCTTGAGACATCTAAATGCAGTGTCACGAGCTCACAGAGGAGGTCTGGGCCAGGGGTTTGCATTTTCCTATAATCTCAATCCCTGAGGACGCCGAGGTATTGATCACTGAACATGAAGTCATACTTTACAGGACAAGTGAATAGTAGCATCATCTCTGTCAACAAAGCTCACGTCACTTTATTCATCACTCACTTTGCTAATTGGGTACTTACAGAGCTCACTTCACAGTCCTCCCCTGGGCTCAGGCTCCACAGTAAAGAGCTGGTGAGCCTCCCTCTTTTCCAAAAGAAGACACATTTAGCTGGTAGCTTTCTGTACCTCGCCAGACTTAGAATTTTAGTTTGTTGTTTTAATTCTATTTTCTGTTGGCCATCTTCTGACAGGAGAGAAGTTTTACCTCATGGTCATGTTTCATTTAGCTGTTACTGAGAATTGATGAACTGATCCATAGTGTATGTATTATATTAACCTTGTAGAGAATTTATCATTTTTCTGTCTTTGCCCTTTAATTTTGTATGCCCCTTCAAGTATCTATCCTATTTGGGGCCTTTTTTTTTTTAATTAAAAAATGTCGGTTTGCCGTTAAGGAAACAAAAGAAAAAAAAATACACATGATAGCTAAGCCTAGAAAATATCTAGTGTGTTTTCTGTCTCGGCAATAGGGGGTTGTATAAACTCATGAAAACCTTCATTACACAAATTTCTTAGAAATGCTGATAAAGAAATAAAACCTTCCGTGCAGCCACTATGGAAAACAGTGTGGCGATTCCTCAAAAGACTAGGAATAGACTTACCATATGACCCAGGAATCCCACTCCTGGGCTTGTATCCAGAAGGAAATCTACTTCAGGATGACATCTGTACTCCAATGTTCATAGCAGCACTATTTACAATAGCCAAAACATGGAAACATCCTAAATGTCCATCAACAGGTGACTGGATAAAGAAGATGTGGTATATTTATACAATGGAGTACTACGCAGCCATAAAAACCGACAACATAACGCCATTTGCAGCAACATGGATGCTCCTGGAGAATGTCATTCTAAGTGAAATAAGCCAGAAAGAGAAAGAAAAATATCATATGAGATTGCTCATATGTGGAATCTAAAAAACAAACAACAAACAAACAAACAAACAAAAACAAAGCATAAATACAGGACAGAAATAGACTCATGGACAGAGAATACAGACTTGTGATTACCAGGGGGGTAGAGGGTGGGAAGGGATAGACTGGGATTTCAAAATTGTAGAATAGATAAACAAGATTACACTGTATAGCACAGGGAAATATACACAAAATGTTATGATAAATCACAGAGATAAAAATGTGACAATGAGTGTGTATATGCCCATGAATGACTGAAAAATTGTGCTGAACACTGGAATTTGACACAACATTGTAAAATCATTATAAATCAATAAAAAATGTTAAAAAAAAAAGAAATAAAACCTTCCGTCCTCATCTTTCAAGCTGCACAGCTAATTGTCAAGAAAGTGGGGGGAAATCCTCAGAAGCCAAGACAAACCAGAAAGCAGGGATTCTGGGTGATACGTGAGCCTTAGAAGCCCTGGGGTGCCGGTTGGCTCCTGGACTGAGTTTCAGTTGCCAGGGCAGGAGGTGAGCCCGAGGCCTCTCACACTGGGAGTTGGATGGCTGATCATATGTAAGGCCAAGCCCATCCCGAGAAGCATGGTTTACTAAAGGGTGAACCAGAAAAAAAAATTTCCTCAAGGCAAGACAGTAAGGAAAGTCAATTTTGTTGAAAGAGGGGAAAAATAACAAATCCAAAGTAAGGATATAGTTTAAAGCTATTCTGGCATGAGAGTGACCACAAACTCCTGGCAGAGAAGCACAGCTACTTCTGGAATGAGAAGATGTGTTTTGAATGAATCAGTGAACAGCCATTCCGATAAAGGCTTCCAGAGTCTTGTGGATCAAAATACTGGACCACAAACACCTCTCTTCCATGGTCTCATTCAAATAACCAAAAAGGTTTTAAAGGAAAGAAGCCATAATCATAGTTCTATTTATTAACATTACTTTATGCTAGAAATTCAGAGGTGACTATGGAGTCGTCTCCTCTTTTATGGACCTTACTTTCTCTTTGGGGAGACAAATTGACATAGATGGGGAGCTTGGTGGAGGGAAGTGTTAGTCTGTTGCAATTAGCCAGGAGAGGAGATTAAGAAAGCAGTGAAGGGTTGGTGAACTTTTTAGCTGAGGACAGTCTTATTCAGTTGGCTTTTAATTGTAGGCTCAGTATGTTGTCAGTAGAGGGAATAAATCTTACGGAGGATGGACTTAGCTCAGGCCTCTTTAGAATGGACAAGTGAACCTGGAGAAAGACAGTCAAATCTGTGCAGAAATTGAAGTTCACTTGAGCGTGTTCCATCCCTGAGCCAAAGATAGGACAAATATGCAGCACTTCTTGAGGACAGAGGAGTGGTTTTTAAGCTTCTTCATGAATGAATCCCAGGGAACCGAGATGGCCAGTTGTCAAACTGTGACTTTGTTCTTTGGACGGTGTACCCACCAAGGGTATTGGCCTTTTATATGTTTCCATTTCTCTTTAATACATGTCTGTTGATGAGGACGTGGGCACAAGTGTTTGACACCTTGTCGAGGTGACTTTGGGTACCTTCCTAGAAGCACGGGCACAGTTGCGGCTGCGTCATACATCTTGCAGCCCATCCCGTTCCCCGGCTCCAAGATCACGGCAGAGTGGTTCCTTGTTGACCTGTCCGTCTCCTCTGTGACATCATAACCCATGAAAAGACCGGAGCGTATTAACTTGGCTTTGTTAAAGTCAAAGGAACAGATCAAATATGGAGTCAGATTTGTTCTTTCCTATTTCAGTAGTGCCATGGAGAAGGCAGTTTGGGCAGCTTTTTGTAGGGTCCGGGAGGCTTTCTCTCTCAGCCTCTGGGCGCCTCTATTGAAAACCCTTCATAGCTGTCTGGCCTGCTGGAAAACCACTCTGCCTGTTTTGCCCTGAAACTGTGTTCATTTTATAACTCATCTCTATTCCTTGGAAAACTACTCAATAAAAACTCAGTTGGTTTTCCACCAGCCATGGGCATGGGTGAGGGATACCTTGTTATTATTTCATAAAATATTAATAATAATAATAGTAATAGTAATAGTAGTAATAATAATAATAATAAATAAATAAAATAAAAGAAGTCTTAAAACAGCACTGGGCACATTGGAAAGAGTCAATAAATGCTTCCTGGCTTAAATCAAAAGTGATGTCTCAGTGATTTCATGGCTGCTGTATTTGCTGAGCTAGTTACCCCTTAGCTCCATTACACATTATTTTTAACTGAAAAAGAAATACATGCAAATAGTTAAAAAAAAATTTCAAACAGAGCAGAAAAATACACAAGTGAAAGCAGTTTTCCCTCATCCCCTGCTCTTTCAGCCCTCCCTGGAGATGCCACTGTTTACTATCCTTTGGGTGATTTTCCATATATGCTATGCACATTCCCACCTATGTATGTAAATTCCTTTAAAGTTTTAGTTATTTTTAACTTAAAGGGATTTAAATCCTCAAGTGGCTTCTGCCCGGGTAATAGAACAGAACAAATCTGACTCCATATTAGAGTTGTTCCTTTGACTTTAACCCTGTGCTCTGTCTCCTAGGCTTCGTCTTGCTTGTAAAACAATGTTGCTTAGAGCCTGAAATATACAGGAGAGCCTATTCTGAAGGCTCTGACCCTTAAGGATATTTAACACTTTTTCATTCATAAAAAGATAACAAATTGCAGAATAGAAAATAACGTTTGTTTTGATGGAGATTTACAGGGATCTGACCCAGGCAGATAGCTGCAAGAACAAAGGATTCTAACAAGAAGGAATTCCTACACCAAGAAGATTGCAACAACCAAGCACGTAGGAAAGAAGCCTGAATTTTGACTTGGGGAGATGGTTTTCCAGGACATTAGTTTGCCATCTAGGTCTACAGAAACTGGCTATTCCATGTCCCAACACCTGGTCTCCCAAATTATCGACATATCCTGCACTGAGGAGAATGAATTTGGACTCGGTAACACTCCTATCTACCGAGCAAGCTGGGCACTGGAATTGAGTGTTACGGAAACAACAGGCCAGCCGAGGAACAAGCACCACTAGGAGTGTTGTAGTACTCAGATTTATTATGCCGGCGGGCTCAGAGGGGCTTCTGCTCCGAAGTTCTGAGCACCTCCAAGACATGCACATGAGGTTTTAAAGGGTTAATTACAAGTATGGGGCTATTAGCCAATAAGGCTCAAAGAACAAAAAGCAAGGAATCAGTACACTGGAGCTTATCAACTTGTAATAGATCACGTTACTGACACTTGTTGGGCTTGGATTTACGAGTTAGCTTGTTAGCCCAGTAAACTGACACTAAACTTCAGATTTACAAGTTATCCCAGTAGAATTTAGATCAGTAACCCGACACTTATCACACTTAGATTTGTGAATAAGCTTATTAGCCCAGCTGAGCTTTCCCTTCACATGAGGACAGCTCTCCCACACCCAGGGAACTACTGTGAGCCCTTGATGGTTCCACTAGGGTGGGGTGTGGTTTAACCAGGAGGGATGGGGACTATGCACCAACACTCAGGCAGTCCTCCGTCTGGGGCTCTGATCTTGTACCACCCCGCTCCTCGCCAGCCCAACACCTGGGAGAGTGGAGCTAAGGCAGAGATCGTGCCTGCCTGTTTCCCAGCGTGTAAAAGGGGAATATGTACTCTTCCCAAGGTAGTTCTGAGCGATAACACCTGCGGGTGCTTGGTTCCTAGAGCAACAGAAAACCCAGATCCTCGTGGAGGCAACGGGTGTGATTCCCGTAGGGGTTCTGCAGAAGCATCGGATGGAGGGCTGGACCAGGGAGGTAAAACTTGAGCTGCGGTCCTTGAAGGGTTACAGAAGGGTACAGAGGCAGGACTGCCGCCTCCTTTGGGGTGCCCCCAGAGGTAAAGCTTTTTCTCTCCATCTCCGCTAAGACCCTCCCCTCTCTAGATCCCTCCCTTCTCTCTGCTCTTCCTGTCCATCTGTATCATGCCACTTTTCCCCTCCTCTCATCCCCCTACCATCTTCTGCGTCCCTCGCTGCCCCACCTTCCCTCACAGAACCCAGAGAGGATCGCTGGCCCTCCTGCGCATGCGCAGTCGCTGCCAGCTGGACCGCGGGTTGGAAGCTCCAGCTCCGAGCCGGGGATCGGCCCCTAAGGCTTCTCAGCTCTGTCGCCCTGAGGCCTTTGGCTCCTGCCTGGGCCGGGGCCTCTGGCTGTGGAAGTGCAAGGTGGGGGGTTCCTGGGAAAGGGGTCAGGTGTCTGCGGGAGGGCGGTCTGCGTGTCACAGCCCCTCAGGGCGCCAGTCAGCGTGTGTTCAGCTGAATTCCTCGGGCCAGACCCCTCTGCCCGCGCCACCTGCCCCGGCGCCCCGGCCACAGCTGTCCAGGGCCAGGTGTGCCCCTGCCGCCTCTCGCCCCAGCCGGGCTCCCCTCAGTCCGCGGCTGGCGTCCCCTTCTCCTCTCCCGCCCGCGAGTCCTCTCCTCCCGGGCTTCCTGTCCTTGGCCGCCGGCCCGTCCCCACACCTCAGCGGGCTGTGTCCCGGGCGGGCGGGGTCTGGGGACCCGGTCGGGGCGGCTGGGGCTGGGGCTGGCCTCCGAGCGGGGCTGCAGCCCGCGTTTCCACCCCCCCGCTTTCCCTGCCCCGCGAACCTGGGGCTGCCCTCCTCTCACTTTCCCGCTCCCTGAGGACCAGCTCAGCGGCGTGGGCACTGCTCCCTGGGCTGAGAGCCACCGGCTGTGACGCTCAGCTTCTCCTGGTGGAGTCAGGAAAAGGGAGCGTCAGTTCTGAGCGAGCTTCTGTCTCCTCCCTCAGTGTTTCTGCCGCAGGTAAGTACCTTGAACACTTTCAGGTGTTATGATGGCCGTGCTTGCTGATGTCACGTGTTTTTATAGTGAGAGGGATTTACAGTGGTGAAAGCAGGGCTTGGTTCAGTTAAAAATGAGCTGAAGGCATGAGGCTGCGACATCCTCCTTCCTTCCCTCTCCCAGGGTGAAACGTGTGACCGTCGATTTTAAAAAGATAGTTACAGTCCCTAACTAGTCCAACCCAGCTAGTGTGTGTTAACAGGAACAGCACCACCAGAGGCGCTGGAGATCCAGGGACATTGCAGTCCTAAAGAGCTCCTGGCAGTTTGGTTTGTTTTGGTTTTTTGTTTTTCTTAAATTATGGGGCAGACAAGTGGTATAAAGGGAAAAATAATTGTCAAGAAAAATTTTTTCATATAACAGCTTTATTGTGATGTTGTTCACACACCATGAAGTCCATCCATTTAAATGGTACAATTCAGAAGCTTTTAGCATATTCACAGTTGTGCAACCATTATTATTCCAGAACGTTTTCATCACTTCAGAAAGACCAGTGGAAATGAATGACCTATCCACCCCTCCCCAGTGGTGGTTCTAAAGAAGTTTCTTGGCTATTCCTGACCATAAATTAACTTGTTACATTCCATGAAAAATCTGGTAGGGATTCTAAACAGAATTGCAATGAATCTCTCTATCAAAACAGGAAGAATTAATGTCTTTATGGCATAAACTTCTTCTACCCATGAATATATCTGGGACCCTATATTTTCATCTCTCCAGAACCTGGCCCATGGGAAGTCCTCACTACTTGTTGGGCTTGAGAATGATGAGATTCTATACATCGTTAGTTGCAACTGTAGCCTTTCACAAAAAATAAAAGTAACCTCAGTGAAGCCAAGTGACTCTCTGAGGGTCAGAAAGAGTGACAGCCAGTGCTGGAGTGATCCAGCGGACTTGGTGCTTGCAACTAGAATTCTCCACAACCTACAGCTAAGGGGATTAGAGTGTTCTTTTATTTTTTCTCAATGGCATTGCTTTTATTTTTACTTATTTTTTTAAGTATTTTTTATTGAAGTGTATTCAATTTACAATGTTAGTTTCAGGTGTACAGCAGAGATTCAGTTATAAACATATGCATATGTATATACATATGTTTTAGATTGTTTTAGTAGAACTCATTACAAGAAATTGAATACAGTTCCCTGTGCTATATAGTAGGTCCTTGTCATTTATTTTATATTTATTAATGTGTATCTGTTAATCCTCCCTTTCCTGCCTGCTAACCACAGTTTGCTTTCTATGTCCATGAGTCTATTTCTAGCAGCACCGCTTTTGCTAGTAATATATGCTGGTTGGCTGCTTTCAGTTTCAGTAATTCCATCTTATCTGTGGGCACTTTTCTTCTGGTGGCCTTTATGTGGTTTGCACACGTGGTAAGAGAGATCTGTATTTGGGAGAGCTCCAGGCCTCGTGTAGTCCCTGGTACAGAGTGCCCTCTGAGTCGATGCTTCAATTGGGAAAAAAGCACATTAAATATTGGAATTTCCACTATGGTTGAGAATTCCAGGTTTCTATAACCTGTTTAGCCCACCTTAATTTTGGGTGCACCCATACAAGGTAATTTGGTGGAATTTCATGCTATGGTGGTGTAGAGACAGGATCTTGTATGCTTCTTCTCTTTCCTTTTTCTAACACTCATTCTCCTGGGCCTCCAAGATCCTCCTCCAGAAGTGCCCAGGGCTGGCTTGGTGCTGCGCTGAGGCAATATTTGTTAATAAGACCCTTTCCTCATCTCTTCTGAGCCTCCGTTTCTTTCTCTGCACAATGAGGGTTTAGACTAGATAAGTGCTTTTCAGTTTCTTTTAAAGCCATGTTTCCTTTGAGAAACAGAAAATGCAAATCTCTCCTCTCAAACCAACCCTTTAGATTTTGATAATTCCTCCAAGGAGTGACATAGCTCTTTGTGAAAAATTGATGTGATTGTGATTCCAGGTGGCACAGAAAAGACTCTTCAGAGATTTATTGCAGGGAGAGGGCAGGAAAGGGGCAGTATGTCACATTTTCTAATGTGAGCACTGGAGCAGGGGCTTAGATTTAAATACGGTGTCTGACGTGGCCTCTTTCTAATCTTGTACAATGAGATAAACTTCTCTACCTCAGTTTCTTGATGTGTCAAGTTGGGGTGATAATATTTTAGGGCTTTTGTGAAACATTCTACACATAATCCATTTGTGTCTCAGTAGAAACAAGACCTGCTAGGGATTCAGGGATTTGTTTTAAAAAAAAAAATCTTGTCCATAGCACTCTGTTGGTGTGTATTTTGAAGTTCCTGGAGGGTGAGGGTTGAGTCTAAAGTCCATTGTGGGACAGGTGGCCCATAGTTCTCCGTGCCTGAGATTGCCCCCTCCTCCCCAGTCCTCTTCCTTTGTCCAGGATGAAATTCCCTAGTAGATTTACACAGAGGTCTTGTGGAAATGGCTTTTCATTTTATTGTTTCACCAAGAAGGGCTGCCATCATGATCTCTGTGGTCAGGTTTTGAAGGGCTGCCATCATGATGTCTGGTCAGGTGAAGGCTATGCAATTGGGAGTTTCTACTTAATAAAAAGAAAAAATTACAAATAGAAAATTAGAAAAAGTGTGGTGACAGGGGCTCTTGGAAGTGGACACCTTTAGCTTTCTTAGCTTCAAGTACAGTGGCCTATTGCCACGAGGACCCATCCTCGTGCTTTGAAGTTGGAGGGACCAGTGGGTTCAGTGGGAATGTTAATTGAGTGCATCTCATGGGCTGGGTATTGTCCTATTTGTACTGTGTGTTCATTATTTGAGACAGTGAGCTCACTTAACCTAAATAACCTCTTTAAAAAAATTATGCTTTTTACTTTGAGATGTAATGTAGATTCCCATGTGATTCTAAGAGATTATATGGAGAGGGCCTATGGACACTTTGCCCAGTTTTCCTTAATGGTTCCATCTTGCAATGTTGGGGTACAATTCATTACTGACTCACTAACAGTTTGATGTTTGTGTTATTGCCCTCATTTCTATTCACGATTAAACTGGGGCTTAGGGAATCACACAGGGTTAGTGTAGAGTCAGGTGGAACTTGGGCCTGGGATTTCCAGGCAGTACCATTATGATGGTCTGTGGCAGGGAGCAGCATTCACTTTGTTTGTTTATTCATTCATTCAACAAACATTTATTGAGTAACCTCTGTGGGTCAGATGCTTTCTTAGGGTTATCTGATTCTTCAGCAGTACTGAGAATCAGGTAATGTTTGTTTATTTTTTTTAATCTGAGAAAATTAGCTCTGAGAGGTTATAACACCCCCAAAGGAAATATAGCTCTTAAAGGAGCAATAGTAAATTTGTACAGTCCCCCCTATTTATGCAGGTGGTACCCTAGGCATTTTACATTTGCAAACTTGCATAATCCAGATATATTCTTGTAAGGCAAGGAGTTTTTTTTTTTAATTGAAGTATATTCAAGTTTACAATGTTGTGTCAATTGCAAGGTGTTTTTTGAATTTTGAATTAAAAATATTTTTTGAGGAGGGTAATTTGGTTTATTTATTTGTTTCATTTTTTAAAATGAGGTACTGGGGTTTGAACCCAGGACCTTGTACATGCTAAGCACGTGTTGTACTACTGAACTGTACCCTCCTCCCCAAGGCAAGTTTTCTTATCCATTATTCTGAAATATTCTGAAGCTTAGGAGTTCATATAAATTGGATAGAAATCCAGATCTTTTGATCCTACTGTGGTCCTTTTCTTTATATTCTGCTGAAGAAGGTTGGGGAAATCAGTTCCTTTATTCATTTCTTTATTCAGCAGTTTTGAGCACTGACTTTGCATCAGGGTCTGGCAAGGTGCTTGGAAACAGAAAACAAGAAATGACTCTTCTCTGCAAGGGCAGGAAGCCTAGACCAAAAGCTGGGTAATGTGATCCGAGCTACGGTAGCCATGTGCAGACTCTGAGGACAAACTGTACCCCCGGATTTGCTTTGACTTCCCTTGCCTTCTGGCTGGTACACACCAGATCACCGCAACCCAGATGGGCCTGCAGCCCACAGCACAGTATGTACCTCGATCTCCTCTCCCCTCTCGGTAGGGCTTGCAACATGAGCATCCCTGAGTACGTGCAGTGTGCTGAGGACTATGAGAATCTTCCCGTGGTGGTCCAACCCGTGGGGATCATCTCAGAGGAGAATTTCTTTTGCATCTATAAGCGAATCTCCTTGGTGAGCCAGATCAGCCCGTGCGGCACCCAGTGGGCAATCTGTATCCAATACAGGCACCACTATGCACCTGAGAATGGGTGGAGCGACTTTCAGACCCACCGCAAGGTCGTGGGCCCTGTCACCATTACCTACTGCCTCTCGGCCAAGGCCTTCGAGAAGCTCCACGTGCAGAGGAGCTGTATGGTGCCACGCTTAATGACTCTCAGCTATTTGTCTTAGTGTTGTATGGGGAGGTAGACGAGCAGTCGCTCACCAACGTGGCCTTCAATCTACGAGGACTGCAGGGTGGTGGAGAAGAGGATCGAGGACTTCACTGAATCACTCTTCATCTTGCCCAAGTCCAAGTAGCTGGATGGGGCCCTCGACAATTCTGGGGACAAGATCACCCTCCTCTGCATCCCGCTTGAGAAGGAGGACGTCATGGGACTGGACACAGACAGCAGGTAAGTTTACCTGGAGGTCAGTCCACCCTGGCTGTGTGCCGGGTTTCTTCCCTACATCCAGAAAGGGATCAGCAAGGAAGAGGACTGTCTTGTAGCCAAGGGGGGAGGGAGGTGCAGCCCGCCGGTTTATAGACATTTAAAAGTGAATCTGCCTTTGTTTCAGAGAGATCCTTTTAGGGTTAGTGTGGACACTTACTCCTGCTTTTCAGCCAGGACCCCTGGTGGGACCCCTGGAGTTGCTGTCCAATAGAGTAGCCACAGCCACTGATGCTAGGAGCACTGGGGAGGAGGCTGGTCTGAGTTGAGATGTGCTGTAGGTCAAATGCACATCAGACGCTGAGGCTTGTCTAGTAAAAGAATATAAGCTATCATGCTACTTCCTATATTGATTACATGTCAAAATGATAGTATTTTACATACAGTAGATTAAGTAAGATCTGTTCTTAAAATCCGTTTCTAGTATTTGTTTTTTGTTTGTTGGTTTGTTTCTTTGTTTACCATTTTAAATGTGGCAACTGGGAAACTTTCTTTACATGGCTCTCATTTCATTTTTTTGGGCAGCCTGTCCTGAGACAGTCTCATCCCTTTGTTTATAGATGAGATGCTGAATCCTGAGAGGCAGAACGAGGCGCTGGTTGAGCTGGGGCTGGAGCCAGTGTCTCCTGCCCCCCAGGCCCAGCACCTGTTCGGCTCAGGCCCTCTCTTCCTGCCCGACAGCCACCATGCCAGGTTAGGACATCAGAAACACCGCCAGGGACTTCCGAATGAACTCCTTATGCAGGGAAAGGCCTATCACGGAGTATGGGAAAGAGCAGAGAAATGTTCATTCTTACTTTGTCCCTGTGATTAAGTCAACGGCCCCACTTTGCCTCGGAAGTGCAGATGAGCTCTTCTGGGCTGCCCACCTTCTGATATGTTTCCCCATGTATATATCGTGCTGTCCCTAATGCAGAAGAGGGTGAGATGCCTTTGCCGAGAGGTGGTCCCCCTTTGCTGGGGAGAGTGAGGGAAGCTGTGTCCCCCCGGCCTACGGCCTCAGTCCTTGAGTCTGGAGAGGGCTCATGGCGGTCCCATAGGTGACGGTCGGAGGACCTGGCACGTGCTGCCGGGCCCGCTGTGGAGGCGGTGCTCTGTGATTCTTGAACTTACCTAAGATCAGATTCTACTTTCTGGTTTTTGGTAAGTTGGAGGAGAACATGCCAGAGAATTGATAAAAAGAATGTCGAGACCAGCACTGTGAGTGATAGGCACAGGGGACCTGAGTCCCACCTGCGTGAGGTGCCTAGCAGGCTCTGGATGAATTTTCTGTTCCTCCCAGACATACCTCTATGGCTTAAGGAAGGGGCAAGTCATGTCGTGGCCATGATCTGTACTTGTCCTCACAGGGCCCTGTGATCTACATGCCCGCACTCCCCTTGTGCTCCTTGGAGATGAGGTGTCAGGTTTAGGAACCTAGGCACTGCTGAGGGCATAGCTGCCAGCACCGTGGTACACCAAGGCTGACTCCGTTCACCTCACCTGTCACCTCCTGCTGAGTCCCAAGGCGTCAGTCAAGGTAGGTGCATCGGTGCAACGTAAGCAGGGACTACCTTCTTCCCCTGGACAGACTGGTGGGTGAGCAGTGGAAGCCCGGAGCCCTGCCCCAGCCCCCAGGCCAGTGCCTCCTCTTTTGTCATAGGAGACACTGGTGACATTTTTGCTCAGCAACTGCTTGGCTCTGAGTCTACAGACCCACCAGAGAATGCCAGCTTGATTTTGTCTTTTGAAGTCTGTCCTTGGGGTTTGGCAGAGTAGCTGGATGTGTGCTTAGCCCATAGTGGTTGACACTGTCATTATTGTTTACCCAGAACCTCGTGTACCAGGCATGGCTCCCGGGATCAAAATACAGCAGCGTATTAAACCTTCCTCCTGGTGGGTCTGTCTGTTCTGATACCATAAGGGCTCAGCCAGCATCTGAACGTCAGTGAGTTAACGCGGCCAGTGAGCTCGGGTCAAGCACGTTCCCTTCCAGTCACTTTTACTCCATTGTTGCTTTTACTCTTTCACAGTCATTAATTTTTTAAACAATGCTTTGGTGCAGGAGCATAGCCTAATTCTCTCCTGCTACTCTTGGTGGAAGTGAGCCTGAAATGCGACCACAATTTCTAGCCCAAAAGCTGCCTAGACACATGTAGGTGGAGTTTTGGTTTGGGGCGCTGACCACGCTGGGGTTCTCCGGCAGTGCCGCTCCCCTAAGTCCCTGCCTTCCCTGGATCAGGAGGTGAGGGTGGGTCTCACCGTCCCCGCGTCCCTGGCCTCACACACTCACGTAAATTCTTGTACATGCTGTCAAAATCATTTTTGTTCTTGTGTGTTTCTAATTTTCTCTTGTTCCTCTTTTCCTTTTTCTTCGTTTATTTTTCTCTTGTACTGCCCAGTGAGCATGTTGTTGCTTCTGAAAATGTGGGCTGTGCACACCGTGCATTGGGAATAGCCAGATCGCCCTCCGTGCTGTCTCCATCGCTTTAAAAAGCAAAAACTTAACAGCTGCCTTGATCCATGTATTATCCTAGTCATCGTTTTATTTTCTAATTTTTTGGAATATTTGCTTTGTTACCACATCACCCACTGGTGTTTGATACCTGTTAAAATCCTTGCTTTGAGGGACATGTTTGGTCCTCCTTATATTTGGTGACAAATGCGCCCTTATTAAATTTGTTTGAGTGTTTTGAAGAAGTGAGATGCGAATTGATTTAGGCGGCTGCTGAAGGATTCTTTTCATGGAGAATTTAAACTTGGAAAGTCAAAGTCTGCAGCATCTTGCTCGATTCCTGCTTTTACACAAACGTGCTCGGCACGCGGTTCCTGGCTGTCGCTGTGTGACATGCGTGACGTCGCTTCCTGGACGGCAGTCACTGGTGAGAAAGTGGCCAGCTCGGGGGTGAGCAGCTGCAGGGGACGCTGTTGGAGGAAGCAGTCTTTTTTTTTTTTTTTTGCATTCAACTTTCCCGTGCCATTTACTTTACTTTGCCTTCATAAAGGGGCAGAAGTGGGTCTAAAATCCATGCCACTCTTTTGTTCCCTTTACGAGGCTTGTTTTTCTGAGTATCAGGACAACATGGCCTTCTCCTAAGTAGCTGGCTCACCTGGATCTGTTGGACACAGGGAATGCTAAAGGAGCCGTAGCTTCCTCTCTGCTTCAGCCAGTGGGCATTCAGAGCTGGGTCTGTGGTTTGCTTCAGCAGCCGTGCAGACCTCCCTTCCGTGATCTTTACTTTTAACCCATGTTGGCAGTAAATAGCTGACTCCGTGTCTGTTGCAGCTGACGTCCACCACTGACGGCCTTGTCGTTAGTTTGCGGTAGTGAGTCTCCAACACCCCAGTCAACCGTGAAGGAAGATTTTTGGCCGACCTAGGACCTTGGATTCTCACCCCCACCATGGTTCATCTCACCCGGTGGAAGGGTTTGGCCTCCACCATTATGCTGACCATGAGACCTTGTTTCTCCTTTCATACTCTGGTCCAAATGTGGACACTTCATTTTTCACTGAATTTGTCTCGCTTGAGTCAGACCAGAATATCTGAATGAGTCCATCACATTCTGGATGGGGAACAAAACAGAAGTAAGTGTCGCAATTAGTTGGAGTCTAGGCTGTCCGGGTTGGCAAATGCAGGCTGGGATCTGTGATGGCCGGGCTGTGCCCTGGACACAGGGCTTTCCCGTGGCTCCCGAGAGCCCAGGGGTCGGATTGAGAAGCGCCTTTCCTGGGATCCTCCATCCTCATCTGCTCACTGGCAAGTGCGTCTGCTAATTAGGAGCTCCCCCAGACCTCCGGCCCTTCAAAGCTTAGACCACGGGAGAAATTTGAGTCCCTTCTCCTGGGCCTCCTTTGTGAGAATCCAGTGCCTTCTGAGGTGACCAGCGGAAGGAGATGCCTACCCCTCCAGGGAGCACCCTACAGAAAACTGTTAGTCACTACACCATGCTGTGAGCTAGTGGGGTTCCGGCCGTGGTCCCTGCAGAACCAGACTTGAGATGGGCTTAGCGATGGAAAAAATAGGACTGATTCCAGGGCAGGGCTGGGGGGAAGGAACAGTTCAAATTGAATGTGACCTCAAACACATAGGTGGGTGCTGGGGCTGTTACTCAAATGGGGAGCCTGGGAGGTATCTGCCAGAAATCGAATTCCAGAGTAAATGGTGGACATTTGGCATTTTTAAGATGCCATTTTGTCATTCAAGTTAGGACTTCAAAGAGGCACTCGTGTCTATGAGACTGGGGCTCAGGTGAAGGAGCCGGACTAGAGATACACGTTGGTGTTACGGAAATGACAGGCCAGCCAAGAAACAAGCACCACTTGGAGGGTTGGAGTACTCAGATTTATTACGCCGACGGGCTCAGAGGGGCTTCTGCTCCGAAGCTCTGAGCACCTCCAAGACGTGCACATGAGGTTTTATAGGGTTAATTACAAATATGGGCTATTAGCTTTTAAGGCTCAAACAACAAAAAGCAAGGAATCAGTACACTGAAGCTTATCAATTCGGAACAGATCATGTTACTGACACTTGTTGAGCTTGGATTTACGAGTTAGCTTGTTAGTCCAGTAAACTGACACTAAACTTTAGATTTATGAGTTAGCCCAGCAGAACTCAGATCAGTAATCCGACACTTGCTGCACTTAGATTTGTGACTTAGCTTGTTAGCCCAGCTGGGCTTTTCCTTCACATTCCCCCCTCTTGATGCTTTCACAACCCTTGTTGGAGTAAGCATCATCATTTACCTGTTGCAGGGGCTCATAATTGGAGGCTAACATCTGAAGTTTTGTAGCCTCTATTTGTTTACTGACAAAGCGGGTCAGGAAGTTTAGGACATGGGGCCCAAATAGCAGAACTGCAAAAATCAGGAGTAAGGGACCTATGAACGGTGCCAGCCAGGAGGTCCAGCCCCAGGGGCCGGTCCATGGGCTCTTATCTAAAATATGTTTTCTCTTTTTCACTCGGTCTTGTAACTCTTGAATCATTTCTCTGACAATTCTTGATTGATTGGCATAAAAACAACACTCTTCATTTAGGAAGAGGCATAGTCCCCCCTCTTTGGCCGTGAGTAAGTGCAGACCCCTCCTGTTTTGTAAGACCACCTCGGCGACAGAGTCAATCTGATTTTGCAGAGTTCCCAGGGTTTCTGCTATTTGTTGGAGATCATGGCTGAATTTACATTTAACAGTTGCTTTGAGCTTTTCTCAAGCTTAGGCCCTGTGTTGACTAGCCAGCTTCCGGGTGGGGCCAGAACAGGGCTCGTCGATCCTCAGGCTTTAGCCGTGCATTGACTAGCCAGCTTTCAGGTGTGGCTAGAGCAGGGCTCCTCGATCCTTTTTTGTCCCTCTTGATCTTGATCTTGAGCGGGTCTCCCGGGACACTCTCAATTTTCCGGGGACCCTCTGTCTGAGGTGCAGTTGCTCTCTTGACCCTGGAGTGGTGGATCCAAGGGATGATTTCTGCAACTTTAACAGCTGTAGGAGTAGTTAATACCACTAAATATGGTCCCTTCTATGTTGGTTTGAGAGGTTCCTCTTTTCAATCCTTCACCCATACCTGGTCACCTGGTTTATGGGGATGCACTTGAACCCCTAATGAAATGGGGGTTTTCTCTATCACCTAACCCCAAACTTCTCATAGTACTTTTCCTAGTCCCAACAGTTGTTGGTGGAGCCCTAAATTTTCTATTTCTAGGGTGGGATTTCTCATCCTGACTAAACGTGGCAGTCGCCCATAGAGGATTTTAAAGGGAGAGTACCCAATATTAAATCTTGGGGTGCATCTAATTCGCAACAGAGCCAGGGGTAGAATGTTCACCCAGGGGAGCTGGGATTTTTGGCTGATTTTAGCTATAATTTGTTTTAGAATTCTGTTCATTCGTTCTACCTTCTCTGAGCTTTGAGGTCGGTATGCTGTGTGTAGGTTCCAGCGGATGCTCAGTGACTTTGCCACTTGCTGTACAATTTTTGACACAAAGGCGGGTCCATTGTCAGACCCGATGGAAGTAGGCATTCCAAATCGAGGGATAACATCCCTGAGAAGAGCCTTTGTCATTTCCCTTTCTTTCTCTGTCCTGGTGGGGTAGGCCTCTACCCACCCTGTGAAGGTGCAGACGAAAACCAGCAGGTACTTATATCCCTTACTGGGCCCAAGTTTAATAAAGTCCACTTCTAAATCTTTAAAGGGAGCCAATCTACATCGTTGTATTTCCATTGGCCCAGTGTGCCCTTGTTTTGGATTGTTTTGTGCACAGAGCAAGCAGCGTTGGGAAACTGATGTACACAGAGTAGGGAGATGAGAAATTAGGAAATATCGCTTTAAGAGGGCCTCCAAAGCCGTTTTTCTCATATGTGTGGCTTCGTGTTGTTGTTGGACTAAACGATAAGCTAGTCGTTCTGGGATGAAAACCCTTTTATTCGTCATGATCCATCATCTGTCCTTTTTTTTCTCTCCTCGTTTAACCTGTGTCCACTTGTTTTCGTCGTGACTATATTCTGGGGCAGTGGGTAGCTCTGGCGCTGCCATAACTTTAATTACTGAGTGTTCCCAGGCGGCTGCTTCTCTTGCCTTTTGGTCAGTTAGCCTGTTCCCCTGGCTCACAGGGTCATTTTCTCTTTGGTGTCCCTTACAGTGAATAACGGCCACATCCTTTGGATCCCATACTGTCTCCAGTAATTGTAAAATTTCTTTTTTGTTTTTGATTTCTTTTTTCCCAGCAGTCAGAAGTCCTCTCTCCTTATAGATGGCTCCATGTACATGCAAGGTTGTAAATGTATATTTGGAATCAGTGTATATATTGATTTGTTTTTCTTTTCCTTTTCTTAGTGCCTGGACCAGTGTCCAGATCTCTGCTCGCTTAGCAGACCATCCTGGGGGAAGGGACTCTGCCTTTATTACCTCTCGGGTTGTTGTTACAGGGTAACCTGTTCGCCGTTGTCTATCTTGTATGTAACGGCTGCCGTCTGTGAAAAGTTCCAGGTCTGGGTTTTGTAGGGGCTTGTCAGTTAGATCAGGCCTGCTTGTATACATCTCTTTAATGATTTTTTTGCAGTTGTGGTCAGGCTGTCCATCCCCCTCAGGCAAATATGTGGCTGGGTTTAAGGTTTGCACAGTCTCTAGACGGACTCTTGCATTTTTACATAGAAGCCCCTGGTAGTGGGTCATCTTTGTGTTAGTTATCCATTTGTAACCTGGGCCGTTTATCAGGGTCACCACAGAATGGGGCACTTTTACATTTAAAGTCTGTCCCAGTGTGAGTTTGTCTGCCTCATTGACCAGGAGGGTTGTGGCAGCGAGGGCCCGTTAACAGGGTGGCCATCCTGATGCTACAGGGTCCAGTCTTTTAGATAAATAGGCCAAAGGGCGCTGCCATGGCCCCACATTCTGAGTTAGGACTTCAAGACCAGTTTGGTCTCTTTTATGTACAAACAGATTAAACTCTCGTGTTACATCTGGTAAGCCTAGTGCTGGGGCTTGGGTTAGCAGTTTCTTTAATTGCCTAAAAGCATTTTTTTGTTTAGTTTCTCATTTGATGGTTTCTTTTTCTGATCCAGCAGTTGCTTCGTAGAAGGGCTTGGCTATTTTTGAAAACCCGGGGCTCCAGATCTGGCAAAACCCAGCTGCGCTCAGGAACTCTCGCAGTTTTTTTGTTTGTTTGTTTTCGGTCTGGGTATGGCGAAAATAACTTGTTTTCGTTCTGGTCCTAGGGCTCGGTGTCCCTCTGCGATAATAAATCCCAAGTATTTGACTGTCTTTTTGGCCTGGACCGGCTGAGCTGTTAATATCTTGTATTGTCCAGGTCCATTTGAGCAAAACCAAATCCATGGGGGTAGATTCTGGGCGATATTTAGCCAGGAGTCAATGTAAGGGAATTGAGCTGGGTGGCCTGCGGTTCCAGTGATTATTTGATAGATTGCTCGCACTGTTGCTAGGTCCAGAGTTTTTTCTGAGGGCCACCCAACTCCAAAGGCCGGCCATTTAAGCTCACACAAAGTGCAGAGCCTGCCAGGGGTCATTTAAATTTTACAGTTTCCTGAGAACCCCTTTTTGAAATTTTTAATCATGAAGTCTCGAGTGGTGGGTTTTGACTTAGAGCCTCCCATTCTTTTTAGATGTTTAAGGATAATAGTTCTGTTGCTTTAGATGTTTGGGAAGGTAGTCTTTATATCTTTTTTTCTTCACTTTTTAAAACACTGGAGTTCCCAGAGAGACTGTTCTCTTGTTGGGTCTATGAGTTGTTTTAAGGCTAATTTGGTCAAGGACTCTGGGTTTCAGTCACAGCTGATGTCTCTGGAGCTCAAGGCCTCAAGCAGTTCCAGGGACTTTTTTTTATTAAATCCTCTCTATATTCTGAACTAACGTATCAGGGTCATGGGACTGACGGCAGATGGCAAAACAAATGGACTAGAAAAGGGACCTCCAGGGCCGGGCAAGCCTGGTCCTGAAGGAATTCGTCTTCTAAACTTGAGTCCTGGGGGTCTGGGGCTAGGCAAAAGGGGCACTACTTGGGTCAGTTCAGTAGGGGAACAATAAGTCTCGGGTGTTTTGTGACCAAATCAGGTAGGAAAAATTCTCAAAGAAATAGCATCTTAGCCTCCGAGGGCACAGGGGCGTTGACTTATCGGCTGTCTATGTCCTTTTTCCTCCCAGTGTAGCCACCCTGTGCCGGTGTCGCAGAAAAGACAAGGGAGGGTTTTCATTGTGTCCGCCTGGCCGCTGCCCTCGCGGGGACGAAGGTGCCTCTTAGCTTTGGCGGGTCAGTATAAGCCGCTGACTCTGATCGGGACCCTGAGGGACCGATACCGCTCTGAGCCGTATGAGGTCACCACGGAACCGCAGGTTTGGACTCACTCGAACTCTGTAGCAGAAAGCCGTGGAGCTACAAACTTCAGACTGATCGCATGCTTTACAGGCCGCTCATTTACTCATACACACACATAGAGGTTAACAACATTCCTCCCACCAATACCAATATCCTGTTTTATGTAGGAGGGGATCAGCCTCCTCTTTTGTCCACTGGGACAGGACCTGATTCCTGACCTGATTCCTGATTCCCCGTCTGAAAAACCATCAGACGGAGAGCCTATAGGAGGGGATCAGCCTCCTCTTCTGTCCAATGGGACAGGACCCGATACCTCCCGGGGGTTCCTACTTTGTCCGGACGGCCACCTGGTGAGTCTGTCCGTCCCTCCACGGAGTCTGGCTCTTGTTGTAGCCCAGCCACCCGGGGGGCCGAGTTGCCGTCACGAAAGAGAACCCGGAATACCGTCGGGCGGCGCCACCTCATTTGCTGCCGGAGTCCCGTCCCCCAGTCGGCCGGAGTCACCAGTCCAGGGGCCCAAGGGGCCGGCGTGGTTGTATCTCGCTGGGGCCTCCAGAAATGTTACGGAAATGACAGGCCAGCCAAGAAACAAGCACCACTTGGAGGGTTGGAGTACTCAGATTTATTACGCCTGCGGGCTCAGAGGGGCTTCTGCTCCGAAGCTCTGAGCACCTCCAAGACGTGCACATGAGGTTTTATAGGGTTAATTACAAGTATGGGCTATTAGCCAATAAGGCTCAAACAACAAAAAGCAAGGAATCAGTGCACTGAAGCTTATCAATTTGGAACAGATCACGTTACTGACAATTGTTGACCTTGGATTTACGAGTTAGCTTGTTAGCCCAGTAAACTGACACTAAACTTCAGATTTACGAGTTAGCCCAGCAAAACTTAGATGAGTAAACCGACACTTATCACACTTGGATATGTGACTTAGCTTGTTAGCCCAGCAGGGCTTTTCCTTCACACTGGGAGTCGTCACTCTTAGCTGGTGTTCACAGCCTTGCATGTGAATTAGATCATCTTGAGAGCTGCAGACTGAGGCTGAGGGGGGGGCAGGGCTGTGCCTGTATTTGAGGAAAGCCCAGACCATGCAGCTTTGGTGTGTCAGCGGCATTTGCGATTTTCAGACTAATGCCATTTATCTTTAAGGGGCCAGGGGGTGGGCAGGGCCAGCCAGGAAGAAATCTGAAGGGAGGATCCTGGCCAGGTGTGTGTCTAGGGAAGATGCAGAGTCTGCAGGGTCTGGGAGGGTAGACTCCTCAGAGGTTGGAGTTGGAGTTGGGAGTTGGGAGAAGGTAGTCACACTCACCTGTGAGGGAGGGGGGAGTCCTTGGGAGTCCTCACCCTACCAGACTCGCTTTCTCATGAACAGAAGGCAATCATACAGAGTTTCTGAGGTGAGAAGGGATGGGCGCTGGGAGAGGAGCCAACCTGGGGAATGGTGCTTGGAAATTTCTGGAATAGTCTCCCTGAAAAATAGAGTTAAAAATTCCCAGACTCTTAAGAACATTGATAGTGACTGGGGAGGAGGCAGTTGTTTCTCTGGCCTCCTAAGGTTAAGGCATGTATCCGGGGATACACAGAAGATACGGGCAGTCTGTTCCGGGGGCTTGATCCTTACTGGGGGAACTGTGCAAGTTTAAAGGGGGAGAAGGGCAGCGGAGGAAAACTAGCCAGGCCCCGTCTCAGGTACCAGTCGGCCGCCCTACTTGCGTGTTGCATTCACATCCATGCCTCCCAGGTGGGCGGTGGCAGCCCCGTTTGGTAGATTGGGAAGCCTTCTAAGAAGGATTAAGGAATTGGTCCGTTTAGTGGCTAGTAAATGCTGTAGCAGAATTCAAGCAGGGCCTTGTCAGACTTCAAGGGCAAGTTTTCTCTACTAATTCCGGTACCTCCCTGTTATACCTGGAATGGTGAATTGGGTCACTTTTGGAGCCTTTCAGAAAAAGTACGATTTAAGTGCCTCAGGACTGTTTCGCAAAGCTCAGTGTTCTTTGATGGTTCTGAAGCACCGCAGTGCTTTTCCCCCCACAGAGTTAAGGTCTTACTCCTTTGACGATGATGTGGTTGCAAATGACGTACAGGTGCAAAACAACACTTAGCTTCTGAAGGGAAACTCTCCAGTTCTCCCTTGGTCGGCTTTCTTCCACGGGATGTAACTGTGCTGCAGCGTAGGCCTGAGCTTTACTTATGGAGTGAGGATTTAATACCCAAAATTAGCATAAAACGGTCAGATGAAGAAAATCGACGTTGACAATTTATTTTTGGGTTTCATTAGTCAAGATATACTATCAGTTTATGCCTCATATAACAAATGAAATTGAGTACAGAACATTGCATTTCTTACTTTCTATTTAGAGTTCTCTTACAGAATAAGGTTGACTGCTTTGTAACATCAGCTCCACCTATAAGTGTGTTGGTGTGATTGCATTTACACAGTGAATATGATCTGGGCTTCCTCAGCCCCAAACACTCCAGTGCAGAATCATGGGCTGTAGCCATCTCTTAGTCATGCAAATACTTCTAAAATTATATGATGCCAGAAAAGAAAGAAGAGAAAGAGAGAGATTGCCTTTATCAAAGTTCCTTTCAATTCTAACTGCAAACTGTTGTTGAACAGCTCTGGTTTCCTTTGGATATGAATAAATACATTTCTTTGCATGTAATCTGGGCTTTGGACAAGAACACCAAGCTCTTGCTGTCCACAAGCCACAAAATTAGTAGCCAAATTGAACACGTGTGAAATCGTTTATACTTTTTTCTGAGAAAGTATCCTTGAATTTGGGACTTGGGTTGTGATTTTTGCTTTTTGCTTCCCCCACCCCTCTTGTAATCTCTCACTCTTTCCCATGTGGCCCCCAAGAGTTCGTGTTCTCAAAGGAGCGGGAAAACACCCAGTTGGTCTCCATGTACTGCTGCAATAGATGGAGCCCAGCCAAGACCTAAAGGACATTATCAGAGAGGACTTCCTGGACGAAATGGGCCCTACATTCAGTTGTGAGGACAGAGTAAGAGTCAGCCAGGAGAAGGAGTCAAGAATGTGGCTCAGGTGGCAGGTGCAGCCCGGGCAGAGGCCTGGAGGCTTTTGGTGTGGGGACCCGGGGAGAGTGCCCTGTGTGGTCCAGGGTGGAGGGTGCCCTGCTGGGGAGGATACTGGAGAGTGTTTAGAGTGGAGGGCTTTGGAAGAGGTTAGGTTTTACTAGAACTGACACAGTAGTCAGTGAAGGGTGTCATCAGATAGGTATTTCTGGTTTTGCTTCTGATATTCTACAGACAGAAGGGTCGGGTCGAGCTAGAGCAGGTATGTCTGTCCCTTTGAGACCCAACCCATCATTCATTTATTCATAACAGGCGCAGTTCTGAGTGTCAAGGGGAGAAAAGGTTCAGCCACATTAGTAAGCTAAATGTATTTGGTTCTTGTGAGCTTAGCATTGTCAGAAGTTGACTTAGCCTAGAAAGTTCTAGGAACAGAGGAAAAAATTGGGGAGGTTGGAGGGAGGGAAGGCTTCCTTGGGAAACAGTCAAAATGAGCCTGGAGGCAAGTGGGAAGTAGGAGCAGGTCAGGGGGCCCCTGAGGTCACTGGGGATCTGTGTACTGAGGTGAGGCTGGGAGAGCAATGTTTAGGGTGGGGCTATAATTCCACCAGGGAGCCTCTGAAGGGTTTGAAGTGGGTGATGTAATCAAATTTGTGATTTGGGAAGGCTGCCGTGGCTCTGTGTGTGTGTGTGTGTGTGTGTGTGTGTGTGTGTGTGTGTGTGTGTGTGTGTGTGTGTGTAGCGGGGAAGAGGGGGTGGGTTCCACCAACAGGGAGGTCATTAGAAGACTATTCACGGGCTGGGAGAGGGGCTTCAGAACTGCTTGGGGATGGCAGGGGCAGTGTGGATGCCGGATTTCCTTATGGGGAGGGCTTGTTAGCAGGGCCGCCCTAGAGGGGACTTTTGGCTGGAAGAAAACAGATGGAGGCCTCCAGGTGGAGATTCCTCTTCTCTCCTTCCCTGCCTTGTGTGATGATCTTAGCTCAGCTAACTTTGGAACAGAAGAGCTAAGTTCCAGGGTCGCCCAGGACTTTGTTGAGCTCGTTCGAGTGAGATCTGATAGGATTTAGCCTTGTGTTGAGATCTGCATGTTCACTTAGCTAGAAACGTCCTGTCATTTCGATTTCCAAAGGGGTTTTCGTTCTTTATAAAGATTGCCTTATTTGTGAGAGGAAATTTAATACACCTGTTGTCTTTCTCAAAAATATCATATCTTTTAAGAACTTTAATATTCAAAAGAATAGGAATATATAAAAATCTGAAAGTAAGTCTTTGGTGTAGTTTCTTTTCTTTCTGAGCTAATGTGGAGTTAGAGCCTTTGCATTACTTAATAGCACATCCTTGTCAGTATTTCAAGAGCTGTTAGTGAGCGCCCCAGGCCCCACCTCTCAAAACATGATTAAAGTTTGCTCTGAAATAGTGAGGTCAGAAAGGTCTTGTTTGCAGAAATCAAACAGTTGGTTTATAATAAGGAGCATAGCTCCCTTTATAAAATAATAGGTTCAAAATTAATAAAGTGGAGGATAATTGATTTTTTTAAACCTGAAACATAAACTTTCTTGTGCTAATGTTGCAACTGGAAATTTTGAAAAGAAAAATCCTACTGTAATATCATCTATGTGGAATACATATATGACTTTCATGTTTGAAAAGTAACTGCGCAGTGGTTTTTGAAGTCAGGAGCTTTCCAGCTCAGTTACTGGCAGTGGTGGTTGCTTTTTTTCAATGGAAGAGCCTAAACTTGCCTTCTTAGCTTTTTTTTTTTTTTTTTTGTAGTGAGAGGATTGAGTAGTGCTTTGCCAGCATGATTTTGGGGCAATTTGGGGGCAGATATGTACCAGCAGTGAGATAATTCCATGCATTTTATTTTTCGGACATCACCAGGACACATGTGGGGTTTGTGCCTGCAGGCTGCGATGCTGTAGGGCTCCCTGATCCATCACCATTATGTCCTGGAGCTGCTCCGGTCAGTGAATGATTTTCTGTGGCTTGGAGGTAAGGTGGTCTGATGCAGATGATCAGATGTGCAGTTAAAGTGCTATTACTTGAAATAAGAGTAACCTAGAAACATGGCTCTAACAACACAGGATGAGGGAGGAGAATTGGCTGAGCTGCTTACAGTGGGGCGTCTTCTCAGGTGACTCCCTCACCATGATTCTTGCCAATATCCGCCCCAGCCCTGCACGGTAGTCCTGCTGAAGCAACAATGCACTTTGCTCAGAAACGCACTGAATTTCCTTGTGCCTCTATTTGTTGGCTTTTTTTGAAAGCACATCTTGCCCTTTGCTTAAATGCCATCCCTGCTAGTCACCTTTTACACTCATTCATCTGGACTTCGTCCATACATAGCTGCTGAATGGATGAACAGAATGTAGTATCTCCATGTAGTGGAACATTATTCACACGTAAGAATGAATAAAAAAGAAAAAAAATATAAAGAGGAAAATGAAAAATGCCACCTGTTCTGGGAAGTCCACCCTGACTGTTCAACCCACCCTTTTCCCTTTGAAACCCAATCACTTATGCTCCACTCTACTCTTTTTGATAGTTGTCGGTGCCAGCCGACAATCGATCAGGTCCAGAAACCTGTGCTGCAGGACTGAGAAAAGGAAAGACGTAACAAAGAGACAGCAAGACAAGACAAGTTGGGGTTGAGAGGGTCTCACTCTAGCCCGCAAGACGCTAGGTCAAGAGTGGACCACGAGTTCATTTCTTGCAGTTAATTTATATGATTTTAACCCATTAGCTCATACATTCCTGCATGTAGGCAAAGGTATTGTTTTAAGGCACATTAACAACGTGTACTAAAATCATTAACTTGTATATTGTTACAGACATCATTATTGTTTACAGTTCTCGTAAAACTTAAGATTAAGAGTTCCTGGAACCAAGATGATAAACTAAGGCATTGTTCCTCTAAGCTAACATCGTGACTCGTGTGCTATTATCTCAGGTGATTGTTCTCTAAAAAGATCACTGACTTGTGTGCCGATTGTATCTCTCCCTCTGAAGGTCCTTTGTGACTTAATAGCTCAGGATATTTCCTCAGGCATAGGCGCACCTGGTGCATTCTTTAGTAAAAGAGGTGGCGGGACAGAGATTGTTCTAACTCAATTGACCTTTGAGCCGGGCGCCCCGCACTGTGGGAGTTTAGGCCCATCCTTTGTGCTCGGCAGCCTCAATCTCAGAGCCTGGCGCCCTGCACTTTGGGGTTTTACGCCCAAGTTTTGTGCTCGGCAGCCCTCCGTCACGAGCGGCTCCCCGCAACTCCCCCTTTTACTTTTATTAAACAAAGGCCTAGGTGCTATATGGCGGAGGACGATGAATACGAGTAAACGCAAGCAAACGTTGCGTCAAACATTCAGATAAGCAAGAGAGTATACAAGGGGCCACACAAATCAGGATCAAAATTATTATGACAATCACCAGAGCATGTTTCCACCAGTCACTCTTAAACCAATCAAACCATTGTGCTGGTAAGAAAGGCGTTGGAGAATCCATATTCTTAATTTGTTTCTGCATATCATCCACTGCCTGAGAAATATTAGCAGACAAATCTGGAATAAACACACAACACTCTACCTTAATAATAGCGCAAGTTCCTCCTTGCGCAGCAGTGAGAATGTCAAGAGCCATTCTATTCTGCAATACAGCTTTCCTCATAAGTTTTTGTTCATCATTAATGTCTTCCACAGCATGTTTTACATCAATCAAAGCCTTCTGAGTAAAATTAGTCAAAGCATTAACTTTTGTCATAATATCTACAGTCCCTAAGGAAGGAACAAAAATAGCAGCTAGATAGTCATACCATTTAAATGCTGATCGGGTCCATCGAGCATATAAATTGGGCATATTAGCAGGAACCCCTTGTACAGATTTTACAATCCTACCAGGGGCTATAACAAATCCCAACGTACAGCGTCCTACCCAACCACAAGGTAACCAGGGCCAAATATTAGTTCCACAAAGCCATTTTGTCCCATTAGGTGCAGCTATCCGACGTCCAGATTTATTATCCCAATCAGATCCCGGCCACTGAAACGGTTTTTTACAAATGAATGTAACATCAATAGTCCAATTACACAATTTTTGGGGTAAATATCCAAGATATTTCCAATCTTTTTTTGTCAAATGTCTTTCTTTCCCATACACGTCCTTAACACAAGGCTGTTCCTTTTGTTCCCAACAGATGTCCGCAGGGTTGGTTAATTGTCCCGTCTCTGGGGTAACCCATATGTATTCGTCCCATATCTGATAAAAGTTTCCCATTAGTCGACCAGGAGCCTCTATGGGTGTATCATGCTGCTCAAAGTTTCTTGTATATAATCCCTCTTCAGTAACATTAGGATCAAAAAATATCTCTGTGGTATCATTGTCAAGTGAACACCAAGCAAGATGAGACACATTGTTAGAATAAGTATATCTATAAATTTTTTCATGCCATTCATCCTGCTGTACTAATAATTTACACACCGAAGGAAATTCTCGCTTAGTCAGAGGTTTCACCCACCAGGGTAGACTCCCAACAGATAATGGCATAGCACTGCAAACCCAACAATCAGATGTATTATGAAAGTCCGCATATGCTTGTGCCCAAGATAAAAATACATTGGCTTGGGCACCGGGAAAAGATGATAAGGCGATGGCACATGAGAGATTAACGACAAGAAACATCATCGATACCGATGGGTTTTTAGTCGTCTTCGCTATCTGCTTCGCTTGATGTACAAAGTGGTGCACTTGGTCCTTCGTGGGTAGATGTTGAAGTCGTAGGTGCTGAAGTTTGGTTAACATTGTCTTTTTCCGCCTGGCGTACCAGCCTTTCCGGTAACCAACGCGGCATGTCGGCATCCTGTGGAAAAACACAAACATGGCCTCTCCCCCACATTAAAACTGGATCGGGGCCAGCCCATTGATTAGTAAGTGGATCCTTCCATCTCACCAAAGGATGGTGAGAAGGTTTTTTATTCCAAAAACGCTGGGCAGCCGAATTGCCTTTGATATCATAGGTTAAAAAATTTAAAATGAAAAGAGCATGATGTAAATAGTTTTGTGGAGTAAGGGGACATAGTTCCCCCTTTTTTAACTTTAGAATTTGGTTTTTAAGAGTTTGATGACAGCGCTCCACAATACCTTGCCCTTGAGGGTTATAGGCAATTCCAGTCTTATGCTCTATTTTTAAAGTTTGACAAAAGCGTTGAAACATTCGGCTAGTGTAGCCAGGGCCGTTGTCGGTTTTTAGCACACGAGGTTGGCCCATAACAGAAAAACATTTTAAAAGATGATTAATACAATGTTTGCTTGCTTCTCCAGTTTGTAAAGTAGCATGGATAAAACCTGAATAAGTGTCAATGCTGACATGGACAAATGGAGTGTTACGAAATTCTTTAATATGAGTAACATCCATTTGCCAGAGATGATTAGGTAAAAGTCCCCGAGGATTTACTCCATAGTGAGGGACAGAAATTGTAGTAGGACAAGCAGAACAGGTTTTTACAATTTGACGAGCAGCTTCGCGAGGAATTTTAAATTGCAGCCGCAAGCTATGACTATTTTGATGGTGAAGCGCAAGAGATTGTTTTGCTGCCTCAAGGGCTGGAAAAAGTTGAGTAGCTCGGTCAATATTAGCATTGCCTTCAGAAAGAGGGCCAGGTAAATTAGTGTGTGCACGTAGATGACCAAAATAGCAAGGATGACGGCGGCTGCGAATAATAAGCTGTACGTCGAAAATAAGCGGTTAACGTATGAATTAACAGTGCCAATAAAGGGAACAGTTTCTAAAATTTGTAAGGCACGAATGATATATTGGCTATCAGAAAAAAGATTACAGGGCACATGCTGTACTGCTATTAAAGCAGCTTGAACTGCAAGTAATTCTACAACTTGAGCTGAAGTTTGCGACGTCTGCCAAGAAACAGTTTCATCTTTAATAATATAGGCAGCAATACCATTAGATGATCCATCAGTAAATACGGTAATAGCTGAAGAAAGAGGAGAGTGAACAGTATTCTTTGGAAAGAGAAATGGATGCAACTTTGCAAATTGAATCAATTTATCAGCTGGATAATGGGTAGTAATACGTCCCGGAAAATGAGCCAGAGCTAGGGCCCATGAATCATTAAATCGTTGCAATTGAGTTTGTTGTTCCCCGGTGTATGGGACGGTGATATAATGTGGATCTCTTCCCAAATATAAGATTGAGGCAGAGCGTCCTTCAGCAATTAAGGAGCAAACTAAATCAGGATAAGCAGCTAAAGCTTTTGAAGGGGAAACATGCATATGTATCCAATACATAGGACTATGCTGATAAAGCACTCCAGTTGGCATATGAGGAGTGGGTAAAATAAGTAAACCCCATTCTTGATTATAGTCACAGTAAGTACATTGCTGATTTTCAATGGCTTGTTCTACTTCTCGTAAAGCCAAAGAAGCTTCAGCGGTCAGCTTTCTAGGAGAACGAGGATTAGTATCTCCTTTAAGAATGTCAAACAAAGGCTTTAAAGTTCCAGTTGAAAGTTTTAAATAGGGACGAATCCAATTAATATCGCCCAAAAACTTCTGAAAATCATTCAAAGTTAGGAGGGAATCCGTACGTAGCTGAATCTTTTGTGTTTGAAAAGTAAAATTATGTAAACGGAATCCCAAATATGCATATAGACAAAATCGCTGAACCTTTTCATCAGCAATCTGAAGGCCAAAAGTTTTTAAAGAAATCAACATTTGATCAAATACAGTTAATAAATAACCTTCTTGAGAGTGTGCAATTAAAATATCATCCATATAATGAATCAAATAAACGTCTGGGTATTTCAGACGGATAGGCTGTAATGCTCTAGCAACAAACTTTTGACATAAGGTGGGGCTGTTTGCCATACCTTGAGGCAAGACTAGCCAGTGATAACGTTGCATAGGTTCCTTGAAATTTGTAGAGGGAACACTGAATGCAAACCTTTTGCAATCATCGGGATATAAAGGAATAGTATAAAAACAATCCTTCAAATCAATTATAATTTTATAAGTTCCTTCAGGAATCGCCATAGGAGTAGGCAGACCAGGTTGTAAAGAACCCATCAATTCCAAAGTCTCATTTACTTTACGTAAATCCTGCAACAATCTCCATTTACCAGACTTCTTTTTTATAATAAATATAGGAGAATTCCAAGGTGATTTAGAAGGAGCAATATGTCCGCTGTCCAATTGTTCCTGCACCAATTGTTTAGCGGCGGCAATTTTTTCTTGAGAAAGGGGCCATTGAGGAACCCACACAGGCTGATCGGATTTCCATACGATAGGGTCTGCATGAGCTGCAGGATGATCAAAGGCCCCCATTAAAAATGCCCTAAGCCTTTTCTATCTCTCTTTCCTTTAACCTGTAGGGGTTGAGTAATTCCCTGGTTATGCTTTCCTAAACCTTGATTTGGGTATGGTCCTTGTGACAGCAATTGTTGAGTAATCGTAGGATTTAGGACTATACAAAAATACTCCCATGTTTGACATAATATCTCTTCCCCATAAATTAACAGGTAAATTTGGAAGGATATATGGTTGAAATATCCCAGAAAGTCCCTCCTCATCTTTCCAGGAAAGAAAAGCGGAACTTTGTTCTGGATTATGAGACTGGCCAATTCCTTGTAACATAGAGAGAGCAACTTGCTTTGGCCAATTCTCCGGCCACTGAGAAGCGGCAATCACAGAAATATCTGCTCCAGTGTCTAAAATACCTTTAAACTTCCTTCCTTGAATTTCCAAAGTCAGTTCAGGCCTTTGATCACTAATTTGTTGTATCCAATAAACATCAGAAGAACCAAAACCTGCAGTGCCTCTTTTACGTTCAGTTTTAGTTTTTCCTGTAGCAATAGTGGGCAAAAGAATTAATTGAGCAATACGTTGTCCTGCAGGAATGGCTGTTATAGTTCGTGGAGAATGGGCCATTACCTTAATTTCTCCTTCAAAATCAGAATCAATTATTCCAGGAGCAATAAGCAATCCTTTCATGGTTGTGCTACTCCGCCCTAATAATAATTCCACACTGCCGTAGGGCAAAGGCCCATAAATTCCAGTAGGAAGAGCTTGCATTCCCATTTCTGGGGTCAATACTGTGTAGGTGGTGGCACAGAGGTCCAGTCCTGCACTCTCTGGGGTTGCTCTATAGAGGTCTGAAATACTTGGTTGGGAAGAAATGGATTGTGGCTGACCTGAGAGGTTTCCTGAATTGCCCCGTAACATTGTTTCGGGGCCTGGGGCTGGCCCCTCACCCAGTTTCCCTGGTTCAGAAGTTGTCCATTTATGTCAGTTTTAGACCGACAATCCTTAGCCCAATGTTTTCCTTTTTTACATTTAGGGCATAAACCTGGACCCATACTTAATGTATTTTGGCCTGTTGGTTGTTGTCCTCGTTTAGGACATTGATTTGCTCGGTGTCCCAACTGTCCACAGGCATAGCAACTGCCAGGAGGTCCAGCAACTCTAGAAGTTCCCTGAAAATTTCGTTTAGGACGGTTTTGTTGATATAAAACCTCTTTTACTGTTTTTCCTTGTAAAGCAGCGGCTAAAGCTACTCCTTGAACATAGGAGGGTCCTATGTCAGCACAAATTCGTATAAAATCAGCCAAATTACTCTTTTTTCTATAAGGTCTAAGAGCTGCCTGGCAAGCAGAATTAGCATTTTCATAGGCCAATTGTTTAGCTAAAACCAATCCTGCTTGCTCGTCCCCTATAACCTTACCAATGGTCTCCATAAGACGAGCAACAAAATCTTGGTATGGCTCGTCGGGACCTTGTCGGATCTTAGACAGATTCTCAGTTTTATTTTCAGAATTTGACAGTTTTCTCCATGCTCTCAACGCTGCTGCATTTATTTGAGGATAAGCACCAGGCAAATATCCTAATTGTGAATAGGTATCCTGGTATTGTCCCTCTCTGGTCAGTTGTTCTAAGGTAACCTGAATACCTTGTCTTTGATTAATACTTGCTGTTGCTGCACAATTTTCATAAAATTCTGATTTCCAAAGCAAGTAATTTCCGCCAGATAAACAGGCGCGTGCTACTTGCTTCCAAACATTTGGAGGCAAATATTGATTTCCTAAACTTTCAACAATGGCCTGTGTAAAAGGTGCAGTGGGTCCATATTGAGCACAAGCCATTTTTAATTCTTACAGTTGCTTAAAAGGAATGGTTTCATAATATCTTTGTTGTTGGGCATCCTCAGGGACTGGATAAACCAAGGAAAAACCAGGAATATGTTCTCCTTCTTTGCAAGCTTGTTTTAATGCCTTTTGTAAAGGACTTAAAACAACAAATTTTGATGTCCTCTTTTCTCGAGATGTGTAACTAGGAGGAGGAGAGGAAGTCATAGGTGGGTTTTTTTGATCTTTTTTAGGAATGTTTTGTTGAACACATTCCGCAACAATATCTCTAAATTTAGACATGTCAAAGGTTTTATTTTCTTCAAAAAAGATGCCCCAAGGATCCTCATCCTTGTGGTAACGGGCAGCTTGATCCTCTAACTCCTCTTGATCAGCTGGATCTAGTTCTGAATCAAAAGGACTATCGGTTGCATTTACTGCAGGAGGAACAGAAGGAATTTCTTTAAAATCTGGATTAGTAGGAGCAGAAGGTTCAATATTTTCTATTTTCACAGTATCAAATTTCTCTCCCTCAGTGGCTGGGTCGAGACAATCTCTAATTAGTTGCCATAAAGGGAGTATAGTGGCCGGCAATTTATTTGGACCATTAGCAGTATAATAGTCTCTTAAACGAACTCCAACAACCTTCCAAGTTTCTAAGTTAACAGTACCCTGCTCTGGAAACCAAGGACAGATTTCTTCTACAAAAACAAGAAATTGCTCTAAACGTTGTTTCGAGACCTGAATTCCTCTTTCTTTTAACATCACTCTAAGCATCTGTACAAATAAACCTTTACTATTATTTTGCCCCATACTCTCAGATACACTCCCCGCGGAAACTTACTTTCACTTTAAATCCGAGAGCTCTCCGTTCTCTTCCGTGGCGGTCGCTGCAGCAAACTCCTTCCAGATTTCAGGCCCCTGATCGGGCGCCACTTGGAGCCGCTCGTGACGGAGGGCTGCCGAGCACAAAACTTGGGCGTAAAACCCCAAAGTGCAGGGCGCCAGGCTCTGAGATTGAGGCTGCCGAGCACAAAGGATGGGCCTAAACTCCCACAGTGCGGGGCGCCCGGCTCAAAGGTCAATTGAGTTAGAACAATCTCTGTCCCGCCACCTCTTTTACTAAAGAATGCACCAGGTGCGCCTATGCCTGAGGAAATATCCTGAGCTATTAAGTCACAAAGGACCTTCAGAGGGAGAGATACAATCGGCACACAAGTCAGTGATCTTTTTAGAGAACAATCACCTGAGATAATAGCACACGAGTCACGATGTTAGCTTAGAGGAACAATGCCTTAGTTTATCATCTTGGTTCCAGGAACTCTTAATCTTAAGTTTTACGAGAACTGTAAACAATAATGATGTCTGTAACAATATACAAGTTAATGATTTTAGTACACGTTGTTAATGTGCCTTAAAACAATACCTTTGCCTACATGCAGGAATGTATGAGCTAATGGGTTAAAATCATATAAATTAACTGCAAGAAATGAACTCGTGGTCCACTCTTGACCTAGCGTCTTGCGGGCTAGAGTGAGACCCTCTCAACCCCAACTTGTCTTGTCTTGCTGTCTCTTTGTTACGTCTTTCCTTTTCTCAGTCCTGCAGCACAGGTTTCTGGACCTGATCGATTGTCGGCTGGCACCGACAGATAGTAATTACCACCTTCTAATAATCTTTAACGTTTTCAAAAAAAAAAAAAACAGCAGAGAGAGATGCTGATACCACTTAAAAATGGACAAGCCTTGATAACAGCATGTTAAGTGAAAGGAAGCAGACACAAACGGCCACATATTGTTGAATTCAGTGATCTGAAATGCCCAGAAAAGGCACATGCAGAGGCAGAGAGCAGGTGATGGATGGAATGGGCTGGGCGGAGGGGGATTAGGGAGTGACTGCTAGTGACAGGGGGATTCTTTTGGGGTGATGAAGTGTTCTGGAAATAGATGGTGGTGAGGGCTGCACAACCGTGAGTGTGCAGAAGACTGCTGATGCTCTCTCTGGGAGGGCCTGTTGTAGGGCGGCTTTATTTTGTTCTCACCCTGCAATGTGAAGAGTCATCTGCTGTGGCCGTTGTACTCCTCTGAGTGGTGAGGGTCAGAGACTTTGCAGAATCATGTTTCTTTTTTCCCCCTTGCTGAGTGCAGGCAAAAAAGTTTTAAGCCTGAGAAAGTGCTCCATCTGCAGAAATGTCTTTTAGTTTTACATGGTGTAAAAATGTTGAGAGCTTTTAGTCGTTGAGGCCAGTGTGTGGGGGGAAATAGCCCGTGAAGCCTGGGTGAGACCGGGAAGAGCCGAGCTTCCCTCCCAGACACGGGTGGGGATTTCACCCCCGTTCAGGCAGTGTAGGGCCCAGACCCGTGAGCGGAGTTGATACTCATGAATATTTACGTGTATCCACTGCTTCATCTTGGATATTAATTTCAAGCTGAGTCAGTTTGTGGAGGTAGCCTCATCCTACGTCAGGAATTTATAGTATCTGCTCTTTGAGGTGAAGATCTGACAGACTTGATTATTTAACAATCTCCCTTGAATTGATATCTCAGGTTCCTTTGTCAAAAGCAAAACAGCAGAAATACAGACGTCCTTTAATGCTGATGTGACCTGGAACGGGTTTAGTCTCTGTGCCTCAGTGGCCTTATCTACGGGTGGGGAAGATGATAACAGTGCTTCCCTCAGAGGGGCTGGTGAGGGGAGAGTGAGAGGCACAAATCGAGGGCTTACACGAGATGCCCATGAATGACTGAATTTAGTGCTCTCAGCCTGGTGAGGCCTCAGGGGCAGAGATGTCAGAACAGAGCAGTCGTAGCCGGAGCTCAATCCGTGTTGGCAGCTGTTATGATCAGTATCACCACTGTGGATTATCAGGTAGTTATAAGTATTGGTAATATGAATTCATGAATAATGTTAGAAGACTAGACATCTCAGATCCAGTTTACATAGTTCTCAAGATTTCTTCTGAGAAATGGATGGTTTCTTACCTATCTTAAATCTGAGATGAGACTCTAAAAAATTCTGTATTCCTCCATCTTTTTGCTTTAATTCTCCATTTCTTAGAAAACAAAGTTTTTAAATGGAGTTAATGGGGACTGAACTGAGGGCCTCATGCATGCTAAGCACATACTCTCCCAAATGAGGTATAATCTCCCCCCTGATTTTTTTAAAAATTTACTTTCTTAGTTTTCAGAGGTCAGAGACCTCTAATTCTTTTTCTGGAGATTTGTCCATGATCCTCTAAATCTATAATTAATGGACAAAACTTGGTTTATTAAAAAAAATCAATAGAATATTCTGCAATCCAACCGAAAAGAAATGCTCATTTACTTAAAATGTTTCTCCTTTAAGGTGATTTCTCCTTTTTGGTCTATCTTAATTTATTAACAGCCATCCTCATCATCATAATGACCAAACTCGCTCTGAGTGGACACCTAACTAAGGCTAAAATGCTTTCCTCATGTTTTACTTCATAGCAGGTGTTTGAGGGTAGGTATCAGTGTCTCCTTTTTTGCAGCTGAGGGATTGAGAGGTGGGCAGCTTGTCCCAAATCACACGTAGCTGGTGGTGGCTAGCTCGGTGCTGGAACCCAGGCTGCACAGGATGCATTCTTAATTGCTCCTCTAATCAGCCTCCTGTTAAGTGGTTACCCGTACTCCTGTGACTCCATAAATGGCCGATTTAAGTGATCTCAGCCTGATGAGGCCTTCAAAGGAGAGACACCAGTGAGAATGTGAGACAGAGTGGCATAAATTAAAATTGTACATTTTCACAAATGTTGCATTCTCAGGGAATGACTTAAAAAGTTTTTATTTTCTTTATTTTAGTGCTCCTTAAGCACTAAAAACAAAACATTAAAAATGATTATAGTGCAAAATAGGAGTGGGCTTTGAAAGCCCAAACATTCCTAATGATGTTGTATGTTTTTCTCTAGTGGTGCTTATTGACAGGAAAATTTTCGAAGACTGAATTGGTTTTATGTAGTCTTAGTATGAAGGGAAAGTTTGTCAGTGAATATTGTAAGTAAAATCTTTACTCTTTTCTTTCCTGATGATGAATATGTAAGTTGTTTCCATGGCTTAAGTACATTTCCTCGTTTGTGAAATTTGAGTGATGCCGTTTACCCTGTCTGACTGTGAGAGTAAACGCCTTGTATACAAAGCACCCAAGAGCTGCTTAGTAAAAATGTGCTGTCACAATGACAGATAGTTTCAAAGGATCAACTCTGAATACCAAAGAGGGTGGCTTATTTCTGATGCATATTCAATATGGATATATATGAATATATGAATATGGCTTAAAGTAACAAGGATTCAGGGTTTTGTGTGTGTGTGTGTGTGTGTGTAGAATGATATTTTAATGAAATCTGTATCATTCTAGTGAGACAGGGACTTGTTAAATTGCCTTAAGCAGACAACCTTGAAGATTATTTACACAGAATGTGTATTGTTACAACTCAGAATTCATGTTGCTATGTAACCATCCACACAGACATTTAAATTCGTAGGAATCAAGTTTAGAAAAATCCACATTGATAATTTTCAGGGAATAAGCTTCTCTCTTTTGTGATTAAAGACAATTTTGATTTATTTTTCTGCACACTTAATAGATTTTAAAATATCAACACAATGATATGACATGTCACTTTTTTTAATAGAATAAAACTCATGCAGTTTTAATATGTAAATAAATGTTTTTGTATTTCAATACACTTGTATGATTTCCTGGCTCTTTGAGAAGTATTTTGCAAGATACTTAGATTACTTAATGTTGGAAAAATACAGACGTGACTTTATGAATATAGGCCTAGTACAGATCTGTTGGTTTTTGCTACAGTGCAAGACATGAGGCCTAGGAGAGCTTTACTGCCGATGGCCTGGAGGATTGATCCCATGTCTCATTCTCCCCTCCTGTAAAATGAAGTGGCTGGACTGGATTCTTTCCTCTTCTAAGATGAGTTTCCATGAGCCTGTGTCTTTTGTTTATATTCAGGAATATTAGCATTATCAGATTCAATACTGAATACCCCTCCCTTCCCCGAAGCGAAGTGCAGTATGTGGTACATAAGATTTTAGTTATCTGATTCTTGTTTCTGATCCAACAGGCAATTTTTGTGTTGTATGTTTCCCGGGAACGTGGAAGGTCTTTTTAGCCATAGGTGGCGCTGTTGCACCTTCTTAAAGTCTTAATTTTCCTGTTTGTAAAAGAAGGCTTAAACAACGTTTTTGTTTGTTTGTTTGTTTGTTTCCTTTGCTTAGCGCTTCAGGATAGCACATTGTCAATTATGTCTCTTTATCTGGAAAAATTATTCTGCTCATATCTTAGTTTTATTCTGTCATCTCGCTGTAAAATGTTCTCGTGAACATTTCAGACTTGCTGTGCAAACAATGGCAAAATCGGACTTGTCTTCCAGTGTTAGAAACCAGTGAGCCGGGATTTTATAAAAGAGCTAGAAGCGGCCTCTGGAGCACCTTAAAGCTGAAAAGTGTATTGAGTTCCCTGAGTATTGACCCCGCCGCTGTGTGTTAATTGGTGGTAGGAGATTTGGTACATATACGAAGGGGTGTAGTGTTTTGACTTGGGTTTGCGCGCACGCGCTGCCACCGAGCCACATGAACCTGAGTCAGTTCGTTTTGAGATTTTCCCTCATCTGTGAGATGGGAACGCTCGTCTCTGCTATGTAGAATTGTGAGAATTAGAAATTATGTAAAGTGTTTAGCACAGTGGGTATGTCAAGAGGGCTCATAAACTTTAGCTGCTGTTTTGTGTGAAGCCATCATTTGAGAGTCTTTGGCAATTACTAAGAAACAGGAAAATAAGAAAAGCTGGTTTTATGATGAAAGATATTTGAGGAGGTTCCATAGTTCCTATAACCATAATTTAGCATCAGCAGAGTCAGGACCGTTACACAGTCACCCTGAACCAATGTTAAGCCACAGAATTATTTGTTACTTCATATATGTTGGGGCTTAAGGGGACCCAATGCTTATACACATGTTGTCTCCAGCAGCCAACTGGGAGATGACACCGAAGAACAGGCAGGCGATAAATCCCTCATTTATTACTGATGAAGCCACGTTCTCCATGAACTTCAGGACTGTGGGATAATGTGTGTCATGATACTGTGTCCCAGAAATAGAGACTCAAGCAGTCCCAGGTAACTCTGGGCCACAGCGAGCATTCCCTTGAGAGGATCTGTCCCAACATGCACAGGGCTGTCCTGCCATGGAGCTGAGCATCCCGGGTGCTTCCCAAGGGTGGCCAACACAGGAGGGAAAGAAAAGTTTTCGTATGCCCTGCTTGTCTCCCCGGACTCACACCTCAATCTGTTAGTGTGAGGAGGGCTAGCCGTGGGCCAGGGGTCATGGGTGTGAAGGGAGAAGCACTCTCCATGGCCCAGAGAAGTGGGGAGGAGGCATCCCCTCCATCAGTTTAAACTGGTGGTGGGATGGAAAACAAGGGAGCTCCCCAAGAGTTTATAAGAGGGGAAATAAGATCTCCTTTGTGACTTAGACTAGCCAGGAAGCACAAAAGATGATTAGAAGGGAGACTTATAAATCACTTTCATATTAAGTTGACAATTGTTGAGCACGTAAAATGTGCTAACATTCTTTTCTGAGCGTTTTACAGAAATGAATCCTTCAATCTTCACAAGTGAGTAAGGAAGGATCGATTGTTATCCCAGGTTTACAGTGTGGAAATTGAGGCACGGAGAGAGTAAGTTGACCAAGGTCACAGAACTAGTAAGTGGCAGAGCTGGTATTTAAACCCACGCTGTCTGGTTTCCAGGCTCCCAGGGATGGGCTTTGGGTGTTTAGATGTATCTGCATCCCTGGATCTCTGTACCTCTGTGCATCAGTTAGCCGGGAAAGGAGAGTTACACAGGTGTCTCAGCCACTGTCCAAGGAGAGTGCACTGTGATTGACGTTAATTGTCTTCTAGGAAGCAGATCTGTTCGTATAACAGAAATTTAGTCCATTGAGTTAATCTAGAAACCCTTCCTGCTCTGCTTCTGTCTACGCTTGCCATGTGACTGCCTGCCCGTGATTGGGCCATTGAGGAGAAATTGTACTCTTGGTTGAACTCTGATATTTCAGTCTGGTTTGTAGTTTCACGTCTCCTGTTACATTAATAAATTAAATTTCTGGTTTTCTTGCATCAGTGTCTCATTAGTTTGGTTAATGTGAAACCAGTCCATGGGAGCACAGGGGTGCTGACGGTATAATTTCTGAGCACGTTGTGGCACTTCTACCCGTGCAGACCTGGCTGGAGGATTTCCACCTTCCTCACTGATATACCCCAAGAGCGGGGTTCTCTCCCACCCCCGGATGTGAGGCTGGGAGCTCTCTGAGTAGGCCAGTCAGAGGCCAAGTCCACCAACCAGAAAATGATTAAGTACCTGGAAGCGGGATTAATAGAAGAAAAGGGCTTCCAGGTAGTCCGATGGGCAGTTAGAGTCCATTTGGTGAAAAGCTGTCCACTGTCTTTGGTTGAGCTGCTGCTTTGCTGTTGAAAAGTCTGGATTACATGAAGGGATTTTAAAAAGCAGAAAGGAGTGATTTCAGGTGGTACTTCCACACCGATGAGAAGTGATGGATGACCGCCTGTGTGAGGCATAGACAGAGTCTTACAAACTTCATAAAACAGCTTTAAAAGCTCTGCCATCTGAGTGCACTTAATAAGGGGTCCAGTTCATCACTGGTCATGCTGAGAGGGCAAATAATTGATGAATGCAGAAAGGACACGGAGGCATCAAATAGGTCTCAGTCATGTTCCCTGTTTAAAGGATGTGGCACAATGTAATATATATGAGCTGGTTTTTCACTGAACAGTTTTGAGTGTTTTCTGGGAATCCCCAGTCCCCCAAGGTTCCATACAGCTGGGTGTCCCCTAAGTGCAGCTCTGTCAGCGCTTGCCCTGGGCTGACGCGATGTCACGGGGAGCAGGATGATCAGTGTCCCCAGCTCCTCCGAGCTCCGTCTCCTCATCCGCAGAGCCGGGTTCCTCATCCGTGTCTACTTAGTAGGGTTGCTGAGAATCACACGTGATGGTTGTCAGGTGTGATTTGTGGTTGTATCTGTGATTGGCATATAGTCAATATTTGATAGAAACACTTGTTTTTTTTTTATCATAATTGTGGCTCCTAGATTACAGTGGTTTTTAGTCTGCATTTTTTATAACTTCATTCTTATTTTTAAATATGCAATTATTTTTATTTATTTTTTTGGTGGTCCTGGGGACTGAAGCCAGGACATTGTGCATGCTAAGCAGGTGCTCTACAACTGAATAATACCCACCCTCCTTGTCTGCACTTAAAAATACATATTGCAATAGACAATATAGCTCTTAAACACCATCATGGGACCTAGTCTCTGTATAGACAATTGAACACGTATGCTATTGCAATAAGAATAAATGTAGTTGGGACATACCTTCTGAATCAATTAACGTGTTTAAAAACTATCATAGCTAGTGACAAACACGAGTCTTGGATCCACTACTTCTTAGAGTCTGCTTTGCCATCATGGGAAATTACATTCTACAGAGAAGGCTAATTGGGTCTCTTTGATATTTGGATGATTTGGCAGATGACCAAGGCTTTCAAAAGCTGACAGTTTAGCATTTTATACTAACTACAAAGTTATCTTCTTGAAGTTGGATGTCCCCAGATTGTGGAATGCCAATTAATTCACTGTGTATATGTCTGTGTCTCTGTGAACGTGTGTGTGTGTGATTTCAGGAAAGTAGAAATAAGTTCCATATAGCCTCCTGATACATTTCTCCTCCAGTTCGAAGTGTAGGCATATATTTACACAAATAAATTGATATTCTTTTGTCATTTGGCATATTGGTGGGAATAAGAGGTTCTCATAATTGTTTCAGAAGGATTGGGGAGCATGAGCTTAGAAAATGTGAGGAGATAGAGGCATGGAGTTCCTTTACACTTTGTGCAGGATGAGAAAAAGTAGCTATTCTTTTTTCTTCTAAAGCAAACTCGCACTGAATTGTAACATACTATTACTCAGAATTGTTTTTCTGTTCAGATACAAGTGCGTCAGATTTCTCTAGGCAACATGAAAGATGAAATGTGTTTTGCCAGCTATCATTAAAAGTAGTTTTATTTTTCAAGTAAAAGGCTGTAGCCTGTTCGTTCTTCCAGCGGTACAAGAAATTCTCACTGATCCAGGTACATGGTCTATGTGCTTAGTTTCTTCGGGTTTTCTTTTTTTTTTTAAGTGCTTACTGCATTGTGCTGTGAATGAAAGTATAAAATTTCTGCATTTTGATATTTAGAACATGCTCATTTATCAGAACTTTTAAAAACCTGATTGTTCTTTGGTCGTTGCTTTGTGGGGCAGCCTATTGATTTCTGTTGTCTGTTAAAGAGGGAAATTCTTCCGCTAGCCTGCAGATCATTAAGTGAATGGTTTGCAGTGTGCCTGTAAAATTAATTGAATGCATTGAGCATGTTTGTCCAGTGAATTTATAATTGACACATAGTAATGACTTTGCTTTGATTCTTTGGATTTGAATTCTCTGTTTCATTTTGTATACGTGTTCTTCACAGGGGAAGAAATTTTGCTTTTTTTACAGAGGTGGATTTTCCTATCCCCTCTGAATGCCTTCTGTAATTAATATAACAAAAATCTGTTATTGCAGTGCTTAATGATTTCATAAACTATTTTTTGGCTTAATCAGAAACAATGACAAAGAGTGATAATAAAAAAAATGAAAAACTTCCTTCCTTTGAAAAATAGAAATGAGGTGGTCAGGCTCACGCATGCTTTGTACCTGACACACTTAATTTCATGTCATTGTGTATCATGATTTGGAGATGGATTTGCTTCATGTTTGTAGATTTTTGTTTGAACATTTTTGTTGAATCCTTCCTCCAGGCTGATGTTTCCTGTTGGGTTTGTGAAAAGTGTAGAAGAAGGGAAACAAATGCTTTGTTTTGTTTTCAGGAGGCCTGAGTTGCTGATGAGAAGAGTTGAGGGTGGGCTGAGGAACAGAGTGACACTCCGTCTCCTCCCGGCTGAAATCGATGAACAATGAAATCAATTATGTGTATCGGCATTTGAGCAATAGAATTCAGGGAGCCCAAACTGGCTAGTTATGCCCAATGGAAAGTACTGAATACACCTGCAGAGTTAGGTGTTTACCAAGTAGAAGCAGCTTAGAGCAATCAGAAAAATCAGTCATATGATGAGATATAAAAAGAATATAAAATCTTTTATTTTTGAAAATTTTCTATGTTATGTTTTGTAGAGCTAAAATTAAATTTCAAGCACCAGGAATTAAGAGCGTGAGTGGTTCTGTGGGATCGTTATTCAGGGAGGTGTCTAGATCCTGCTAGAGTGACTGAAGCTGACAGGAAAATGACCAGAGACAGGATTTGTCATCCCAGGGTGTTCTCCATAATGGTTCCTTGTGGGAGCTCATGATTGGCTTAACAAATTATAACAGACACCAGCAGCCTGTCAATTTTAACAAGAAAAAACTGTGCTTAGTAACTGCTTTGAAAGCAGTGGCCTGTGCAACCTGAATCCTGTCTCCTTGCCTTAAAAAGCAGAGACAATTGTTTGCTTGCATAGTTGAGGTTTTAGATAGCACTCTGCTCATTGCAAAGCAAGGACCCAGGCCCTCAGCTATAAACGCTGGGCTTGTGTGATGTTAGATAGTCTTTTATCCCCCAAACAAGGACCTGGCTGGTCTGGTGGTCTGCTTTGTAGTGAACATATTTAAAGAATGTATCTTGTTCCCCTCACCCCATGACTTCCCTAAAGATACACTAAGCCTTTGTACTCATGGTGGATTCTACAATCTCTGTCTCATCCTGTCTTTCCCCCAAGTTCCTGCTTACTATCACACAACTGTTAATGACTTTTTCCCTTGATTATATACAATAAATATGAGAGCACTTGAGAGGATCATGGAGTTGGCTCCCTACTCCCTCTTGCTCAGTTAACTATTTCCACAGAGTTTTGAGTAATTCATTCCGTGTCGGTAAGACTTCTGCCAGCCAGAACCCTCAGTTCCAGGTGAGAAGAATGCAGGCTTTATCTCTCCTACCCGAAGGAAAGAGAGAAGAGAATTGAGATCTGCTCCACCGTCGTCCCTTCCTGCCCCAGGGCCACTCCAGTTCACCTGCAGCCGTCTGGCCTCTGCTCACAGGGCCTCTGTCGGAGCCAGCCGACAATCGATCAGGTCCAGAAAACCTGTGCCGCGGGACTGAGAAAGAAAGACAAGACTAAAAGGTGGGGTTGAGAGGGTCTCACTCTAGCCAGCAAGACGCTAGGTCAAGAGTGGACCTCGAGTTTATTTTCAGCAGTTCATTTATATGATTTTAACCCATTAGCTCATACATTCCTGCACGTAGGCAACGGTATTGTTTTAGGGTACATTAACAACGTGTACTAAAATCATTAACTTGTATATTGTTACAGACATCATTATTGTTTACAGTTCTCAATACACTAAGATTAACTGTTCCCGAAACCAAGATCATAAACTAAGGTATTGTTCCTCTAAGCTAACATTGTGACTCGTGTACTATTAACTCAGGTGATTGTTCTTCAGGCTAAGATCACTAACTTGTGTGCCGATTGTATCTCTCCTTCCACAGGTCCTTAGTGACTTAATAGCTCAGGATGTTCCTCAGGCTCTAAAGCACCTGGTGCATTCTTCAAAGGGGTGGCGGGACAGAGATTGTCTTTGTTAGAATCAACCTCAGAGCCTGACGCCCTGCACTGTGGGAGTTTAGGCCCAACCTCTGTGCTCGGCAGTCCTCAGGTTATGAGTGGCCTCCCGCAGGCCTCTGTCCCAGGACTGACCACAGCCTTTTCTTCCCTTATCAACATTCCGTGTGCCTTTCAGAATTTGGTCTCTTCTCTGCAATTCAACCCTGGCAGATGTGATGGTGGTTCAGCACGATGGTGGTCAGCGTGCTGGTGGGCAGTCACCTGGGGACACCCAGGAGCCATGCTAATTCTCCTGAGTCTTTCAATCCTGGTTACAGAGCTGTCAAGCACCGGAGGAAGCCCATTCACGTGAGGCCAGCACAGCATTGCATCACTTTCATTTCATTTTTGAATTTTCAGTGTAGAAATTATTTGTAGCAAATGGTTCCAGATTTTCGGCCGCTTTCTTTCCTAACCAGCATTTCCTTGTCGGCTCTGGTGCCTGTTTTAAGAACCAGGTTTCTTCTCTGGTCATTTCTAGCAGCTGGGCTTGCCGAATCCTTGATATTCATTTGAAGCAGAATGCTTCATCGTGATGTGAAACTGATTATCCTTGTCATTTCTGAATATTTCGTGTACACTCAGCAACTATTTCAAGTGAAATGCTCTTGTCCAATTTCGGTTAACTCACATTTACTGATCTCCTGCTTTCATGCTGAGCGCAGTTTCTTTTTCCTGTAATAAACTTAGAAATTTGCATTTACTATGGGAAGTTACTGGCCCGAGGTGCTTTTGTTCTTCGCAGTATTAATACAACTCACCGAGTATAATGTACAGCACTTTTTACTCTATGCCGAGAATTATGCATCCCAGTCAATCTTAGAACATTTTCATCCCCCCAGTAGGAAGCCCCATACCCATACGCAGACATTCCCATCTTCCCCATCCTCCCCCAGCCCCAGGCAGCCGCTCTTCTCTCTCTGTGGATTTGCCTGAGCTGGAGATTTCATGTAAATCGAGTCATTTCATGTAAATGGAACCGTCTATTGTGACTGAATTCTTTCAAACTGAGTAACGTTTTCAGTGTTTGTCCGCGTTTGTCCACGTTATGGCCTGTCTCAGTATTCATTGCTTTGCTATTGCTGAATAATATTCCACTGTATGACTGGGTCCCTCTGTTTACCCTTTCATCACGTGATAGACATTTGGGTTGTTTCTGCTCTTTGGCTGTGATGAATAATGGTGCCATAAACATTCTTGTAGGAGTTTTTATAGGGACATTTGCTTTCAGTTCTCTTACCTGTGTCCCCAGGAAGCAGAAATGCTGGGTCATTCAGAAACCAAGTGTTCAACTCTCTGAGGACGTGCCAGGCTGTTTTCCAAAGTGGCCATGCTTTGTTACATCGTCACCAGCAACTGCTGTGAGCTCTGCTTCCTCTGTGTCCTCATTAGTGCTTGTTACACTTTTTTTGATTATAACCTATTGTACTGAGTTTGAAGCAGTTTCTCCAAGTAATTTTGACTTGGTTTCTTTTACAGCTAATGATATTGAACATCTTTTCATTATGCTTATTGGCCATTTTTACATTTTCCTTTAAAAATATCTTTTCAGATCCTTTATTCATTTTTTAATTGAGTTGCCTTTTTATTGTTGAGTTGTTGGGGCTTTTTTTATCTTGGAAATACAAATTCCTTATCAGATAAATGATTTCAAAAAATTTTCTCCTGTGTGTTGTTTTTTCACTTTCCGGATGGTGTCCTTTGAAGCAAAGTTGTAAATTTTGATGAACTCCAGTTTATCTGTTTTCTTTGTTCCTTGTACTTTTGGGGTCATATTTAAGATGTGAGATTTTTATTTAAACTTTTATATATAAAATACCTGAATTCTTAGGACCGTTCTAGGAGACGAGTGCTGTTGTTGTCCCGAGTCTATGGATGAGGAGTCTGAGATGCAGAAAATTTCCCTGAATATCAGGGTCACAGCTGCCCAGTGGTGCTGTGGGATTTCAGGCCCTCTTGTTTGTCCCCAGCATCTGTGCTCTTCACCACCATGCTCTACTCCTTCCTGGAGTCGTTAATGAAAATCTTTCCTTCTTTGATTTCTTGTTAGTTTTTTTCTCATTGGGGACCTCATCTTCTCATTTTCCTTGCAGAGCTCAGTGTAGGTTTATTTTAGGTCTCATGTAGGCAGAGGTATTGCTATCGGTTAACTTTTTTATTACTCACTCTGTAGTGATATCTGTTGCTAATTGACCTAATCAAGTCATGCTTAAGTCTTTCCTGCTCATGACACTAAAAACAGAGTCATGACTTACAGAATGCTCAAAGAAGAAAGTACTTGATTGATTTTATTTTGCTAACCAATCAAATAAAAACCCCAGTGTTGACATAGATTATAAGCCCTCCAGAATAGGTTCATTGTCTTCCTTGTGTTTCGTTTGTTTGGTCACAGTGTCTGGATAGTGCCTTGCTATCCAGCAGTATTGTTAGGTTATGGTGCACTTGAATCATTTTAAGGACAGAAGTTTGACAACAGACTGTGTTGTTAATTTCACAAGGGAAAAGATAATATAAATATACTGCTCAGATCTATTTTAAAATTAAGCTTGGAATTTTGAGAAGTGTTCGAGAAACCATACAAAGATCTTTTTCACTAATTTGAGATCTATCTTAGACACATTATGGTTACATAGCAGACTACCTTACCAAATATATTTGACAAGAGGGGTATATTATTGATTATTTCTTTTACTTGAAATATTCTACCTGGGATAAAGTAATCAGAGCCCATAAATGAACAAATGTAACTTTGCCTTTCTATGCAACATGTGAGCAGACTTCATACATTTATATATAATATATATGGCTGTGTGTTTTAAACAGTCTTTCAGTGTTTTTATAGTTTTTCAGCAATGTTCTACCTTTAGAATTCTTCTAAGAAAATCACCCCCATATCTAGTGCAGTTTGTACTGTGTATCCTGTCTTATGCATGGAATCCCACTGTCACCTCAGTGAGGAATTTCCTCTCCTACTGAGTTAGTAGCAGAGCTACAGGGACTGGGATATCTAGGACTTTGCTCTCCATGTGTTTGAAGTTGGCTGTCAATCACGATTTTCCCTTTCTTGGGTTTTCATTGTTCAATAAGAATTTTTGAAAATAACTATTAATATGTTGCAGCAGGCTCCCTAGAAACTTGATGTGTTTGTGCTTTCCAGTTTTCAATTTATGAAAAATGTAAATGCACTCTTGTTTTTAAGTAGTCCTTTTTCACTAGATATTTGTTTATCTCTTTATATTTATATTTTTTCCCAATGAATGAGTTAGTGTGCATGTTTTAAAAGATACATTACTATTTTTTGTCTTATTGTAACAGTTATTTTCATTGTAGAGAATTTACAAAATAAGGATAAACACAGTAAATATGTTAAAAATGGCCAGTAATCTCCTCACCTAGAGATACAGGTGTAAGTTTTGAAATTGAGAATTACAAGTCCTCTCACGTTGTTCTACTTTTTCAAGGTCGCTTTGGTTACTGAGACCCTAGAATGCCCATATGATTTGTAGCAGCAACTAGTCAGTTTCTGCAGAGTAGTCCGCTGGGATTGTGATGGAGACCACGTTGAACAGACGGATTGCTCTGGGGAGAACTGCCATCCCAAGATCATTGTCTTCTGACCCAGGAATATGCGTGGTGTGTCTGTCCAGGTATTTAGATCTTCTTTAATTTTTTTTAACAATGTTTTGAGTTTACAGAGTTGTATTTTACTTTTTTTTGCCTTTATACTGAGGACAAGTGTGCAAGGTACCGGGATCAGAAGTGTACTTGAACCCTGCTACTTGCTGCCACCATGGTCGCTGCGATCTTGCTTCGCCCGCTCTACAATGTTGCACAGAATAGGACCTCAGTAACTCTCTCGCTCTTGAATGATTATATGATTGTTGGATGATGCTTGAGAGTCTGTGTGATGATTTTTTTCCCCAGCCTTTCCCCACTTCTTTACTATGCCATTTATCTTCCTTTCCTCCAACCTGTGTTTCAGTCTACCTGTGGCATTGACTTTTCTTGTCTGTAGACACTTCCTTTCACTGGTTCATGATAATTTTACATCTGTGCTGTGGAAACATGCTAGAAGTTAAGAAAGAGCAAATTCATTTCATGCTAGTATTTTTAGAGTGTGTTATTGTTTTATCGATTGAAATTAAATCCGGCTGACCCCCTGAGCCTTCCTGTGAGCTCTTTTTGCCTTCCTACATGTGATACTGCTCTGGTTGCTGCATGTGCCCTTTCCCCAGCCTTGCTTTTGGAGTTCAGTAAGTCACCATAAGTGGAGCACTCTCTATAAAAGATGAGGAGAACATTTGCTCCTTATCCCTGGTTGGGGACTTGGATGAGAAGAGGTACCAGTTAAAGAATGGAGCCCTACCTCATTCTAATCCCCGCCCTTTCCATTCCTTTCTCCAGGGGACAAGAGTACAATTCAACAGTATATAGATTGATTGTGAGCTAATGAGATAGACAAGACAACCGAACATTTATTAAATATCCTTTCATGCCGGAAACAAATGTATTATACACACAAAAAGCACACAAAGCACGGTAGTACTGTGGTTACAAACGTGGGTCCGAGTTCGAGTCCTGCTCTGGAGTGACCAGTCCTGTGAGATGGAGAACTGGTAGGTCGGCTTAGCCTCTCCAGGATTGGTTTTCTGTCCTGCAGAGACGGGGCTAGCTAGGCGTCCCTCCCCCGTAGAGGTGCTGAGGGATATAAATGACGCGCGTGGGCAGCCGGAGCACAGCTGTTCCTTCCTCGTAAGTGCAGGATAGCATAGCTTCTGCGGTGACGGCTTTATGACCGCCCCGTGTAGACTCTCAGTGCTCCGAAAGGATGCCTTGTGGTTTGGAGATGGGATTCTCACGTCTGTAAATACCCATGGATTGTGTTATTGGGCCCTGCTGATTTGAATCTATTCTTTAGAAAGTACATATTGTACATATGTTTTTAAGCATGCATGCTTTTTTTCTTTTACGATTTAAAGTTCTACCCTCTCATCTCTTGGTGTGACATTCCATGGAATCCAGGAAACAGCCCTAAGCTACCTGCCTCTTCACACTTCTCGGTGGTGGTTTCCTTCCCTGACTAGAAGAGGGTTTTGCATAGAAAATTTTCTTTGTTCCCCTTTTCTTGCAGTCTCTCTGTCTGTCTGTCCATCTCTCACCTGTCAATCTGTCCATTTATCTACCCACTCATTCTTCAGACTTTTTCCAAAAAGCATTTGAGGCGGCTTAAAGAAGAACAGATACCAAATAAACAGGTGAGAAAATGGGGCCAAATTCAGACAGTGAGGCTAGGAAGGGAGCCTGTGTGAGGGTTGCAGGCGTGAGAGACACGCCTCTGCCCTGTGACTTGTAAGATCGACAGCAAGTGTGTGCCTGAGGCTCCCAGCAGACACAGGGAAACAGGGTTTGTGGGAGATGCTCACTGGCTGTGAAATAAATAAGTGGCTGGGGAGAAGCCCAGCGTTTCCAGCTACTAAGGCTTAGGAGAATATTTTGAGTGTCTTCCAAAGTCAGAGTATTGCATCTTTTCTTTTGTCCGAGATCTATGTATAGTTGGTTACATTCTATACCTGGAAATTTCTCCAAAACTGCTTCCCACGTGAGTCCCATCGCTCGGGAATGGGGTGGTTCTGCTCATTGACGGGTGTTGGCCAGAAACAGAAAATGACAGCCTCAAAGGAGCCTGGGATTTGTCAGTTATGTTTTGTCAGTACGGTAGAATTAAAAAAATGTTTTCACAGTATCTCTCCATCTGAGGTGGCAGCGTGCTCTCTTACCAGCATGAGGGGCTCAGGGCCACGGGATGGTGCTGGCTGAATGCACTGCCGTCAAATCAGCTGAGCTAGTCACTGCAGGTGTGGTTTTTTTACATACGGCATTTCATGTTCTTTCCTAGAATGTTTCAACAGGGAGTTAATTAACTGAGTCAATTAACATTTAGTAAATATGATGTTTTGTTGAAAAGACAGTTATAGGCAGAACATATGCGGTGAAGACTTTAAAAACGGTTTCATTACTGAAATTTCAGTAGGGAAGATACACAGTTTTCTTATTTATGCCTCTCTTTTAAAATAACAAAGAAACAAGACTGCGGGGAGCTGCCTCATGTAGTGAGAGTCTGGTAGACAGGAGTTAACAGTCCTGATTTACAAGACACAGCCCCTGCGGGGAGCTGCCTCATGGATTGAAGGTCTGGTATCCGGGAGTTAATAGCTCTGTTTACAAGACTCAGCTCTGGGAGGATTCCCTGTCCCGCCACCCCTACGTTCTTAAGATAAAGGATTAACAGATGCTTTCCGGGAAGGAGTTTCTATGTTTTGTTCTTTGCCCAAGAAAAATAAGATAAGGGTAAAAACAGGACTTCTTAGATTGATGATTGTAACTGTCATTCCTTGAGGTAAACATGAGTGTAATCGTAAAGAAATCTATGTAATCTTTCTGGTATTCAATGTTTCTTCCTTCTTGCATACTATAAAAAGAGTTGCAAAATAAACTGCGTTGGCGGTGACTGGCCTTTTCTTTAGCAGGTGCAAGACTCGTCCCTCTCGACCCCATTCTGTGTCTGTGTGCTTTCTTTTCTTAGTCGTGTCGACCGCGTCTTCGGCCCTGTTCGTTTTGCCGGCAGCCTCCGGCAATTGGCGCCCGAACAGGGACCTGAAAACGTAAAGGAGTCGTCGCGACCGCTGCCGTAGGCGAGACGGGATCCCGAAGAAAACGTCGGAAAAGTAAGGAAAGGGCAGGGAGAGTATAGTCGAGAGTAATAAATTATGGGGCAAGATAGTAGTAGGCATTTGTTTGTTCAAATGTTAAAGCTTATGTTAAAAGAAAGAGGAGTGCATGTAAATACAGCTAAGCTAGAAAAATTCTTACTATTTGTAGAAGAGGTATGTCCCTGGTTTCCTGAAGAAGGGACAATGAATTTGATTACTTGGAAAAAGGTGGGAGAAAAAATGCATGATTATTATACTGCTAACGGACCCAATAATGTTCCGGTAGATACATTTTCATTATGGAATTTAATAAGAGACTGTTTAGATCCTGATCAGGAGGGAGGAAAGATGCGGCTCATTTTTAAACAGGGGAGTTCTAATAGAGACTATAAAGAACTTACTCCCACCGCGCCTCCCGAAGAACCATTATATTCAACCCCTGAGGGAATTATGAAAGTGGCTTCCAATCGCGCAGTTCCTCAGAATCTGAATTAGATCCTGCTGATCAGGCTAAACTAGAGGAACAAGCAGCCCATTATCATGATGAAGAATCCCCTTGGAATGTTATGTTAAATCTAGAGCAAAATAATCCCTCAGCCTTAGATTTTAGTAAATTAAGGCAATTGCTAACTGAATGTGTTAAATGCCTGCCTGCAGATACAAATCCAGCATGTAAAAACGAGCCTTTACCTTTACCTCCTGCCTATTCTCCCTCCGTCTTGGCTGGATTAGATCATCCGCCGGCTCCTCCTGTTTTTGAAAAACCTACAATCGAAAAACCTTCATCCCTACCTGTAATTGCTGCTGCCTGTCAGAAAAATAATTTTGGCAATACTCCTGTTGAAATATTAAGCCCATTACAAAAAGCCCTGCGACAGGCACATCAAATAGGAAAGACAATGCCAGGATTTACAAATATGTTCCCAGTTTTTGAAAATGCAGAGCAACAGCGGTATCATGATCCTATTCCATTTAAACAGCTAAAAGAATTAAAAATGGCTTGTGCTCAATACGGTCCCACAGCGCCCTTTACACAGGCTATCCTTGAAGCATTTTGTAATCAGTATCTCTCTTCTAATGATTGGAAACAGCTGGCTCGAGCTTGCTTATCGGGAGGAAATTATTTACTATGGAAATCAGAATATGCAGAACAATGCTGGACAACAGCCGAAATCAATAGACAGCAAGTATTACCAGTGACTTTTGATATGTTAGCAGGAGAAGGCGCATATAGGGATATGAACACCCAATTAAATTACCCAGTCGGTGCCTATCTTCAAATAAATGCTGCAGCTCTTAAAGCATGGAAGAAATTGCCTAGTTCGGAAAATAAGTCCGAAGACTTATCAAAAATTAGGCAAGGACCAGATGAGCCCTATCAAGATTTTGTCTCTTGGTTACTGGAAACTTTAGGCAAGATAATAGGTGATGATCAAGCGGGGATGGTACTAGGGAGGCAACTCGCTTATGAAAATGCTAATTCCGCATGTCAAGCTGCTCTGAGACCTTATCGAAAAAAGGGTGGATTACCTGATTATATTAGAATATGTGCTGATATAGGGCCCTCTTATGTGTAAGGTGTGGCTATTGCTGCCGCCTTGCAAGGAAAAACTATAAAAGAGGTCCTATACCAACAATCTAAACAAAAAACTTTTAAGGGTGCCTCACGGGTGGCCAGGCCTCCCGGAAGCTGTTATGCCTGCGGTCAAATGGGACGTCGGGTTGCCCAATGTCCTCAGAAAACTCAGCAAACTCAAGGGAATGGGACATTAGTACAGCAGCCAGGCATTTGTCCCATATGCAAAAAGGGAAAACACTGGGCTAAGGACTGCTGATCTAAAACAGATATTAATGGGCAGCATCTTTCACCCCAGCAGGGAAACTGGGTGAGGGGCCAGCCCCAGGCCCCAAAGCAATGTTATGGGACAATCCAAGGCCAGAGTGTAGAGGCCCAAAATCCATTTCTTCCAAACAAACTGTCTCAGATTTATTCAGGGCCACCAAGGGAAGCGCAGGACTGGACCTCAGTGCCTCCTCCTACACAGTATTAACACCTGAAATGGGTATGCAAGCCCTGCCTACTGGAATATATGGACCTCTCCCTGAGGGAACCATGGGTTTGCTTTTAGGGTGAAGTAGCTCGACTATGAAAGGGCTTCTAGTTGCCCCTGGTGTTATTGATTCAGATTATGAAGGAGAAATTAAGATTATGGCTCACTCTCCAAAAAAATATAACAGTAATTCAATCAGGACATCGGATTGCACAGCTTTTGCTTTTTACCTTTGGTGTCTTCTGGACGTATCCGTTCTGATATAAAACGAGGTTCTAATGGGTTTGGGTCTTCTGATGCTTATTGGGTTCAGAGTATAGGTGTCCAACAGCCTGAATTAATTTTATATATACAAGGAAAGAAGTTTAAAGCAATTTTAGACACAGGGGCCGATATATCAGTAATTTCTTCTAATAATTGGCCTCAGCATTGGCCGAAACAAATAGCTTTGTCTACATTACAGGGTATAGGGTAATCTCATAATCCAGAGCAGTGTTCCGCAGTCCTGACTTGGAAGGATGACGAGGGGCATACCGGAAAATTTCAGCCCTATGTGCTCCCCGGTTTGCCAGTCAATTTATGGGGAAGAGATGTTATGTCTTGTATGGGTGTCTATTTATATAGTCCTAATGTGAAAGTCACAAATCAGCTTTTGGATCAGGGCTTGCTTCCAAGCCAAGGGCTAGGAAAGAATGGAAGAGGAATTATGGAACCTATTAAACCCAATCCTAATTATGCAGGCAAAGGTCTTGGATAATTTTAGCAGGTGCCTTTGATTATCCTGCAACCCATGCCGACCCCATAACATGGAAATCTGATGAGCCTGTGTGGGTTGATCAATGGCCCCTTACAAAAGAAAAGATTGAGGCCGCGGAACAATTGGTGCAGGAACAACTTGATCGTGGCTACATAGCTCCTTCTAATTCTTGGAATTCTCCTATATTTGTGATAAAGAAAAAATCTGGAAAATGGCGATTATTAAAAGATCTTCGAAAAGTAAATGAAACTATGGAACTCATGGGAGCATCGCAACCTGGATTGCCTTCTCCCATGGCCATACCTGATAATACTTATAAAATTATTATTGATTTGAAGGACTGTTTTTATACAATTCCTCTTGCACCACAGGATTGCAAACGTTTTGCTTTTAGTGTTCATCCTAATGATTTTGCAGAACCCATGAGGCGGTATCATTGGTTGGTTTTGCCTCAAGGAATGGCAAATAGCCCCACATTATGTCAAAAATATGTAGCTCAGGCGCTACAAAGCTTTCGGCGGAAATGCCCTTCTATTTATTTGATACATTATATGGATGATATTCTTATGGCTCATAAAGACGAAGGATATTTGCTATCTGCTTTTGGAACCCTAACTGGAAAACTATTGAAACAAGGATTAATTATAGCCTCAGAGAAAGTACAGAAATTTCCCCCTTTATCATATTTGGGATTTCAATTATTTGACCAGCATTTTCAGACTCAGAAAATTGAGCTTCGTAAGGATTGTTTAAAAACTCTAAATGATTTTCAGAAATTGTTAGGAAATATAAATTAGATACGGCCATATCTAAAGCTTACTACTGGAATGCTTAAACCTTTGTTTGATACCCTAAAAGAAGATCCAGATCCTAATTCATCTAGTGTACTTACTATAAAAGCTCGACAAGCCTTATCCCTTGTCGAAACTGCTATCTCCCAACAAGTTAAATATTGTGATTATAATAAAGATTGGGGACATTATATTTTACCCACTGCTCATAAGCCCACTGCCGTATTGTATCAAGATGCCCCATTTTTGTGGATTCATTTAAATGTGTCTCCCTCCAAAGCCTTAGTTCCTTATCCTAATTTTGTTGCTACCTTAATCGCCACAGAAAGAAGACTCCGTTTCTTATCTGGAAAAATACCCTGCTCTCATTTGCGTTCCTTATACTCAGAAACAGCAAGATTGGCTTTTCCAGTTTAATGATTACTGAACACTTGCTTTAGCTCACTATGCTAAAAAAAATTAGTAATCATTACCCAGCAGACAAACTTTTATAATTTACAACACTACATAATATCGTATTCCCGAGAATTACTCAATCTCATCCTATTACTGGAGCCCTCACGGTTTTTACTGACGGCTCTTCTAGCGGTATTGCTGCTTATAAAATTAAAGACCAACTTATTTCTTGAAAAAAGTCTGGTTCCTCCGCACAAACGGTAAAATTAATGGCCGTACAGGCTGTTCTGAGTACTACTTCCACTTTTCCCGTTAATCTCTTTTCAGACAGCCAATATATAGTTCGTACATTAAATGTATTAAAAACTGTCCCATATATAAAAACTGTTAACTCCCTGGGTCACAATCTTTTCATTAATATTCAACAACTTCTTCAATCCACAAAACATCCTTGTTATTTTGGTCATTTATGAGCTCATTCTAATTTAACAGGTCCTCTTGCTAAAGGTAATACAACTGTAGACACAGCTACCAGAATTTTTCTTTCCCAAGAACAGCTTGCCTTACAGTCTCATCATCTACATCATCAAAATGGTAATAGTTTGAGACTTCAATTTAAAATTCCTCGAAAAGCTGCTCGTCAGATCGTCAGAAATTGTTCCCTTTGTCCTCAAACTGTTTCTGTTCCCCAGTATGGTGTTAATCCAAGAGGTATTAGTTCCAATCATTTGTGACAAATAGATGTCACCCATATTCGAAAGTTTAAAAATACTCCGTACGTTCATGTAACTATTGATACTTATTCAGATTTTCTCCATGCTACTTTACAAACTGAAAAAGCCAACAAACACTGTATAACACATTGCTTAAAGTGTTTCGCTGTCATGAAAATCCCAAAAATAATAAAAACAGATAATGGCCCTAGTTGTACGGAAAAAGCTTTTCAACTTTTTTGTGCCCGCCTAGATATATGTCATAAAACAAAAATCCCTTACAACCCACAGGGACAAGATGTTGTAGAAAAAAGCCATCAAACCCTTAAAAATCAATTACATAAAATAAAAAAGGAAGAATTATATCCAGGAACCCCCAAAATTATCTAAACCATGCCCTCTTTATTTTAAATTTTTTACAACTGGACTCAGAAGGAGCATCTGCCGCACAAAGGTTCTGGGCTAATGATAATAGTAATAAGCGAAGCCTTTAGTACGGTGGAAGGATCCTATAACTGGAATATGGAAAGGACCCAACCCTGTGTTAGTATGGGGTCTAGGCCATGTTTGTGTTTTTCCCCAGGATGCCGAAGCACCGCGCTGGTTACCGGAGAGGCTGGTACGCACGGCGGAGGAAGTCTCTCATCCGAAAAATGAAGGCATTAACCCTGGAGGACAAACACCCCCTACCGACGAGGAAGCACCTGCAGAGCCTGATTCAACAGGCGAATGAGATTGCTGGAACCACGAAACAACCTAAAACCTCTCTGATGTTTCTAGTTTTGGGCTTGGCCTGTGCTACTATGAATACGCATTTTCCCACTGCTCATGGCAATGTATTTCTCTCTTGGGCACATTCTTACGCTGATTTTTATAATTCTTCTAATTGCTGGGTCTGCGGAGCTATGCCCCTCTCAGTTGGAGGGGTGCCTTGGTGGGTTTTACCTATTGCAAAAAATAATTTGCCTGCTTTATGTAGTTTTCTTACTCAGCAAAAAGAAATGTATATTAGTCTCCATAATCATAATATTTCACACTTATCCTGGTGCAAAGATGTGGGTATTAGTTCTAACATGTCTTTTAACATTAATACAAGTTATGATATCATAACAAAAGCTTATAATTCCTATCTTGATGTTTCCAAAAAGGATAACAGGCCCAAGAAGCGTGAAGCTGCTCGATATCAGGGAGACTTCTATCAAATTTGGGATGAATACTTTTGGATGACTCCTGAGAATGGACAATAGGTTGCAGCAGCACCTATTTGCTGGGAGCAAAAAGAACATAAGATAGGATATAGAAATCAGCCATTGAATAGTACTGATTTGAAGCCAATGGGACATATTACACCATCTTTGTGTAAACAAATTATTGATGTAACATATTCTCCTAATAAGTCTGTTTCTTGGCCAGGATCTGATTGGCTTTTGAATCCAGGAATCCGATGGGTAGCCCCAAATGGAACGAAATGGGTGTGTGGAAGATATCTTTGGCCCTGGCTTCCTATTGGATGGGTTGGGCGTTGTACTCTTGGTTTTGTATTCGCTCCTGGAAGAATTAAACAAACAATTTCTGGCATTCCTGCGAATCTCCCATATCTACATGCTAGATGGACTAGTTCTGTTTTTAAATGGTATGATTATCTTGCTGCAGTTTTTGTACCTTCTTTGGGGAATACAGATATTATGTTAAAAGTTGATGCGCTTACTAATTTTACTCAGCAAGCATTAATAGATACTAAGAAAGCAATAGAAGATTTAAATGAAGAACAAAAACAGATGAAAAAAAACAGTTCTACAGAACCGCATGGCTTTAGATATTCTTACTGCAGCTCAAGGCGGGACGTGCGTTATAATTAAGATAGAATGCTGCGTTTTTATTCCTGATTTATCAGGAAATGTATCTCAGGCTGTAATGGATATTCAAAAACAAGTAGACGCTATGGCTGATCCTGATCCTTTGGTTTTAAGTACAATTCTTTCCTGGTTTAAGAGTGATTGGTGGAAGAATCTTATAATTATTTGTATTGTAGTTTTGATGATTTTACTTTGTGGACCATGCTTTTTCCAAGCGTTTAGCAATTTTGTTCCTCAAAGGCTATTAATGTTTTCCAGAATTTCTAAGCCTAAATCACAAGGTTAAATAACGTTTTCCTTGGCAAACAACAAAAAGGTAGGGAAACTTTAGAAAAAGAAAGGGGGAGATACGGGGAGCTGCCTCATGAAGTGAGAGTCTGGTAGGCAGGAGTTAACAGTCCTGATTTACAAGACACAGCCCCTGCGGGGAGCTGCCTCATGGATTGAAGGTCTGGTATCCGGGAGTTAATAGCTCTGTTAATAAGACTTAGCTCTGGGAGGATTCTCTGTCCCGCCACCCCTACGTTCTTAAGATAAAGGATTAACAGATGTTTTCCCGGAAGGAGTTTCTGTTTTGTTCTTTGCCCAAGAAAAATAAGATAAGGGCAAAAACAGGACTCCTTAGACTGATGATTGTAAATGTCATTCCTTGAGGTAAACATGAGTGTAATCGTAAAGAAATCTATGTAATCTTTCTGGTATTCAATGTTTCTTCCTTCTTGCATACTATAAAAAGAGTTGCAAAATAAACTGCATTGGTGGTGTCTGGCCTGTTGTTTAGCAGTGTAAGACTCGTCCCTCTCGACCCCATTCTGTGTCTGTGTGCTTTCTTTTCTTAGTCGTGTCGACCGCGTCTTCGGACCTGTTCGTTTTGCCGGCAGGCTCTGGCACAAGACAGAAAAGGCAGAGGATGATTTCTGTTCTTCCTCTCTGCTTGCAGGTGCCCTCACCCCCAGTGGCGTCCATCCAGACACCACCATTGACACTGGCCATGCTCAGAACTGCCTCAGCCCTGAAGACACAACAGAGAAATAGAAGGGGGCCGCTCCCTGTTACAGCAGGTGCTCTCACTCTGTGGGTCCTTATGTAACTGCGCCGTGTTAATCAGGATCACCCGTTCTACACTATGTGGCGCTGCTGCCGTGTCTCCTAGTTACTTGTTTCTGTAAGTATTCATGTATTATTCTCCATTGCGTGGTACTACACACCTAAAAATGATTTTTTCAGATGAAAAACAATATGCATTTAATATAATAAGTTTGAAAAAAGGGGCAAAAGAGACTATCCTGGTCCCGCTTCTCAGAGATATTAATTAACACGTTAACATCTATTTTCTGTTCTTTTCGTCAGTGTGTATCACCTCTGTCATAAAAAACCAGCGAGCACTCTGTGCCTGTTTACTGTGTGGAGAACTTCATTTCCCATTCGGCTTATTACATGTTTTTCTACAATATTCTATCTCCCCTGGCATGATTTTTAATGACCAGTATAGCATTCTGTCTTATGGAGGCATCGTCCATTTTACTTCGGGCTCCAATAAACTTTTAAATTCCAAGTATACTTTACTGAAATACTGAAAAGAGAACTGTGGTGGTAGAGGAAGTCCCCTATCTCCCTTCCCCTTATTTCCAGAGGGTAAAAGCTGTTGAAAATTTGCTATATATATTTCATGAACTTTATGCCTATGAGATACATATATATGCACATATGAGAAATCAATTTATATGTGTGTGTATATATGCTTTATTTAAAAATGAGACCATACTATATGTTTTTCTGCAGCTTGCTTTATTCACTCAGGGGTATATCATAGACGTCCTCCCACTCCAGACTCACCCGGTCCTTTCAGATAGATTGGAGGGGTCTCCTGATGTGCGGGTGTCGTCTCTTGTCCACGGACACATTTGGTGGAAGAGTGATGTGGACAAGGCCCTGGAACACGGTGAAACGCAGGCTCCCTCAGCACCTGCAGCTCGCTGTGATTTACCGCATCATTATCTTGATGGTGGACAGTTAAGTTTTCTCCATTTTCCACTGTCAGAAATGATGTTTGTCTGGCATCCTTCTTGTACAGACATTCTTATGATCGTGTATGAGTATTCTTTGGTTAAGGCTTCTTGAAATTTAGTCCCTGGATGTGACATTTATATTCATCACAGAATCCTTTCAAGTGACTCTAGAAATTCCTTCTCCATTGGGGAATGAAAAGATGCACAATTGCTTATGTAACCAATTCTATATCACTGGATATGATTTCACTTCAGTTATTTTTCTCACCTTTGTAAACACTGCTGTGTAAATGCCCTGATGGGTAAATTTTTTTGGACTGATTTTATTTTTTCCTATAGGAAAAGATTCCCAGAAGTGGAGTTGAGTCTGTGTGTATGTACGTTTTTCAGAGTTTACATATCCATTGACGTGTGGTCCTCCGAAAAATCGCTCATGGTTTGTTCTCACACAGATGGACACTAGCTAGAATATCTTAAAAATATTTGCCATTATGATAAGCAAAAGTGCTTTTTCATTGTTTTAGTTTGCATTTGATGACTAGTGAGGTATTAAGCATTTTTCACTCATTAGCCATTTGACTTTTTTAAAATGAATGATTCCTTTTGTCCTTTGCACACATTTAAGTGAGGGAGCTTCTTGTTGCTTTGTGACAGCTCTTTGTATGTTATGAAAATTAACTTCTTGACTTCATCAGCATGTATCACAGAGCTTTTCCTTGTCATTTCTTGCCTTTCATTTTGTTCAGAAAGTTTTTTATTTTTGTTGTGGCTCAAAATATTCTTAAGATATTAAATGACTTCCTTATGGGTTTTATCTTTGACATTATTCTTAGAAATACTTTCTTATAATGGTAAAACTCTCTTCTGTAGGTTTTCTTAATCTCTAAGTTGGAGATGATAATGGTACTTGTTATAATGAGGAGAAGTTGAATTAATGTTAGCAAAGGGTTGTATTTGCTGTTATTAGTACTTTTTAATATTTACATCAATTTCTGTAATTTTTCTTGTGGTCATTATGACAGGAATAGAATTTGTTCTTTCCAGGTGATTCTCTGATTGTCCCAGGACAATTATTGAATTCATACTTTGCTATTTGATTTGAAATCCCTCGTGTACAAAATATTTATGTATACTAGAGTCTCTTTTTGAGCTCATGGTTTATTTCTGTCAATCTTACTTTCTTACTCCAACACCATATCTTACATATTGTAAAAATTTATTTAATATCTGACAGTGTGACTTTTTTTTTGATTCTTTTCTTCCATCACAAATTTTCTTGGATAGTATTAAGACCTTATTATTACTGAAGAATTCTAAAATACTTTGTTCAAGTTCAAAAAAAAAAAACAGATAAGGGTTTTCATAGGATTTTTTAGGAAGTTTTGAATTATCTTTAGCAGAACATTCATCTTTACAAAACTGCTTTCCTCCATGCAATATGTTGATGTCTCTATATTCACAGCTCTTACTTTACCCCTCAGTACAGTTCTGTAGTTTCTCCATGTAGTACATGGGCATTATTTTTGAGTTTAGTCCAGATCATTGTTTATGTTTTAGTTAATTTTGTAAGTGAGATTTTTTGCTATTATATTTTTTAACTGTTTAAACTGACACCTAGGAAGGCATTTTCGGTTTGTAAATACTTACTTTGTAACTTGTCATTTAAAATTGTAAGTATTAAAGGAAGTATTCTTGTTCCAGAATCCTTTCTTTTCTGTTTTAAAAAATTTGTTTCCAAGATTATCAAAATGGTCATAGCTAAGTTGTACAGGTGGGGAGACAGATGGAGAGAGGTAGTGTGGCTCATGTGCAAACTGTGAGCAGGTTCATGGCTGCCTTTAGGCTGGAGAGGCCTCAGAAGAGCCCAGGTAAGACCAGGGATGGCTTTGTATGCACTTGAAAGACAGCTTTCCTGCTTTTATGGTGAAGCCTGGTGGGTGACGCAGGTAGGTGAACAAGGTCCGATGGAGGTTATTGGCTGCACAGAGCACTGCGTCTGTGAGAACTGGAGACCATCGCTATGGGAAATGCTTGGTGCCAGGAACAATGCAGGGGAGCTGGGGAGGCTGTGTGTTAAGGATTTTCCAGTCCTGGGAGTGAGAAGAGCAGACTCTGCATTCACATCTGAGTTTGAATTCATCCTCTTTAGTTTATTGGCCCTCTGACTTTTGTCAAGTTATATACCCGCTTTGAACTCCTGTTTTCTTGTCTCAAAATAGGAGAATTACGGCCTGCTGCTAGAGTGTTTGATCAGGGTAAATGATTTGTGTCTATAAGATGCCATGTACAGTCACAAGCTCAGTGAGAAATGAGCTGTCGCCTCTTCTTCTGCAACTCAGTGCTCGACAAGACATCGGGGGGAAGGCCAGTCCCTAATTTGTGTGTGATGCAAGTAGGAACAAAATTAATGTCTTGCCTTTCCCTAGCAGTATTCTTACTCCTTAGCTTCATTTACTTCTTTCCTCCTTTTCTTTCCCCTTTCCCCTTCTCCACCAAAAGAGCCTGAGACTCTCTTAGAACACTAGATTCAAATTACTTTAAAGGTTGTCTCATCCTCATGAAATGAGAGTAACATAAAGAAAATCTTTACACATTCCAGAATTCATTGTATTTGATTTACACACACACGCATGCACGCACACACACACAATCAGGCTACCTCCCACTTACTGAGGGAGAAGAACCACTTATTCTGAGTTTTCATTTACTGACCGTGAGAGCAGTGTCTTACGCAGATTTTCACACGGCTTCGTGCATGGTGTTTTTAGTTGGATTTCTGCTTTGTTGCCATAGAATTATTCTCCTTATAGAAAAGAGGAAGTGGAGATATAGACATTCTGCTGAGATATTTGTGTCATCATATTTGAGTTGGGAAGGACTTAAGACAGCATAGAGTCGTAACTGTTAATGGGTGAGAATCCATGATAGTGTAGCTTGGACAAGAAACTGGATCTTCTGCCATCGTGTCCACGCGGGTGAAGAGGCAACTGGGCAGTGGATGGCAGGGATCCTTCTTGCTTGAGTTCCAGGGTCTTGCTAGTTTTCATTGCTCACCTGCCTTTAGTTTAGATCCATGTGGCCTCTCATTGGAAGGTCACTCTGTCCTGATAAATAGAGTTTCTAATCAGCAAAAAGCTCTGGACCCACTCATATTTCCCAGAGTTTTTTCTGCTGACCTGCTGACACTTTACATAAATGAGACCTAACAAACTACTGGATATAAAATCCTTTGTGTTATCATTAGCCCTCGAGTTCCATAGGAATGGGGTGCTGTCTCAGGCTGTCTAAGGCTAGATCTGAACAAAGATAGGGTGATAGGCTGTGATGTTGGACCCTCCACAATCAAATGTGATTTCCACCTTAGTTTTTAGAATCAGGCAGTTGAGCTCAAATCTTGTCTTTACCAGTTATTAGCTTAGTGACCTTGGGGAAGAAACTACTTTTTTGTGTATAATTTTCTTTGTCTCTAAATAAGTTCAGTATTTATTTTAGGGTTTTTGTTTTAGAATTGAATGAGCTAATTCCCTCATTTATACCTAAAATACTGATTGCGTGGTTTTATTATGGTGCTTTGGTTGTTGATTACTAAGGCACTCGGCAGTGAGAAAGGGGGTGGGGGACCCCTGGATAATAGAGTTTATATTCCAGGATATGCTTGTAAAAAACTGGATGTGCAGTGGATTTTTAGTAAATATCCATTCCTTTCCTAATCCACATTGATTGTGTATATATCTTTATACTAATATATGAACAATTTTTAATGCAATTTAAATATTTCTGTAGTATATGAAATATGTAGCTGTAACAAAAATACGTGAAATAAAAGGATTTCACTTATATTTTCTTTTCAATAAGCAAAACAATAGAAAATAGAAAAGAAAAAAGTTTTGAAGGAGTAGAAGTAACTTTATTTCTGTAGAATCAATTCCCTATAATAGGTTTTTTGGTTGTGTTGTTAAACAGCATATAAAATTGATAGGTTGTGACATATTGGAAATGAGGAAACAGTGGAGACATACAACCACCAAAGCAGTCATTTTGTTACCAAGTCCAAACTCGTTCTGCTTGCGGCATGACAGGCCAATAAATCAGGAAATGAGGTGTTGGAGCAAAGAATAGTGACTTTATTTGAAAAGCTGGCAGACTCAGAAGATGGTATACTGATATCCTGGAGAATCCTTTCCCCAAGTCAGAATTCAGTCTCCTTTTATACTAAAAAGGGGCGGGGGTGTGGTTGGTTGTTGAAAACTTCTTGCTGTACGAATTGTTTGTCCTTGGAATCCTTTGTTCTTGCAGCTATCCATGTAGGTCAAATCGTGGTGCCTCTGTAAAACCTCCAATTAAAAAAAAAACGTTTACTCTCTATTTTGCAACGTGTCATCTCTACATAAATGCAGAAGAGCTAACATCCTTAAAGATCAGAGCCCGGAGAATAGGCTGTTCTGGATATTTCAGGCTAAAGGCAACTTTCTTTTACAAAATGTGTAGAGCTAGCAAGTCTGAGCCTAGAAAACAGGGCACAGGTTTAAAGACAAAGGAACACATCTAATATGGAGTCAAATTTGTTCTTTTCTATTAAATTTCTTTTTCCACCTCATAAATAATTTTATTTAGAAACATGGGCAGTTTTTTATTTTTGCTTCTTAATAACGGGTAAGTGGTCCAAATACATTTTTGTGATCAGAGATGCTTTGCGGGCCCTGGGGTCACAGCAAACTCTTGTTGGGGGTGGTCGACCCTGCAACATGCCTAATGCCCCTTGAGTGTTGGTGAGGGTCACCCTAACCATGGGGTCTCTTCAGGAACCAGCATATGGGCAATGACCTCTGGAGACCTCTTTTTCAGCTGCAGGAAATTTTTTCAGATACTGTGATTAAAAAAATCACTCCAGCTGGGGATAATTAGGGAATAAAGGAAGAGAAAAGGGCTTGGAGTAGAGTAGAAGAGAAGGACAGAAGATGAGGGAGCCTGGGGGCTTGACAGCGGGGCCTCCTGAGAGAGATGCAGGGGTGGGAAGGGGCCCGTTTCCAGAACCATCTCCTGCACCTGTCCCCGCGTCCAAGACACACAGCCTTTAATTACCCAGGACCCTTTCCTGTCTGGATGTCACCCTGGGCATAAACTTGAGAATCGAAATTAAGGGGTGGGCAGCACTCACCTAGGGGGTCACAGAGGACTTTGGTCAAGTCCACAGTGCCTTTTCTGGTCATGTGTCTTCACTTGTCCTTTATCTTTGGATCTGAGGAACAGGAGCAAGAAACTCAGGGAGAGATCAAGGAAGACATCTGAGTGTGTTAGGGAGGACATTTACAGCGACACGGGGAGCGAGGACACTTGCAGCAAAGTACAATGACTTCACACCTATTACATCAGAGCTGCAGGTGTGAGAGAGCCTAAGCCTGTCTCAGAGTGCAGGGGACAAGCGGAAAGGAATGGTAAAATTTCCACTGACAATTGAAATTCTGATAAAAAGTCTGCTAATGTTAATTGTATCACTTGAATGTATGCAGGTGTATTTCTGTGAGCATTTATAGGTTCACACAACCACACCAGCCCCTCTTGCGCCCATCGGGGATGGGCTTTCTCAAGCACAGTGCCCCTCCTGCTTGGGTGGGCCACGCTGCGGGTCCTCGCCTGGGGCCGGGCTGCTGCAGGGCACTGAGTCCCTGAGGCACGGCTTGTGAGACACGACAGGAACATCTCTGCTATTGACTGAGAGTCTCCGTTTACCCCTGTAGTGTAAGAATGCCCGTGACTCAGTTAGAAGCATGCTTCCAAGCTGTCCGTGTCCTTGCCATTCAGAAGCAGAGCCTGGAAGCTTCCAAATTTCTCCAGAATGTGATATACATTCACCTTCGACAGGTGAGTGTAGGTCCACTTACAAGTGGAGAAATTACTGAAGTTTTTCTGAAACTTACTCACCACTATTCTATCTGATTTTTCTGTGCTAGGATTCAGTATGGCCTGCTAAAAATTCTGAAGTCAAATCTTAAAACCATGATGAAGAAGATTATTTATTTTATTTCTTTATATGATAAAATTTTACTTTCAAAATTCAGAGTTTTCGGTTCTTTGAGTAATTTTTTGAGGGGTTGGATAATCAACTTTGCTCTTACCATCTTTGTGACCTGTTGCTATATGCCTCTCATCTGTCTTCTGTCACTTGTGAGGCAGTTCCATTTGTGACCCTGTGCGGGTTGTTCATGATATAAATCACAAAGTCTGTAAAAGTACAGTCCCTTTTACTCCAAAGACATTCCACAAGTACTACTTAAATCTGGGTGTGGTTTTTAGAAGACAGTAAGATTAGAACATGTAATTGCAGGTTGCTAGTGCAAAATCCCCAAATCAATAGTCTAGCTCAACATCTAAAATCTTTCTAATCTTCCTTGGATTTGTATAGATAAGTGAAGCAGTTAGCTAAGAACTCAAGACCAGGTTTAGAATACAGGCAGGTGTAGCTCAGCAGGACTTCCGAAGCTGATGCTCTGCCAGAGGGCGGGTCCGAGGGGAGAGGGCGTGTCCTGCCCTCCCTAAGCTGACACTTTCATGGCAAAGACCTTCACCAGGTGAAGAACTTGGAGTTTCTTCTAAGAAAAGTGGGTTTGAAAAGAGTCCTAAAAGTGCGCGAGTGACACAATCCCATTTGTCTCAACTATGGGAGAGCGGCTGTGGGGCCACCTGGGGACTCGTGAGTCCAGATGGGTAGTGTTGGTGGCTTCCTCTTGAGTGGTGGGACGGTCAGTGGGTAAAAGCGAACAGATTGAAGGCATGTTTAGATGGTTGAAAGGAAAGGATGAATGTTGTCTGTGAAGGTAGGATGCAGTAAGGCCCAGGTTTCTGTGTGGATTAATCTGGTAAATGATGGTCCTGCTGTGCTCTGAGGAGAGAAAGCTGCAGAGGGAGCTCTGGGGGAAAACTGATGAGTTCAGCTCTGGGTAAAGTGAAAGGCTGTTCGATGTGTGGTCTGGGAGCTCTGGTGAGAGCCAGTAGTGAGTAGGGGAAGGGGACAGAGACCTTCAAATTATTTTGCCTCGTGAACATACAAATAACTATGAGTAATGACACACTTATCACCTCTATATTCTGGATTAAAACCCAGTAACATTTTGCTATATTGACTGCAGGGGTTCTTAAATATTTTTTAATAGAAATAAAATAAATAGAAACAAAATAGTCGAGTTAATGAACATCTTAGAGTTGATGTGTGTCCTTGTATGTATTTTGATATCTCATCTGTTTATAACCATAATATACAAAAAGTTTGCTTGCTTAGCATAAGAGTTAAATAGAGGGACGTGACACACACTGTTGGGAGCTGAAGCTGATCTTCTTGGGCAAATTATGTAGCCTCTCTGTGCCTTAGTTGCATCTTCTGTGACTGACCCCGCGCCCCTCATCACAGCTGATTTCCTAGGCTAGATGTTGGGAGGGAGGCTGCTGAAGGGAGTAAGACGTGGCAAATGCTAGGGACACTGAAGAGAGAGACAAAAACAGATTAAAGCCGAGAAACTGAGTACAAATACCCTCAAAAAAGAAAAAATCCCGCAGTGTTTTGAGCCACTAAGCATAAGGGAAACAAAATCACGTGGACCCAAAACTCTTGAGGATGTGAGTATTGTGGGTGGGAGGGTGTCATCAGAAAAGTGTTGAGAAAAGAACATTTGGTTTCTCTTGACGTTTCCAGTAAGGATGGGAGCAGAAGCGAAAACCCCCCGGTTCACACTGGAAGCTGCTCTTTTATGCAAAACTGACCAAAGTTTGGAGACCAGTCATCACCGGTGCTGGCAAATGAAGAGGCTTCTGGATTGGGTGGGGCACTTACTGTGACTTCCAGGTGAGCTGCTGGCTGGGTGCTGTGAGGCGGGCAGTAGTTTTGCAGGGTGACCCAGGCATAATCCCTGGGTCTGAGGCTGCTGGTCTGACTAGCAGACCTGGGCACCCGCAGTCCTAATGGGGCAGCTCGGGATGTGGCCTCGGACACCTGCCATGCTGAGGGCAAGAAGAGGGCTCCCCTGAGGGGGTGTTCCTGCTTAGAGTGGAAACATCTTCCTGCAGGGGATGAAGAGACTCTGAGCAAGTGGCCGGATGCACAGGCAAGTCCAGCCTGAGCACGGAGGGTTTGGGAAGCCAGAAGTCATACAGTGGCCCGAGCAGGCTTTTTCCTGAGGAACAAGAGGGAGAAGAGGCTGAAAAGGCAGACTAGGGTCAGACACTGTGGTGGGTTATGAGTGACAGGAAAGGACTGATCAGGAAGGCACGAGAGAACCCTGAGGGCGTCCCAGCTGGGGCGTCATGCCGGAGGGAGGAGCAGAGTTACAGACTATGCCACTTACTAGCTGTGTGACTTTGAGCAATATCACCCCACCTCTCTCTATATATATCTTCATCTGTGAAGTGACACAGTGACGAGCTTGTGTCATCAGAAGGCTTAGTTTAGCTCTGATCCTCTGTGTCCAGTCCTGTCAGTGCTGCCCTGCAAGGTTCTGCAGCGGCTGCTCTTACCCTGAGATGGGAGGGCATAGAGGGACATTGCAGCCCCCGAGGATAGGAAGCGGTTGCTTTAAAATCAGACATGTAACCGCCTGCAGCTGCAGACCTGCAGGCAGTTTGGTTGACGGTCCTGGAGAGGTCTTTGGAGGCCTTAGCATCGTCTTAAAACTTTCTTTCCCTTGGGGACCAGAATTGCCTTTGCAGATTAATGTTGAAGATTTGGGCTTCTGGCAAAGCTGTTTTCAGAGATGGGTATATACGTAACATATAGTATAAAATAAAATGCTTTTATTTAATGTGTGGGAGTTTGCAGCTGTTGGAGCAGTTCTGTTGGCCTGGTCTCCACGGAGGACACTAGGGGTCAGCAGAGCGTGCGGGAGGGCAGGCAGGCAGCCCTGCTTCTGCGGGGGCTTCTCCCGAGCAGGGCGCTCTGCTGAGGTGACTCTTCTCTGAGTTTGGTTGCCAAGTGAGCAGACAGCAAATTAATGAGTTCTGGTGGGATTGTATAATGACAGGAAGAAAGAGGGAGCCGTAGTTTTTGTGGACTAGAACACGATTTTGGTTCCTGATCCAGTGTGTTCCATTACAGAATTCATGAGCTGTGTCTATTCTGGAATTTGTCGATGTAAAGAAATGTGTAGCCTGAAAGTTTAGGGTTATGCTTTTTTTGGCGGGAGGACTCGAGGCGGGATGACAGCCTTCAAATCTGTCTGAGGGACTGCTCACAAGAAGTAGGGGAGGAGCTAGGACTATATAGGAACTTTACAACAAAGACCAGGGAGTTGGAACAATAAAAGATTGTTTGTTATCTAAAGAAATCCAGGCATCTCAAATTCAAGAATTAAGTGCTTTTCTATGTATGGAAGGAAGCAAACATTTTGGCTCATTGAATTCATTCCTTTTACAAGTACCTAACTACCTAGGGCCAGTATTCTGTCCTTTCTTATTCTGAGTCCTCTCAGAGGGCACCATTCTGAGTGGCTGCCTAGGGTGAGCTGCAGGCCTGTCCTTGCTGGGGGGTGGCAGCAGCTGCTGATGACTTGGTTTCAGCATTCTTTGTTTACTGACATGGTTGCAGTATTTTCATTCACATTGTAGCATTTTCATTCACAGTGCTCCCCCTTGGTCCTAAAATCGACCAATATATTGAGAGACATTTCATGACTAATTTTGTCCCAGGGTGCTATGAAGGCTTATTCCTACTTCAGGTTGAAGAATCTTCTGACCTGCCATTCAAGGTGTTAGGTTTTTTATCAGGCCCGGTTGCTACTAAAAGTTCTCTGGATAGCCTATCTTAGTAGACTATTATGATCCAGGAAATGTTTACCTTTTGTTGCTCATTCCCATAAATAGAATCACACTGTTATAATTATTTTATGCAGGGTTATAAATTTTATGTATTTCTTCAATGTGTTTTGCCATCATCAATCTTGTTGTAGGCCTAGTTACACATTAGGAAATGTAAGAGAAAACAATCTTACAAAATAGACAGGATATAAATAATAGAGCTAGTAACGTTAATAAAGTCACGATTAAGAATTTAATAGTCAAGAAATTATATTTTGGGGTTAAAATTTTGCTTCTGTTTGTGATTGAGTTTGAGTTATCTTATGAGAAATTTCATATTTATGGTGAGGCTCCAAGCAGGTATTAATTGGCCAGGTGAGGTCACACAACTTGTAATATCAACTGTGGCCTAAACAGAACTATAATTTCTTTTTAAAGTAAAGTTTCTGAGGGCTATCTAGTTAGAGCCTTGGAGTAGGGAAACCCACCAAGGTAACACAGAAGTACTAGACATAGGTAAATTACCATAAACTTAACAATTGGAGAAGTTCATAATCAAAGGTAGGAGAAATTGTAAAAGTAATTGGTATACAGGCCTGGTCCGGTGTCTTGGGACAGCTGTCTACCCCTGATCTCGTCTCCTTCTCATCCTGGCCTGGTAGTTTTTTCTCCATTTGGGCATTGTTTTAAGGTGAGCAGTGCTCTATAGGACAGTGACTACAGGGGCTGTCTCTGATAGGAAATGAATCGGAAACTACGTTTCCTTCAGCTTTGCTTTGTATGGTCTAGTTAAGAGTACCTGATAAAGAGTCCTTCCATTCAGGTTGGAAACAGTTCTTTTAGTCATGCCTGTTCCAGTAGGTATAATCCCCTGGCTGCAGGTCATGCGGCATTGAAACTTTACCCAAGGATAGATTACTCAGCTTCAGAAACAAAGCTAGTGTATCCTTTTCATAATTCAGTTAAACTGTACAGCAATGTGACATAACAGCAAGGAATGATCTGGGAAGTAAATATAGACATCAATTAACAGAACTAGAATATAATATCCACTAAAATATAACCTTTTTCTCTCTAAAGTTCCCTCATTTTTATCAAATATAGTCAAATCAAGGTGAATTTGTTTACAAGTTATGTCTAATTATTTGATCATATAGGCTCTTTTAAATTGGCTATGTTGGAACTTTTAATAAGGACTTTTAAGCTAGAATGTTAATAAGGTTTTCTATGGCCAGGAAATCCCCATCAAGGGCTTGTCATAGATTTCTGCCTTACAGATTTAGGTAAATTCTTTTCTATTTGAAGTCCTTAAAATACCTTGAGGTTCCTATATCTGCTAAGAGACGATCTTCTTAATTTATCTGATAGAGCCACTGGGGACCTAAAAGTTTTTAGTCTCTTGAGGGATCAGATAGAGAGAAAAGATAACACTTCTAAGTCTGCTTACATAGGTATATTTTATCAAATTGCTGTGAATCATAACTAGTTTAAGGAGAATAGTTTCTTTATTTCTGGGAAAAAGGTTAAAAGCCAGTAGTATTTCAGACAAAATCAAAAATTATAACCATATTCATCAGTTTACTCAGTCCCACATAATTAATTCTTTTAATCAGAGTTTTCATTAGACCTTTAAAATTTCTTACCCAGTTTATTTCAGTGCTATAGTTTGAAATTTATTAGAAATCAGTAAATCTCCTTGAAGAGAGTGTATTTTGCAAAATCATCAGAAGAAAAAGATTACCTGCCTATAAATGACAACAGATTTAACAGCATGGTTAAACAACGTTACACTGTAATCTATAAAGAAACCTGGTCACAATAACCAAAATTGTGACTGGTAACATTTCAGATATACCAGAATTTTAGGGAGTCCATATAATTTCTAGAACACCTAAATTAATAATATTGTCTCATACAATGTAACCTGGGAAGATATATTATTCATTTGACAATACTTCCCATGTTATTTAACATGCCAAATGAAACTTACTACTTTAAAATCTCTCTTTGAGATGTTTCAGGGACCCTTTGTAGCATCCCAAATTTAACTGGAGACTAAAGAATTTTAATGAGAAATTGATATTTGGGGATCTTGTTAAAAGTTTTCAAAACACTTGGTCAGATAAATGTATAGATCACTGTAAAGTAGTACTTACTCATTAACAAGAAAGTATTTCAAAGGTAAAGGCACAACAGATCACTTAAGTCACATAAGAAGCTTTACAATTTGTTACTGAAGGCTGATTAATATTTTAAGAAAATTTTGTCCTCTTAACAGAGAGAAAACCAAATCTAGTCTTGTACCAGCTTACTACTAAGATTCATTTACTTAGCCCAAATTGATTCTAAACTTAGCCAATTCCGACCACATACAAAACTCTTTCCTCAGGGTTCCTCTTCCACAAGCCTTCCTCAGATTTGTATATTCGTATTAGTGTATCCCTTATTTTTTCTTACATTCAGAAGTAACCAGCTTCAGGACAAAGTCACTATTTTTCATTAACAAAATATAATTCCTTATATCTCCCTTTACACATTTATCTTACCTTCCTAGGTTAGTGAGGTCTTTCCCTTAATAAGACAGACTATTTCAGAGTGGCACCAAGCATTTATTAATATTTCTAAACACCTTTAATTTCTCTCTAAGAGGAAGTCATATGTTAAGTAATTCATATTTCAATCTTATTTTATCTCAAAGTGGCATAGCTATTAAATAAAATCCTATCATTTAACTTAATTTAGCACAACTCTAGAATTTAGCTACCAAACAGTTAGCGATTATCTTAAGCATACATTTTAAATATATATTTTAAAAAATTTACCCAAAACTCTCATCTCATTTGCATTTAATTTACTTAAAATTTTATCACACCGCATTACTATTTTTTTGACAAACCTACAACAGATATAACAGGATCTTATTTGACTTTCATTAAACCTAGGTACAGTAAAGGTATTATACTTAATATTGATGACTTTAAATATGTCTATATGAATTAGAACATACTTAAACTAAACAGTACCAAGTATTATCTTAATATTGAATATTTTTCAGTTCACGTGAACCTGAAGGTCAAAATAGTCAGTTTTTATTTAAAAAATACTTAATTTGTAAGCTCTTATTTTTACATCAATTAAGCAGAGCTCTTTGACTTTGATTTTTTTCATTTTTAGCAGTAGAAATATCTCATATCTATAATGTGTATGCAGGCTTATAAACAGACACAAGGTAGAGATGTCATATCTTCACTTTAAAATTTACTAATGAGATAGGTATAATAATAGTTGGAGTAAGCTGAATTTGCTTGCTCAAATCACTAAGGCTTACTATTTATGAAAAAGACATTAAAAATTTCTTGACAAATTCTGAAGGACCCGTCAGGGTTCTGAGTTCTAAAATGCCAAAAATTTCTTTGGCCTTAAGTTTTATCTCATTGAGCTAATTAGGCTCAGTCCTAGGTCACTGTTTGCTGAATTTACATTTATGATCTGCAAGACAATGACAGACACTTCCAGTTCCCCAGAGAACTGCTTTGTCACCTCAGCCCAATTGTATCTCCTTATGTGGCTTTTTTTTATCAATGAGAAGAGCTATAAACAAAGAATTCCATGTTTTAAAACTTTAAGGTTTACTTTATCATGTCTTCCAAAGCTTGCATAAGGCATTTAGTAAGGTCTCTTTTCCTTGGGTTATAAGTTAAACCCAGGGTAAACCTCTTATTATATTTTTTTATTAGCCACTGATTATTAGTTTTTAGTTTTATGTTATATAGGACGGCTCATGTAACTCTATTGGTTTCCTTTAGTTTGTTCAATTAATATTTTCTGAGGGACAGAAATGTGCCCAGCCTTATAACAGCAAGAAGGGAAGCTTTTTTCCATTGAAACATATCTATCCCACAACATAATTAAGCAAAAAGTTTATATGAAGCCCATTTAAACATACCAATTTTACAAACTTTTATCTCAAATTTATTAACTCTTATACATTTAATTTTAATATTTATAAAGTTTAATCAATAATTTTTATTTCTAGAAGTGCCACAGGACTTTTTCTTCTTTTCTTTTCTTTTTTTTTTTTTCACTGTATCTAATTTTATAGAAAAGTCTCTGGGATCCCCAAGTTTGAGCCAAAGGATGTAGGCCCTTCTCAACTTTTAATTTGATTAATTGGCCTGTTGCCCCAATCATTGATCAAATATCTCAGTCTATATATATATATATATATATATATATATATATATATATATACACAAAATATATATATATATCTATATACAAAATATATATATATATATTTCTAGTCCTATAAATACATAAATTTTAAACTGGGGTAAATAAAATGGACTTGTTTAAACTTTAATGTTGGGGGGCTGTAGGTGATCTCTTTGGACTTTTTTTTTTTTAACTTTACATAGTGTAGTATCAAAACCTTGTATCTAAATCCAAAAATGTCCATTTTATTCATCTCATTCAAAATAACCATCTAAAAATATATACCCATTTGGGATAAGCTCCTTATCTTTTTATTTTTTCCGTTAAGAAAAAAATTAACATTTTTACATTCCTTTTTCCAATTATTCAACCTAATTAACATTAATTATTCTAAGATTTTATTAGCAACTCTAGAACCATTGATGGGAAAGGTAATACACAAATGTAGCTTTTTAAACCAGTTTTTTTAACTAAGTTCTTAAATTAACCATTAGATATATTGTCTACGTATAAACTTGATTTTATTAGGTACCAATAAAACGGCTGTTTATAATGAGAGCTCTTTCAACTTTCACCAATTTAAAAGTTTTTCCAAATTAAGGGATCCATTATACGGCTCTTATATATATATATATATATATATATATATATATATATATATATATATATATATTTATACACACACATACTGATTTTAAAGCAATAAAATGAAGAGGTTTTTCCACATGAGAGTGGGGGTGTTGCCTAAATAAAGTACAAAATTTACTCTCCAAAAGGTAAAGGCATTTGTGGTTCAGGCTGATGCAGCAAAGTTTAAGATGGCAAAATGCCTGAAAATTGGTACAAAGGATAGTTGAGAATCCCAGTTTATTTGCGTGGCCACCATATGTATACAATACTTGTACCTTTTGCATGGCAGAGTCCAAGTTTTCCTTTAAAAAAAAAAAGGAAACACATATATACATACATACACACACATAAAACAACCAGAGAAAGATAAAACGTTTTCATTTCAAGGACACAGGAAGAGAAATCCAAGTTCCCCCTAAAGGGGTTTTGGTTTTTATAAGTTCATAATTCCAAAAAATGTTTTTATGAGGCCTGGTTAGATACTTTAAGAGTGAGTATTTTTTTAATTCCTAATTAAAGTTGTAAGTTTTGTATGTATATAAACCTGGCTGGGGTAGCAGTTGGAGGCTGGCAATCTGTAATTTCTTTTTCTTTTTTGCCTTTTCTTTTTTTTTTTTTTTTTTGTAAGTTCTACTCCCCATTCTAAGGAAGAGTTGTCAGAATAAAATTGTTAGTAGGTTTTCCCGCAGGGACAACTCTATGGCATGAAGTCTTTGACTCTACCACTCCTGCAAGTTTCTCAGTCATCCGAGAAAGCTGTTACCAGCCAGGAGGAGGGTCCCATTTTTGGAGTTGAAATGTTCCTCATAAAAATTTTACTTTTATCCTGAAAAATTCAATGGAGTTAACCAAATTGATGAAAGCATTAGACCAGCCTCTTAACTAAACACTCAGTCCTGACCCCAGTGTCTTTCAACATGGACCTACTCGGGACGTCTCCATTGGGTATTTTCTAGGTGTCTTACAACCAGCCACACCTCGGACGTCTCCTCAAGGTGGGTATTTCCCGTTATCTTTCAACCAGGCCCCACCCAGTATGTCTCCACTGGGTGGGTAATTCTCCCCAGTATCTTTCAACTGGAGGGCCAGGTACCTGGATACACCACCTAATAAAACTCAGGATTATCAACGAATATGGGAGATCCGAGAACCAGGAGAGACTCATCCAAATTCATCTGGACTCCCCGAGGAGGGTATGGGCACAAAGGGCCACTGCTGGTACCAAGGCTCCGGTTACTCGGAGAGTTGAGGTGGAGAGAAGTCTTCTCTAGGTCCCTTCATGGTGTCCTAAACTGTTGACTGAAATATATGTGCAGTCTAACAGATAAGAGTTATGTTTTATTTGGCGGGAGGACTCGAGCCGGGATGACAGCATCTCAGATAGCTCTGAGGGACTGCTCCGAAGAGGTTGGGGTGGATCTAGTATATATAGGAGCTTTATAACAAAGACCAGGTAGTTGGAACAATAAAAAATTGCTTGTTATCTAAAGAAAGCCAGGTATCTCAAGTTAAAGTATTTAGTGCTTTTCTATGTACCATTTGGGCTGACTAGATTCATTCTTTAGACAAGCACCTATCAATCTAGGGCAATTATCCTGTCTTCTTATTCTCAGTCTGTTCAGAGGGCACCATTATGTGTGGCTGTAAAGGCTGGGCTTCAGGCCTGTCCTCGCTGTGGGGTGGCGGCAGCCTCTGATGACTTGGTTTCAGCATTCTTTGTTTACTGACATGGTTGTAGTATTTTCATTCACATTGTAGTATTTTCATTCACAGACTGATTGTGGATAATCTGGAAACTTGGAAAGGAACCGAGATGGAATTACTGCAGGTACCTTCTACTTTAATATTCCGTGTGCAAACAAACACGGATGAAGCAAACATTTGAATTTGGTGGTGTAGGGAAGGGTTTCTGCACATTACAGGAGAATGCAAGGCAGAATTCCACTTCTTTGTTATCAGGGATGTGGGTCCACCTGTCTTTTCTGTAGCGCTTTCTGAGAACAGTTTATGGTAATTAACCAACATTGACAAACGGTGGCACACATTGCATTTTAAGAGCTGGCCTGTTCAAACTTGTGTATTGGAGAGGTGGATTTCATAGGCAAGTGGTCAGGTGGATTGGAGAGAGGTGTAGCCCAGGCCTGGGCTCAGATTCAGGGTTAAATCACCATGTCCTCACCTTTGGGCCTTGGACAAGAGTGTAACCTCCCTTAAACTGTTGGTGAATCTGTGAAATGTGCATTATAATATTCGTTTCTTCCTGGGATTGTTGTAAGTTGTAAACAATATTATAACACACATGAAACACTTAACAAACAGGCAATTAGCAGTGTTCACTGTGTCCGCCCACCCCGCTTAGCGTGTGTCACAGCCATAAAGGTAGCATGTGCCTGTTGAGGACACACTGGTAGTCCCTTGAATAGGTTGTGAATTGGGTGATTTCCTTTAATCCTTGAAACTCTACGTGCCATGGGCAGTTATTTTCATGGACAGATGAGGAATCTCAGGGTAAAGAAGACTGTGTAATTTTCCCAAAGTCAGACCATAATTTTGGGTGCAGGGGCCTCGGTTCAGCATGGGCCCCTGGGCCTTCTGCCCTCTCCGTTCAGCCCCAGAGCCAGACGTGTGGTCGCCTTTCTCCCAGTCCAGAATATCCAGCAGGGAGCAACACAAACCTGGACCTGTGCTGCTTAAGCAAAAACTCTGGAGGAGAAGCAGGTACTAAAGGGATAAATGTAAAAACAAACGACTGCAAACTGCGATCAGCTCTGAGAAGGAAAGAATCACGTCTCGTCGTGCAGAGCTGGGAGCTTTCCCGTCGGGGCTGCTCTGGGGGCGTTCATCTCAGCTATACAAGCTCTGCTGCTGCACCAAGGCAGGAAGGCAGGGCGCGTGTGGCCAGGTAGACAGGGCCTTGTTAAACTTACTCACTCCCCATTCAGCTGCAGCTGTCACGGGCACTTACCTAGTAAACAGATGTCGCCCATAATCATCATGCACTTTGCTTGATAGTTTTATTGGCCTCACCTTTGAGATGAGGTCATTGAAGCTGGGGAGTTTGCTGCATGCCCGTGATTACCTTGGAAATACCCCCACTGGTCTTTCAACCTAGACTGGTGTGGCTGTTATATCCCAGCCATGTGAATGGCATCGTGTAGCTTCTCCCAAGTGGCCCAAATGACTGACATTGATTTTCTTAATCCGTAGGAAATGGTATGTGACAATAAGGGAAAAAGGTAGTAAGAAATTGTTTGGAAAACTAGAACAAAATCCAATACTTCCCCAGCTAGGGTAGCGTACCCAGTGTCACTCATAGCACTCACAGCCTGACACCTCCTCCCTGCCGACCCTGTGTTCAGAAGCCACTCTGATCATATGAAGAACATTTTGCCTCGTGTCACTATTGACCAAGACCTGTGACCTCTCTGTACCTGGTTAACTCTCTCTTCAAAGCCATTTAAGTTTTATGCAGGCTCCTCCGCTCAGATGTAAGAAAAGCCTCTTTAAACTTCTTGATGCAGCTCCTTAATGAAGATCTTGTGAAGGAAACCTAGTCAAAACCTGGGATGTATGCACATAGTGACTGTAATCTCAGCATTTTGTGAAGTTCAGAATCAGAGGGGTGGGAGACTCAGGAAAGGCTTTTTAAGGTAGAAAGAGGAAAGTGAAATGACTCAGGCTGTGTGAGACTGAAACATCTTGGTCCCAGCCAGCATGGCACCTGCCTTCAGGATGGTGTGTGGGGAGTACAGAGTTCTCACAAAGAAAGAAGTGGTGGGTTGGGAGGGAGGACAGATAGATTCTTTACTAGGGAAGGAAAAAGTGGGCTGAAAACTTCCTGGTTGAATAAGAGGACTGTGACATGATGTGCTTGTATTTTGGAGAGAAGGGTTTTGTGGGGAAAGGCCTAGGAGAACCGCTCTCTGGCTGGGGAGTCAGCACAACAGGGAAACACAGAGAATGGGGCCGAACCCAGGGCCCCTGCTGGGGGAAAGGCTGCCCGCCAATTCGAGCCCTGGGGGCTGCTTCTGTCCCTTAGCTGGGGCCTCAGACCTCCCTTCACATCCCAGTCCTGTTGATACAAGAAAACAGATGTGGGGCATGAGAAGGGCTGTGTGCCAGGCTTTGGTTGAGCCCCTGGAATGTGCCCCACCAGACGTGGGTCCTTGGCTTCATGCAGGAAAGAATTCAAGAGCAAGCCACTGTTGAGTAAAGGTAGATTTATTCACAGAGACACATTGAAAGGCAAGAGACAGGCCACGAGGTGTGGGGGTTGGGTGCTAAAATTAAAAGTAGGTACACACTCCACAGACAAGAGTGTGGGTCTTCTCCGAAGAGGGTGAGAGTGTTGACCGCGAGGTGGAGCTGTGTTGCTGCGTTTCTTGGGTTTGGTTGTTTCATATGCTAATAAGTAGAATGAGCAGCCTAAGGGCAAAAGGGCTGGGATTCCCTGGGAGTTGGCCATTTCCCACCCTTTGACCTTTTGTGGCAAGCTTTGTGATAGCTATGGTGCCTTGGGGCGTGTTATTAACCATGTTACTATTACAATGGATGTATAATGAAGCTCAAGCTCTGCTAGAATTTAAATCTCTTCATCCTGAGCCTCAAGGCCTATTGGGTGTTGAAACCTTCACCATTTTGATGTTAATTGCTGTGGCCTTCCTAGAATGGCTGTGCTCTGCCCCCTTCCATCCTGTCTCACTGTGATGACACAGAGAGAGCAAAGGCCCGGCCCTGCCTGTGCTCCTGCATTTAACAGGGTGAGGGCTGGGGTGGTCTGAGGATGGCTCTGAGTAGTGAGAAAGATGTTTCAAATTTTCCCACGTGGGTCATGGGGCGTGCCAGCAGCCACCGCAGATTTATCTCATGGGCATTATTGTTTGTGTCACTCATCTTTTTCTATTTTTCTTTTTTTTTTCAAGTATTTAATCTAAATTTAATATCAGGTTTTCTTAGGAAAGAAATTTCTCTTTTTCTTTTCTTTGAGGCTCTTTTGGGGGGTAGGAAATTAGATGTATTTATCTGTTAGTGGAGGTCCTGGCGCTTGAACCCAGGACCCCGTGCACGCTAAGCACACGCTCTACCACCCGCCCCATCATCTTTTTCTTTTTGCTTTGGCTGCCAAGAATCTTACAGCTGAATTCCTAGTCGGCCTTTAACACTTGCACTGAATTCATGGCATTCGTTTTTATGACTTTACCTCCCCCTGGTTTCATTTAAGTATTGAATCTCCTTCACTCTCACTTTTGTATTTTTGTTGTTATGGTTGTTAATCTGTGTTTAAAATATTGTTTAACTTCTCTTTTAGCAGGAGGCTGAAAGAAAATAAATATGTAAACAAACTTATCACACTTAAATGTTTTATACATTCTAAGCTGTTTAGAAGTTACTTAAAAACCAAATTGAATACTAAAGTGATAACATTTTTAAATTATTTTTTTAATTTTTTATAAAGATATAGCTGATTTACAGTTTGATATAAGTTTCAGGTGTACAATAGTTGCACAATTTTTATTCTTATGCTCCATTTATAGTTATTGTAAAACATTGGCTATATTCCCTGTGTTGTAAGATACATCCCTGAAGCGTGTTTATGTTACATGGAGCAGTTTGTGTAAGAAAGTAGGGTAATGCAGAGTCTGGGGCATGGCTCTCTCTAACCCATGTTCATGGTCACCCTTCCTGTCAGAGCCCAGACCCTCACTCCTGTCTGCAGGGGAGCAACGGGAGGCAGCCCTCATCAGCGCTGGCACCACCCTCTTAATGGCAGTGACAGCAGTGACAGTATGTGGACGTGCAAAGTGTTGTTCCAGGAGCTTTACATGCATTTCTGCATTTAATAATTAAAGCCCTCCTGTGAGGAATCATTTTATGTTTTTAATGAATCATACATTTTATTTTGACTTTGATAGACTTCAAACCTCCGGAAAATTTACTAGAATAGTAAAATAAACGCTAAGATACAGTTCACCTAAAAGGGCACTATTTGCACTTTTGTGTCTGGCTTATTTTAGTATAAACTTTCAAGGTTCATCCATGTTGTAGCCTCAATCAGTACATTATTCCTTTGGTTTGATAATGTCCTTTTTCTTTCTTTTTCCGTTTTTTGTCTATTTAAAAATATTTTCATTGAATTCTAGTCAGTTTATAATGTTGCATCAGTTTCTTGTGTACAGCACAACACTTCACTGATATAGGAACATACCTGTATTAATTTTCGTATTCTTTTTCAACGTGTTACTATAAGGTATTAAATATATTCTCCTGTGCTATACAGTATAAACTTGCTGTTTGTTCTTTACATACTCAGTATCTGCAAATCTTGAACTCCCAATTTATTCCTTCCCACACCCTCTCCCATCTGGTAACCATTGTTTAGTTTCTATGACTCTGTGTTTGTTTCTGTTCTGTAGATAAGTTTATCTTTTTGTTTGTTTTTTTTTGTTGTTGTTGTTGTTGTTTTTAGATTCCACATATGAGCGATCTCATATGGTATTTTTCTTTCTCTTTGTGGGTTACTTCACATAGAATGACATTCTCCAGGGACATCCATGTTGCTAAAATTGGCATTATTTTATTATTTTTTATGGGTGAATAGTAGTCTATTGTACAAATATACTACAACCTGTTTATCCAGTCATCTGTCAGTGGACATTTAGGTTGTTTCCATGTCTTATTAATGTAAATATTGCTGCTGTGAATATTGGGGTGTAGGTGTGTTTTTGAATTACGGTTCCTTCTGTATATATGCCCAGCAGTGGGATTGCTGGGTCATATGGGAGGTCAATTTTTTGTCTTTTGAGGAACCTGTCTACAGTTTTCCACAATGGCTCCACCAAACTGCATTCCCACCACAGTGTATGAGGGTTCCCTATTCTCCACAGCCTCGCCAGCATTTATTGTTTGTGAACTTCTGAATGATGGCTATTCTGACTGGTGAGATGTGATATTTGTTTGTTGTTTTGATTTGCATTTCTCTGATAATGATATTGAGCATTTTTTCATGTGCCTATTGGCTATTTGTATGTCTCCATTGGAGAAATTTTTCTTTAGGTCTTCTGCCCATTTTTGGATTGAATTGTTTGTTTTTCTTTCTTATGAAGTGTAAAAGCTCTTTATATATTCTGGGAATTAAGCCCTTGTTAGTCTCATTTATTGCAAATATTTTCTCCCATTCTATAGGTTGTCTTTTTGTTTTGCTTACTGTTTCCTTTGCTGTCCAAAAGCTCGTAAGTTTAATTAGATCCCACTTGTATATTTTTGTTTGTTTTTCTATTGCTTGAGTAGACTGCTCTAGGAGAACATTGCTTAGATGTATGTCAGATGTTTTGCCTATGTTTTCTTCTAAGAGGTTTATAGCGTCTTGTCTACATGTTTAAGTCTTAAAGCCATTTTGAATTTATTTTTGTGTATGCAGTGAGGGAGTAGTCTAACTTCATTGATTTACATGCAGCTGTCCAGTTTTCCCTACACCATTTGCTGAAGAGGCTGTCTTTACTCCATTGTGTGTTCTCACCTCCTTTGTCAAAGATTCAATGACCAAAAGTTTGTGGGCCTATTCTTGGTAATTTTGTTTATCCATTCATTGATGGATGGATATTGTTAGTAACTTTTGGCTACTCTGAATGATACTGCTATGAATATTGATGTGCAAGTTTTTGTGAGAATATGTTTTCATTCTGTTGGCTGTACAGTTGGCCCGCCATATCTGTAGTTTCCACTTCATGAATCCAGATGGCTGATTGTAAACTTGAACATCCTTGGATTATGGAATCCATGGTGGGGGGTTCCTGAAACCAACCCCACGAGGATACTGAGGGATAAATCTACATGTAGGAGTGGTATTGCTGAGCCATATAACTCTAAAGTTTTGAGGAAACACCAGACTTCTCCATAGAAGCTGCACCATTGTGCCTTTCCACTGCCCACATATGAGGTATCTCTGCCTCCTGAACGACACTTGTTATTGTCCGTGATTTGATTATAACCGTCCTAGTGAGTGTAAAATGAGATCTCATTTTGATTTTGATTTTGCTAGTAATACTGAGCTTCTTTTCATATGCTTATCGGCCATTTGTGTATTTATTTAAATCTTTGGCAACTTTAAAAATTGGGTCGATTGTATTTGTATTATTCAGTTGTAAGCATTTGTTATATATCCTGAATACGAGTCTCTTATTAGATACATGCTTTGCAAAATTTTTCTCCTATTCTGCAGATTGTCCTTTCACTTTAGTTTTTTTTAAACATTAAAACAATTTCTTAACAGGGGAGGTAATTAGATGTATTTATTTATTTTATTTTTCTTGCTAAGCATGCACTCTATCACTTGAGATACCCCCTTCCCCTGTCATTTCACTTTCTTGATGATGTCCTTTGCAACAAAAAGGTTTTAATTTTGATGAAGTCCAGTTTATCTGCTTTTTTCTTCTATTACTTGTGGTCTTCGTATTGTATCTATCAAACCAAAGCATGTCCTAGGACCACAAAGATTTATACTGTGTCTTCTTTTAGAAAGTTTATAGGTTTAGTTTTTAGGTTTCTGTCTGTGATCCATTTTGAATTAATTTTCATTTGTTATATAAAATATGGGGGCCAGTTTCCAGATTCATTCTTTTGCCTGTAGATAGCCAGCTGTCCCTGCACCATTTGTTGAATAGACTATTCTTTCAATGGAGTGTTGTTGGCACCCTTGTGGAAAACTGACTGTAAATGTAAATTATTTCCCCCTGGGTTTTTATTGTGTCTCATAGATTTATTTATCCAAACTTATGCCAGTACCATACTGACTTATTACTATAACTTTTTAGTATCCTTTAAAGTGAGTCCTCCAACTTTGCTCTACTTTCTCAAGATTGTTTTGGCTGACCTAGGCTCCTTGCACTTCCATATGAATTTTGGGATAAGTTTTTCAATTTTTGTATAGAAGTCACCTGGAATTTTGATAGGGATTCCACTGAATTTGTAAATCAATTTGGGGAGTCTTAACATTTTTAACAATATTGTCTTCCATTCCATGAACATGGTATGCCTTCCATATATGTAGATCTTTTAAATTTTATTTTGGTGATACTTCTAAATGTTCAATGTACAAATCTTGTAAAATTTTGTTAAATATATCTCTCATTTTATTTTTAATGCTGTTGTAAATGGAAAGACTGAGCTTCTTGCTGGTAGGACTATATATCAATTTGAGTATTTCTAGTATTCCTTCACAGCAAATACCCTAAGTTTATATTTGCTACATAAATCTATCCACAACTCTTCCTACCCCCGTGTTATAAGAAACAAAGACCCAGGTTAAGCTACCTGAACACCTATGTGTATGTGAGAAATGAGACTCTTGGGTGGGGCTTTGTGCAGATGATACTGAGAGCTTATTTAGGATGGCTTCATCTTAATTTCTTTTAAACAACACTTTTGGTGTAATCAGATAGATTAAGATCATGCCCTTTTGATGTGCAGAGGAGCTAAGGCTATAATTTTAAAATAATTTCTAGTGAGAGTGTTGTACTTGAAATCTAATTTGCATCAATCTTTGAAGATTTATATTTCATGAGCTTTGACGAAAGAACACCTGTCTTTAATCATTAATGACAACTAAATGCTCAAGAAACATGTAAGAGTTTGTGCAAACTACCCCCGCCCCATAGTGCTGGGTGGCTGCAGCTGTAACTGGAGTCCGTGCTTACCTCTCCCAGTACGCTTGTGCTGCTCTGCTCAAAGGGGTTCGTCCAACAGCTTGTCAGTCGTCTGTTGGACAAAGCCATAAAACATTGATTTAAGGTTGCTGGAATGCAACATATTCTTATTAATACTAAGTAAGCACATATTGATTGCTTACTGTATGTTGAGAATTGTCCCTCAGCCTCACATGAATATTATTTCACTTAAAACCTCACATATTAACTTGTTATTCCCACTTTACAGATAAGGAGACTGAGGATTTAGTCTTCTCTCTTTTGGGGGGCTCTCATTATCAATGACGGGAAATTGTAAGGAAAAAGATATTGATTCAACCTGAGATAACAGTTTTCTGAGAGTCAGCATTGAAGAGGGTGATCATTGTTCGAGTGAGATGAGCCCCGGGTTGTACGGAGTCAGCATCCCTGTCCGGACACGTCACATGTAGAGCTACGTGGTGGGTGAGGCGGCGCGGCCGCGCAGGGAACGCGGATGCCGGGCCGTTGGGCTGTGCTCAGGCCCGGTGGGGCTTTCTCGTAAGGGCAGTGGACCATCAGTGACAGATTTTAAGTAGGGGAGTGGGGTGCTCTCGTAGATCACTTATGTGTTTGTAGAATGCTTGCAAACATTCAGTAGGCTCGGCAGGAGCTGATGTGATGAGTCAGAGTAGGGTGGCTGCGAGGTGTAGCAGTGTGCAATTTTCAAGTGATTTTCAGTCCCAGGTATGTGACTCAGTAGCCGTGTCGCTTTGGATGATGCAGTCAAGAAAGTGAAACAATTTATCTAATCAATTGAAGCAGTGATGTACCCAATTCCCAGGACTGCTGTGGAGATCCAGTGAGATAACGTGTGCACAGTGTGCAGCGTGGTCCCCAGCACACAGTCAGTGCTGAGTGAGTGCCAGTGAGTACCTGGTAGGTCAGGTGAGGGTGGTGGGACTCGGTGACTGAGGAAATCTGATCCTGAAGGAGGGGTCCAGTCATATCTATGAGTGATGGGTCTGAACTGGGAGAGGAAGGGAGACCTTGCCCCCGCCCAGGTGCCCTGGGCAGGACGGCTATGGGAGGAGCACCGTGAAGTCAGCTCTGTGCAGGTAGAGTTGGAGGTGCCCTTGAGACATTTAGGTGCAGTGTCACGAACTCACAGAGGAGGTCTTGGCCCGGGCTGTGCATTTTCCTATAATCTCAATCCCTGAGGATGCCGAGGTATTGATCACTGAACGTGAAGACATACTTTACAGGACAAGTGAATAGTAGTATCATCTCTGTCATCAAAGCTCACGTCTCTTTATTCATCACTCACTTTGCTAATTGAGTACTTACAGAGGTCACTTCACCGTCCTCCAGTGGGCTCAGGCTCCACAGAAAAGAGCTGGTGAGTCTCCCTCTTTTCCAGAAGAAGACACATTTAGCTGGTAGCCTTCTATACCTCGCCAGACTTAGAATTTTAATTTGCTGTTTTAATTCTATTTTCTGTTGGCCATGTCCTGACAGGAGAGAAATTTTACCTCATGGTCATGTATCAATTAGCTGTTACTGAGAATTGCTGATCTGATCCATAGTGTATGTATTCTATTATCTTAGTAGAGTACTTATCATGTTTCTGTCTTTGCTCTTAAATTTTGTTTGCCCCTTCAAGTTTCTATCCTATTTGGGGCCTTATTTTTTTTAATTAAAAAATGTCTGTTAGTAGTTAAGAAAACAAAAGCAAAGAAAAAATGCACATGATACCTAAATTTAGAAAATATATATTGTGTTTTCTGTCTTGGCAATGGAGGGTTCTAGAAACTCGTGAAAACCTTCATTACACAAGTTTCTTAAAATGCTGATTAAGAAATAAAACCTTCCTTCCTCATCTTTCAAGCTGCACAGGTAATTGTCAAGAAAGTGAGGGGAAATCCTCAGAAGCCAAATCAAACCAGAAAGCAGGGTTTCTGGGAGATATGCGAGCCTTAGAAGCCCTGGGGTGCCGGTTGGCTCCTGAACTGAGTGTTAGTTGCCCTGGCAGCAGGGCAGGAGGTGAGCCCGAGGCCTCTCACACTGGGAATTGGATGGCTCATCCTATGTAAGGCCAAGCACATCCTGAGAAGCCTGTGTAATAAAGGGTGAATTAGAAAGAAAGAAAAAAAATCATTCCTCACGGCAAGAAATTAAGGAAAGTCAATTTTTTTGGAAGCGGGGAAAAATAACAAATCCAAAGTTAGGATTTGGTTTAAAGCTGTTATGGCATGAGAGTGACCACAAACTCCTGGCAGAAAATCACAGCTCCTCCCAGAATGAGAAGTTGTGTTTTCAATGAATCACTGAGCAGTCATTCCGAAAAAGGCCTCCAGAGTCTTCTGGATCAAGATATTGGACCCAAACACGTCCCTTCCATGGTCTCATTTAAATAACCAGAAAGGTTTTAAAGGAAAGAAGCCATAATCATAGTTCTATTTAATTACAATAGTATGTGCTAGGAATTCAGAGGTGACTATGGAGTTGTCTCCTCTTTTATGGACCTTACTTTCTGTTTCACATAGTTGGGGAGCTGGATGGAGGGTGGTATTAGTCTATTGCAACTAGCCAGGAAAGGAAATTAAGAAAGCAGTGAAGGGTGGGTGACATTTTTAGCTGAGGACATTCCTGTTCAGTTGGCTTTTAATTGTAGGCTCGATGAGTTTTCATTGGAGGGAATTGATCTTACAGAGGATGGACTTAGACCTCTTCAAAATGGACAAGTGAACCTGGAGAAAGACAGTCAAATCTGTGCAGACTTTAAAGTTCACGTGAACGTGCTGTATCCCTGAGCCAAAGATAGGACAAGTAGGCAGCACTTCTTGAGGACAGAGGAGTGGTTTTTAAGTTTCTTCAAGAATGAATCCCAGGGAACCAAGATGGCCAGTTGTCAAACTGTGGCTTTGCACTTTGGAAGTGTGCCCACCAAAGGTATTGTCCTTTTATAGGTTTTCATTTCTCTTAAATACATGTCAGGTGATGAGCACATGGGCACAAGCATTTGACACCTTCTTGAGGTGACTTTGGGTACCTGCCTAGAAGCGCGGGCACAGTTACTGCTACGTCATACATCTTGCAGCCCATCCCGCTCCCCAGCTCCGTGATCACGGCAGAGTGGTTCCTTGATGACCTGTCCGTCTCCTTTGTGAAATTGTAACCCACCAAAGACCGGAGCGTATTAGCTTGGCTTTGTTCTTTTCCATCCTTCTCTTCGAATGGACTGATAGTGGACCCAGTTATGTTAGCAGATGTTTTACAAGTAGTGCTCTCAGTACAAAGATTGCAATCCCCACTGTATGATCTAGAGAAGAAAATTACATTCTTTCCAAATTGTTCTGATGCACTTATGTGGGAAAATGGTGTACGTTTGAATATGTATTTCCTCTCAGGATCATCATGGCTAGAGATGAATATTTGTAGACATGGAATGTGTTTTTTGTATTTGAACTGTATGGTCCCCTAAATTCTCCCCGGCTTTTTAAAGTCATCACTGGAGTGCTACCTCCAGAGTGCCCCCAAAGCATCCACCACTGCCTGTTCTTCTGACACTGAGTTTCCAAGTTGGAGAAGGCTGCTGGCTGGTGAGGCAGTCTCTGGCACATCTCTGGTTGGCTGATGTGAGCTTACAACACAAGAATTGGTAGACAGTAACTAACCACGATCACGTCCATTTCTGGAACTCTCATGGAGGATTTTACACCTATGCTAGTGGAATACGTTATTTCAATTAGTTTTCCCAACAATCATAATTAGATTTTATCACCTGTATTAATAAGTAAACTGTCAAAGCGAGTGAAGTGCAGACTTTGGACTGGAACACGGGTCTTTTTGATCCCTGTCTCTGTTCCCTCCCCGACCTATCCTTCCAGATGGTCAGGAGACTCTTCCTCAGTCTTGAGTTTCCGGCTGATGTTACCACTCTCTTTGTTTCTAGGAGAGGAAAACAAGTCTAAACTTACTTTCCGGTTGGAAATGGAATGGAGCGATAACGTTGGAAGCCGGGAGAGTCTGTCCTGCGATGAAGTGGTCTCCGAGCCACTTCCACTGGGACGTCACGTCACTGTCTGGGCCCCTTGCACAGCCTGTGCACAGGTGACAGCGCAGATGTGCTGAGCAGTCCTCCCGGACAGGGCAGTGGGTTGGAAATGATTTTGGGGATTTGGTTTCATTTCATAGGTTTCTGAGGGACTTGGCCTGGCACTTAGAGTGGGAGCATTCCCTGTCCCAAAGCCTCGTGCTCTGGGCCCGTGCAGACCTGACGTGGCCTCAGCCTGAGGCTCAGGGCCCGTGGTGAAGCTGAGCATTTTAGTGCAGGGTCTGCCGGAGGCTCTGACACTTCTGGGCTGTGGGACTTTGTCCAAGATGATAATAATTCCTCCCCGAGTTTCAGATTTCCTTGCCTGTGAGCCGGGGTAGTAATAGTTTCTGAGATGATTGTAATGATTCAGTAACGGGCGCAGCGTGTGCTGGCAGGTAGCTGGTGTTTAAGGAGCAGAAGTCGCAGTCACTCTGTCAGCCTCTCACTGTGCGCTCTGTGCTTTGAGAGGTTGTGTGTTTGGTGAAAGTCCCGCCCAGACCCTAGGGTCTAGATGAACTGTTGTTCCTTTACTTTCCCTTCCTTTTCCTCTTTCCCTTCTCTGTGTCCCAGGTTTAGGTAGCAGATTCCTCTATTTCAGGGAATACAGGCCTTTCTAGTAAAAGGACAGACGGAACGCGGAGAGGTGGGACCCGGAGGGGGTCTGGAGCGTCTGCACAGCGCTGCTTCCCTGCGTTACTGCATCCGGTCCCGTCAGGGCACTAAGTCAGCCTTTCTCTTCCTTCCTGTGTCATCGGGTCTCTGTTCTAAGGGAAAACTTTTTACGGGTCTTTTTTCACTGCCATGTTTCGTTCAGGTGCTTGTTGCTTTTCTCCCTGTGCTTCAGCGTTCCGAGGAGAGAATTCAGCAGTGCAGCCTCCTCTCCGAGCTCTATGAGTTGATCGGCTTCCACTGCAATTCCGCCTTCTTCAAGCAGGAGGCCCCCGTGCGGCCCGCGGCCCCCGGCATCCCGGAGCCTGGCGGGAAGGCCTGCTACCGACTCCTCCTGCAGACGCTTCCTGGCTACAGTCTGTCGCTGGTCCTGCAGGACTTCAGCAAAGGTGTTAGAACTAAAACATTGCTTCAGTCCCATTAACCATTCCTGGTTTGGGCCCTGCTGTCCTGTCTCATCAGGGTGAATTCTGATTCGTGTAGAACAGGGCTGAGCAGAATTTTTTCTGTCAAGGGCTTGGGAGTAAATATTTCAGGGTCTGCAAACCTCCTGATCTCTGGTGCAGCTGCTCAGCTCTGCTGTTCAGACGCCAGAGCAGCCGGACAGTCCACACACCCACAGAGCTATATTAACAGCGGTGGCTGGGGCTGGATTGGGTGTATGAACTGCAGTTTGTCCCCACAGCCTCCTCACTATTGACACCTGCACCAGAGCGTGCATTTGTGACAATGGTTGAACCTACACAGACAGTCATCATCACCCAGAGCCCATACTTGACACTAGGATTTACACTTGGCGGTGTGCACTCTGTGGGTTTGGTCAGATGTACAGTGACATGTATCCACTGTCACAGCATCATACAGAGTAGTCTGTCTTAGTGACACTAAAAATGCTCCGTGCTGCACCTCATTCATTGCTCCTTCCCCTCTAGCCTCTGACAGTCACTGATTTTTAGTCTCTGTGGTTTTGCCTTTCCCAGAACACCATACAGTTGGAATCAGACAGTTGCAGAACCTTCCCAGATTGGCTTCTTTCACTTAGTAATATGCATTTAAGGTTCCTCCGTGTCTTTCCATGCCTTGATATCTCACTCCATTTTAACACAAAATAATAGTCCATTTTTGGCCTGGACCACAGTTTATTTATACATTCACCTACTGAAGAAGAGCTTAGTTGCTTCTGAGTTCTGGTGATTATGCATAAAGCTGCTATTAACATCTGTATGCAGATTTGTGTGTGGACATAAGTTTCCATTTCATTGAGTAAACACCGAGGAACACAGTTGCCGGATCATATGTTAGGAGTACGTTTAGTTTTGTAAAAAATTGCCAGACTGTCTTCCAAAGTATCTGGGCCATTTTACATTCCCACCAACAATGCATGAGTATTCCTGACGCTCCACATCCTCACCAGCATTTGGTGCTGTCAGTGTTCTGCGTTTTGGCAGTTCTGACAGGTGTGCAGTGGTACCACGCTGTTTCAGTTGGCATCCCCTTTATGACAGATGCTGTGGAGCATCTTTCCATAGACTTCTTTGGCATCTAGATTTCTTCTTTGATGAGGTGTGTGTTCAGGCATTTTGCTCAGTTTTTAATCAAGTTATTCATCCTTCTTGTTGAGTTTAAAGAAATTTTGGTATATTCTGGATATCAGCCCTTTATCAGTGTGTCCCTGCCCTTCACCTGCATCACCGGAGTTATCCTTTGGGTCTCAGTGGAGTGTCAGCTCTTCAAAGAGGTTTCCTGTCTTCCCTCAGCCTAAATACAGTCCTTGTATTTTTCTCTTTCATTGACTCATTTTGTTCTTTTTAAATAGCATTTCCCACAATTTGTTAGTACATTAAAAAAAAGGCAATGATTGAACACTGCCTCCCCCACCAGGCTGTGTGCCCTGTGAGAGCAGAGACCCTGCCCCCACTCACCATGTCCCATGACAGCACATGGCAGATGCCCATGTAAATGTGTGTAACATGGGGCCAAACCTTATGAGCAGCTATGACGACATGTGTTGGCTACCATTTATTGAATAGAGTTTGTTTCTTGAACTTAATTATTAAATCACATGAATGAAACATGTTTCTTTTTAAAAATAAAACAACAAAGCACACCTCCGTGTGATTGGTACTTTCTACTTAGACTTCTGACCCAGGAGGGGACGTTCACTGTCATTTTGTGGAGGTGGTTGGGGAGGTAAAGTAGGAGAGTGAGATCAAATAAAGTAAAAATGATAACTATCAGCTGGCCTTATTTTCACTAAGAAATAAAAGTTACTTTAAACCCTATCAGCAGTTGTTCTGTTGTTTTAAACATTTCTCATAGAAGTAAATGGAAGCCCACTAAACCCTGAAAGGGAAATTATGTGCTCAGGTCCTGAAAAGTGTTTATGTCTATTTCTTGAGATGCATTTTCCTGCTGGTTACAGAAAGTCGAGGTGGGAACACAGCCATACACTGTGTGTGTCTGCCGGCTTCAGGGGCTGCTCACAATCATTTTCATTTTCTTGTGTTGCAGTGTATGAAGGTTTTCCATCAGACCATTTGCTCAGCCCTTTCCTGAATGAGGGATTGAATTTTCCACAGGAAATCTTATGAAAGAGAGTGACAAGGCACATGGGTTTCCCAAAAAGCAATAGTTGATGTAATAAACTCTTACATTGGTGAACTTTTTGAATACAAGCGGGTTGAACATTTTATCACTAGGTCATATGCCACAAATATGTCTTAAGTTTAAAAAGATTCAGATTTTAAAGAAGAAGCAGTTTGAATCAAGTAGAAATTATAATTTGTACACTATTTGTTGTTAGAAGTTATACTCAGTCTTATCATAATTGCCTGTGGTAAGAACTGGATCATTATTTATTTATTTTAAAAAAATCCACTAGGTGCTATTTGCCCCATTCTTGATGCGGCAGTGCTGAGGTTAGTTAAGTTCGGCCATTTAGGATTCTTAACTAGGTTTTCCGGACATTGATTTCAGCCTCTTTATCTTTTTTAGAATCGCTTCTTTTGTGTCGGCCTTTGGTGTTTTGACAACGTGGATATACTGCACGGATCTGCCTTTCCATTTTTTCCTGTCTTTGTGGGAAAAGATTTCTGTAAGACAGACTACTAGAATATTAAGGATTTTGTGTGGGGTAAGTTTGGTCAGTTCTAAGTATTTCAATTTATACGTATCAATACTTGGTATTCCGCTAATGACAGTAAAATTATAAACTAACTTAAGTATACACCAGTAAGTATAGTACAATAAGCCCATCACCCAGATTAAGGAATTCACAAACTTTTCCATATTTCCTTTATTAAGACCTTTGTTCTTTTATTTGTCCTTTGTTGAAGTATTTGACAGCAAATCCAAGAAGACATGTCATTTTACCCTTTGTACTCAAGTAGGCATGTCTGAAAAATGAGGGTCTTTTCTTTAATCAGGTTTTACCATTTGACCGATGTGCTCGTTAAGTACCAGCTGTATCAGGCATCTCACTAGGCATTAGGGATCCTTGGGGCAATGAGACAGTCCTGGCTCCCAAGGAAGTTAAGGGCTGATGGAAGAAACCACCACAGGAGCTTAGGTGCCTCACCTAATGTCCCTGCTGGATGACACCAATTGGACAAAATTTGTGCACAATACAGTAGGATTCACAGAAGGGACTGGTCAGACTTGTAGGGCAGGCCGTGAGAGAGGTGGTCAGCAGGGCTACAAGAGGAAGAATCATTTGTTCAGAATCTGAAATCCTTTCTGCCAACCTTTCTACCAAGCCCCCAGGGCCCATCGCACAGAAACCTGTGCTGTAACTGTTTTTGATTCCTGTTACCACATCTCCTTCAGGAAGGATTTTAAGGTGGAAAATATTTAAAATCCGTAATTGTTGCCAGAAGGGACATAGAACAAGGAACATGTAAACAACAAAAATGTCCACCAGCACATGACTGGATAAAGAGGAGCTGATACGTATATACAATGGAATACTACTCAGCCATAAAAGATGCCATTTGCAGCAACATGGATGGACCTGAAGACTGTCATTCTAAGTGAACTGGGGTTGAAAGAGAAAGAAAAATGCCATATGACTTCACTTATGGGGAATCTAAAATTAATAGCAATAATAATAAGACCACAAATGAAATAAATATTTTCATTTCTTGAATATATGTAAGTACATCTGACTGTCCTTTGTGATTGGATTACCATATTGTGTTTATTATTCTTTTGTAGATGTCCTTATTCCTCTGGTAACTGTAATTTTAAAAATCTAAAGCTCTAATCTGTTGTTGGAAACAATAATTAGTACATATATGTAAACTAAAAAATGCAGTATACTCTATACATGTATTTACATGCAATATATTTATGTGAAGTTGAACTGTAATAATTCTACCTGATAAAACTGAAAAAGGAAAAAAATAAAAAATTTATTTTAAAAAACACCCCTCTTTAGATATTAAAACGTTCATTTCTGAGATTCTGTGAAAGACAGAATGGAAGTAGGTTTTTAAGATTTTCTCCTTGCGCCTCAGTGAGCAGCCTGGGCTGCACACCTTGGCCGCCACAGGCACCCAGGACTTGCCTGCTTGCTCCTCAATTGTTGGGAGGAAGGTTAGCTGCCTCAGGAATATTTATGCTCCTAGAAGTTGCTGAAAACCCCACAGAGCTTCTGTTTACATGGAGAGTGTCTGTCAATATACCCCATTTTAGAAATTAGAACAGAAAATTTAAACCCGAGAACTGACAAGCATTCGCTGTCCCAGCACATGGTCAAAGCAGTGCTGCCACGGTGGGGTTGTTTTGGTTCAAAGAAAAATGCACCGTACATTCAAGAATGAGTGTGAAGCCACAGATCTCATCTCAGCAATGCTATGAAGAGGTGGGACCCAATGCCCCTAAAACAGTGCTGAAGTCCCCAGATGTCCCAGAACACACAGAGCCATGGGACCAAGAATCCAGTGTCTCGTGGATCATCAGCCGTGGGGACCGCGTCCTGGGTCAGGAGGAGCAGAAGTAGGGATAGCAGGCACACAGTCCTTTTGATAGCAAAGCTTTAAAGGTTTTGATCTGACTGAAAGTTTGGCAAAGATTTGCATTTAGACTAAAACATTTCCTCTCCTGGAGACGTTAGAAGGATAACACTGATTAATAGAGGATGATTGTAATGGATTAATTATGATACTGATGACATGGGCTGCGAACACTAACCCTGCACTCAGTGTAGACTAAGCCTTTTATGTACACACTTCATTAGGTCTCCACACCCCTGCAAGGTGGCATTAAGCACTCATACAACCATGAAACCAGTGACTATAAAACAGTCACAAGCCTTCCTCTCCAGCATGAGGTAGCAAAACCAGCAAGGATTTTCAATGACAAAAGCCAAAATCATATATATTTGAGAAAGAAAGCAAACAAAACACTGAAGAACAATAAACCAAAAGAGCAGATGAAATGGAAACTTTTACTGAAGAAAGCAATGATTGATTCAATTAAAACAGGTAATGTCCCTGCTATAATTGAACCATCAATCCAAATTTTTGGAAAAGTGGGTTGTGAAATTACTGTCTCATTTAATATTGGAATTCCTAGTTGGACCAATTTGATATGCATCACTGGTGCGATGTTAGCTATTTAGGTAAATAACAATATTCCTATTTTTTGTTAACAGGAATCATAACACAGGACTCCAGATCTAGGGAGAGAATGCAAACAACTACTATCATACTCCATCCAGTAAGGACACGTGTCCCTGTGTCACCAAAGCAATGAGAATTTGCACACAGAAAGCACAGTTCTCCAGTTGTGACAAGTACTAGACCGTGCGCCATGAATTACGAGAACAAGCAACAGTTTAAATGCCATGGGCAAATTTTTTATCATCTTGAAAACATCACTGATGTTCTAGGTAAGAAAAAGAATTGTTTTACTAACAAATCTAACTGACACAGGGGTTTTTCCAAGTGAGAAGGTAATTCCAAAAAGTGCAGTAAAATGAGTTAAGATGATCTGTGCAGTGACGGAGCTGATATTAGACTGACCAGCATCACGATTTCCGGTTTTACACTTGCTCTCTACTCGTCACCTCTGACACAAAAATGCAACATATGATTTTTTTTCTTTAGTGAAAAAAAAAGATAAATAAAATCGAACTAGAGGATGTGGTATGGAAAGCAGTAATGAAGTTGTCTAACCTAATAATGCAGCCAGTGTAATGTAGCACTTATTCAGGAACTAGAATTTTTTAAATCATGATTTATTTTGTATCCTATTTCTATCCTAAAGGAGGCACTTAAAGTTTTCTACTTTATTCAACATATCTTGTGGGGGTTGTGATATACACTGGTATGGCAGTTTTCAGAGACTTAAAATCGCCTCTGTGGTTGTGGTCAGGAAAGGCAAGGCTCCCTCACAGCTGCGACGGAGAAGGAATCCCCGGAGTCGGCCTCCGGGCAGCTTCCGAACCGCATGTGCTTGCACATGGCACGGGACACCATCAGCAAGTGTAACTCTGACAAGGAGATTTCCCCGGGGCCTGGGAGGTGCTCTAACATTGTGAAGACACTTGTTTCCCAGTTAGGCAAGGCTTGGAAAAATAGTTTATTAGAAGTGACTCCCTTTGTATGTGCCTTTTGTCCTGAGAGGTCACTAATTAGCATAAATATAAAATACCCCATAATATAAGAATTTAGGTACCCCATCTTTCCATCTACCTGTCTATTTGTTTATCATATTTATACTTAGGTTACACTTCCTATGATGTTCAATTCCGGGCACCAAAAAAAAAAGGTTAACAAAATATTTCTTATAAAAAGCGGGAATGGGTCTAAGGGTTAAAAACCACTACTGCTAACAATAAAAGCCAGATAATATTTTTAATCTCAAGTGCATCAGACGTACCTGAATTCCTCCCTTAAGTTCACTGTTACAACAGTAATGGAATCTCTGTCCTTCCAAGACTCGGGCCTGATCGCCACCCATCCAGATATCTGTCTATGGGTCCCTACTTGTCCTCGAGGTCCCCGAACACACCTTATGGGTTGAAATTTCTTCAGTGTCCCTACTGTAGGGGAAACCTGGAAGTCCCAGTCACTGTCCAGGAGTCACACCTACCTGCAAAAATCAAAGTCATGTGACTGAAACGGGACAACCCAGGTGATGTGATAGGGCTGAAAGCTCACCAAAAACAGGTTTGGGGGCCTAACCCAAGCCCTCCAGCTCCTAACATGAAGAAGGACAGGGAGACCCAATTAGCCACGAGACTGCGGGGCTTCATTATTCCATGAATAAAGGATTTGTGCCAGTGCCACCTTTAGACAGGGAACCCCAGAACCCAGACTTGGAAGCATCCTGTCCCCTACCCTCTGAACAAATATCCTCTCAAGACACGTAGTGAGAGATGGGAGCCACGGTGAGCTCTGGAATAAGATGCAATCTGAAAGACTGCTGGTAACAAATGTTGTGGAGCTCGGGCAGCCCCCAAGGCCACCAGCCCTTCTGGTACCACTGATGCCCACACTTCCATCCACAACAGTTTCTTCAGGATATTTATGCACATATAACCATCACACAAAAATGATTGCTTAGACATATTATAAGAGAAATAAATATGAGAATGCCAAATTCATGACAAGTCAGAGTCAAGACCCCAGAGTATTTACTAGATGAGATCTCACATGTGCTCCACAGTGAGCTTTAAACCCTTAGGACACAGTCATGGAACAGTAGACATTTTCTTTCTTTCCTCCAAGTTGGCTTTACTGGAGAACTCTGTAGACGCAGGAAGACTCTGGATCCCACCTCTACTACTTACACAAAGGGCTCATCACGTGGAGAGGGATCAGCGCTGGTGTGACCGGCACCAATGTGAGCACTCCCGTGCCCAGCTCCCCGAGGAGCAGAGCTCCCACCACAGGAGCAGAGACCCCCAGGAGCAGAGCTCCCCCCACGGGCACTGCAGTGCCTGCAAGAATCAGGAGTCTGATGAGTGAGCCTGGGGTGGGCAAGACAGGAAGCAAGCACCGCTCCCTCAAGCTCTGCAGGTGATCTCTGTGTCACCTTGAATAAATACAGTTAGCATTAAAGATGTTTGAAAAGAGGTTAAAAGGTAAGGGCTCCCCAAATCTCCAAGCATTCCTTTAGTGGGAGTCCTGTTAGAACACATGGTGACAAGAGACGCTGGCTTTACATGCGCAAGTTGCCCTCAGGGCTGCAGGGGAGGCCACGGTGCTGCCTCTGCACCACCTCCAGCCCTCATCCCCCAGACCTCACAGGGGCCACTGACTCGTTTCTCTGACTTTCTCTCCTTGGTTGTCCTGCTCTTCCACCTTTTAAGAGCTCATAAAATCCTCACCAGAAAATCTTTAACAATGAACCCAAGTCAAATGAAATCAACCAAAGGGACACACTGCCTTCTTCATTACTTTAAATTTTAGGAAGATATTCTTGAAGACGACTCCCTGACCTGAAGGGGTGGATGGAGGGGAAAAGAAAACAAGACAAACATTTTTGGGCCCATAAAAAATGAGAGGTAACCAGATGGTGTCTAGTCTTCATTGCACCTCTCTGCCTGCCCCAATTTCACATGCCCTTCCCAACTGAACACATCAGAACTCAACTGAAGGAGATGGCTGTGCAAATTTATTGGAAACCAAATAAATCACTACGGAAACAGTCTCCCAAACCCAGCGAGAACACTGTAAGCTGACCCGTGCCAGGATCTGAATACGTGCAGATCCAAACTCCGCCCCCCTCCCTGGTGGGTGTACTTACAGTGGGGGTGTCGCCGTGGAATTTGTCAGCATCCAACCTATAAAAATGAAAGGGACTCCAGTTTTCAACATCACAGTCCCTCTGAAACAACTGGTGGTCAATAAGCGTTTGTCGGCAGCAAAACTTGATTTTCTCTCCTGCACGTGGAGGTGAACACACAGAAAAGACTGATGATCCCCGCTGCGAGTGTAGCTAAGCATTTCTAAGCAAACTGGCTCCATCAGCCTCCTGATGAGCAGTGGAGTGTGTGAGCCGCAGGGCTCTGCACACTAATGGCCAGGCAAGGAGGGCTCTTCCTTACTTTGGGGAGAGAAAGGCGGGAGCAGCACTCGCTGGAAATAAATTCTAATTAAACCTTCAGATGCGGTTCCTGCAGCAGAACCCACGCCAATAGATGAGGCTCCCTCCGTGCTGTCCAGTCATGTAAGCCAGGCTCATTAATATACCTGTGTCTTTGGTTTAGCAAGTGAATCTTGTCTGTTTTCTGGAAATTACATGAGGGTGGAAAACCTTCCAAACATGTTCATTTATTTGCTGTGGAATTTGTTTAATCCTCTTAAGAGCATTTAGAATGACAACCTTCTTAAATTAGCATGTTTGCCTAAGAGAGCTTTCCAGGCACATGCGCCGAAAACTAGGACAACCCAGAAACAAATTCTAAACCATTTCAGCTGCACAGCACCACAGAATGTGTCCAGTCTGAGAATCAAGGATTTTTTCTCCACACACTTTTCCTCCTCTGCCCAAATTAATCAGCCTCTGCTGCTCTCGTATACTGAGTATCATATGACTCATCTTCTCTGCCTGTAAAATGGAAAAGGGAAATACTTCTGCCCAATAAAATGTCATAGAACTAACCCCCAAAATTATATATATTTAAAAAAAAAGGGCTTTATTCTGTCCAGGGATATGAATCATTTATTTAATGTGTCAATTGTTACTAGAATAAACTTTTCAAAATGTAACCCCTCCTCAGAAAACTTCAACTACTATTCAATAAAAATATCACAGAAAATTTCTGAAAAGAACTTAAAGGAAAAACATTTTTAACTTAATCACATTCTAGGCACACTGAATAAATTCTCTTTAGAGAACTCCTACTTTTTTTTTAATAAATGACCTATAAAAATACACTCAGCATTAATCAGTAAATCTTCATTCCTTATTTTAAAATTCTGAAGGCATGCTATTTTTCTTAAACCAAATGAGGAGGTATTCACAAGCCAATGGACAACGGAATTACCTAAGAAGACATTATAAAGCAGCAAGAGCAACTAGCACTTTGCCAAGCATTCTGCCTGAGAGTCACTCGTACCATCTCATTTTGACCTGACTGCTTGGAGGTGAGCTCCATCAGCCCATTTAACACATGAAGAAACTGAGGCTATGGATGGTCTTGTTTCCAGTACTAGGTGGAGCCAGGATCCAAACCCAGATCTTTGTCCATAGAGCCTGTGCCTTTACCAGATCACACTACATTTCTCACTCTTCAAATGCACTCAGTCCCCGAGGTAACACACCTTCCTTGCGTTTCTAGGAGTTTTAGGATGTACTGAATTACAAGGACTAATCAGACATTTGTGTGGGCTAATTTTATATTTTCTGGATTTACTGGATAAGTTCAGGCTGAATTCATTCTACTTACGAGAAGTCCTGTGGCAGAGGAGAGAGGGGAAGATAAGCCAGACATAAACAATTTCAAGAGATCCACTTCATGAAGGAAGCAAAGTATTAAGTAAACCACTTCAGCAACATGCTTGTCAATAAACCTTGGTTTCTCTGTCTCAGCCTGAAGGAGGGTAAGCCCTCCAGCCCATCTGCCTTCCTGCCACATACCCTGGATGTTCTTGGTTCCCTCACCTGTGACACGTGTGTTCTCCTAGAACTCTTTGTAGAGATTAAATAATAAAACTATATGCAAAGGGGCTACTTCATTGCCAGACAGTAGGCACTAAACAAATAATAAAATTATTTTGTTTCATGAAAATGGGAGGCAAGTCTCCCAATTAAACATTCCTGATAGAATCCCAACAAGCACTTTAAATTATCTGCCAGGAATTGTAAAATAGCATTTCTGTTTTGAAGGCTGTATCCATTCTCCCTACTTTTTAGCAATCCTGGCTGTTATCCTGAAAATCTATTCCCAGAACTTGGCATCCATCTCCCATATTTAAATCCTTTAAGTTTGAAATTATGATGAAGCTTGGGCACATAAAGATTCACACCATAATTCACAGAATAAACAAAGACCACAGGAACAGGGCCACCTCCAGACCCCATGTGCTCAGGACAGGCTCCAAACTTCACAAAATCAGAAGCATGCTATTTGAAGAGAAAGAAAATTAAATGTGATCAAGGAGGCTGACATAGAGCACTGGCCGGCTCACGAGACGACTCCGTCCCCCACCACCTCGTCTGACCTAAGTCATCTAACACAGTTATCTGTTGACCTCTAACTAAAACTAGAATACAGGTAGGGTTGGAAAGTAACATTTTTTCCTACAATATATACATATTGTCAACTAAAAATTGGCACTTGTCATCTGCCTCTGACTTGGTTAAGTCATGAGCCACTGCAGCTGCTGACCTTCAACACCCTCTGAAAGTAGTTAAGTGTGGACATCAGGAATGGGGCATGCTGTGCTCTGGGAAAATGGGCAGAAAAGTCTTCAGATAGTTAGACATTTTCAGGAGGTTTTATGAGCCCAAATTCTTGCATCTCCTCCTATCTAGAAAAGCACTAAAATCATTAACAGAGACACCTGCTCCTCGACTAGCAGCAGCCTCTGCCTAAACGTGTACTGGACCACACGTCCTCCTTCATTGAAATCTTATATAATACTGAGCTCCCCCTCCTCTTCAGAGCAGTTCCTCCGAGCTCTCTGAGATGCTGTCACCTGGGCTCTGGTCCTCATTTTGCCCCAGATAAACTTTAACCAACAACTCTCACGTTTTGTGGTTTATCGACAGTACCACAAAAATTAAGCTTACATACTTGAACTCATAGTAAACATTCAGTATCAAATATTTCTTGACAAATTCCTATTTAAATGTAAATAATTATTCCATTTCTTAAATATAATATCTTTAAATATAAATTAACAGATATTTGTGAATCTTCGAAAAATATAGTCTAGAAAAAATTTTAGCAATTAAAAAAAAGCATTGTGTGGAGATTTAGAATTTCAAAAGTGTAAGAGAATAGTATTGTAACTCAAGTTCTTGTTTTAAATGCAGAGATCCTGAGGCCTCAAAAGACATATCAATTTGTCTGATTTTATACACTGTCCTTTAACAGAAAACCTAGAACTAAGTTCCTGGTCTTTGAGAAACCAAGACTACCTCTGCTGGTGCAGGGCTGAAATTTATGAAAATGGGTCTTGAGAAAGAATCAGAATGCGGGGGCCTGGATGAGGCAGCGGAAGAAAGGAGGGTCTCACCTGTTCGTGGGTGAGAAATAGGCTCCCGCAGTGCTGGTGTGATGGGCATCCCTCAAGTGCCTGAAAACTACTATTTAGCACACCTGTCACCAAAACGCACACAAGCTGTTTAGCTAGAAGGCTGACCAGGAGGCTTTCTCAGTGACACAACGAGCTATTTTCACATTAACTCTACAACTACAGGAAGAGAAAGAATAGAAAGCTGCTATTAATTTTAAAAATATACATCAAGAACCAAGGAAATTCCAGGAGAAATATAAAGACTTGTTGGAAGTTTCATTATGTGAACTTACTGCCAATTCAGTTGTCTTAAAATCTGTGCTACAAAATATATTGTCCTTTGTTGTTCCAAATCACATTTGAAAGAAATAATGTTTCTTAAGAGTGTTTCTGGAAATTTCTTCTATTTCCTAACACCAAATCTCAGACCCTTAAATAAATGGGGGGTTGGCATTTTGTCCACTCTTCTCTAGGCAATTTGCTGTTCCTTCAAAGAACAAGGGGGGAATCACACAGAAAAGCATTTGAGCATCAGGCTGCTTACATTTCCTCTGGAAGTCTTGGAAAAGAACGTGGAAATGAACAGCAGGACAGAAACCTGGCGGGAGGGTCCCTGGCTAGAAGCTGAGAACAACTGTGTTCTCCAATGTGCTCTGGTAGCCACTGGTTTAAATGAACCGAGCAATTGTTCCAGCATACACGCAGCTCTACATGAAAATCTCAACCGTTACCAACCGCTCAGTGCAGCCCGAAGCAATGGACAGACTGCAGAGTCCCCTGGCGGCTCATCGTGGTGACTTACACCACTTGCAGGATTAGCGGTGCCTCCCCGCCCCTTCCCTCCCCTCCCCTCGAGGGAGATGGCTGGTCCTGAGCTGAGCTTACCTCATAGCAAGCTGTCTCTCAGCCCTCTGTCTAAAGCAAGATAAAAGCAGGAAAGCTACCTGGAACTTTACAGAAGCATCCCAAAAGGGAACTGAAGCACCATTCTTCCCTCCTTTCTGCTGCCTGGAATGTGGACCTGATGGTTGACGCTCAGGCAGCCACTTTGGGCCATCAAGTTGACGGGCTGAAAATAACAGGCATCTGGTTCTCTCACCCTGGGGCCTTCATGCAAACCAGCCCTGCGGTACCGATTGCTTGACTTCTTTATGTAAGAGGGAAATACAAGTTTAGCATGTGTAAGCCACTGCTGTTATCTGGGGAACTAGGTGTTTTATATTGCCATGGCAAGTGCTAATAATAAAGTTAAAGATTCACCAAAAACTATTTACCAAATAGTTAATAAATGATAAAGAGTTCCTGATTTTTGTTTTAATGCTATGAAATGTAAATCAAGTTTCAGCATATGCTAGTAAAACAAGACACTGTGGAGAAAAAGCAAAACAGAGATTGTAGAACAGAGACCCAAATCATCCTCTTCTCCAAGGCACAGGAGGACAGCCGTGACTCTATGTGCCAAGGCTGGAGTCACATGGCTCCATTTTCCTTGCCTTGGGTTGTGTTTTGTTTCCAGCCTTGCGAAAAATGGATAAGGCTGCTGGTCAAATCACTTCAGGAGCAGCTTCCATCGTGTAGAACCCCTGTCTCTTCCTTTCCTCCGCCTCCTGGAATGTTCTGACACAATTAATCAGTCCAGCCTTCTAAATTGAGCAAATGGAGCTCAATCAATCTGCTTTTAGACAGAGTTAAGAAATAGACATTAAAAAGCATAATTAAGAAATCTTATCTTCCAGAGGTCATTGCACAGACGAAATTGGAGAATATCTGTGAATCACTCTGTAAACACTAAGTACAATACAAACAATATTAGCACTGATTCTATGTCACATTCATCAAAAAAGGAAAACAGAACAGTTTTCTACCAGAAGGAGAAGGTGCTTTGCAATTTTCTGTCACTTTAATTCTTCAAAAGTTTCTATAAAATTGATGTCTTTAGAAAAATCAATGCACATTAGGGACTAATTTTAATTCCTTCATCTTCCCCTGTTTAACAGATATCAAGAACGATACCATTTCTAGACATTTTATCTAGGAAAGCCTTCGGTATACATGAGTCACAGAGCATGACAAATTGTCAGTATCACTCAGGATAGGAAACCCATGTTTGATACCCGAACTTGAAGACATGAAGAAGATGCCTGACTTGTCCCACTGACCTTTCAAGCTATTATTTTTGAAACACTTGTTTCTTCTTGGTCCAGAACAGACCCGCATTTGTTGATGTGAGACTCTTTAAATGAAAATGTCAACCCATCATTACCACTTTAGAGACTGAAACATTACCCTCCTCATCCATGTGGACATAGCATCCTTACTGATTCCTAACATGAAAAATGACCACTGATGACATCTCAGGATGCTCCAATGCAGAGGTTCTCTGCTGCAGTGAGGAGGAAAGAGCCGTGTGCTTCAAGACACACTTACTGTCTGTAGCTCACTTGGCAAGACACTGCAACTTGTCTAAGCTAAAGCTTAAAAGTGGAAAAAAGAGACAACATCCATGGCAAAGGGCATTCGGTGGCTAATTCCTTGGCCCCACTTCATCACTTCTCAAGAGCCGTGGGCAATACCTTGAGAAAGGCAGCAATATGTTACCCAACTCATCAAAAAGCTGCGCCTCCTACTAATTCACAGTAAAGCAAGTGTCATCTGGCTCAACAGATCTCCCTGTGTCTCTACAGTGTATGTCTACTTTTTCTTTATTTTCTCTGTTGGGGGACACTCATTTTTTGAAAATCCTCCTCCCTGCAGTAGAAGTTCTTAGTTTCCCAATCAGAATGCAGGCTTGTAGGGGGGCAACAGAGCTGAGAAAACATAAATCAGTATTTATTCCTTGATATATATTTTGCACATGGACTAAAAATCATTGGGCCAGTTGGACATCAATATCATATCTAATTTACACAATTGTCAACTGTCATTTTACTACCAGCTCCTGAAACAGTCACGTGGTCACTAGGTATTTTTTCCTTCCCTTGACCCATGGATTCGATGATTTCTAACCAGACACAATAGCTTTTTGAAAAGAAGTCTGTTTCACCTTTTGCTTTTAAACTAAACTTGTGTGCTTGACCCTGACTTCATTCTAACATTCACAAAAAGCTATCCAAGGACACCCCCTTTTGACATCATCTCTAGATGTCTTGAATACAATCGTGAGCTGATTCTTCCAGATCATTAAAATATATATGCACATTATCCTGTGGTCCTCTTCAATTTGTGGTGTTTTCAGTAATCGTTACCTCTTTGGATACTTTATTACACATTTAGCATTTCTTTATCCAATTCAGTTCATTAGTATATAAGATTTCAAAAGAACTGCTTTCTCAAAATGATGATATTGATCATCTATGTTCTTTTTTAAATCAAGTAATTCAATAAGGCTGTCAAGGACAGCAGTGAAGGTTGTGTGTGGTGATTGCTGCTTCAGAGTCTCCGGTCCTGCCTCATGATCTTACAGGTGTTTACGCACTCTTGTCAATGTCATCACATCAGTCTATTAGGAGCCGAAATTAAACTACCTGGAAGCTAATTTTTCTTTTTAAAAACAATAAACTCAGTTTCTCCTTCTAATTCTTTATTGTTTCTCATACTGAGGCTCACCGCTTTTCCTAATATATATGTTTGGTGGGGAGGGGGGCACAGCCCTGAAAGCCTGCAGACAGCACCAACTCTATAAGATTAACCAGAGGTGGCCGTGGATGTTGTGTGACTTCAGCCACTGAGCACGAGCACCTGCTGTCCCTCCAACTGTTCTGCCTCCATTGCTGACAGCCCTGAAGGTCACTGCCTCTTGTAAAATTCTAAATTACAGTTCATATATTTTTGAAAGTTATAAATTTGTGAAAGTCGTCTGCAGTTTGTGTAAAAAGGGGGGTACTTGCCTTTGCTCATTTCAGGCTAAACTAAGTCCAGAAGGACACACCACACACACACACACGCAGTTCTGAGTGCCCCCAAGGAAAAGTTTGAAAGGCTTCGGGACAGTGGTGGCACTCAAACCTTTGGAATTTTGAGCTCTATGAAAACATCACTTATTCAGAAATTAAGCATTATAATTCTTAACAAAGAGATTCAGAATCACCCACAAGATACTTACCAGAATTGTTTTAAAGAAATTACCTTCCCTAAAATCCAATGATAATTCAAATATCCATGGAAAGAAGGTAGATCAGTAATCTCAAGCAATAATTTCTACACTATTGCTGATTAGTCTTCAGCCCCAAACAAAGAACATAGAAATAAGATACCTGGAGATAAAGAGATGGAAAAGAGGTATTAAAAAGCAAGAATATAAAAGAAGTAGTGGCCTTATGGAAACCTGCTCATTTTCTTTGAAATAATTTCTTGGTTACTGGAACTCACTAGTGAGTATCTGGAAATGCATCAGGAGGAAATCTAGCAGGGAAAAGAAGGAGAAGCAGGTCTCAGTTTTCTCCGAGGCTGATCCTAAATGAAAAAAATTTCCTTGGCTTCCAGAATAGACAACCTGCATGGTTCCCTTAGCAGAAGAGTGAGGAGGAGAGAAAACCGAATGTGTGTGCAAACCATCCTTCACCAACCCTGTTGGAACACAGAATTTTGGTGTTAGGGGCACTGACTGACCTATAAATATAAGAGAAGGAACAAGCTCTAATAAGGTTTTTGAGTGAAAAATGCTTTTAGCTTTAAACCTACTCTAGGAAACATGCTGAAAAATCATGGTAAGTGCTTGAGGTGTAGCCTTGCTGTTTACGTTACATAAAGGAATGCGTCCCCACATGTACCATTTTGGGAACGGAATCTGTGCTGCAGCCTCCTTCACTTAGGTTTTTGGAAACCCTGAGTTTCTGGCCACGGGGAATTAGGCTAGTTACATATCTAAGGGGAGGCAAAAACTCCATGGCTCTTTTCCATTGCAAACTGCTTTTACTTGAGACCGGCTTTAAGAATCATGCTAAGAAATCAGATTAAGTGTTTCTACATGTCACTCTACCTTTTATGCTGGATGAAAGAACGCCTCTCCACATACTCACTTCTGACATCTCAGTCTGTGTGGAAGCTGTTGTAAAACTAGATTTTTGGGAACACAGAGCTTCTGTCTTAGAGCATCTACACTACTTACATATGTAAGGGGAGGCACAAGCTCCAACACGGTTATCCACAGCAAACAGCTTTTACTTTGAAACCGGAATTAGGAAACATTCTGAGAAATCAGAGAATGTATGTCTAGAAGTCCCTCTGTCTTTTATGCTGGATGAAAGAATGCCTCTCTACATGATAAATTTTCAGGTCTGTATGCGTGTGGAAGCCGTCCTTCCACTGGCTTGTTGGGAAACCAGAGTTTCTGGCCAGGGGAAACTACATTGCTTTCATATATATGGGATGTACTAGCACCAACTCCGTTTTCCACTGCAAACCACTTTTCTTTCAAACTGGCTTTGAGAAACATGCTGAGAAATGAGAGTAAGTGTTTCTCTATGTCACTTAACCCTCAATGCTGGATGATAGAACGCCTCAGCACATGGTCACTTCTGACATCAGTATGTGTGTTGGAGCCATCCTTCACCTAACTTCTTGGAAAGCCAGAGTTTCTGGTCTAGAGGAACTACACTACTATCTAAGGGGAACCACTCGCTGCAATTGTATTTTACACAGCAAACAACTTTTACATTGAAACCGGCACTTGAAAACACAGAGAAATCAGAGAATGTGTTACTACAATTCACTCTACCTTTTACGCTGGATAAAAGAACGCCTAAACACATGCTGAATTCTGAGGGTTAAATGTGTGTGAATACCGCCAAACACTTAGCTTGTTGGGAAGACACAGTTTCTTTTGGGTGGGTAACTAGACTACATACATATATAAGGGGAGGTACTAGTTGCAACTCAGTTTTACAGTGAAAATTACATGAACTTTATACCGGCACTAAGAAACCATACAAGAAATCAGAGTAAGTCTTTCTACTGCTATCCATTTCCTTTATGTTAGATGTATGAACGCTTCTCCACAGCTAATTTCTGAGAGTTGAATGTGTGTGAAAGCAAACACTTACCTATTTTGTCAGGAAAACACAGTGTCTCTTGAGTGGGGAATCACACCACATATATATATAAGGGGAGGACTACCTACAATTCGGTTTTACAGTGAAAATTGCATGAAATTCAAAACGGCACAAGGAAACATATTGAGAAATCAGACTGTTTCTACTGTTCCCCACTCCTTTAAAGCTAGATGAATGAACGCCTCTCCACATGATAAATTCTGAGAGATGAATGCGTGTGAAAGACGACAATCACCTGGCTTGTTGGAAACACAATGTTTCTTTCGATTGGGGAAACACACTACATAAGTATATATGGGGTGGTACTTGCTCAAACACTGTTTTACAGAGAAAACTGCATGAAATTCAAACCAGCACTAGGAAACATACTGAGAAATCAGACTGTTTCAACTGCTCCACATTACATTAATGCTTCATGAACTATCGTCTCTGCACATGATCAATACTGAGAGATGAATATGCGTGAAAGCCTACAAGCACAAAGCTTGTTCGGAATACACAGTTGCTTTTGATTGGGTAAATGATCTACAGATATATATAAGGGGGGGTACAAGCTCCAATTCGGTTTACCAGTGAAAACTGCATGAATTTCAAACCGGCACTAGGAAACATACTGAGAAACGAGAATAAGTGTTTTCAATGCAACACATTCATTTATGCCAGATGAACGAAAGTCTCTTCACGTGCACAAATCTGAGAGTTAAGTGTGTGTGAAAGCCATCAATCACCTAGCTTCTGGGAAACACAGAGATTCTTTTAACTGGGAAACAACAGGACATAAATATATATGGGGAGGTATTAGCTCCAACAGGGTTTTACAATGAAAATGGCATGAAATTCAAACCGGCACAAGGAAACAAACTGAGAAACCAGACTAAGCGTTTTTATTGCAAAACATTTCCTTTAAGCTAGACTAACGAAAGCCTCCCCATGTGCTCAATTCTGAGATATAAGTGTGTGTGAAAGCCGTGCTTCGCCTAGCTTCTTGGGAACACAAAGTTTCTCTTCATTTGGGAACTACAATACATACATATATATGGGGAGGTATGAGCTCCAATTCGCTTTTACAGTGAAAACTCCAGGAACTTCAAACAGGCACTAGGAAATAGACTGAGAAACCGGAGTGTTTCTCCTGCAACCCGTTCCATTTGAGCTAGATGAACGAACGTCTCTCCACATGCTCAATTCTGAGTGATAAGTGTGTATGAAAGCCGTTCTTCACCTAGTTTGTTCGGAAAACAAAGTTTCTTTTCATCTGCAAACAGGGGGCGGCATCCGCTGCCCGGCATTCGCCGGAATCAGGCCTTTGAATTCAGCCCGCCAATGGGAGCAGGCGTGGTGAGGGCAGGGGAAGAGGTTGGGGGCATAGGAGAGGCAGCACAGAAGCTAAGGGCCATGCCTCGTTGACTTGGTCATTTTCCTCCCATCTGCCCCTCTCCTGGCATCGGGGCGACCTCTGCTACCCCAGGTTTGCGGCATTTAAGTCTCCTTGTCGGCAGGGTCCTGAAATGTTGGCGAGGTGAGTTCAGGGTAAAGGGACGTCACGGGAGGCGGGCTACATCTGGTTAGCCGATCAGTTTGCTCCCATCTCCACAACGGCCTGGCCTGGGGGCGGCCTCTCCTACCCCAGGTTCACAGCATGCTTGTTTCCAGGTCCACCTGCCCCCCGGAGGCGGGCGTCCTGCGGTCAGACGCTGCAGTGAGGAGGCGGGGCTGCCCCACCCAACCCGTGTATTTGCTCCCATCTCCTCCTTGGCCGGTCCTGGGGTCTGTCTCTGGTACCCTAGGTACAAGAGGTTCAGCTCTCTGTGTTGGCCTGCTCCCGGGAGGTGGATGTGGGGTGGTCAGGGTGTGGGGAGGGGGTGGTGTGGTGGCGGCTGCAGGGAAGGCGGAAGCTGGGGGCTCGGGGTGGCCAGGCATGCCTGTAAATTTCCACCCTATGGCCCCCTCAACCTGCTCTGGGGCACCCTCTGCTGCCTCAGGGTGGCAATTGGCTTCCCTCCAGGTCGGTCGAGTCCTGGGAGGATTCCTCCATTGGACAGACAGACAGACAAATAAATAGACAGACAGAAAAACTACCTTCTTCCTCCATTTAGAAACAGCCATATATCCTAACCTCCTGCTCTTCATCCATTTGATAGGTAGACAGATACATACATACTCAGACACACACACACACACACACACACACACACACACACACACACACATGCCCCCCACACACACCCTAGCCTCCTCCTGGTCGTAAATTATGCACGTTCATAGACACACTAATCTCCTCCTCCATTAGATAATACTTAGACAAACTTAATAGACTTTTTATCTTCCTCCATTAGATACATAGTCAGTGAGATTGATGGATACACACACAAGCCTCTACCTACACCTGCTAGAGAGACACACAGATAGCCAGACACACGTGCCTCCTCCTTCTTCTGGATTAGATATAAGTTCATACATGGATATCTTATACATAAACAGACACACAGACAGACATACTAGCCTTCACCTCCTCCATTAGATGCATATAAAGACTCATAGTCTGACACAGTAGCCTCCTCCCCCTTTACTTACAGATACATAGTAGACAGACCCGCACGCAAACACACACAAGCACACACACTGCCCTCCGCTTGCTCAAATAGGTAGATAGGTAGATAGATACATTAACCTCCTCCTTCAACAGACAAAAAAATAAAAGACACACTAGACTACTCCTATGCCTCACCTAGATAGATAGATAGATAGATAGATAGATAGATAGATAGATAGAGAGAGAGATAGAGAGATAGAGAGATAGAGAGATAGAGAGATACATAAATAGATATGCAGGCAAGGAGATAGACATGCTAGTCTCCTCCTCCTCCGTTAGGTAAACAGATAGACACACACATAGACTAGCCTCTCCCATCCTCCAGTAGATAGGCAGTCAGGCTGGAAGTCAGACACACAGACTCACTAGAGGCGGGGTGCGGTCTGGGTTGGGGTCGGCGGCGGTGACAGGGAATTAGGATGCCCTGGCGAGACAGAGAATTTTCTCCCTTATCCCTAGCTGCCTTGCCTGGGGGGGCCTCCGCTCCTCCAGATTCGTAGGACTCTGCCCGCCTGCCCCCGGGCCTGCCCCCCGGGCGAAGGCGTGGTGAGGGCCTGGGAAGAGGTTGGGGGCAGAGGAGAGGCAGCACAGCAGCTAAGGGGCATGCCTCAGCGACTTGGTCATTTTGCTCCCATCTCCCCTTCTCCTGGGCTCTGGGCATCATCTACTCCCCAGGTTTGCGGGAGTTAAATCTCCTTGTCAGCCAGGTCATGGGATGATGGTGAGGTGAGTTCAGGGGACAGCTACGTAGCAGGCAGTGGACTGCCCAGGCTGAGACGATCAGTTTGCTCACATCTCTACAGGGGCTTGGCCTGGGGGCGGCATCTCCTGCCCCAGGTTCACAGAATGCATGTTTCCAGGTCCACCTGCCCCCTGGAGGCAGGTGTTCTGCAGTCAGAGGCTGCAGTGAGGAGGCGGGGCTGCCCCACCTAGCCCCTGTATCAGCTCCCATCTACTCCTTGGCCGGTCCTGGGGTCCGTCTCTGGTACCCTGGTATAAGAGGTTAAGCTCATGTTTTGGCCTTCTCCCGGGAGGCGGGGCGCGGGGTGGTCAAGGGGCGGGGAGGGGGCGGTGCGGTGGCGACTACAGGGAAGGCAGAAGCTGGGGGCCACGGGTGGCCAGGCAAGCCTGTGAATTTCCATCCTGTGGCACCCTCAGCCTGCTCTGGGGAGCCCCCTGCTGCCTCAGGGTGTCAATTGGCACCCCTCCAGGTCAGTCGAGTCCTGGGAGGCTTCCTCCATTAGAGAGACAGAGAAACAAATAAATAGAGAGACAGACACACTAGCCTCTACCTCCAGTTAGAAACAGCCATATATCCTAAACTTCTCCTCCTCATTCATTATATACGTAGACAGATACATACATAGACAGACAGACAGACACACACACACACACACACACTGACTAGCCTCTTCCAACTCCTCAATTTAAGTAGGTAGAGAGACACACGAATCATCTCCTCCATTAGACACTAGATACACAAATTAAAAGTCTCTTTCTCCTCCTCCATTAGATACATAGAAAGTGAGATTGAAGGATACACACACTAGCCTCTACCTTCTCCTGCTAGAGAGACAGATAGCCAGACACAAGGGACTCCTCCTTCTTCTCCATTAGATATAGATAGACACAACTCTCAGACACACACAGAGACAGACACACAAGTCTTCTCTTCCTCGGATAGACAGAGAGATACATACACTAGCCTCCTACTTCTTCTCGATTAGATAAAAGTACATACATACATATCTGACAGATAGACAGAAAGAAGTACTATCCTACTCCTACTCGATTAGATGCCTACACAGACTGATAGACAGAGACAGTAGACTCCTCCCGATTTAGTTACAGATATATACATAGACCAGCAGTCACAAACACACACAGACACACACAGACACACACACAGACACACACACACACACACTAGATTCCTCCTCTTCCTCAAATAGGTAGAATTCTACATATACAAACTAACCTCCTCCTCTAAAAGATAGAAAAATAAAAAAACATACTAGCATACTGGAATACCTCCACAACATAGATAGGTTCTTATGTAGAGAGACACATAGATAGATAGATAGATAGATAGATAGATAGATAGATAGATAGATAGATAGATAGATAGATAGATAGATAGATAAATAGATAGATAGATAGATAAAAAAGTAAATAGGTAGGCAAATAGAGAGACATACTCGTCGCTGCTCCTCCGTTAGGTAAAACGACAGACACACACGTAGACTAGCCTCTTCCATTCTCGAATATATAGGCAGTCAGGCAGGTAGTCAGACAGACACAATCTAGACATGGGTGTTCTGGGGAAGGGGTTTGACGGAAGCGACCGGGGAATAGGGTGCCACTGGCGAGCTAGAGGATATTCTCCCATGCCCCTAGCTGCCTTGCCTTGAGGTGGCATCCGCTCCCCCTAGTTCACCGGACTCAAACCTTTGAAGTCGCCCTGCTGCTGGGAGCGGGCTTGGTGAGCTCAGGGGAAGAGGTCGGCAGCAGAGGCGGAGGCGGCACAGCAGCAAACGGGGATGCCTCGGCGGCTTGGTCATTTTCCTCCCAACTCCACGTCTTCTGCCCTCGGGGCGGCCTCTGCTAACCCGGGTGTCCGGGATTTAGTTCTCCTTGCCAGCCAGGTCCTGGGATGCTGGTGAGGTGACTTCAGAGGACAGGGACGTCGTGGGGAGCGGACTGCCTCTGATCAGCCGATCAGTTTGCTCCCATCTCCACAACGGCCTGGCCTGGGGGCGGCCTCTCCTGCCCCAGATTCACCGTATGCATGTTTCCATGTCAACGTCCGCCCCGGAGGCAGGCGCGGTGCGATCAGGGGCTGCAGTGAGTAGTCGGGGCTGCCCCACCGAGACCCTGTTCTTGCTCAGATCTCCCCCTTGGCCGGTTCTAGGGTTGATCTCTGCTACCCTAGGTGCACGAGGTGCACATCTTTGCGTTTCCCGGCTCCCGGGAGGCGGGCAGGGGTGGTCTGTGGGCGGGGCGGGGGCGGAAACAGAGAGGGCAGAAGCGGGAGGCATGGGCTGCCCAGGCAAGCCTGTGGGTTTCTATCCAGTGTCCCCCTCAGCCTGCAGTTGGGGCGCCCTCTGCCGCTTCAGGGTGGCCATTGCCATCCCCCCAGGTGGCACGAATACTGGGATTCTTCCTACATTAGACACACAGAGAGACAAATAAATAGACAGACACACACACTAGCCTCTTCCTCCATTTAGAAACAGCCATATATCCATCCGAACCTCCTCTTCCTCATGCATTATATAGGTAGACACATACATACATAGGCAGACACCCACATACACACACTGGTGTCCTACTTCTCCTCAGTTAATTAGGTAGTGAGACACACTAATCTCCTCCTCCATTAGATAATAGATAGAGAAACGTAATAGACTCTTCCTCCTCCTCCATTAGATAGATAGTGAGACTGACTGATAGACACACTAGCCTCTTTGTTCTCCTGTAGAGGGATAGACAGATAGCCAGACACTTTGGAATCCTTCTTCTTCTCCATTAGATAATAATACAGACACACTCACAGACACACAGACAGACATACACACTAGTCTTCTCCTCCCCTGAGAGACAGAGAGATAGACACTGTAGCCTCCTTCTCGATTAGATCAACGTACATATATAGATATCTGTTACATAGACAGAGAGACAGACATACTAGCTTACTCCCCCTCCATTAGATGCACACATAGACTGATACAAACATACAGTAGAATCCCCCCCCTTTACTTTCCGGTACATTGATACACAGACCCGCACGCACACACAGAGACACACACACACACACACACACACGGTAGCTTCCTCCTCTTCCTCAAACTAGAGGTTATGTAGATAGACACACTAACCTACTCCTCCAATACACAGACACATAAAAAGACACACTAGCCTATAGGTATGCCTCCTTTAGGTTGACAGGTAGTTAGGTAGATAGATAGATAGATAGATAGATAGATAGATAGATAGATAGGCAGGCAGGAAGATACAGAGACATACAAGTCTCCTCCTCCTCCGTTAGATAAACAGACGGGCACACACATAGGCTAGCCTCTCCCATCCTCCTATAGGCAGGCAATCAGGCAGGCAGTCAGACAGACAGACACACTAGCGTCGGGGTGCGGTCTGTGGACAGGGATCAGCAGCGTTGACCAGGGGCAGGAGTGCCACTGGCGAGTCATAGCATTTTATCCCGTGTCCCACACTGCCTTGCCTGGGGATGGCATCCGCTTCCCCAAGCTCACCGGACTCAAACATTTGAAGTCTCCCTGCTTTGGGAGCGGGCGTGCTGAGGTCAGGGGAAGAGTTCAGCGGCAGATATGGAGGCGGCATAGCAGCTAAGAGGGTTCCCTCGGCGATTTCTTCATTAAAGTCATTTTATTAAAAAAAAAATGACAGCTGTTATTGTAACATAACCATGTAGCTAACATTTCATGTTTTCTTTCAAGAAGGCAATATTAAAATGCTATATTAATCCTATCAATATTTTGTCTACCACTTAAGCAAAAACTGATAATATAATATGAGTGAAAAAGAATAAGAGATGAGGTATGTTCAGATGCCTCCTTTTAAGTCAGGCATCCTCACAATGTCATTCCTGGCCTTCTAACCCATTGAATGGAAATGTGCCCAGTTTATACTAAGTTTTAACTTACAGTGAATACCAAACATTCATTGAATTAAACTAGGAAATATTTCAAATGCAAATGTCTTTAGTACGGAGTCTATCAGATGATCTTTAAAGACAGTAGGAAATAAAAATTACTAGGATAAGCTCATTTTATTGTAACAGTAGGAATGAAGGTGTTTCATGTGTGAAATATAATCTCAGTCTCTGGACCATATATCTTTAAACATCAGTGTTTATTTCTATCTTTTTGGAGGCCCAATGCCCTCTCCTACTTTTTTATAAAGCAGTTTGTTATTAAAACTTAACCTCATGGTTGCCAGGTAAACCAGCCAGCATTTCTGAACATGAGTTGCTAATATATGCCTATTTTTTAAATTATATAATTAAATGATCTTATCTTAAAATTTATAGCATCTTTTTTTTTTATACTTGGCAGCAATTTGTTTCTTCTTGGTGGCATTTCATTTCAGTGTCATCAAATAAAACAATGATATCTGAAGATCACTGACATCTTAGATTTGATTAAAAATAATATTAAAGAATGTATAACTAGAAGACAGCTTACCCATGTATCACTTTGCCCTAGAAGTCACTATTTTCATAATTCTTCTGTCTCTTTTTTTGTTTGTTTTCAGAGCCCTGAGGCCTTGGGTATGTTACTCCTTGAGACTATCTGCAGTGTAAGGATTCTATCACCTTCCTGACAGGACTGCTATGACTATTGCAGACAATGGAGGAAAAGTACAAGCAATATGGTAGACGTTCAAGACATGGTGGCTGTTATTTCTTGAGGAAGACATTCCAAAAATCGTTCTATAATCATTAAAATCATAGTACCTCACTTCTAATTTCTGAGCTGTATTAGAAACGATTAAAGTTAAACAAAGAAATCTCTGGAGTTTAATGCATCATTAAAGCAAACAAATGACACTCATAAGTTGCAAGAAAAAAAGAGAGAGACAGACTATACTTATTTGTTTTTAGACTATGTACCACCTGGAACGCCATTCCTAAAGATTTAAAATACCACCACCAGATAAAGTAATATGTATACATCTGTATACCCTCCAACAGAAATAATTGATTTTTATTCAATCACTTTAAGATAAAATCAACATATTATCATATAAAAATAACCATTAACTCAAATCTTTGGTCTGGGTCAGGGCGCACTGCTTTGTCTATCTGTCTGTTTACCTATGTAGTATCTCATTTCAGTTTCATGTTTGTTCATGAGCTCAAGAAGTCGCACTTCTCTCTGGGCTTGATTCAGGAAAGCCTTCTTGTTCTTTATTATTTTAAGGGCAGCCCATTCTTGCTCCACACGATCATATGCCTTTACAACCTAAAAGCGAAAAAAGATAAATAATATCTATTTCATTAACAACAACTTATAATTCACCTTAATTATACATTTATCTAATTCCCATTTTTCTGACCTTCCTAAATATGAGATTCTATTCATTTCCATTTAACAGCATCCATTTACTATTTTATTGTCACTTTAAGTCAATCTTTTCAATTGGATTTCTTTTGCATCCTTATAGTATTTCTAAACATCCACAAAGTAGGTAAGTTTCTTAACAAAATTAGAATAACTATTTTCCTCTTTCAAAAATAAATAATGAATGTTGACAAGTGCTTTGGTTTTCCACCTTTCTTACTAAATAACATTATAAAACAATACATCTGACTATTCTTTTAATGCAAGAAAAACCTGGTTTAAATTCTATGTATACATGTGAGGTATTTAAAAGGTTGTAAGTCATCTGAAAAATGTAGATAACTTTCTAAATTTAAATTAGGTTTTCATAGGCATATAAGAGAATTACTTCAGACTAAAAAAATTTTTTTAAATAAGAAGGAAATAAATTAAAGTACCATAATTAGTGAATTTTGAGTTTTAAAATGAGAATTAATGCTAAGGAAACTGAAGTGTTCATGAACAAATGACTGCACACCTCTCATTTTAAATTTTACTCATTTAAACAAGTTTCACACTGTTGACAAAGAAATTTACATTAAAAACTAGGAAACAAATACAAAGATAAAAGAACACTGTATCTATACAAATTAGAAATAACCACTATACCTGATTAAATATTCTTACTTTTGTAACATTGTATACAGTCTGAATAGATAATAGCTTTAGATACATTTTCTAGCATATTCAGAATGTCTGGAGATGCATGTAGAACTCCAAGTGATTCCAATGTTTTGGTTGAGCATCACTGGATTAGAGGAGGAGAATGGATGCATGGTCCAAGATCCACATCAGTCAAGGTTATTGTCAATGGCAGATTATAAATGGTTTAGCTGAAATCAAACTTGAAATATAAAAAAAGCAGTATCTCTGGTTTCACCGAATTCTAAAATAAACTACTGCCTACTGCCTTTTAAATCAGAGGTGACCCATGTAAACATCTGACCATGACCAAGTGGTTTTGATATTCTTCTCTTTCACTGACCATACTGACTACATCAAGAGTGGCAGTTTTGTGCCCAGATCCTAACAGTCTCCAGGACAAAGGCCACTAACAGGACCCCAACTATTTACTGACTTTGCAGATAGTTAACTGGCTCAGTGGTAAAACAATGATTGTTGACCTTGAATTTTACATTCAATAGGCAGTTTTCAAGAATGCCAATGCCCAGAATTCAGTCAGAGATTCTAAGTTCATTAGTCTGGAGCTTAGGCATCAGTCCTCCCTCCCCAGCCCCCAGCCCCAAAGCTCCCTGGGAATTTTCAATGTGCAGTCAGGACTGATAACCACTGGCCTAAGAAATGAAGGAGCTGCTTATTTGACAAGGACCTGGCAGAGAATTTAGAGAAAGACTGACAAAGTCAATAAGGAAGAATTTATTTGGTGAGTGACAGGCCCTGACCCTGAACACACTTCAGCCTAGGAGAAAGGCGTCAATCAGTCTCATCTGGGAAAAGGAATCCTGATGTCAAACAGGCCTGTATTTTCACAAGTATATGATGCTAGCATGCTCTTAGAAATCAGGGTATGAGAAAAAGTAAAGGGGAGGGGGAGGATCACTGTGAGCTTGAAGAGTAAGTGTCAGGGAAAACTAAGTTTAAAGAGCAAGCCGCATGGCCACGACTTGCACAGCGGGCATCGCAGAAGTCAGACGACGCCCTGCTGGAGGCAACTGCCAGACTGTCGGTGTGATTTTGAGGGTGGAGACAGAAATCATTCCATCCAGCGCATTCACAGCCATACTTACGTAAATGGTAGGCCTCAGAAACACCTTTCCTTAAGAGGCTCTGACAGAGAAGTAGAAGCTGCTTCTGACAAGAAGTAATATTTTGATACAGAAGGGCTCCCGTAACACTGAGTAACCCCTGACTCAGAAGAAAGAGGTTAGAATCATGGGAAAAGGCCCTGAATTATGTATAATTACAAAAATTCCTTGACATCATGGAAAGGGGCAGGCATACTGTACACGTGACATCAGGGCCTGGCAGAGACACCCCAGAGCTGCAGAGCTCTGCTAACAACCTTGTTCATATCTCCTTCAGGTTTCATCGCTTAGATGTGTCCTGGTCTCAGCCTGTGGCTGCTAGTGGCTTACAGTATCCTTTCTGTCCTAAACACAATCGGATTCATACAGGAAAACCTTTCCTCACAGGGTGATAGAGGCATATTTTGTTTCTCACAAGGTAGGAACAGGTAAGTAAGAAAATGTAGGCTCCACAGTTTAAGAAAAAAACAAAAACAACCCCCAAAATTGTCAAAAAGTCAAAAGTATTTGGATTGCAAATTAATAACTGCTTCACTGCAGAAAAGTTGCAAGGCAATGGAGAATGGGATGAACAGGAAACCATATTTCAAGTAAAACAGCTCTGCAGTGACCCAATGAGATGGGGGATTTAGGAGCGGGAACAGCTGGGGAAGCCACAGCCCGAGAAAAGCATCATAAAGGGCAAGGAGGAAGGACTGACAGCTAAGTCTTGGCTCAGCCGATGCAAGACACTGATGCAGTGAGGGTTTTGTCCTCTGTATTGGGCGGGATGGGCAAGTGAGGAGAGGAGATTTGTGGGTAGAGAGAAGAGGCCAGGAAGGAAGTGAAAAAACCAGGTCCCCTGGAGTTCCTTCCTCACTTTCCTAAGCAGCCGTGCTCCCCGAATGAGTGGTCCTGCCCATCAGAACTCCACCAGTCACAGCCTTAGCCTTGCTGGCACTGTGGGGCCTGAGAAGGACATCCTGGAGACTGCTCACTCAGAGGCCTGGCAGAGTTATAAGAGGAGCCAAGAGACAAAGTCAAGGCATAGCCCCTGGCATCCAAGCCTCTGAAAAAGTGAGAGGGCACCTGCTGGGCCGGCTGAAGATGGTAAGTGTTTTTCTCTTTGAAGAGGAATATCGGACAGGAATGCAATTATCTGTAACATACATAATGAAGAACCACCCACAGACCCCAAAGCCACTGTGAAAGAGGCAATACTACCTATCAGTGATTAAAATCAACCACTTAGTGAAGTAGCTACTTTGTTAAGTTCAATAAGTTCAAAAAAACCAAAAAACAAACAAAAAAAACCCCACAAAAAACTGCTAATGGTGTTTTTAGAGCTGATGCAGTATTTGTACCTTCACAGAACAATGATAATCCAAATACTTACATGTCCGCTCATCCTGTACCTGGAATGGAGGTGGTCTCACCCACACTCTAACTGCCAACGAAGCAGGAGACCACAGCCACGGACAGATCACCTAAGACGCAGCCCCTTATGGATGCAGAGATGAGATGGTAACCTAAGACTCACGGGTCTCATTCTAGTGCTGGGGATGCATGTGCATTTTATTAATCCCTACTACACACTTGCTGAAGGAAAATGAGAAAATCCAGGTGAGTGAGAATAACACATAATACACGACAAAACCCTCACCCGCAGGAGAGTCACTGCTGGCACTTCGGTGCGCTCCCTCCATCTCTCCTTCCACACCCAGCCTTGCACAGCTGGACTCGAGTTTGGGCAATGCACCTGTGGCTTCTCCCCCCTGTATTTAATAATAAAATGAGGGTGATGCAGACTGAGCTCCCCCCCCCCCAGTATTAAACGCACAGTCTGTTTAAGTTAATAAGTGCACTTCTACAATGTCAGCTTTATGGTTTCATAATATTACTATTTAAAGTAAAATTCCTTAATTGTTTCTTCAGGACATAGGCCTTGAAATAATGCTTCTGAGTAAAGAGTCAGATTCCCCCCAGGCTTCTGCTGCGCCCTAACAACAGTCCTGCAGAGAGAGCCCCGCGTCTGGGGGTCCGCTCAGCTCTCACCAGCGCCGGGGATCGCTCTGTCCCCTAATATTTCCCATTTTCATTGTCACAAAGAAGCATTTTAAAAAACATTTCTTCTAACATTTTCAATAGCCTTATTTTAAACTGCAAAGCAGAAGTAGCATAACTAAATAAAAACAAGTTAAGGGAAACAGCAAGGATGTAGGATTTGGAAATCTGTTCTGGATTGTCACCCCAATGACAAGAAAAAATGATTCGTGTTAACTCAAGACCTTCCAATGCATTGTAGCTATTTTTATTTAGATAAACATTTCAATACCGAGCTAAGCTCAATGCTTTTAAGTCTCATGGTTTTTTTTTTTTTTTGATTCAAGGAAACACCAGGAAATTTTACCCACTCTATCTGGTCCCATTTCAAAACATTGAACATTAATTCACTTTTACTTTATAAGCATCACTAACTGTACCTTTTCTTTTTCAATTTTGTATTCTGAATGTTTTTAATCACTGAATTTATCCAAGGAAAGAGGCACTGACATTCTTCACACGTATAGTTCTGAAAGCATTTCAGTCATTGGAAATGTAATTCATACCTGTGATTTGAGGTGAAATTACTGAATGCTTGAGCAGAAATCAAGGTAACCCCTAGAACCATAAACTGAGGTAGGTAGCTGGGTGTATGTGTGCAAAACCTGTATGTAAGAAACCTTTACAGTGTATTTTAATGCCTACTTTTTCCCATAGTTTAATTGATTCAAACCTAAGGCACAACTTTACTCCTTGAGCTTTCAAAAGACCTGGACAAGATTTTGCCTTGACAATTTAGAACATGATTTCCCATCTCCCAACATTTGTCTCAGTCTGGACTCCAGCCATGGCTCACCAGCTGTATCATCCCTGCCTCCTGAGTGTTGAGCAGGGTTTTAGAGACAAAGGGCAGGTGCCCAGCTGTGTGTTGGCTTGAAGAAGATGCTAGAGAAACATGAAATTTGGGTCATTCCTCAGGTGAATCATAGATGAAGAGAACAGATCAAAAACCACAGCAAAGTAAAACATGGGGCCTTGGTAATGATCCCCTGGATGAGGGCAAACTCTGGCCCCAATCTGGCCTGTGCCCAGTGTGTGTGTGAGGGTGGGCTAGGACCCAGTCCCCGCCCCTCGCTGACGTGCGGCAGTGCCACAGCACACAGCTGGGTGTGTGACTGAGACTGTTCCACAGCCTCGAATGTCCACCACTTTTCCCTTCACGGGAAAGCTTGCTGACCCTGGTCTGGACCATTGGACCATCTCCTGTTGAAGATGAGTAGAAAAGCTAAAGAAAAGCATATATTTGATGTACACATACTGTAGGTATTAGCTGATATAATCTGATGCTTGAGGCATCAGATACACTCATGATGGTGAAGGATCACAGGGCCAAGTTCCTTTTCTCCTATTTAAGTTCAGTTTGTGTTCTTTGCTTTTTGTTACCTGTATTTCAGGTCACATTTTGGAAAATATTTCATCGCATACATAATTCTACCAATAATTTTTTTAATACATACTTTAAAGTATATGTATTTCTTTTTTACATATCTACCATATCATTTTTTTTATTGAGGTAGAGTGAGTTTACAATATTGTGTCAATTTCTGACGTACAGCACAATGTCACACATGAACACACATATATTCATTTTCATATTCTTTTTCACCATGAGCTACTACAAGATATTGAATATATCTGCCTGTGCTATACAGTGTAAACGTGTTCATCTGTTTTATATATACCAGTCAGTGTCTGCAGATCTCAAACTCCCAGTTTATCCCTTCCCACCTCCCTCCCCCCGGCAACCACAACTATGTGTATTTCTAATTGTTGGTAATGAGACAACATTTTTACCGAATCTGCTATAAAAACAATACATATAAAATTATTCCATAAAATATTTAACTCATATTTATTGTCTCTATTACTTCAGTTCCCATTCTTAGTCCCAATTCTTACTCTTATTAATATTATTTGGAAACATTTGATAAATAAAGAATTTTACACGACAAGATAATAATGAACTGGAAAAATTATTTAGGTTTGTTTTGTCTATCATATGTTCCACTTTGCCTAGGACAGTAAAAGTCCTTTTTGAATTTTTTTTTTGTGCTAATTTTCTGTCCTATTACATTTTTTCTTTCTCAAATTGTATGCTTTTCTTTTGATATTAGAAACAATTTCTCTAGTTCATCTTTTTTGAATTTGATTTTTTTTGCAGTGTTATGTTCTTTCTGTGTTACAAATTTCATTGTTTTTATTTGCCCATGAATTCTAGCCTATGTCATTCTTCTCCTTTTCCATTTCATTCTGCTTTATATCTTGTTTTTTCCTATTGGTGTTTTTCTTTCCATTTTATAGATGGCAGATGTTCTTGGATGGTAAGAAAGTTTACTTATTCACACAGAAATATTGTTTTCTCAGTTATGTGTCTCCACATTCAAGACAATAGTTATTTTCTCTGTTTTTGCATCACTTAGTCACAAATTATTGTTGTTTTTGTTTTTTTCAACATCACTTAAAGAAGTGAAAGCTACTCCAGTTCAGGACTTTGTAATTATCAGCTCTGTGACTGCTCCTGCTGCTCTCTCTTTCCCCATGCGGGTGGCGGCTGGATGCACTGCTCAGTCCCACACCTGGACCAGAAGCTAAGTCCCCAGCCTCGCCAATGATTCTTGTTAGACTTCCATGGAGACTCTGCACTGCTGCGGTCAGTTTTGATCCTTTCACCAAATGATCTTACTTTCACATTGTGAACCTACAGAGGGTGCGGAAGATGAAGTTTGGAGACTGTGCTCCTGTATCCTCACAAAAAGCCTTTTAGGGAGCTGGCCGTTTCCCAATAGCTGGAACAAGACTGGGGCAAGGAAGGCACTGAGTAGAGATAGGGCTCTGATCTATTTAGAGGCAACATGTAAGTATAGACTTTAGGCTGCCAATTTAGGTGTCTAAAGTTAGAAAATGCATGATGTGACCCCCCATCATTTTTTAGATGATATAAAGATAAAGTGTTTTTATCCTGGTTCCATTAGTTTTGCTGTTGGTAGAAATTCAAATGTGGGATTTAGTGGTACTCTAACTTCTAGTCTTATTTTCAATTTTTACAAACATACTTGACAGGGTTTGGGAAACTTTTGACCATTGATTGCAACTCAGACATCCTTTAAGACAGACAAAATAATTTGCTCTGTTTTGGGCATAAACTTAACATTAAATAAAAGTCAAGGAAAAAAAGTCAACACCAGTAAAAAGAAAGTGAAAGTCAAGGAGAAATATTTTTAAAATCTACCCTTTGTACCTTTTCATTTAGCCCCAACAAACTGTATCAAAAACTCTTCTTGGCTGCATATCTTGCATGCCTACAGGCTCTTGGCTGTAAGTCTAAACTTTCAGTTAAAATGCATGCACATGTGCACTTTTGAATGATTTATGCACTGAAGGAAAGCTGTATTATTGTATAGAGTTATGCTACATAACAATTTACATCCATTTATGGGAATCCAATAGGCTAGAAAAAATTGAAAACATAATTGAAATCTGAAAAAAATGGACTTTTCTCTAGGATAAAGATGAAGAAAACAAATCACATGGTTACTAGGAATCAAAACTTTTAAAAGCATACATTATACACTTATGAGGTAATTTGATGTATACTCCAAATGTTTCAGATTCAGTGGTTCTTTATATTATTTTTTGCATTTTTAACTTACATTATTCTTTGTATTTTGTATGTTTAATCACAAAATTGTTATAATATTTTGGCATGTTTCAAGAAAGTAAACTCTTTTTATAAGCATTTTACCCAATATTTAATCATAATCTATTATATTTCATTGCGATAGAAAATATTTTATGCACAAATGAATGCATCCATTGTCCTTCTTCACTGAGCAAATATGTGTTGGGCACCTGTGTGTTGGGCATTATACCAGGCACTTGGAAACATGAGTGAATAAAACAGATCCATATTTCTGCTCTCATAGGGGTTACATTCTGGTGGATACGTAGAGAAATAATAACTAAACATAAATAAAATACATTATTTTGTGTTAATAAATGATAAATGATTAAAAATAGAAAACAGGAAAGTGGCAGGAGAAGATGAGCAAATGCTGAGTGACTGGATGTACCAATTTTATACAAGGTGGTCAAGAGAGATATGGAGAAAGTGATATTTGAGCAAAACTTTGAAGGTGTAAGGCATTTAGTGATGGCAGATGCTGGGGAAGAAGTTTCTTGACAAAAGAAAGAGCTAGTGCAACATCTCTAACATTGGGGTGTGTCTGGGGTGGGAGCCCTATGGGATGATGTCAGAAAAATACATGAGTCAGGTCCTCGGCACGCATCTGAAGGACTTGAATTTTGACTGTGAATTAGGGAGCCCCCAAAGCCTTTTGAGCAGAGGAGTAATGTGGTCTGACAAGCTTGGAAGGATCATTCTGGCTGATGTGGTGAGAGTGGAAGGCAGCAGGGCTGAGGGAGATGGAGAGAGTTTGGCTAAAATTCTCCTGCAGTCACCCAGATGAAGGAAATTAGCTCCGTTATGAAAAAATATCATTTCGCATATTAGCAAATCAAGAAAAAAGCTTAATAATTGAATCATAAAATAGAAACTGGCAGCAAAATTAACTGTAACTATGACATTGGAGGGTGTGCGTATGTTAAAAATCTGACCTACTGACAACACACAATAATGATAATTTAAAAATGTACAAAGTTAAACACGCAAGCCATATAACTCACAATGTAAAATACCTCGTGAGATAATTAAGAGTTTTAGATTCAGTGAGAGATTCCATTAAAATATAAACATAAAAGCCATTGCAAAACTTGAGAATCATGGTGTGAAATCGAAGTACAGGGATGATACTAATGGGCCATTTCAACGTTGACTTATGCAGACGGCGATTCTCAAAGGTAATAGGCAAACACACAACTCAAGGAGAAAAATATTATAAATACAATTTTAATAATAGTGCTTTCTACTCTCACTCATTCAAATAATTTTTATTTTCAAGGTAGTATACAGTAAAATTTGTTGTGTGTTTGCATTTCTAAGAATTTTAACAAATGTGTAGATTTGTGTAATCACCCTTACAGTTAAGATACTAAATGGTTCCATGACTCCCAATACCTCCTTCATGCTATTCCTATTTTTTTATGTTAGGGGTTTTTTGGGGGGTGTACTTAGGTTTATTTATTTATTTACTTTTTAGAGGAGGTACTGGGAACTGAACCCAGGACCCCATGCATACTAAGCATGTGCTCTACCACTTTGAGCTATACCCTCCCCCACCATGCTATTCCTTTTTAATCAGACTTCCCCCATCCCAAACTCTGACAACCACTGATCAATTCTTTATCATTACAGTTTTTCTTTCCAAGAGCATTATATAAAGGAATCGTGCATTACATGAGCTTTAAAGACTGGGTCCTTTCACCCAGTATATCTTTGAGATCTAGCCAACGGCTGCATGGAGCCATAGTCCATTCTCCTTATTGCTGAGTGGTATCCAAATACGCAGACGTACCAAAGTCTGTTTATGTACCCACTTACTTAAAGACATTTGAGTTATTCCCACTTTTTTACGATTATGGATAAAGTTGCTATGAGCATTCATGTAAAAGATTTATGTTTCATTCTGTGAGGTAATCAGATTTCATTCCCCGTGGTAAATTCTCAAGAATAGCATCATTAGGTCATACAATAGTGAGTGTTTAACCTTATAAGAAACTGGCAAACTGTTCACCTCAGCAGCTGTACAGTATTCCTACTTCCCACCAGTGATGTATGAGTCCTTGTTACATGGCATTTCCAGGAACACTGGTGCTGTCATTTTACTTTATTTTTTTTCTTTCTGCCATTCTAATAAGGGTGCAGCAGTAGCTTACTGTAGTACAAGAGATTGTAAAAGTCACATTCTGTTTTTTCAAAACACTTGAAACTTGAGAAGGGGTAATGAGTTCAAGGATTTCAGGGGTGATCAAGGAAAATGCCAGGATCATTAGGGAGCAGGGGTGCACAGGGAGCTTTCTTTGGGTTAGGTTAGTATTATAAGCAAGAAGCCCTTTACCTCACATCAGGAGACTTCAGAAGCAGGGGATCAGAGTCACCATGCAGAGGGCAATGAGGGTAAAGGAACCCCAGGAGAAGAGGGACCATGAGGAGGGGCTTCTCAGGCCCAGGTGACGTCCTTCACCTGCACAGCTGGGGGTTCTCCAGGGCAGAGAACCCCGAAGGGCAGCCACTGGGGGTCTTTCATAGTCCTAAGGTAGGTCTTATCTATGGCTTGCAAATGTTTTGCTGTGTATGGAGTGCAGGGAGGTTCTAGTTTGCTAAAAATAAATGCTGATCAGGGCTATATGCAAAGCAAATGGATGTGTAAAAATTTAAGTTTGGCACTTGTGGGTTTTTGAGTGAATGGTCCCAGCTTGCTGTGAAGAAGTAAATAAAATAGGGGTCAATACAGGAATTATCTTTGGCCAATGGGGAAGGAAGTAGGACTATAGAGACCTATAAGATTTAATCAATTGTGTGAATCATGTTAATACACTTTCTGTAGAAAATCATAACACTTTACTACTATTTAAGAAATTAAAATTGGAAGATGAGAAAATGAAGATACGCATTTTTGAGAACTTCTTTCTTAATTCTTGAAAGAGAAATAAAATTTGATCTTCATACTTGAAGGTAGTATTATAGACCTTCTGGTAAACTTTCTTACCTAAAAGTGGAGATAGACATTTGCTCAGAAATCCACATAATTCCAAGTCTTTAGAAGGAATGCCCTGTTAATGCAATAGGTTTTTGATTTAATGATATGGTTTAAGGCTGTGGAGGTCTGTGTGTGTGCACACCAATTACAAGTTAATTTGATAACTCTTGTGTCACTGGTAGTAACCTGTTTATCTACTCAGGCAAAAATATCACTAAGTATCATCAAAACAAACGTTTGTCTACTTGATCAGGGAAGCAGCCCAGGGAAGAGCTGGGTATGCAGAAACCAGCTTTTTGTTCAGGGTCAGCATCAGTCTGAGTAAATCCAACTAATAGTTATTTAATCTCCTTCCTCCATTGGTTAACACTGTTAAGTATTTCCAAATGGCCCAGTGACAGTGCACACATTTCCAGGTCTGGGGAGATGAGACACCAGGGTCACAATCGTGGAGAGTTTTCCTTGCTTTCTGTACCAGGTAGACCTCATCAAACAGAGAGACAAGTCATCAGGCTGGAAGACTTGGAGGCATTATTGTCTTTGTAAGTATGATGACATAAGTCACATTTTTATTCTGCATCTTAAAAAAATGTGAATATTTGTATTATGACAAGTATACATGAATATTTTGTACATAGAAGACTTTGTCTATTTCTTTACTTTGTGGATTTGTTAAGTTAGATGTAAATTATGGAAAATGTGATTATCTTCTAGGGAGGTAACATTTGATGAGAATAAAGTTTAGGAAACACAATAATCCCTGTATACATTCTTCCCTCTTGGCCACTCACTGTCTGAATCTTCCTTCTTCTTTCCTCCCCACTCCTTTCCTTTCTTTCCTCCCCTCCCCTCCCCTCCTTCCTTCCTTCTTTCCTGCCTTCCTTCTCTGTCTCTTTCCCTTTCTTTCTTTCTCCATTCTTTTTTTCTTCTTTTTGGACCATCACTGAGGAAGAATTTAAGGGAGAATTAACTATAATACAATGACCACTCCCCAGGAAGGAGAACTCAATTATACTATTGAAATCTCATAAGTATAAGAATATTTTCCACTATTTGAGTTTCTTTGAATATTTGGTAGTTTTCTTTATTTTAAAATCAAGCTCCGTGTGTCCAGAATTTCAAGATCTTTTGAAGAGTACGATGTGAGGGCTTTACAGTCACTTACTCACTTAACAAATAATTATTAAGCAGCTACCACATTTCAGGCACTTGCTGACTTATCATCTTTGAAAAGACTGTACAAGAATATTTCATTTTCTTCTTTTTCATTAAATTTGAAGAGTTAATAGATTTGATTATCTTCAATATTATGTACTTGCTTACCTTAATAATTTGCACTTTTCCTAATATTGATGCTGAAAACTTCTGTAATTGGATCTTTAGTCATTTTGTTTGACATTTAAATTATTGAAGTCTCTAAATTCAACCTGCTAGTCTCTGCAAATACTGTAAAGGTAGTGAGAGCAATTAGTTTGCATTAATATCACAGGCATTTAAAACATCACTAAGACTATCAGCTGCTTCATTTTTTCTGGAAAGTGAAAGTATTAATTGAGCACCCCCCTCCCCCAGTTTTTGTGACATCTCCACTGAGCATCTCCCTGTCACTCTTTCATATATGTTTACAGATGGTTTTTCAAACCAATAGGTGTGTCTTGATCAATTAATTTTGGGAAAGTTCACTTAGCTGGAATCATCTTCTCAACTCTTGGCAACTGTGTATATAATTCTATCATAGCAGAAGAGTTTTTTTTCCCCCTCTGATTTTTTTAAACAAAAAAATATGAAAGCATTTTTTAGGAACAAATCTTCTCAAATATCAACCCTATTAAAATTATATGTTTATTTCTAAATCTTCTTGGTTAAATTATTTTGCAAGTACATTTTTCTCATTACAGAGATATGACTTGGTAAATCTCTCTATTACTGTAGTTTGAATTTACCTATTTAAACAAGAGGAGTAAGTTCACATTTTTGATGCTATTTAGATTTAAAATAGCTCTGGCAATGGTTTTTAACTTGAAATGTTGCATTTTCTCCCCAGTGCCTGGCAAACTACAGTATTTCTAATGAATAATAAAAATAATATTCTTTATTAACCCAAAGCATTTTCAAGAATTATAAGATAAAATGCATATGTGCTTTGTGGACAAATATAAAAATGTTACTTTTGCTGGATATTCACTAAATTCCAAATATTTAATGTTGCACACATACATCCTTGATAAATCTGTGCAAATTCTGCACTTAACAGAAACCTCATTTCTGAGCCGTTCTATTAACAAAAATAGATGACTGCTCTTTCACTTTGAAGTGATAAATGGAAATTGGAAGATGAGTCAAAGAGATCTGGAGCTGTCTGCGAGGGTGCCTCATTCAGATCAGCATCCATTATGCCATTTGTATGGAGTTTTACCCGGTTGCCTTCATTTGCCAGCCAGGATTCAGGCTTCTCTTATATATTCCTTGAGGTTAAGCAGCGGACAGGGGTGGGGAGGTTGAGGGAGGTGAGGGGTGACAGAGGGGGGTGTGGTGTGGGAGAAAAGAGAACTGAAACTGAAAAGATGAATCTGAAGTCTCTGCCCTAGAGAAAGCCACAGGCTGGTGGATAAAGAAGGCCAACCACATGGAGAAATTACAGTAGAAGACGTGAGGCGCCATAGTAGAGAATGCATGGGTGCTCTAACAAGTATTGATCATGTACTTCCTGCATGATCAGATTTGGATTTCAGAATGATATCTTAATTAACAAGGGTAGAGGATAATTTAAAGTTTGAAAGGCTACAATACATCTGGTTATTACAATTTGAAGATACATCCTTAAACTAGCACTGACAATGGGAAGGAAACAGCACTGCAGGCACATGTTAAAAGTCAGCGTGGCGGGCGGGGGTGCAGCTCAGCAGTGGAGCTGTGCTTAGCGTGCGTGCGGTCCAGGATCCAGTCCCAAGGATCTCCAGTAAATAAACAAATAAACCTAGCTACCCCCCCAAAACCCAGCAAAATAAAACAAAACTAATAATAATAATAATAATAATAATAATAATAATAATAATAATAATAATAATAAAGAATCAGCATGATATCACCATGTAGTTAGTTACATGGGGTGACGGATGCAGGAGCCTTAAGAAGCAGGATTACTCCCTGGTTCCCCACTGAGATGATTAGGTGGACAACAAGTTTCAGGGTAGAGTGAAGTGATGAGGCAACTTTGGACTTGCTTGAGCTTGAGATACCATGACTATTCATGCAAGAGTTTTGACTGATACTTGAAAATTTTTCCTAAATTGGTACAAGCCTTGTTTGAGTGAGAAATATGCAAATATGCTTAAGTTGGGTTTGCAGGTGGAAATGCGGATTTTTCTGGAATAATTTCAGCTTGATTCACTGACATTGGGACATATTGGAACAAACTTGAACTTGTTTTTATTCATCAGACTATGTTATGCCAGAGTAACCAAACAAACAGCAGCAATGACTTAGAACAAGGAGAACTTTCTTCTCATCAGACAGGCATGATGATAAGCTTAGCTGACCGTCCACGGCAACCATGAAGCCAAGGAGAGTTCAGCCTCATGTTTCCATATCCATCAAGACTGTTATCACTTTGAAACAGAGCCCTGGAGCTTTCTTCCAGCAATTAATTGCTTTCACCCTTAAGTAACATATGTCCCATCTGCACACATTTCTTGGCTAAAACCAATCACAAGCCACATCTAACTTCAAGGAGGTAAAGAGGTTCACTGACGAGCCTCATGTGCTCAAGAGAACCACAACTATTGATAAATCGCACTGTTATCTTCAACAGTTTTGAAGTCAGAGACACTTAAGTTTCAAGGCCAGCTCTGCCTAAGCTTCTATAGTCACAAAGCAAGAAGATTGATCTTCTGAGATTTGAGGATATGATGCCAAAGTCTGTATAAAACTCCTGGTCAGTTCCTCTATCAATGGTACAGTTGGTAGGCATAATTTGCTTGAATATTTAAATGCACACTATGTGTTAAAATGAACTTTGAGTGTTGAAATTGTCCCCACACACCAAACACAAGTCTTTGAAAATTTGTTCTTCCGATTTTTAGCTTATATTATTGCAAAAATGTAATTGGAAATAAATATAAATGAACATATGATCAATTCCACTTTGTGTATCTACAAAGGTTTCCCTGGACATCACAGCTTATTTTGTTTTTGAAGACCTTGTGAATCTTGCTTGTAATTTGATGTCTTTCAAATTCTTCTTTAAAAGAAGGTCTCCTTTTTGATTGCTTGTTATCAGATCGACTGCTTGTTAGAGTTTGTTGGTGTTTCAATGGGTGGTTGCTAGTTTTTGGATCCAGCAGATTTAGATCTTCTGAATACTGATCTGGATCTAAATATATGATACATGCAAGTTTAATGATTTATTGTATGGCCACATCTGCATATCTTACACCTGAATGCTATTAACCCATAATTCCCTTAGGCTGGATAATGTCCACAAGTCTCCTCCTTGCAACACTTCATCTCAGAGCTTCCTCAGGGCCTTTGTCCACAAACACCACTAGCATTCTGCCAGGCTCCCAAATGCCATTCTGACTAGACAGATGCCAATTTCAATTATTCAATGTTTTTTAAACTAAGATACAGATTGGAAATGCTCAGTGAATTCAAGTAATTACATATTATTACCTTGAGTGAGGTAATACATTACAAGCTGTAATGTAATTAATCTTACCTTAGTGGCTTCTATAAGCATGTCTGATCTACACCAACAAGCTTAGTTACTTCAAGCAGCTAAATCTGGCTCAATATTAGGACATCTGATTTCATTTAGAATAATTTTTTTTAGAACAACTCAGCAAAATAAAATTCCGGTTTATTGTTGGACAAAATTGTTTCACACATACATCAAACAGGCCAAAAATAAATAAATAAATAAATAAATAAATAAATAAATAAATAAATAAATAAATAAATAAACAGCAACTTCATAGACAAAAAAAGGGAAAAAAAAAGCAACCTTTTATCTTTGGCCTTTTTAACCATCTCATACAAACCAACTACTTATAGTAAAGTTAAGTACATACACAAAAAAAGTTACTGGAATGCTCGGAATAAGATTGTTTTTTTGTTGTTTTTGGTTTTTTTTACAAGGTTTTTTTTCTCCTTTGAGATTATAATGAACATGGTCAGACCACAAGTAAAGTCAGAAGCAGGACAGAGAACACTCCGAAGGCTGGTTTGGTCATCCGAGATCATTAAAAATGGCTGACCCCTAACAATATGTACAAAAATATAAAATGTAAATAAAAAATACAAACAAATTTTCCTTTTTAAAGTACTTTAAGAAAAAAAGCAGGGCCTTGGACGATTTGGTTGTTTCTTCTTCCCCTGTTGCAAATTCACGTTGTGGTTTTGGTTGCGTGGTGGAGAGCGTGTCATCAGCAGGTGGCGCTGCCCGCGGCAGGCGGGCGGGCCTCTCTACTCGAAGGTGACCACGTTTAGATTCTGAGACGGGAAGTGGAGGGTGAATAGGTCACGGCGGCGTTTTGGTTTTTTTTTAAGTTTAACTTTTCCTTTTTTGCTGTCTAGTCATCCTCATCAGTCTTCTGCTTCTTGGTGTCAACATCGTCATCCTCATCATCTTCAGCTGCCCGTTTGCCCGTAGCTGCCTCAGCCTCCTCATCTTCATCACCTTCACCTTCCTCTTCCTCCTCCTCTTCCTCCCCACCTTCTTCCTCTTCTTCATCTACCTCATTGTCGGCCTCCTGTTCCCCATTTTCCTCATTAGCATTCCCATTAGCAGGTGCCTCTCTCCCATTCTCCGCCTCCTCCACAACTTCCTTCTTCTCTTTTAAGTCCTTGGTGGTGATCTCAGAGCTGGTGTCCACGGCCGCGTCTGACATGACGGGCACGCCGGTGATCCGATGCAGCGGATTAGAAAGAAAGCGAGAGTTCGAGGGCTCTGGCGATAAAGCTGCGGGAGTCCGCGGCGGCGGCGGCGGCGGCGGCGGAGGCGCAGGCGGAGGTGGCTGCCGCGAGCGGAGAGCCGGCCACAGGAACAATGCCTAGAATAATTTAATTTAGTAAATGGTCATCTTTTATGTTCTTATTTCAAAAGATATAAAATTAATTTAAATTTTAAATGTATTATTATAAATAAGTTGTTCATTGAAAATATACCTTTGAGTGAATTTTTAACTAACATAAAGTTAACTTGGGATATTCATCTTTTTGAAGGTACAAATATTAAAATATGCATTTAAATTAAAAAAAAAGAAAAGTTAGAGCTCAGTCCCTAAATTTAAGCAGCAGTCTGTGCTAGTCAGGAGAACATTCTCACTGTGGAGGCAGCAACTGAGAAACTCACAGCAGCTTTGACACCCAAATGATGTTATATGCTAACTTCTATTTATTGTACATGAACAATCTCTTGAAGTTAATAATAAAAGTAGAATTTCTGAGGTTAAAAATGTGGAGGAAAACCCCCTCTATATCCCTATAACTCTAAAGACTGTGATATGTTATCATTCAAATATTTGTTTATTGCGCATTTACAGTGGAAGAGAAGTGATAGGGTCCTGCAGAGGGGACATCTGTGTTATTACTGGGGTGCCAATTAATGCATCTTAGTTGAGGTAGTAAGTACATAAGTTTTAAAGTTAAAGTGCTATGAAAACGTAGTCCAAATTTGTGTCTGGTGTGTATATAAAAAAATAGAGGTATTCCCTATTTATCTGCAAATATTTAAGTCGTGTTGCTAGTAAACACCATAAAAAAGAGTTTTTATTATCTTTCTCTACTTCGCACCAGAATTAAAGGCCCTCTTATTCCTCATGCTTAGAGTTGACTCTACCACTTAACTCAATGGTTCTTTTTTTTTTTAAATTAATGTAGAAAACACCCAAGAAAAGTAAAGAATAAATAATAGCAGGAATTTTACTAGTAGTTATTATACAAGTTCTTCCAAAGGGGAAAAAAGGCAAAAAATTCAAAGAAATGTGTTAACAAAAATCAGCTTTAGACAATAGAATCTGACCTATGGATAAAATTTTAAATGAAGTTAAAGTATATTTTGAATAAAACAAAAAATGCCAAGGAGTGTGAGTTTCAAATGAATCAACAATTTCCATAACAAGGATGAGATGAGAAAATGTCATGTTTTACAGCAAAAATCATCAGCAGAAGTCCAGACGTGAGACATTTCTTGGGAGTTGGGTGTGGAGATGCAGCATCCGCGGTCTTAGGGACTGACTGCAGCAGGCGCTCCCACTGCCCCTGACGGGGGCAGAGACCTCAGGGACTACCCCAGCTGAAGGGGTTCCTGCCCAAGGCCATACCCCTTCCCAGGGCGCTGCACATCCAGCAGAGTCTGATGAAGGAGCACCAAGGTGCAGCCATTTCCCCTCAAAGCTGGACCACTCCGATAGGGCACTTTTAGCTCCAGACATCCCTGGGTCAGCAGAGGCTCTGATCACTGGATGATGATCCAGTTCTAACTCTCTCCAGAGAGACAATATACTTCCTCCCCTCTTCTCTTCCACACATTCAGTTCTGTTTCAACATCTTATTCTCAGAGCAGCTGATGTATCACATTTTATAAATGCAATTTAACTGAAAAGAAATCATGGCATATGAAATCTGACTTCCTAAGAATGATCTTTTCTTTTTCTACTAGACCTAAAATTGTTATACATATTCATATATGATTTTCTGTTAAACAAAACAAAAAACCCATGGAACACAGACATAGAGGGATTGGAATGAAAACTGTAAAATCTGTGGTATCTGGGGTGCCTTTGTAGAAGCTAAGCCAGGATTCTGATGGCAGGAATCACACCAACCAGAAAGAACAAAAGCCGGGGTTGTTTTCAGACTGCGTAAGAACGGCAGAATTAGACATGAACTGTGAAAATAAAATAAATGTAAAATGTAGACACATATTCTGTTTTTTGCACTTTTCTCAAAAGATGGCAGAGTCCTTAGCATCTTCTAATTTCTGCTATAAACTATTTTGAAATCTGCCTATGATCATAGAATTTTGTGATGTGCTAAAGTGCTTATGATACTCAGCTTTTAAGATTTCAATTAGCAAGTGCTAATTAGCATCTAAAATGTTGGAAAGGTCCCAGAGAGGTTGTAGGAAAAGCAAGGAAGATACAAAGTTGAGGGGCCTAAGATAGAAAGAGAGTGACTTCAAAGCAGCAAAGAGGTGAGTGGAGGGGCAGGAGGTGGGAGCGCAGTGGGCCAGAGGAGGAAATGATGTCTTCTCAGCAGAGGAAGCAGAGCGAAGTGCAAAACTGCTCTTTCAGAGGGCTTGTTTTTCTTGCCCTTGTTTTCAAACAAGATTCTGAAAATGTTTCCTGCTTAAATGATTTAATTAAGTTTTATTTATTTTCACCTTACAATCAAATCTGAAAAGTGAAATTCAGATAAGCTACTAGTAGCTTTCTGTTTTCAACTGTTAATAATTCTGGACAACAACATACATTGACTTTCTTCTCAGTTTCCTTCCTGTCCTGCATTAAATTGTACCTATCACAACACAAAAGTTTAGAGTTTGAGAAAGTTGTTTACAACTCAATGCATTTTTATGATGATAAAAATTTCAGAAAGATCCCCTAAGAAATTATTATCCTTTATGAGTGAATAACTCAAAGACTTTAATTAAAAAATCCTTCACAGATCCTATATGCACCCAATAAGGCTAAAGTCATATAATTGGCTACCTAAGCTGTAGGCAGCTGGAGACAGTTCTCCAATTCCTTACAGGAAGGGAGCTGGAACAGATAGCAGGAAGACAATACGTCATTGAGAACATCGCTGGAGCATCACCTTTAGTGAAAGGAAGCAATGGAAGTCTCAGAGGGCAAAGGGGGGCAGATGGTCCTGAGAATCTCTTGGAATGAGGTTATTTTTATTAGGCATAGCTTATGATGGGAAGCAAATGCACTAGGAACAAATTACCTGGTGCAGATGGATGTGGGTGTTAGTTTCCTAAGCTGAGAATCAAATTCGCAAACCTAACATGTAATCAGAACTGTTGTTTCTAACTTGCAAGTCAAGCTCTATTGCTTCCAGGTAATACACTGTATGATTTCCAATCAAATGCTAATGAGGAATAGAAAGGACAGAATGGCAGGAACAGCACTGAGACAAACCTGCTTTTCTCCAGATATCCTGGGGGAAAAAAAAGCCTCACTCCCAGGATATTTAAGAAAAGAAGTGAAGATCTTCCACCCTGCTTACAAGATGTAATCATAGTTCCATCACTGATAATACAGCTTAAAAATTGTACACAGCTTCACAAAATGTGATGGACATTGAGGCGGGTTCCATACTACATTGAAGGGAATCATATGCTGTGGACTCAGCTTTACTGCAGGAAATAATTTGGCTGTGAAACACAGGCTGAGTTGGTTTTCACCATGATTTTCATCAGGGCTTAAGTTGTTACTGGTTTTCATAATGTAGTGACTAAAAACATTGCATTTGCGATTGCCACATTGTTAAGAACATTTACAATTACTTCAAGAATTTAAATTATACTTTTCAAAACAGTATCTGGGAGGGGGCTTTATAAAGCAGTGTGTGTGTCTGTGTGAATATGTGTACATGTAGGTAGATATGTGTGTAGGTGGATAAAATAGCCTGTCACGTTTGCCTTGTGTTAATAAAACAAAGATGTGCCCTGATGCAGTTTCACAGCATGTGAGCTGTCATAGCCTGAAACCAGCACATTCCATAACTAGATTCTCAATGAAACTTCATATAACTTTTCTCACATTAAGGATGATTTCTGTTTTTCCCTTACAATGTAAATGACTTATCACATAAATGAATTCTGCTTTCAATTATTATAAAGCACGGTACAATCATGTAGTATGATGTCAGCGTATGATGTCTTATGTGGTCATGTTAGTCATCGATCCTCATTTTCCATTGAAGGTTGTCCAAGTTCCTTAGCAGCCTATAATGGCCCTCAGTGTCACAGGGTGTGTGTGTATGTGTGTGTGTGTGTGTGTGTGTGTGTGTGTGTGTGTGTGTGACTGCAACTCTCATCAGATGCTTCTGGAAAAGTATGGGCAGTGGGTTTGACCTGTTGCAAGGACTGGGGCTTACTACTGGGATTTAATCGATGAGGACCAGTGATGTCAAACATCCTTCTCCAAAACTGTCATGAACGGCAGAGAGCTGCCCAGTATGCTGGTAGCGCCTCTGCTGCGGAGCCCGTCATCACAGTCTGATTCGCTGTGTCTCTGTGAGCTTCTGTTTGCCGTGCCCGCTCACAGGCTCCACACCCCGGGCACACTGGGTGTGCCGTTTGCTTTAATATGGGCCTTGGTGTGCTGTCTCCCCTTCCCGAAGTGCTCTTCTTTTCTTCCCCTCCCTGTCATCAGGAAGCTGGACTACTGACTCAGTTTTCAAAATTCAACTCACCTGCTGTTTCCTTAGCAAAATGTTCCATAACTTCCTCATGTTTCATGAAGGCATATCTTGTTTTGTTGTGCTTTGTTTAATGCAATGTATAGATATTTTCTGTCTTTCTTCTTACAAATTGAATTTTTGTGTCAACCCTACATTAAGCAAGTCTATAGGTACCATTTTTCCAAAAGCATTTTCACTTTGTGTCTCTGTGTTCCATTTTGGTAACTTTCACCATATTTAAAACTTTCCCATCATTATTATGTTTTTATGGTGATTTGTGACGAGTGATCTTTGATATTACTACTGTGCTTGTTTGGGGCCACCATAAACCACATCCATGTAAGATGATGAACTTAATCAATAAATGCCGTGTGTGCTCTGAGTGCCCCCCACCTGCTGTCCCCCCACCTCTGTCCCTCTCCTTAGGCCTCCCTATTCCCTAAGACACAGTGATATTGAAATTAGACTGATTAATAACCTTATTACTGATTTGAATTGTGATGAAATACTTACTTTTGAGTAATCATAAAAAAATTTAATAATTCTGAATTTCAGTTTACAAAATCTATACAATTTATAAAATATTTCAAGAATGAAGCAAACACATATCTAGTGAGTGTGCTGTGAGGATTGAGAGGGGTTACATAATGCCTTAGACAATTTCAGGATCATGGGAGGGTCTCAATGACTAGATCATATGAGAGCTGCACCCATCACTCTTAGCATACCTTTATTCTGTCTGGCCCTTTCTTCTAAAGTTTAAATTTCTCAAACCTTTAAATCTTGCAAGAACTAAAAGTTCTTAAATTTTGCTGTATTCAAAAATATATACAACTTGTTTACTATGTTTCATATGTTATGTTTTGATTTTTGCCATAATGATAGATCAGTTTTTTATTCTATTTCATAATCAAGTTTTGATTTAGACCACGTGAACACTATGTTCAAATGTCTTTTGACAATTCAGCATGGATTCAAGGTATAAATCAAAATTCAATCATAAGCAACATCTTGCTTTTTCATTGCCTTTTGTTGCTGTGACTTATAATTTCCTCTGGCTTTTCTGGCTTTCTACCAAGTTAATAGTTCTTCAACTCTTAGATACTTGATATCTTGTGTTGCCACTAATCACCTCAAAGTTAACAGTTAACACACCTCTCAGTATTACCTTGAGTTTAACTCTGTCTACACAGCAATGAATCAAAGTCATGAAAACAGGGGATGGTACCTCTTTAAATCAAAGCATTTAAAATATATATATATTGTACAAAGTTTCAGACTTAGGAAATTCTTTTCATTCTGACAATTTTCTCTTTGAAGTTAATGTCTTTTAAACACACTATCTACCGATTTTTATTGTTTTTCTGAAATGCTATGTGTTTATCTCTCAGTATCAAAATGCTGTGTCTTGTATTAACACATTTTTAATAAAAGAGGAACTATAAATTTGGTAATTGAGTGATACATCAGGTGATTAACTGGATCAGTTAACTTCTTGGCTGTACAAGAAAAATAGCTCAGTGACTGACTTAAAACAGTTGGGGGTTAAAACTATGTTGCTGACACTATGTGAAAATGTTTAAATTCTATAGCTTTGAGCCCAAACTTTTATTTCCACAAAATTATGGGTATAGAAATTATAAATCTTATTGATATTGGAAGTTAATTGGGAGATTTTGATGTGAAAATTTTTATCTATATCATAAAATTATGCTAACAGTTTGGGCCCTTAAACAATCAAAAGACAGGTTAACTTGTTAAAAATTGTCTTTTAAAAATACATTTCACAGAATATGGGTAGAATATGGAGATGAATTGAAAGATTTCAGAGATGGACAAATATGAAAGAGTGACATGGTATTTCTATCTGAAGGTGAAGATTTGAAAATGATAGTTTTTCAGTTTATTGCTTTTCTTAAAATTGTATCTTAACATACCATTCATATTATCAACTCATAATTTTATAATTTTAATCTGTTGAAAGCATGACTTTGCTGTCGGATAAACTTTTTTTTATTAAAAACTAACTTTAAGTGAATCTTGAACCCCTAACCAGAAGGAAACCATTAAATGTAAAAAGGATTTAAATCTTAGCAAGTTAAAAAATAAAATTAACAGACATGTTGAATTTTATAGTATGAGAAAAATGAATGATTCAATTACATTTATGATATTTTCTCTCTCCTCTTTACGCACTTATGAGGAACTTCAGTTTTGATAGATGACTATTATTGCACATCCATAATAAATTTGAACTATGGGCTAATGGAAAGAAGCCTTAGATATTTTTCATGTGGTTAATATACAGGATTTGTAAAAGTGATTATTTTCATGTAGTCCAAAGGGTTATGAGGAATATTCAACATGGTGGACAGGGGGAAACAGACCCTTGGGTTCTTAGTTTAGGAGAAGCCAAATAATCTTGAATACAAATAATTATCAAAACATTGACAATAAAAATCTACCTCCCTTTTAAATTACTCAGCTGGCAGTTACTAGATTCATTTTCAATTGCTAAAGCAGAATCTATGTTTGAGGTCCTTGTTCAGCTTAATAGAGAGGTAAGTGACATGAACAACCTATTTGTATGTTAATAGTAAGAGCAAGATAAAGCTTAGGTGTAGACAGGACACAAGCCAGGGAAAACAGGGAAGGGAGAGATAGTGGAATACATTATTGAGAAAAAGGAGGAGATATATATATTTCACACAGGATACATATATCGGGCCTGCTTCTGGTATCTCAGCATACATGTAATCAAATAGTTTATATACTTTAATGCCTTATACTTTGTTACTTTGCTATGAAGAAAAGAGATTGGAAAACATGATCAAATAGGCTCTACAGCTGAACATTTTAGAATTGCAAATAATAATAATTATGCTGCAATATTGATCTTGGCTAAAGGAGAAACTCCTAACATAAGAGACCTAAGATCGACTGCCTACCAGAATATTTTCCCCAGTAGGCAGAGAAGCAGAGAGGGTATGTTCTTTATAGCATGGGAAGATTTTCTTTATTGCATGTAAAGCAATAATACTGGAAGCAGTCAGATATTATATGTTTCTTAAATTATCTCCTTCAAATCTTACTATGATGCTACTAAGTAAGTGAGAGTATTTTCCTTTTTATAGACCAAAAGAAAAAAAAAAGAATTAGAAATACTTCGTAAGTTGCTCAAAGTCAGGTAGATTTTTGCATCTGACAGGGGTTACATTCCAGCCCCTCCCCAAATGCCCATTCCACCAAGCTGACAGCCTTCTGTTCTCTTCTTGAGAGTGATTGTGGCAAAATAAATCCCAGCTGTGTATGTTCTTTTTATATAATCTCTTTTCTTGTGGAGGAGGAAAAATAAAATATATCAATTAAATAATCCTTAAACTAAATGACTTGCTTCTGAGACCCATCAAAATCAAAAGGAGCAGTGGAGGTATGACTTGGTACAGAGCACATGTCTAGGATGTGCGAGGTCCTGGATTCAAGCCCCAGTACCTCCATTAAAAGAATGGAATAAAATCAAAAATAGATATTGCATTTCAAATGTATAAAGCCAACATTTGCTGTAGAAAGAGTTATTCAGGATAAACTTTAAAAGTAGGATCTGAAATTAATTAAAAGGCTATACAAAGAATGTATTGAAGAACAGTGCCTCTGCTGTACAATGGGAATGTGTCTAAAGAAAAGGGCTCGAATAGCAATTTTCAGTGATATGCATAGAGTTAGTGGCTGTCAAATAAAGCTGCATTCATTAAACTTCAAATCCAGACACAGGAACTTTTACCATAGAACCATCCTTTGGTGAGTATTTTTAAAGCCTATGATTACTATTGTTATTGTTACTTATTCCCTGTAGCTTAGATTAATTACTAAAAATGTTTTCTGATCCTATGAGTAAGAGGAAAAAGTTTCAGGAACTGACTTGAGGATTAACTTCAGATTTCATCATTAAACTTAGACTTATATTTAATATTCTTAATAGTAAGGAACATAAGTATTCTTGTATGAATTTTTAGAAATAATTCCAAACAGTAATTCTTATCAGCATGAAGTCATAAAAAACTTTATTATAGGCAAATTGAAAAAAAATGAAGTTCTTAAACTTCAGAATTTTTTCAGAACTGAGAATTCTGAAAGCCCATATAATTCAAATCTGGTAATCTAAGTAAACAGGCCTGAGTTGGGACTGAGGGACCTGACCATCATTAGTAAGGTATGCATACTTAGATACAGAGTAGGCCCCCAGTGTTTCATAACACACTGAGGAACAACTGAGATAGCAGGTCCCATTGTTACAAAATCCAAAATTGCTCTGCTCACCACATAACAGGCCAGTAAGTTGGGAGACTAGGTGTCAGGGCAAGGAATAATAACTATTTGGAAAGTGGGCAGACCGAGAAGATGGCAGACTAAAAATGTCTTGGAGAACCATCTTCCCCAAGGCAGAATTCAGGCTCCTTTTTTTTTTATTAAAAAGGGGAGGGGCTGTGGTTGGTTGTTGCAAACTTCTTGGTGTCAGAATCCTTTGTTCTGCAGCCTTCCATGTGGGTCAGATCATGCTGTCCCTGTAAACTTCCAACAACATGTTATTTTCTATTCTGCAACTTTTTAATCTTTATATGAACAGGAAAATGTTATACTCTTAAATAGGGCAGCCTTGACAATGGGCTGCCCCATCTATTTCAGGCTCTAGGCAACACTGTTTTACAAAAGGGGCAGAACCAGGGTGAGTCAGCACTGGACACAGAGCACAGGGCTAGAGCTAAAGGCACAGGTCTAAAATGGATTCAGCTTTGTTCTCCCCTATTTCACCATAAACAGGGAATTCTGACAAGTGGGCAAATTATACATTTAAGAAGACAACACATGTTTTCATTTTAAGAAAATAAAAAGATGAATACCTGCTTCAATTATACTTTAATTATAATCATTAAGAAAAATCAAACTATCACTGTGTATATAGGCACTCCCAGTCGTCCAGCCATTCATTCAATTAATATTCACTGAGTTCAGTTCCTGTCATGTGTGTCCTAGGCACTGGTAACAGGGATACATGGGGAACAAGAGATTTAGGGTCCCTGTGTCAGCAGAGCTGTCAGTCCTATGAGAAAGATTGCCATCTGATTGCCCAAAAGCAAGCAAAAATAAAATAAAATAATTAACAATTCTTATTGGGCTTATAATGAAAAGAATGTAGATTTTCCATTACAAAAGAGAAGTATTTGAGAGTGAATTGTGTCACATAACAGAAAAAAATCTCAGTGAGGCATTTCTGAGGAAATTATGGTGAGTTCTCCAAGCAAGCAAATTTAACAGCTTCCTCCGTGATGTCTGTGTTGGTCTTGCCAAGCTGTTCCTGGCTGTAACTGAGCAGGAGTCAGGAACTCATATTCCTGGATGTCTTTGCAAAGTTCAAGTCATTTCTTTGGGTCTCAGGGCACATCTCTTGACAAGAGAATTTTAATTTACAGCTCATTTTATACAGAATAGTTTGTACCTTTCTTTCTTTTGTTATTAAAATATAGTTGATTTACAATGTTGTGTTAGTTTCAGGTGTGCAGCAAAGTGATTCAGTTACACATATATATATTATTTTTTAGATTATTTTCCATCATAGATACCAAATATAGTTCCCTCTGCTATACACTATGACCTTGCTGTTTATCTATTTTATATATGGTAGTGTGTATATGTTAATTCCAAACTCCTAATTTATCCTCCCCATGCCTTTCCCCTTTGGTAACCATAAGTTTGTTTTCTGTGTCTGTGACACTATTTCTGGTTTGTAAATAAGTTCACTTGTATCATTTTTTTTTTAGATTTCACATATAAGCAATATCATGATATTTGCCTTTGTCTGTCTGACTTACTTCATTTAATATAATAATCTCTAGGTCCATTCATGTTGCTGGAAATGGCATTATTTTATTATTTTTTTCTGGCAGTATAGTACTCCATGTATATATACAATGCATCTTCTTTATCCAATCATCTGTTGATAGACATTTAAGTTACTTCTGTATCTTGATGTTTTGTTATTGAGTCATATACACTGTATATATATTCTGGAAATTAAGCCTTTGTCAGTTGCATCATTTGCAAATATTTTCTCCCATTCCATAGGTTGTCCTTTTGTTTTGCTTATGGTTTCCTTTGCTGTGCAAAAGCTTATAAGTTTAGTTAGGTCTCATTTGTTTATTTTGGCTTTTATTTCTATTGCCTGGGTAGACTGCCATAGAAGAACTTTGCTAAGATTTATGTCAGAGAATGGTTTACCTATGTTTTCTTCTAGGAGGTGTGTAGTGTCTTTTCTTATGTTTAAGTCTTTAAGCCATTTTAAGTTTATTTTTGTGTATGGTGTGAGGAAGTGTTCTAACTTCATTGATATACACGCTGCTGTCCTGTTTTCCCAACACCTCTAGCTGAAGAGACTGTCTTTACTCCATTGTATATTCTTACCTCGTTTGTCAAAAATTAATTGACTGTAAGTCTGTGTGTTTATTTCTGGGCTCTCTTGCTGTTCCATTGGTCCATATGTCTTTAACCATCTAACCACAAAATACCTTACCCTCTTAATTACTATAGATTTATATATATTTTTAATTTTATTTAATAATTTAATTTTATTTATTTAATTTAAGATTTAAATATATATATTATAATTACTATAGTTATATATAACTCTCAATATCTGATAAACTCTCCCTTCTTATTTGATACAACATTGTCTTGGCTATTCTTGTCTCTGCCTTTGAGTACCAAATTTATCAGTTTTTAGTAGAAATTGATTACATTTGCAGATTGATTGTGGGGAGAAATGATTTTTATAAGATACTAGTATATCCATCTCTACTTCTACGTTTATGTAAATCCTGGATTTGCTGTGTAAAGACAATTTTATAATTATCACTACAGATGTTCTGCAAATTTCTTTACACATTGTTAAAAATGCATTGAAATGTATCTGTTTTTATGTTGACATTTTATTCAGCAAACTTGATGAAGGCTTTCTTCCAAAAGATTGTCCTTTTCTGTGTGGATTTACTGTATGGTACAGGGCTCCCCACTATTTGCAGTGGAACCCTGCTGTGTCACAAATAGGTTACAGTTGTGGCAAGACATTGATCTGAATCTTTGAGCAATTTCTGTGTATCTCCTGAGATGAAAAATACTGGCAAGGACTGAATAGACAATCACAACTTCATTTGTTCTTTTCTTTTCTTTCTTTTTTTTTTTTCCTCATCACACTTTTATGGTGGAGCTCCTCAGCACATTGAATAGATGCTGTCATTGCATCTTCCCTTCTATTGCTATGGATTTTTAAAGAAAATGTTTATAATGTGTTCAACATTAAAAATGATGTGTGTTGTTGGTTGTTAGTAAATAACCACTATCAGATTTAGAAATCTCCCTTTCATTCTTAATGTTCTGGCATTTTATACTCAGAGTTTGTGGGATTTTATTAAATATCTTTTTCCTGCATTGAATAAGATGATCTTGTGATTTTGTTTCATGACACTGCTAATGTGACCAATTACATCAATAATTTCCTTTGCTGCTAGATTCTTCTTGTATTCTTAGCCATAATGCATTTTTAAATAAAATGCTATATTCAGTGTGAAAATACTTTAATTAATCTTTTTACTTATAGATAATTGTAGATTCATATGCAAGTGTAAGAAATACTAGATAGTGATCTCATGTACCACTTATTCAATTTTCCAGTTGTCATGAATTTAATCCATCCTTCCCTTTATACTTTTCAGCCATTCTATCAGTCACTATAAACATGTTTACATAATGGTTTACTTAAAGTTTTCCTGATTATTCGCCTATAATAAGGGATGTCTCCTTTTAAATAACATATGTCATATAAAGCAAAACTCAACCATAAAAGCAGTAACTTTCCTGAAAATAGAACTAAAATGTGAAGCATTACAATCTTTGACTTACAAAAATACCTTTCGGTCTCATTAAACCTTTACTCTCATAAATAAATATGGTTACTTTGATATTTTCATTTACTGTTGCATAAATGTAACATGGTATTGTACAGGCAACATTAAAAATTTTGATACTTTTTAAAAATTACTGTAAAGGCTAACCAGTTAATGAAATACATTCATATAAGAATTTGTCTTTGAATTTTTTCCCTTAAATCAGTGAGAAAAATTTCAGTTATTTAAGCATATTTAAACACAAATTTAACATAAATTAAACATAAAATTTAGGGATGTTAGGTTCAGATACAATGTTAAATTTCTCATTTATTCATTACTCAAACTGACCCAGCAACAGTGCAAAGTATAAACCTTGCAGAATATTAGCCTTTTAACCCCCAAGGCCAAATGTATAATAAATATTAAACATGCTGCAGAGGGTAGAGATAATTGAATTATAAAAGTACAGAAAACAAAGACATTTTGATTGGAATAAGATCAGTAGGTCTTCGCAGAGGAGGAACAATATAAATAAAGCCTTAAAATATTGATACACTTCACGTTAAGGGCACATTTCAGATGCTGTCAGGAGTAGCACATGTCAATGGTTTTTGTAGTATGTTTAGAGGAGGGAGGAAGACAGGGAGAGATTCAGGGCTCCATCATGTAGCCTTTCAAAAGTGATGCATTTTAAAGACAGCTAGCTTCTTTATGTAAAATTTATGCAAACTTTAGAAAAAACCCATTATAATTTTTTTGTTTTATTGTGTTTTATTTTTAAGTATTGGCCTTTCCATCTGTAACATACGCTCCCCACCATCTGTGCATAAATGGTTCATGTCCTTAACAAAGTCCACGATGTTCAGCAAAGCTTGGCTCCCAAGCACCCTTACCACTTAATCCTCCACGTTATTCCCCAGCCAGTTGGCTCTGTTTTATTTTCAGTGAAGTGCTGTTCGCTCAAAAGGGCAGGTTTATGATGAGATCAGCTGGGTTTACCTTGAAAGCCTGATTGTCAAGAGGGTGTGTGACTAAAACAGCAGGAAGCGGAGGTCTGTGATATCGCTGGCTAAGAGACTGAAATGACTTGAATAGGAGGCGTGACTCAGATTTCAGGTCTCATTGTTGAGTGAAAACAAAACTTGTCATTTCAAATAGTTATTTTCCCCCTGGGCCAAAACAAGGATTCAAAGTGAAAGAAACAGCGTCCACCTGCAGCAGGCAGTCCCTCTGGCCATGCGACCGCGAGGCGCCGCGGAGCCCCGGGTCTGGCGCTTGCTGCCCGGCGGGGGGACCCCCGGCGGCCGGGCGGGCGGCGCGGAGGCCCCGGAGGAAGCGGCGGCGGCGGCGGCTCGGGCGGCAGCGGCGGCTCGGGGCCTCGGGCGGCGGCTCGGGGGGCTCGGGCGGCGGTGGCTTGAGGGGCTCGGGCGGCAGCGGCTCGGGGGACTCGGGCGGCGGTGGCTCGAGGGGCTCGGGCGGCGGCGGCTCGGGCGGCGGCGGCTCAGGCGGCGGCTCGGGCGTCTCGGGTGGCGGCGGCGGCTCGAGCGGCTCGGGTGGCGGCGGCGGCTTGGGCGGCACCGCACACGGGGGCCGCCGCCGGGTGACGCGGGGACCGCTGCGCAGGCTCAGGCACCACGTGGGCCCCGGCCTCAGTCAGTCCCCCCGGTCCCCGCTCACCCGATCGCCCCATCTTCTCCCGCCGATCCGCGATCACCGAGGCGGCCTCGTGCCCCCTCGCCCGCTCCCCGTCCCTCCCCTGCCCCCGTCCTCGCCCGGGGCCGCCGCCTGCCTCCCAGGATAGCTCTGAAGAGAATCCAAGTGGAATTGAATGACCAGGCATGGGAGCCCCCAGCACAGTGTTCAGCAGGTCCCGCTGGAGGTGATACGGTCCATTGGCTAGCTACAATAATGGGGCCAAACGACCGTCCTGATCAGGGTGGAGTATTTTTCTTGACACCTCATTTCCCAACAGGTTACCCCTTCAAACTACCTAAGGGTGCATTTACAACAAGAATTTACCGTCCAAATACCAACAGTCATGGCAACAGTTGTCCTGATATTCTGCAGTCATAGTGGTCTCCAGCACTATTTCAAAAGTACTCTTGTTCATCTGTTCTCTGCTGTGTGACCCCAATCCAGATGATCCTTTTGTGCCTGAGACTGCTCGGAGGATCTACAAAACAGAGAGAAAAATACAGCAAAATAGCTCGGGAATGGACGATGTGTATGTGATGTATGTGATGTATGTGATGTAATTAAAGTATGTGATGTAATTAAAGAAATTATAGGATAACCTCTACAAATAAAAATAGGGGAATTCTGAAAGACAAAGTACTTTTGATTTCCATCTGACAGCGTTCTATGTGCCCACACCTCATCTTCCCCTGTGCACATGTTTACCTGATACAGCAGTGCTGCGTGTTGCACATACTTGGAATAACAAACTAGAACTCCTGTACTTCTGTACCAACATTGCCTCCCAGCAGAGAAGTGTGTGTGTGACAAGCCAGTTCTTCAGGCATAACCTCGGTGCAAGATTAAAAGCTTTCCTTATTGACTTCAATTTGGATAATGGCAAGGTGAGGGGTGGTGGGTATGCTGTGTGCTTGAAAGGGGAAGGAAAGCTCCACTGACCTGTAGGAGGTGGTTTTTTAAGTGGAACCCTATTAAACTCAAAACAGTTTTGAAAATCAAGGAGAACACAAAGCTGTTTCTGTATTTATTTTATTCTAAGGACTTATGTCTTAGGTGAAAGTTATGAACAACCAGATTAAACTCTACCCACATCCTGTGTTTTAAGGTCTAAGTTTAACTGGTCAACATTTAAATGGATTGGAGCTATGAGTATATGAAGTGTGATGGGCTTTGATCCCAACTCTTTTACATCTCCCCACCCTTCATCTTTCAGCCCCTCTTTCTCTCTTCCATAGTCTTCGGTTTGTATGTGGTTTCTCAGTTAATACATAGCTAAAAGCTCTTATTTTTCTTATGTTTTTAACTGCTTAGGTCTATCTGTATATAAGGGTGAAAATTCATTTGATAGAAATACTTGTGTATATTTAAAGACCCATTTGCTCCTCTGGAGCTTGTACATTCAAGAATGATTAATCTGTGTAATAAACTGATTACTACAGTCATTACATATATAAAAAAAAAAAGTAAATGAAACATGTTGAAGAGACAAATCCAGATCTATTTAAAGTGGAAAGTAAGTGTATTTTCAAATTTTTAAAGTCGTTACAAAGTTCCCTCTGGTACTAGTTTTTATTAGAAAATATCAGTATAAAGTCATCATCTCATTAACAACTTCTGAAATATTTCTATTTTCTTGCCTTTGGGAAATGTAATAAATACGTCCCTAAGGGCTTGTTGGCTGACCCAAATTTTTAGATGTTTCACAGTCTCTGATCCTAACTGGATATTATTACTTTAATCTCTAATGTAATGAGTTTTGACATTAAATTATTTCTGGGATTTTTCCAACCTCAAACATTCTCTAAGTCGCATTTTCATAGCTCTAAAAAGAGCGCCCATGAAGAAAATGCCCAAATATTAATCTCCAGATATATTTTCTCCAAACTTTCATATCTCATGTCCAACTTGATATGTTTCCTAGAATTTTCATTAGCATTTCAGTTCAACATGTCCCAAATCAAACACCTATATTCCTTACCCCCCCATTCTCAGTCTATTCTTCTCCTTGGTCCAGGCAAAAACTTGCATTTATCTTTGACTTCTCTCTTCTCTTGCATCTAAACTGAATCCCTCAGAAAATCCTGTTGCCCCTGCAAACAAAATAGAATTAAAATCTGCTACTCACTACTTCCATCACTACCATCTCGGTGTCATTTCATCATCTTTAGCATCTTTAGCTGGTTTACTGGACATGGTCTCCAAATTAATCACTCCACCTTTGCCTTTTCCTCCAATAGCAGCAAGAGTGATTCTGTTTAAATGTGAATCACATCATGTCACTCTGCTAAAACCTTCCACTTGGTGGCTGCCTAGATCACCATAATAGGAGCCCTTAAAGTGCCTGATGAGGACCTGCATGGTCTGGTCTCCTTCCATCTCCGACCTCATCTCCTGTCTCACTATTCCCTCTCTTACTCTTTTGCTGTCTTACTGTCACCTTGCTGAACTGTGCAATTAGACACTTCCTGACCACATTATTTAATAATAAACCCTGTGTCCCCACTCAAGCACTCTCCATCCTCTTTTTTGCTTTTTTTCCCTCACTGTCACCAATTAAATTGCTATATATTGTAATTAATAATAATAACAACAACAACAACAATAATAATAATTAATAATAAACGTGTATGTACTTGTTATGTCCTTCTAGCAGAATGAAAACCCATGGAAGGGACCGTTTTGATCTGCTTTGTTAATTATTCTAGCTCCAGTACCTAGAAGAGCCTCTGGCACATAATAATGTCCTGTTTACCATACCAGTAATCAACTTTGGGGAAAAAAGCTATTTATGAAATTGCTCTTTCAATACTGTTTTATGAAAATCTTAATATCTACTCTGAAAATACCACAATATTCCTTTAATGTTCCCTTTACAAACCTGAGTAATGTTTAGCCTATCTGCTTAGTTTCCTAAAGCTGAAGATTTTAAATAAGTGGCTTTGAAGCTTGCTGTTATTGTTGGATGTTTCCTTGTTTTCCAGAAGGAGTCTGGTGAGGGATTTTTCTTTATTATATTCCATGTTTTTAAAAATGCAATAAAAACAATTTACCAGAGACATTGGCTTGATACTGTTAAGTGTATATCTTGTGAGAGATTTATATTTGAACGTTGAAAATTTAGCCAAGTTTATAAAATGATGAAGTTAATTTAATTTTGTACTTGTTTCTTCATGCATTTAATTGGAGTTTTTTAAAGTTAGGCATTATTACTAAAATTACTAGTTCAACTTTTCAAAGCTAACTCTGACTTCATACCTCATTTCCTTTATATGGCCATTTTGGATATAATCTTAACTCTACATTACCTAATAACATTTATTTCTCAATTAGCAAGTGATCAGGAGCAAAACTGGATCAAAATTTCTTTCAACATATAAAGATACTTCCACCAATAATACATTACTTTCATATTTAATGACCAAATAGATAAGATAAATATAATATTTTCAAAATACATGACAACAAATATACTCAGAAGAGAAACACTGTAACCACCATTACAATAATATATTCTTAATTTTGTCCCAATTATTACATGCATCTTAGGTGACTTCCTAGGATATCGCAGTATCACTCAAGGAGGAAACTTGAATAGAAGGAAAGTGCTTTTAGCACGAGGTCTGGAGGAATGCCAGCAACGAAAGTGAACATGAAGTAAGAGGCACTGAGACACTGATCTGAAGGCACTGATGGGAGCAATAGAAGAGGTAAGACAGTGACGTTAGGAAGTCAAGATGAAGGAGCATTCAAAAACTAGGGTATGGGGAGTGACTTCAGAGAGCTGGCAGAGTGGGAAGTCCCAACTCTTGTCCCCCAATAGCAACACGGATTTAGTGATAGCACATGGGTGAAAATAGCTTTATGAGACCTCCACATCCAAGTCAGTAAATTGTAGCGTGGTCATGAGCACAGAGCTAGTGACAGCCAGGTGAAACAGGCAAGAACACAACTTCACTTCACCCCAGAAGTCCCTCCCCCAAGCAGGCACAGTTCAGCACCAAGAGGGTGCAGCTTGACCCATGGTTTCTCCCTCAGGAGAAAGAGAGTGGAGCCTGCACCCAACACCCTTGGCCTTTCAGCACACTGGCCACAGGAAAAGTGGTGGCAGCTTACTACGGCCAGTGCAGCTGTGCACAAATGGAAGAAGGTGCACAGCCCAGGACAGAGAGAGAAGGGGGATGTTCACATCCATGAAAAACCCTGAGACTCTCCAGCTGGCTGCTGGTGAGGCCCTGTCCCTGTGAAAGCCAGTCTGTAAAGGCTGGGGGAGGCATCTGTTTCTACAAGTATGCAGACACAAATGTAAAACTGCTAGAAACATGGAGAATAAAGAAATATGACCCAACCAGAAAACAAATCTCTAGCGACCAAGACTAAAGAAATGGAGATTTATGAATTTCCTGAAAAATAATTCAAAATAATCATCTTCAAGAAGCTACATCTTAAAGATGCTTTTATGAGTTACAAAATAACAAGTATACACAACTAAACAAAATCAGGGAAATGATACATTAAAAATGTGAATATCAAGAAAGAGAAAGAAGGCATTAAAAAAGAAAAAAGAGAGTGAGAGAAAGAATGGAAGTAAATACATTTTGGAGCTGGAGAATACAACTAAAAATTCAATAGAGAGCTTCAGAATCAGATTTGATCAGAGCAAAGAAGGAATTGGTGAACTTCAACACAAGTCATTTGAAATTATTTAAAGAAGCAAAAAGAAAAAAAAAGAATGAAAGAGTAAAGGAAGCTGAAGATGAGACACCTCAAATGAACAACACACAGAGTGTGGGAGTCCCATAAGGGGAAAAGAGAGAAAGTTGCAGGAATCTTAAAAAAGCAGTGCCCCTAAACTTCCCAGGTCTCGGGGCGGAGATAGATCCAAGATGCATGAAGTTCAAAGTAGCCCATAAATGAAACAGAAGGTGTCTATGCTGAGACATGATAACCAAATTGTCAAAAGTCAAAGACAGGGTGAATTTTGAAATCACTCAGAGAAAAATCACCCACCATGTAGGAGGAAGTCCTCTTAAGGTGATCAATGCATTTCTTAGCAGAAAGCTTGCAGGCCTGAGAGATTGAAATAGTATATTCAAAGTACTGGGGGAAAAAATTATGAAACAAGAATGCTATACCTGGCAAAGCTGTAAACCTAAAATAAAAGAGAAGAAAATACTTTTTTAGATGAACAAAAGCAGAGGGAGTTCATTACCACTAGAACTGCTTTAAAGAAATACTAAAGGGAGTGTTTAAAGTTGATAAACAGCAAAAAGAAAGCATAGTATGAAAACAGAAAATTCACTGATAAAGGTAAATATACAGACAAGTACAGATTGTAACATTGGTGTGTAGACTCCTTTTAATTTTAGTATAAAAGTTAAAAGATAAAGGGTATATAGATTGTTATAATTCTAAGATCCTTATGTAAGCCTCATGGTAATCACAAAGAAAAGATATGTAAAAAAGCATATAAACTGAACTCCTTAATCAAATTAATAAAGAGGCTGAATGGAAAATAATATAACAAATAACCAAAGAGAGCAGGAGTGGCATTACTTACATCAGCAAAATAGAATGTATGTCAGAATCTATCAGAAGAGACAGAGAAGGACATTGTAAAATGAAAGAAGATTCAGTCCAGGACAATTGACATTAGAGTACCTAGAAACACAAGGCAAACGTTGATAGAGCTGAAGGGATGAAATGAACACCAATATAATGATAGTAAGAGACATCAGTAACCCGCTGTCAATAATGAATAGAACATCCAGATAGAAAATTAATAATGAAATAGTGCACTCAAATAATGCTATATACACCAAATGGACCTATCAGACATATATAGCGCATCCCACCCCAAAACAGTAGAATACACATTCTTCTACAAAACAAAGAGAACTTTCTCCAGGAAAGATCACATGTTAGGTCACAAACATTTTAAAAGATTGAAATCTTGCTATTGTAAGTATATTTTCTGACCACAGAGAAATGAAACTAGAAATCTACAACAGAAGGAAAACTGGGAAATTCACAAATATGTGGACATTAAGCATCATGCTCCTTGCCAAACAATGGAGCCAAGAAAAGTTCAAAAGGGAAATCAGAAAATGTCAGCATAAATGAAAATGAAAATGCAACATACCAAAACTTATGGGATCCTTCAGAGGCATTACTCAGAGGGAACATTATATTGATAAACACCTACATCAGAAATGAAGAAAGACCTCCAATAAATCACCTAAGTTTACACCTTATTGAATTAGAAGAAAAACCTAAGCCCAAAATTAAGAAAGGAAATAATACAACTTTGAGCAAAAATAAACAAAGCATAGAAAGATATTTCAAAAAATCAAAATAAGAGTTGGTTTTCTGAAAAATAAACAAAATTGACAGATGTAAGTTAGACTAAGAAAAAATAGAGAAGACTCAAATAAATAAAAGCAGACTACAACTGATATCAGAGAAATAAAAAAGGATCAAAAGAGAATACTATAAACAAGTATACACCAACAACTTACATAGCCTTAAAGTAATGGATTAATTCCTAGAAATATACAACCTACAAAGACTGAATACTGATGAAATATAAATTTTAAACAGACTAATTACTGGTACAGAGATTTAATCAGTAATCAAAAGCCTCCAAAAACAGAAAGTCCCAGGACCACATGTCTTCACTGGTTAATTCTAGCCAGCATTTAAAAAAAAAAGAATTACTGCCACTCCTTCTCAAACTCCTGCAGTAAACTGAAGGAGAAAGAATAGTTCCAAACTATTTTACCAGGTCAGGGTTACCCACATACCAAAGCCAGGCAAAGGTGTTACAAGAGAAGAATGTTATAGGTCATTATCCCTGATGAACATACATGCAAAATTTATCAACAAAATACTAGCCCATCGAGGTCAACAGGCTTATTCACCATAATCAAATGGGGTTTATCCCCCTTGAATGTAGGTATGGTTCAACAAATACAGTCAGTAATGTGATACACCACATTAACAGAATAAGAGAGAAAAACCCCATGATTTTCCCAACAGATGCAGAAAAAAGCATTTGCCAAAATTCAACTCTCTTTTATGATAAGAACGCTTAACAAACTAGGGATACAAGACATGTGTCTCAATGTGGTAAAGGAAATAGAAGACAAGCCCGAAGCCAACGTCAGACTCAATGAAGAAAAATTAAAGACTGTCTCATGATCAAAAGCAAGTTACAGATGCTCCCTCTCACCGCTTCTGTGCAACAAGGTGCTGGAAATTCTAGCCAAAGCAATTAGAAAAAAAAAGAAAAAAAGAAATAGAATTCCAAATTGGAAAAGGAGTAAATATATACCTGTTTGCAGACAAAATGGTCTTGTATGTAGAAAACCATAAGGCCCCATAAAAAAATGTTAGAACTAATAAACAAATTCAATAAAATTGTAAGATTTGAAATCAATATGCAAAAATAGATTGCTATACACACAGTGAACTATCTGAGAAGGAAATTAAAGAAACAATCCTGTTCACACTAACATCAAAGACAATAAAATACTTGGGATTAGACCCAAGGAGATGAAAGATTCGTACCATGAAAACTGCAACATGTTGAAGAAAGAAACAAAAGAAGACAGAAATAAATAGAAATATATATTCATATATTGGAAGACTTAGTGTGTTAAAATGTTCATAATACCCAAAGCAATCTGCAGATTCAGTGCTATTCCCATCAAATTCATAATATCTTTTCATGAAGACAGTCAAAAATGCTTACAGAACTAGAAAAAAAAATCCTTAACAGCTGAAGAAATATTAAGAAAGAACAAAGTTGGAGACATCATATTTCCTAATTTCTAAATATATTACAAAACTACAGTAATCAAAACTATATTACTGGTTTAAAGATAGCCGTATGAATCAATGGAACAAAACAGACTCACAATAAACCTATATCTATGTAATCAACTGATCTTCAAAAAGGGAGAAAGGACACACAAGGGGGGGAAGCATAGTCCCTTCAACAAAGGGTGGTGGGAAAACTGAATATCCACATTCAGAGAATGAATCTGGGACCTTATCTTACACTGTAAGTAAAAATCATCGTAAAATAGATTAAAGACTTAAATGCAAGACCTGAAACTATAAACCTTCTGGAACAAAACATAGAGGAGAAACATCTTGACACTGGCCTTGGCAAATATTCCCGGCATATGACACCCAAACACACAGGAAACACACCCCCAAATACATAAGTGAAACTGTATCAAACTAAAAGCTTCTGCACAAAGAATCAATAAAATGAAAAGACAACCTAAGAGAATGGGAGGATCTACTTGCCAAACTTACATTTGATAAGGTGTTTATATCCAAAATATATAAGAAACTCCTACAACTCAATAGCAAAAAACAAATAACCCAGTTAAAAATGAGCAAAATCTTGAATAGACATTTTTCCAAAGAGGACATACACATGGCCAACAGGAGTAAGAAAATGTGCTCAGCATCGCTAACCATCAGGGAAATGCAGATGAAGACAATGAGATAGCTCTTCATACTCGTTAGGGTGGCTGTTATCAAAAGAACAGAAGAAAAGTGTTGGAGAGGCTGTGGAGAAACTGGAAACCTTGTACACTGTTGATGAGAGTGTAGAATGGCCCGGCTGTTATGGAAAACACTATGATCCTCAAAATATTAAAAACAGAATTACTATATGACCCAGCAATCACACTTCTTGGTATATAGGCTAAATAATTGGAGCCAGGAGCCCCCAAAGGATATTTTCATTCCCATGTTCATTGCATAATTATTTGCAATAGCCAAGATATGAAAGCAACCTAAACGCCCATTCACAGATGAATGAATACAGAAAATGTGGTACATACTTTCATTGAAATATTGCTCGGCCTTTGAAAAGAAGGAAATCCTGCCATGTACAGCAACCAGGATGAACCTGGAGGACATTACACTGAGTAAAATAAGCCAGTTATGGAATGACAAGTAATGTATGATTCCACACATATGAGACAACTAATGTAGTCAAATTTGTAGAAGCAGAGTGTAAAATGGTGGTGTCCAAAGGCTGGAGGGAGATGAAAATGGGTGGGGTTTTTTTTTTAAGACTATAAAGTTTCAATTATGCAAGAGGAAGAAGTTCTAAGGATCTGTTGTAAAACATAGTGCATGTATTTAATAATATTACAGTGTATACTTGAAATTTTGTTCAGACAGGACAGCTCATGTTTTAAGTGTTCACAATTAAAAAAAAAAGTAGAGAGCAATCCACACTTTAATTGCTGCTCTGCTGGCAGGTCCATTAACAAAAACAAACAAACAAAAAGACTTCACTGGATGCTGCAGTATGACGACTGTTAGTGATGTTGTCCATCCTTGGAATGGTGGAAAGGAAGTCCAGATCTGAGGCAATGGAGTTGGAAAATTCATGAAGTTTGCCTCTGAACAGTGAAAGTTGAGGCAGTAAGTTGAGAAGGTGCAAGGGAAAAGCAGTTCGAGCAGGACGTGCAGATGGATCCCAGGGTCTGTCACACGCGGTTTGCCATTCAGAGCCGTGCCGAGTTAAACAAAGGACTCAACTTCCTCGCTTCATTTTCCTAATTGATAACGGGGGTGACACTACTGCCCGATGCACTGGAGGGGCAGTGCAGCTGTCCATATAAGTCTGGTAGAGCCCTGCCTATCATGGCAAACACAAATGCTACCATACAGTATTAGCTAACATTGTCTCACAATCATTAAAAAATGTCTTTTCTATGCTTATCAAGTGTTATTTTCTTCATGTATTTTCCAGAATATTTTCATCAACTGCAAATTGGTTTTACTTATTTTCTGGAAACTCATTCTATGCAAGAAAGAAGTCTTTACTCCCCCAGTATTTCTCACAAAGATGCAATTATTCTCTTGGATTCGGCTTCCCTTATTGTCTATTCAAGTGCCCACATTGTCTTTCTAGGTTGTGAACTGGGAGGTTGTTTATACCAAAGTAGATTAACAGGTGGAGGAGTGAGTCTGTGGCCAGAGAAGTGAGCATCCTAGAAAGTGCATTTTATTACCTGATACTTTTTTTTTTTTTTTTTACAGATACTGGACCCACTATGGTGGAGGTCAGATTTCAGTATTTAGCTTTCTCTCTGACTATGCACAGCTTCATCCCCCAGGCAGCTGAAAAAAATCCATGTAACCCTGCCTCACTGGTATTTTGCTTTTAACTTTGTAAATCCAGCGTTAGAATCCCAAAGGCCATCCAGCCGGGCAGTCTGCTTTCCGATGTGTTAAGTTCCAGTAGCTGTTATACCGGAATCTCAAGCAGTGTGCTCTGCTCATGCACCTTGCGCTCTTCCAATTAACCATTGCCAGAAGTCTGTGCAGAACATCCTTTATTTATAGCCCATAATTCCATCTTGCTGCCTCCAGAGGGGAATTTATTAGCAATGCATTCAGGTGTCTCTGATGCATTTGACAGGTTTGGATGTCTTGAGAGCAATTTGATCCAACTCGCATTATATTTAAGAGAAATTCTTCGGTAATCCTGGGTTCTCAAGAATGAAGCAGGGTTCTCTGTATTTTCTAGAGCTGTCTTTGTGTTATTGAAGACCTGGAGGCATGGGTGAAGTTTAAGGCAAAGGAGAATTTGGTGTCCGTGGGGTAGCCAGTTCACCAGTTCATCTCCTAACAGTTAAAGAGGGAAGACACTGAGGAAGGGGCATGGATTTGCATACAGTCCAGGTCCACCTGCGACCTTGGGTACTAACCTAACCTCAGTGTTTCTGAAGTGCGCTTAATGACAGTTACTACTTCATACAACAGATGTGAGATTTAAATGAGTATAAGTTTCTACGTACAAGTTTCTAGCTGTGGCTGACACATAATAAACACTATAGGAGTGATTGATGTAATATTAAAATTTAATAGCTACTTAAGTGTTCTATTAAGTCAATACGTTTATTTAACCACTCTAGTTGAATGTTCATTTAAAATGTATATACATATGTGATTTTTCACGTGTTGGTATGTAATTGTCCCAACCAAATTTTTTTGAAAAGGCTGTCCTTTGTGCATTTAATTGACTTTTCCACTATTGTGGAAAATCAGTTGACTATAAATAATAATATATAAATATTATATGTATAAATAATAATATATAAATAATGCTATAATATAAATACAAAACTTTGTCTATATCACTGATTATTTCCATAGTTGAATTTAGAATAAATTTTTAGACATGAAATTATTGGATCACATGTATCAATACTTTTAAGATTCTTGACATGTGTACACTAAGAAATTTCCTTTAAGACTTGGCAAGCAAATTTATAATCTTACTATTGATATATGAAAGAGGTCATTATAAACCATCCTTACCTATAGAGGTTAATATCATTACAAGCATTATGATAAATTTGCTAACCTGGGTATAATTTCTTCACTTCCTTGGACTTCCCACTCGCCTCTCCTCCAGAGAATTTGTCCCTGGCTCCTAACTCCTTTCTCTGGCTTCACTCTCCTTTCTTTCTCCTTTGCATTGTCCTCCTTTACCCGGGGAGTGGGGAGGGGTGGGTGGGAGGGAACCTTGTCTCAGCTGACCACTGTGATTACCTTCGCTATTGCCTTGGCTCACGCTGACATCTATTCATCCAAAAAGAACTTCCTACAAGTAGCTCATTAAGCAAGATATTTTCCCATGGAAAATTTTGTTTCTAAGTAGAATCTGCGGGAAGCTATAAATACAAAATAAAATTTTGACTCCTGTGAAACAGTAAGGTATGAACTTAGTAAGTAAGAAGACCTAGACTCAGAGTTTTTACCAATTCCAGTAGCTGCTGCTGCTAACTCTACTTTAGTGCTCCTGTCAGCATTTTAGTCACTTTGCTCTTTTACACAGTGTTTGGGTTTCTCACACAAACTATTATTAATCTACATGTGCTCCATCAGTTGATTTATGTAGATATTTAACCTGAAGTCCAGGAGACTTCATTCATTTTTTTCTTATATTTCATCCTGTAGGTTTCAGTTTAATAATCTGAACAGTATGTCAAGTTTCTTAATCCTGGGATTGCCTTATTGTCAATCATTTTGTCCCTTTGTGTTCAAAAATAATTTCAGGTTATTAAGTCTCTCTATCTTCTGGAAATTGGAATTGCTAGTAAGGAAAAATAGGACTCATTCAATGCATTGCTTTTATGGAGATATCTGAATTTAGACATGTCCCTTAGCAATATTTATCTTGCTGCTAGGCCAACATATCTGTCTGTATTAGGAAAATCTTACTTACCTTTACCCTTTCTTCTGAGAGGCCTACAGTAGACTTCTATAATTAAACTGATTTTGCTTGTCTGTTTACTACATTTTTAAGGTGTAATTTACCATAAAATCACATTAGTTTCATGTGCACAACATAAAGATTTGATATATGTATATATTGTAAATTATTCACCACAAAAAGTTTAGTAAACTTACTTTCTATTTCTTTGTAGTAATGCTCACTAAATTTGTGATTGGTGTATTTTTATTCTCATTTTGATGGAATTCTATATAATTTGAAAATAGTGAATACCCTAGTCTTTGGGGGTAGGTAAGGATATCTAACCATACATTTAGCAGTGTTTCCAAAAGAGAAATCATGTTTGGTGTACAGAGAGGGAGGGAAAAGGAAAAACTATAATTGCCTTCTCTTAAAGTCACCCCCTTCCCAGGTAAATAGTCAGGAAACCTAGATTCTCCATAGACAGTAAATGAAAAAATTATTCAGCGTCACTAATCATTGGGAAAATTCAAATCAAAACTACAGCTAGATATTACTTCACACATGTCAGAATGGCTATCATTTAGGGGAAAAATGGTGAAAAGTGTGGGTGACAGCAGGCCAGCCCCTCAGATAACTGTGCCTTTGTGGGAGAATTGATCTGCTCTGTCTAACAGGCATTTTAATCACATTATCTGTGATCTAGAGTAGGACAGTCTCATTTTTCCTGTGTTATTTTGACAATTAAAGGTAAGAATGTAATTTATTTAACTACTGATTTACTTCCATATGGAATAACCACTAAATACAAAGTCACTGCTGCATTTTACCTAGTAATTAGACAAGGAAATAAAATTTTGTTTTACTACAAGGAGGGAAAAGCTAAATGAGTAATAATGATGATAATAAATGAAATAGAATTTCTGCTTAATTTATTAAGAAATATCTTATTAAAATTTCTAGTTTATATGACTTGAGTTTGATGAGTGAATTCAGCCATAAAAATATCTTACTTATATCTCTGCCATCAGTATCCCAGAAAGAAAAACATATTGTCATAAAGCCTCAAGTTCTCCGATGCTTGTTGAGACGATCATCCATATCCATGAACAGAGTTTGATGAAGACCGAAAGACAACTAAAATTATAGTCCTTAGCGATGAACTTGCCCATCACACCCAGCATTTTATGAAACGTAAAAAGCCAGCTTTTTATCAAAGAGCCTCCTTCATTATTCAAATTTCTAATGGAAGAAGGAAAGAGAGAAGAAAAAGCAAACCAGATTTGATTTAAACCCATTAGTCATTGTTTTTGCCTCTAAAACACAAAGACAGGTAGCAAAGCTACTAGCTATAAAGCAGAAATATTTTCTGTGACAATTGTAGAAAAACAAAAAGACTTAAATTACCTACTCAGTCTCTTTGTTCTCATGGTTCTGCTGATTTTGCATTCCTTAACATACAAGCAAATCATTGCCATTGTTTTAATGTGCTCCCAAAAGACAAAGAAAACAAATATCTATCTATAGAGGACACAGTTTTGAACCAGTTACCATGTTTCAAAAATTTACTTGTTTTACTTAGGTACTTGCCCATCACAAGTATATTTAAAATTAACTGTATAACTTGTCCTCACTGATTACAGAGAACATATATAGGGCAAAATTAGTTTGGAATTCAAGGTTTTTGAAATGTCACTTTTCCAGTCATTATTTATTATTCATATACAAAATAATGTTTTCCTACCCTTTTTAATTGAAGTATAGTCAGTTTACAATGCTGTGTCAATTTCTGGTGTACTGCATAATGTTTCAGTCATACATGAACATACATATATTCCTTTCTATATTCTTTTTTATTATAGACTAATACAAGATATTGAATCTAGTTCCATGTGCTATACAGTAGAACCTTTCATTTATCTGGTTGTGTGAGGATTTCCTTGTATTTCTGGTTGTAAGAGAGATTCTACCACAGTTCAGTAGGTATTTTGGGAGATTTGTTCCACAGGTAGATGTAGTTTTACTGTATTTGTGGGAGAGGATGAGCTCCACATCTTTCTACTCCACCATCTTGGCAATCTCCTGCCCCTATGAAGGAATGTGTAATCACAGTATTCAATATTAACTTTGTAATCAAATATATATTTGTACAACCAAAGGCTTTGCAGCTGCTCAAGACAATTTGTCAAAAATGAGCTTTGTAGCTGAGATGCACATTTAGATATGTTAGTCATTCAATTGCCATTGATTATAAATGTTGAGAATAAAACTATTTCATATAGAGACACCGAAGAAGAAAAACAACCTATGATTTTATGGTTTACCTTCCTGACCTGAATTACACTTGAGCAGAAAATGTAGGGGGATATTTTCTATGCATTGAAAGTTGGAAAGGCAGAGGAAGTATCCTTGGCCCTATTGATAATAGCTTCTAGGTCTGAGGGTAGTTGAAGTCATAATATTTCTGCAATATTCACAAATGTTACCTGTTACCTGTACACATCTAAATTAATATATAACACATCACCTGAATACCAGAGTAATTGAATATTTCTGTAGCAGAAACAAATTCCAAAGCATTTATAAAATTAAGCTATATTCTCTAATGCTTCTCCTCTAAAGAATGTAACTGCGTACTGATTCATAAAAAGATGGATTTGATGAAATATAAAACAGAGACTTTTCATTAAACATAGAAAACATATTTTTTGAACACAAGAGGATGGATGTATTTATTTAATATTGTGTATTAAAAGCAGGTTTTGGTGACCCAGAAAGAAGGTGGAAAAGGATGTGATAAGGGAAGTGCTGGTTCTGAAAGCACAAGGTGAAGAAAACAGGAAATGTATTTATTTTCTAGGAAAGTGTTTTTGTGGAAAGTAAAGCTGGAATAAAGAAAAAAATGAGCTAATTCACAGACTGTGAGAAAAGTCTTCAGAGCAAGGTTAGATGAGAAAATGGGAAAAGGAAAATAGAAATTAAGTCAGTCGCTGGGGAACATAATGAGAGGAGAGCAATTGATTGTCAATTTCCTGGCAATTTACAAGAGGAATGGTGCCCCCCCAGCCAGGAAAGAGGTGAATAGGATTTCATATATAGGAGGGGGAAAAAACACCCCCCAAAAACCTCTGCAGTCTCGTCTGAGTTAGTAGGGCAGGAGGCTGTCTGGACACAAGTTTCATCAATTCATTACACTTTAGGGATATAGGAAGAAGGGAGCTCTGAGGAATCTGGGCTGAAATTTGACAAAGGGAGAACTGAAGACAAGAAATACAGGAACGCAAAAGAAAATATTCAAATCACACAGGAAATTGAGAACTCAGTGGGATTTGTTTATTTATTCAACAAGCAAAATCAAAATAATTCTAAGGGTTAAAATAAACCCTGAGGAATGCCAGTATAAAGTGGAGAAATTTTGAAAACCGAGACAAAGAGATAAAAAGCATGGGTAAGTTTCTAAGAAAGTACTACGGGCGCGCAGAAGAGCGCCCTCTAACGGTAGGGTTGTGGTAGGGACAGGGAAACCTATTACGCGGTTTAGCTGGGGCTGGATGAGTTGTTAGGCGACTATAAGGAGGGAAGTCTCTTTCAAAGAGAATAGCAGAGGTTGGTGCTTTATAATGTGTGGCCAGCATCTTTAGCATCAGCATCACCTGGGAACTAACTGAAAATGAAAACTCTCAATTTGAGGCGATGAATGCAGACCCACTGACACCCAGACTCAGGAGATGACGTCCAGCAATCTGTTTTAACAAGCCCTCCGGTAAGCCTGAGGTTGGCTCGCATTAGATTACCAATGACACAGGCAAACCTTTAGAAACAAGAGGAGCATCTTCCTATCACATATAATAGAAGTTATTTTTTAAACCAGTTTTTTTTTAATTTTAATTTTGGGAGTGCTTTAATTTCACGTATATTTAAATTGCATTTAGTGTTATGAATACAGACTTCTCATAACATAAAACTCCATGTAACTGGGACATAGATCAAGAAATAAAGTATCACCATCATCCCAGAAGCTCTTTCCATACCCCTTCCGGGAATTTTCCCCGATCCTCTACTCCCAAACATGAAGACTCTCCAGAATTTTTATAATTTAGCTCTCTTTTCCTTCATTTGATCTTCATATGAATGGAATTTTCCAGTATGCTTTCTACTCTGCCTAGCCTTCTTTATTCATGTTATGATTGTGAGAGTTTAGCTTTAGCTAAATTCGTCACTGTGTGCTTTTCAGTTGTATAAACATATCAAAACTATATATCTAATGTAATGATGATGGATATCATCTAGACAATTTCTAGTTTGTGACTTTCATGAATAATTCTACTATAAGCTTTCTTGCACCTGTATCTTGTTTCTCCTTTGTAAATGTATATATACGTATATATGCATATATACATATATACGTATCAGTGGAGTTTGTGGTCATGGTTTATGTATTTCTTAAATATTAGTAATTAATAACACATTGTTTGCAAAAGGGTTGTGCTAACTTACGCTCCTGTGAGCATGTATGAAACTTCCCTTTTCTGTACAAACAAGCATCACTCAGCACATCACCCATTTTTATTACAGCCACTCTGGCAACTACATAGTAGAATTCTATTTTGGTTTAATTTTTATTTCTATATTTATTAATAATAGTGAATGCTTTGAAACTTTATTGGGCATTTGATATCTTTTTTGTGAAGAATCTAACTGTTTTGTTCATTGTTTATTGAGTTGTTTTATGTATATATATAAAACTCTTTAAAGAGTTTTTATAATATGTATAGCACAATATATAAATATGCATACATATAATTTACATATTTTATTCATCTGTAGGAGTTCCTAAAATACTCTATTCACTAATTATCAGTGTCAAAAATATTTTGTCTCATTCTCTCTCTTAGTTTCTCTCAGTCTCTCAGTGGCGTCTTTGAATAAGTAGATGTTCTTATTCTTCATGAGATTTTAATGATTTGTGTAATATCTAAGAAATCTTACTTCCTAAAACTTTTATTGTTTTACCCATCACATGTAAATATCCAATCTGATTGTACTGATAATTTTTGTAAGAAATGAGATACGGGGATCGTGTCCGAACAATTTCATTTCAATGTCCCTCAGATTTATAGACTTTTATTTCTATTAGTGTGACATTGTGTTCATATGTTTTCTAAAATTTTCAACCTCAGGATAGACCTAACTTGGTTGTGTTTTAGTACTACTTTTCAATGTCAGATTTAATTGCTCATATTTCACTTAAGCTTCCTCCATCCTTAGGCATGGGACTGAAATTAAATGTTATGCTCAGTAAGGTGTTTGCCTTCAAGTTCCAAATAGCTTTGTGAGATGAAATTGGAAGATTTACATTTTTCTTCTGTCTAGAAATGTGCTGTCCAGGACAGAACCACTAGCCGCTTATGGCTGTAAGTGCAAAGAACACACTTTTCCACGTCAGTTTTCAAAGGCCCAGTATAAAACAATATAAAATATGGCATTAATAATGTCATATATTGATGATTATTGAAATAATTGTGTTTGGGATTGATTGGAGGTAGGTTAAGTGTATTATTAAAATTAACTTCATTTGCTTAGTTAATTTTTTTAAATGTAACTACTAGAAAATTTCAAATTTTATTTGATACTTTATTTCTTTGAACAAGGCTGTTGTGGAACATAATGAATCCAATTTTACACTTTTGACAAACTTTAATGATTCAGAAAATTTAGGCTCAGCGTCCGAGTAGTTCTCCAATTTTCTTTACAGATTATGTTTTATGTTATTGGTATAGTCAGCCATTCTGTATTCCTCTGTATTAATTTTGGGCATGCTTTTTCCATTTTCATTTTTTCCTGGTATTGAATTATTAATTATTTTGTTATATTTCATCTCCTTTTAATATATATAATCAAATATATGTATGTAAATGAGCATTTTAATATTCTGAATGTCCAGTAGATCTATTCATTCACTATTTGATAAGAATTACTGAAAGATTGACTTTAATATTTCTTTTCAAAAAAAAATCTTGTTTTGCTCTATCAGTCCCTGAATTGTAGATTTCTATTTATTCTCCTCCTACCAGTGTCTCTGCCCCGGAGAAGGATGCTTGCTCTACTTTTCAACTCTTCCTTTGAAATACTGGCTCTTTTCACATGTGTGATCTCATTTCTTTGTTTTCTCTCTTTTACTAAGAACCGACCAAGCTTGTCTGGTGTTTGGGTGTTGATGTGCTTTCAGCCAGAGATTGAGCAGATTCCTGTTCAAATCTGTAAGGCTTTGATTAAACATGAAAACAAAATTAGATTTATAGAAGTTTTACTTTCCTACCTAATTGGAGATACACTGATTGTGACCTTGAAGTAGAAACTTCTAATATTAGTGGCAGATCTTCTGTCCTTGTCTTTTTGTTGACACCAATTTGTTGTTGCTAAAAAGTAGTTTTCTAATTGGAAATGTAGTTTTTCTACCAGAAAAACTTGCATTTATTCAATGAAAACTTACCTAATGGGTGTACTTAGTCTCAGGCCTCCTAAGCTAAAGTCGCATCCTGGAATATGTGATCGACATCCTTCTTTTCAATATGCTCCCAAAGTCTGATTTGGATTCCGCTGAACCCACCTTGTACCCTAACTGAGTGCTCCAGAGACCTTCTTGATTTCCGCTTCCTGCTGCGCCTCTGAATTGAGAACTGTGAGTGGTTTTACTTTAGGGACCGTATCCATTTGCTCTGAGGTAACTTTTTTTTCTTTTCATGACTCACACATCTTTAGGTACATCTTGAATGCAGTCTTATGTTTTGTGCTTCTTGCAGACAGTCCTCAGAGCTTCTGGGGAATGATATGGCAATGGGTGTATTTCTTGAACTATCCTCCCTGTGCCTCATTTACCCCCCCCTTTAATGGACATCTCAGTCAATTCAGGCTGCTGTAACCGATCTAGCATAGCCCAGGCGGCTGGTAAACAACAGGAGCTTTCTCTTCATGGTTCTGCAGACTGGGAGTCTAAGATCAGGGTGGGCACACGGTCAGCTGTGGGTGAAGGCTTGCAGGTTGCAGACTGCCAGCTTCTCATGATGCCCTCACAAGGCAGACAGCAGAGAGGAGGGCTCTCAGGACTTTCTAAGGCACGAATCCCACTCATCAGGGCTCCGTTCCCATGAGCTCCTCTAATCCTAATTACCTTCCATAGGCCCTGCCTCCTACTGTCATCACATTAGGGTGGGGTTTCAACATATGAATTTGAGACACAAACATTCAGTCTATAATAACGGGTGTAATCATTAGAGTAGGCAGATAGCTAGATCTGAGCAGAGAAAAGGGGCACAGGCCAAATGGCAGGAATTGGGCAAAAAGGAGGGGCACTGGGGCCAAAAGCAGGAAACTATACATCGTATAAACAACAGGGGTCTCTAGGCAGAGAAAGAAAAGGAGGAACCTCTGGGCTGATAAGCAGCCACACATTTTGGGATGACAAGTGGCCTGGAGGCCAACAAGGAAAGGTGGGAAACAGCAGGAATCTCCAGTGTCCGAGTGTAACCTTTTGCTAATTATACCCTCATTACAATAAAATTAGCCTTGCAGATTAGAAGTACCCACCATGAACCAACACCATGACACTTCTGATCCAGACTAGATAAGGACAAAAATCCCCCCTCCCTTTAGGAAGGTGGAGTTGGGGTGAAAATCAGGGAATAGGACCCCAAGCCCTTACATCCCCAATGAACACCCCACCCATTCATTTCTACAGCCTATGTAACCAATTTGCCAAAGAAATGCAGGGCAGCTTCTCACCTGCCCCTGTCGGCTCCCCCCTTATAGTGGACCATCCACCCCTCAATAAATCCCGACTTTACTTTCTTAGTGAGAGTCATATGTTAGGAAGTTAACAAAGCTGATATGTTTAACTGCTAAAATGTCATGCCATGCATGGATGAAACTGAATTAATAACATAAGAATAAGGGTACTTAAATGGTATTTGCTAAGGTATGCATAAAATGAGTAGCTTACTATTTAATTTATCTTAAATACCTAAATATCAATATTTCACACAATGACTTTTAACACAGATGAATACTACATATTTGCATCAAATACCCTTTCTTATTTTGAAGTAATTCTTCATCTTGACAAATTCTTCAAACATGAGTTGACAAGTTGGCTGTCTTTCTTTAATTTTCTCATTTTTTTTGCTTATTACACTTTTCTACTCCTTGAGCAGAGCTCCTAGCAACTTTTTCTTACTTTCTCTTCCCACAGGAGTAAGAGGCAAATTGCTCTCCTATGTGATGACGTCTCTGTGTGCTCTGTCCTTAGAGTATAGTAGCTTTATTCTTACATGAAAGTAGACTGAAATGAATTTTTATGGATAAAATATTCAACTAGCTGCTATGCATTATTTTACACCAAATTGCTTTAGACAATTTTGACACTTCATTAGAGCACTGACCTAAAGAACTTACTAAAATCATAATAAAATATTGCAGTCTAAATTGATCTTCTCTCTACTGTCACTTTTTAGTGGATATATGCACTTTCTTAGGAGAGCAGAGCTAGTTTCCTTTGTAGAAGCCCCATTAAGATTGGCATTAAAGTAAAATTTACTTAGGTGATTGAATAGAATTTCTGCTTGATAGCTTAAATTATTTGGACCATGTGTCTTATATACGCATGGCTGTATGCATATTTTAATGTTTAGAAGATGAAAAGATGCATCACTACTTTTGCGTTTGCCCTCTAATTCTTTTTATGCTGAATAGATTTTTAATGCCCTAAATTTTGACATAAAGGGGTTTATTTTCACATGGTGAATCATTCAAATATTTACATATATTGAAGAGGTAGAATGAGAGCCTATATATCTTGGGCCGTACCAGTCCACGCCCGCAAATGGTCACACTTTGTTCTTGTTCTTAATATTGGTCCCTGATATTTCCAATTTTTCCATTCTTTTATTTGTTTGCAGATAGACCATAGTCTATTTTATTTACTGTCCTACCAAAATTAGTAAATAGCAGCTGAAACATTCTACTACATTTGTGCTTCCCAACCTCTTCTGCTACAGGTGTTGAGAAAGCTTGCATTTCAGTTTCTCTCCAGTTACATCAGGTGATACTTTATAATGTGAATCGTCAGCTTTTCACCCTTTCACATTTCCTTGGTGCCCACCACTCAGGAAGCCAATACCACACGTTTTAACTTCTCGTTATGGCAGAACCTCACCTTTGGCAGAGTTTTCAGTAGTTGCCATTGTAGCCTAGATTTACATTCACCTGGCACTTTACATTTTAACTCAATGTTTTCCTTACACAGAAGTCATTGGAAGCTTGGTGCCTCCGTAGGGTAGCTCTTTCCCAAGTAGCAACTCAGGGAGCTAGACTGCTGGAATATGGGAGGGGCACCAACTAGAACATGTGCTTCCAAGTGGCCAGTGAACTAAAGATGGGGAGAGATCATAGGATGTGTATCCGCACACAAAGGCTTTGACTTGGACTGAACACATAAAATTTCTCCTAGGATCTCATTGGCAAGAACATGCCCAGCTTATAAAGATAGCTTAGAAGTTCATGTCACCTTTGGAATAACAGATGAGCTTTACTGTCTCCACCACATTGTTCCAAAAATTATGGCTGTCATTAGTGAGGTGTCAGCTGGGGATCTGACTGATTGCTGACTCCTTCCTCACTGTTCAGTGGATCATTACTGCGACTTTGGTTCTGTGCTGCATCCCCTGCTACTTTGCACCAAGTCTGTACAAAAGTTTCTTTTAAACTTCCTATAGCAAAGCTAAGTCCATAAGAACTCAGAGTCTCTCAAGGGCATTATAGGTGGGAAAAAAAAGTCAATTTCAAAAAGCCACACATTACTTGTATAACATTATTGAAATGACAAAACTGTAGAGATAGAGAACAAATTAATGGTTGCCAGTGGCTACAAAGTTGTAAGAGAACTAGGGATGAGTGAGACTGTAAAGGGATAACACAAAGGAAATCTTTGTGGTGATTAAATAGTTCTCTACCGTGTCAGAGGTAGTGTTACCTGAATGTACACATGTGATAGAATGACACCAAGCTTTAGCCACACATTGTGCTGATGCTGATTTCCTAGTTTGATACTGTATCATGGTTCTATGAGATGTATCCACACCCAGGACTTCTCAGTGCTATCTTTGCAACTGTATGTGAATTATTTCAAAATAAAAACTTTTAAAATGAACATTTCACTGTTCACCTTTTTTCCCTGAGGTATATTTATGCATTGAGAGGTTTTTTCAGTTTGTTTGTACAAGATGCCAAAGTAATATTTATTTATGTGTGTGTGTGTTTTTTTCACATGATGTTGTATCCTGGAGTGAGAGTATTGGACTTGTTACCCTAAAAGGGGAAGACTTCAGTTCTTGTCTCACCTGAAAAAGAAGAATTCAGACAGTAGAAAAAAAAAGTGTTGTGTAGTTAAAGATTTTATTAGCATAGGGAAAGTGCACCTCCAAGAACGGGAGGCAGGCTGATCAAAGGGCAGACAGCAATGGCCTCTGTTTGACTCTTTTGTCTTATACCCTCACTTAGAGATGGTCTCTTGATTGATTGATGGCTTTGCCCCTGGAGTGCTTCATCATGTTTGCGCCCCTTTTTAAAAAATATATTTTTATTGAAGTATAAAATGTTGTGTCAATTTCTGGTGTATAGCACAATACTTTAGACATATAGGAACATATATATGTTTTCATATTCTTTTTCCACTGTAAGCTACTACAAGATATTGAATATAGTTCCTTGTACTATACAGTAGAAACTTGTTTTTTTAATCTATTTTACATATAGTAGTTTAGTATCTGCAGATCTCAAACTCCCAGATTATCCCTTCCCACCCCTCCTCTCCTGGTAACCATAAGTTTGTTTTCTATGTCTGTGAGTTTGTTTTATAAATAAATTTGTTTGTCTTTATTTTTTCTTTTTTAGATTCCACATATGGGTGATATCGTATGGTATTTTGCTTTCTCTTTCTGGCTTACTTCACTTAGAATGACGACCTCCATGTCCATCTATGTTGCTGCAAATGACCGTCTTTTATTATTTTTTATGGCTGAGTAGTATTCCATTGTATAAATATATCACAGCTTCTTTATCCAGTCATCTGTTGATGGACATTTAAGTTGTTTCCATGTCTTGGCTATTGTAAATAGTTCCGCTATGAACATTGGGGTGCATGTATCTTTTTGAATTAAGTTTCCCTCTGGATACATGCCCAGGAGTGGGATTGCTGGATCATATGGTAAGTCTATTTTTAGTCTTTTGAGGAATTTCCATACTGTTTTCCTTAATGGCTGCATCAAACTACATTCCCACTACCAGTGTAGGAGGGTTCCCTTTTCTCCATGCCTCCCCAGCATTTATTGGTGGACTTTTGGATGGTGACCATTCTGACTGGGTCTGAGATTATCATTTTGATTTGCATTTCTCTGATAATTAGCAATATTAAGTATTTTGTCATGTGCCTATTGGCCATTTGTATGTCTTCATTGGAGAATTGCTTGTTTCAGTCTTAGGCAGGTGTTAAAGTCTCCTACTGTGATTATATTCCCATTAATTTCTCCCTCTATGTCTGTTAGTATTTGTTTTATGTATCTAGGTGCTACTTTATTGGGTGCATATAAGTTAATGAGCATGTTATCCTCATCTTGTATTGCTCCTTTCATCATTATACAGTACCCTTCTTTATCTTCCTTTATGGCTTTTGTTTTAAAGTCTATTTTGTCTGATATGAGTATTGCTACTCTCCATTTGCATGAAAGATCTTTCCCTCCTCTCACTTTCAATCTATGTGTGTGCTTCACTCTAAAGTGGGTCTCTTGTAGGCAGCACATTATAGGCTCTTGTTGGATTATTCAAGCTGCCACTCTGTGTCTTTATATTGGAGCATTTAGTCCATTGACATTAATGGTGATGATAGATGTGTGTTTACTGCCATTTTGAACTTTGTTTTCCAGTTACTTGGTATTTCTTCTTTATTTCTTTCTTTTCCTTTTTATTTTCCTTTCTGTGGTTTGATAACTTTCTTTTGTATTAGCTTGGTTTCTTTTTGGCATTTGTGACTGTTGTATGCTTTTGATTTGTGGTTACCCTTACATATCTGTTTGCTTTAGACTGATAGTCATGTAGGCTCAAGCACATCCTAAAAAATGAAGAAAAATAAAGGAGAAAAAGAGAGAGAAAAATCTATATTTTCTTGCTCTCCTCTCCCACCTTTTTATGATTTTTTATATTCTTTATTTTCTCATCTTCATGTTTATTCTCTTGCAACTCATTGTAGTTATCACATTTCCAATTATGGTTTTCTCATTTCTGTAGCTTCCTCTTTCTTTTCTATTTAAAGCAGATCTTTCAATATTTCTTTTAATATATGGGTTTAGTATTGCTGAATTATTCTAGTTTTTGCTTGTCTGTGAAATTCTTTATGTCTCTTCTACTCTAAAGGATAGTCTTGCCAGATAGAATATCCTAAGTTGCAGCTTTTTCTCATTCAGGGCTTTGAATATATCTTGCCACTCCCTTCTAGCCAGCAGTGTTTGTGTCGAGAAATCGGCTGAAGGCCTTATGGAGGTTGCCTTGTAACTCACTGTTTTTCTCTTACTGCCTTTAGAATCCTTTCTTTCTACTTAATTATAATATGTCTTGGTGTAGGTCTGTTTGGATTCCTCTTGTTTGGGAATCTCTGTCTCCTGTACTTGGATATCTGTTTCCTTCTATACGTTTGGAAGGTTTTCAGTCATGATTTCTTAAAATACCTTTGAAAAGGTATTTTATTTCTCTTTCTTCTCCTTCTGGGACCCCTGGTATGCATAGGTCGGCCTGCTTTGTACTGTCCCATAGGTCCCTTATGTTGTTTTCACTGGCTCTCATTTGCTTTTCTGTCTGCTGTGATTGATTGACTTCTGTTGTCTTGTCTTCTAAGTCACTTATTCATTCCTCTGCCTTGTCTAGTCTGCTTTTGACAGCTTTTATCTTGGCTCTTATCTCAGACATTGGGTTTTCCTTTTTTTAATTGGCTCTTCTTTATAGTTTCAATTTCCGTTTTAAAGTATCCTCTGTCTCTATTGATAGTCTCTTAGTTCCTTCAGTGCATTGATCATTCCCTTTTTGAGGTCATGATCTAGTAGACTATTGAGGTCTATTTCATTCATTGTTTTTTCATGGGATTTCTCTTGTTCTTTTAATTGGGAGTGGTTCCTCTGCTTCTTCATTTTACTTATATCTTTCCGGCTCTATGGATTTAGGAACATCCATTATCTACTGTGGTCTTGAAGGGCTACTTTATTTTTGTTTGTTTATTTTGATTTAAAGTGGGAGTGCTCCTGTGTAGACTTCATACGTCTAATAGTTTGTTGGCCATGGCTGTGCTTCATGTGGACGGTTGCCATGTCTTTCTTCCATGAGTGTTGGCTGTTCTCCTTTTGATTGGAGCTGTGGTTAGGGGTGTGGTGTTCAGAGCCTGCCTTGGTGGTTGTTGTTGCGCTGGACCTCCTTTTCTGTTCTGTAGTTGTCACAGCCTTGTCAGACCCAAGTCTGCTCCCTAGAATATCAGCTTCTCTACCCATTTGTGAGCTGTGCTGTGTGGTGGGCAGGGTGGGAGCACTGCAGCTGGGAAGAGGAGTAGGCAGGAGATGCCCACTTGGCATTTATCTGTCACTTGTTATGAGGGCTGACATAATGCTCTTTATTGATGCTTACTTTGTCTCCACCCTAGCTGCAGGAATGTCAACCACCAGCTCTGCTGTCACCCAGGTTCAGAGCCCCAGTAACCACGAGTCCAGATCTGCCAATATGAGGAGCTAGGAACCGCTGTAGTAAGAATGCAGTCGCATGCCTGAGTCTGTGGCATGCCAGGGTTTCACTGCAGACTCCAGCCCCACCCCCCTACACAGTAGGGCACACCAGCCTGTTGTAAATACCTGTACCTGCCCACGCCATGAGTCAGAGCTCTGCTCACTGCATGTTCATCCCAGAGGCGTGGGTCCACAAAAGGTCCAGAGAGAGCAAATCTGCCCTCTCTGCCTGGAACTGTAAACAAATCTCAGTCCTGCCTGTGCCGCTGGTTGCAGGGCCACTGGGTATGGATTCAGCTTCAGCCCTGCCTCCCCACAGCAGTGATGGCTATGACCAAGCCCGACCTCTCTTCTCACGAGGATGCAGTAACAATGGAGTGAAGCAGAGAAAGCGGCTGTGGCATGGCTGCATCGTGCCCCTCCCCTCACTCACACCAGAGGTGGTGCTTTTTTATGAGGGTCCCAGGTTGTTCTGTCCCACACACACCCCCAGCCAGAAGTCACACCACCCTCCAGTCCCCTGAGGCTGCCTCTGTGCTGGGGCCCAGCCCTCTGCCTGGGCTGCTCGCTGATCTCCTGAAGCCAGTCCTGGCTTCTCCCTGCTGGCTTGCATCTAGGGCTGGGGGTCACAGGGACCCTCTGCATCAGTTCCCCATAGTTCTGTCTGCCACGCAGTTGCCACTTTCTCCTCTGAACCTCGGAAGCCCCGCTTCTGTCCCCACTGACTGCCTGGCTATAGGGAGGGCATCCCAGGGTGAGGACATCTTTCTTCCTGTGCCAGTCAGTCCCTGTAAGACTGGCCCTGCACCAAGCTTTTTCTTTTATTTCTTACCAGATTTTCTGAGAATTCTCTTGTATTTTGAAATGAGAGACACTCTGCCAGAGTTCATTAGTTGTTCTGTGTGATTCGGGGAGCTTGTAGATGTAATTCTTGGTGTGTTTGTGGGAGATGGCAAGCTGGGGGGGTCTCTCTACTCTGCCATCTTGGCTCCTCCCCCATCCATCCCCTTTTGCATATGTCTCTACCCATGATGCACACAGAAAGGCCTGGGGTGCGGGTGGTGTCTAAACCAAATGCTAATTATATTACAGTCAGCATTCAGTCACATCAGGTTATGTCCTTGTCACTACCATGCAGTTGTGGCTGTCAGGTGCTAAGCGGTTTCCTGCTGACACTCATTTAGAGGAAGCAAATCCCCTTTATGCTGAAGGCAGGCACATCACCATTTTCTAGACCCTCCTCCCTCTCCTCCACCTTATCTGCCTGGTGAACCCGCTTATCTAGTGACCTAACACATCCAAGTCACTAAATAAGCAATCAAATAAATAAACAACAAGGACAAAATCCATGGGTTGGGAGGAGTGTGGCTCATTGTTTAGAGTTGCTATGATATATTAGCTAAAATATCTAGAGAGGAGAGACCATCCTCTCTCTCCTCCACCTCATCTACCTGGTGCCTCTCCTTATCTAACTGTCTAAAAGACTAATGCTAGCAATCAAGTGATTTTTGAGTCTTAATCTCTTTTTTAAAGAAAAAATCTAGTGGGCATATGTTGTGGTGAATTATAATAGGATTAAGTGGAATGCACACTTTTTTATTATTAACCTGCCATTAATCAACCAACTGTCTGGCATGTTGCAAGTTGCTTAACCGCTAGCAAAATGAGCTTTTCATTTAAAAGCAATTCAAACATAAAACTAGATAATAATGATATTTTATGCATCTCAGGTTTATCTTAAGGATTTTATCAGATATTATGAATGTAAGTGCCATGGAAACTGCATTACATACATATGAAGTCGTATCATTCAAATAATTCTTCCCATGATGCTAACTAACCTTTATGTCTTAAATATAATTAAATTTTATTTCCTATAGTTATTTAAAATGATAATATGTTAGTATATCACAACACTGAGAAATACATATTCATTGTTCTTTGTGTGATCAGAATTATCCAGGTACTAATACACTGAAGTTAGATGCTGAGTCATTTTAATATAACAATGTCAATACTGTGATCATTCAACATTTTATATTGCCTTTATATTTTAGAATCTGGCACACAATTCAAGATTCAAATCCATTAATATTATATATTCTAAGTTCTTCTTTTCTTTTCTTTGGCTTATATATTCTTGCTAAGTAACAATAGTTGGAGTTTTATATAAAGCTTTTTTTCCAATGAACATGTTGTATACGTGTTGGCCTTAGGTTATAGAGTGATTGGTTGACAAAGTTTATGAACTTGAAATATACATATATATGTTTTTAATTTCTGTAGATAATTTCTGGAGGCCAGGTATGCCATTTTTAGCAGGAAGTCAAACGTGTCCCTGTTCAGCTCTCCCCAGTGTGTATGAATTGTCTATTCAGGCCAACAAGGAGTAAAGGAGTATGTTCCATTTTGAAGCCCAGGACTTAATAGGTAAGGCGAGGCTTGTCAGGCCAGTCCTGCAGGTACCTTTCATTGCCATTAGGAGATGCCCAAAGCAACATGCTGACCCAGAGCTGACAAATGCCTCTCAGCTTTGTGATGAAACATGGATTGATCCTGCTCTTATGAAAGCTGTAGTGGGGCTACCAGACTTAGGCCTTAAGGTCACTACTTTATTTGTTCTAGTCACACAATCTTAGGGTGGGGATTAGTGGAAGGCACATGACTTTCCTGGGGTACAAATTTAAGAAGACATCCACTATCACATTGCAATCAGTGCCAAGAGTGCATACATTCAACACTGCTATTGGTAGACAATGTGTCAACAAGTGAACTTGGCCACAAATCTAGTCTCAATAAGTCTGAAAGAATTAGAGTCATATGATACATTCTCTCCAACCCTAATAGAATTAAATTAGAAATTCATGAAAGAAAAATTTTAAGAAATCTCCAAATATTTGGAGATTAAACAAATTTCTAAGATAATCTGAGTCAAAGAAGAATCACAGTGGAATACACACATCCATAGTATATTAAAATTTATGAAATTTAGCTACAACAATGCTTCCAGGGAAGTTTATGGTTTTAAATTTCCACATTAAGAAATAAAAATGTCTTAAAGCAATAGCCTAAGCTTCTACCTTGAATGACTAGAAAAGGAAGAGCAAACTGAGCCCAAAAGACACAAAAGAAAGGATTAATGGCAAAATCATTGAAACTGACAAAAGAAATTGATAAAAACAAACGCTGGCTTTTGATAAAAACAAAACTGACATAGTTTTAGTTGGACTGACCAAGAATTAAACAAGGGAAGACATGAATTGACAAAAGAAGAATTTGAAAAAATTGTAATCATGTGTTATGATGGATGTTAACTAGATTTATGGTGGTGATGATCTTGCAATATATACATATACTGAATCATTATGTTATGAGCCTGAAATTAACATAATGTTATAGATCAATTATATCTCAGTAAAAAAGTTGAAAAGTGAAATCAATCCAAATGTTTACCAACTTGTGAATGAATAAATAAAATATTGTATAGTTTTGAATTGATTCTTTGGCAGTAAAGAGTAACAAGTTAGTGATACAATATGAAAAATCCTCAAAAACTTTATTCTAAGGAAAAGAAGCCAATCACAAAAGATAGTATGTTGTTATCATTCTATTTGTATGAAATGCCCAGAAACAGCAATCTCTAGAGACAGAAAGATGAATGGTCACATGGGGGTGCAGCCAGGGACAAGAAGGGACAATATAAGAGCTCTTCTTTGGTAATGGAGATGTGCTAACACTGGTGCTGAGGGCCCAATAGCTCCATTTGCAAAAATTATTGGATTCTAGATTTGCAATGGGCGAGTTCTATGATATGTAAATTACACCATGATAAATGTGTTAGAAAAGATTTCATGAACTCTAGAGCCTTTTTCTGTACTAAGTTGGCTACACGCCTACGATCATATTTATTTTCTCTGTGTGTGTCATCTTTTAAGGCCCATTCTGTGAGAAGTCAATGGAACACTGTTTCTCAGTCTTGTTGGAAAGGAGGAATTAGTCAAAATGAGAGCTCTGCTTGCACTGGGGAATGCCCAGAAGGCTTTCTCAATCAAAATTGTGAAACTGATGTTAATGAATATTCACCGATACCATGTCAGAGTGATACTGACTGCACTCCTATTCCAAAGGTAAATGTGAATCTATTATACAAGGGAGCTATTTGAAATTATTTTTTATCATTACCAACCTGTCTGAAAAATACAAGTAATTAAAATTCTAACTAACATATTATAATTTTTTAATTCAGAAAAATCAGAAAAGATACTTAACTTGTTTATTTTCATTTATTTGTATTTTAAATAGAAACCATAAATTCAAAAACACTCTTCAATTTCATTTTTTTGTTTTTCTGCCAGAATTCTCCCATGTGAACAATGTAATCATCTAAATTTTCATTTTTAGTTATTTAAAATAATTTTTCTTTATTATTTCATTATTTACTGTTACATTTTAACTTTTAAATTTAATAGTCAAAGAAGTAAGACTAGGAAATCACTTAATAATTCCTACAAATGAATATCTTTCCTTTTAATAAGATTGATACTAGAATTTATAATAAGAATTCATATTCATATTTTAATGAATTCCTTACATGTCTGGTGGTTGATGCTGGCAATCAACCAGGTCCAACTTTTGGCCGGAACCCTAAGTATAACTTCTCCATGTGGTTTGGTCTTCCTCACAGCATGGTGGCTGGTTCTGATAGCGAACCTCCCAAGACAATCAGAGGTCTTTTAAACTTAGCCTTGAAAGTCACAGCTTTTCCCCAGAGTCACAACTTGCTTCCAATCAAGGAGGGAAGTGTGGTTCTCAACTCTCACTTAGGGGAGTGTTGAAATACCATAGTAGGAACAGGTTGTGACATGGGAAATGATGTTGGGATATTTGGGAAAATAGAACCTTCCACATTGTTACACTGAGAAATTCTACTACCTGCTCATGTAAATAGTTTTCTCCCCTCCCCATGTAAGAATCCATTCATTATATTTGAAATACCTGAACATTTTTGTAAAAAAAATACCTTTTAATCTTTTCTAAGATGTCATATGCACGTGTTCACCAATATTGACAGGCAAGCTTTGTAAGTGACTTCAACCACACGAGTCATTTCCTTGCAAGACCAATGCCACAAGTATAAAATATGACAAAGATGATCATTGCAGGTAGGATTACTTAATTTCCTATTTCTAAACAAAAATGTATGAATTTTAAAGCCATGTGGGCAGAAATAAAACAATGTTCTGTTTCAAGCTTAAATTTTATTTAATGGCTTACAATATGTTATTTCCAGTTAAAGTAGAAAAATGTGAATGTGTTTTTATGGGATATTTAAACATTGTGGTATTGGTTTTAAATAAATACTTGAGAAATTCTCAGACAGAATTTGAACATAGTTATAAAACATATATTTTGCTTTATAATGGAAATCGGTAGGATAACTAAATAATATTTGAAGATTTAGAAAGAAGAGGTGATGTAAGTATCCACTGTATTATTTCTACTGCACAATACAACATTAATATTATATTTTGAAAGTATAGAGCAATTATCTCTTTCTGCAATTCACAGATCTCAGCTGGTAGTTTTCATTTAGGATCTTTAGGCAAAGTTTTAGGAAGCAGTGCCTTATTTAAATAAAAACTTGCTAAAAATTACCCACTTTTAAATGACAGAAGTGACCTAGTTACCTGGGCCTGTAATTTTAGACAATTTTAAATAGCTTTGTAGATACTTTCTCACATTGTTAAGAAGTACAATTTGTACTCTTCACACTTGCTTGACTTTTATCCAGTTGCTTAAAGTAAGTTCTGTTGGGCATTAATGAAGGGCAGTAAACAGCCTCAAAATTTTAGAATATTCATAAAAAAAGAAAATTAAAAGCTCTGGTACAGGGAAGCCTTAAAACACACTGAAAAGAAGCTTTCATGTACATCACAGATGTACAGTAGACGGTACTTTGAGCAATTTCAAAGGAATCTAAACACATGTTTACAAAAAAAATAAAATCAGTCTTTAAAATTTGACATTTTCAAAAGAGAATGAAGAGAAACCTCATCATTTCAGTTCCTTAGAAATTAGTGAGTGCATGCAATCTTATATTCACTTACCAATAAATCCATCCTTTTAAAGATATTGACTTTTTAATTATAATTTCTGGTTCTAAGCCTTATAGTGCTAGTATATTTGTGAATCTACTTACAAAAGTAATGTACTTTTAAAAATATGGATAGCATTATATAAATGAGGTAAATGTACCTTTATATGTAAAATTCATTCTTTGTCAAATATGATAATTTTATTGGCCCTTATTATCATGATTCTGGTTGTCTAGAAGGCTTTGTTTTAAATTTTATCATCAAAGGGAAAATGAGATAGCTAGAGGTATTACTGTCATGCCTCAGTTTATTTTTATATCATTAATAAACTTAAAATTATGGAATTTGATCTTGAATGCTTTATAAAGCATATTTTTGATAGGATGAATGTTATAAGGATAAAAGTTAGGTTTCTCTAGGATAAATACATCAAATAAGTAACAAGTTGTAACAACTTTGAAATTAAGGAACAACTCATGAAATTAATATGAGCCAGTACATATGTGTTCTAATTGTTGAAATTGCCCACGTTCTTTAAGAATTTACATTAAGCACAACATACATTGTGCTCATTTGAATCTACATAATTAAAAACATGTCTCATCCTTTGGCTAAATTAGACTACTGGTTAATAGAGCTTGACAGGAGATATTAGGAAATATTAGGGAAGTGACAGGAGAGTAAAAACTAAACTGCTTTAATGAGTCAGAAATAACACAGTCCAGTTCAAATGAAGAGTGAAAATTCAAGCTCAGAAATCAGTAAGAATGTGGTGAAATCTGAAGCACAAAAACAGTATTCCAGCACCCAGATTCTCATCCCTCCCACAACTCACCATGGATAGTTAAAAATTCGCTAACTTTGACTCAGATGAAGTGACGGCTATGTCATCAATGTAAACTAATAAAGCATGAAGTTAAAACAGTGACAAAAAGTAGTCTGAAAGACTATTTTTCTTTTTTCAAAGGAAATTAAGAAAATCACTGAAAATAAGAAAAATAAAAGCCCTTTGATTTAAATGCATTTAGCAAAAAATTTATCTGTACATTGTTATCTTAAAATGCATATTCTTATAAAAGTGATTCTCACACTAGCTGCACCAGAGTTTAGCTATGTTAGACTCTCCAGAAGAGCTGTTTAAAACAAAAATATTTGTCCCTTGCCCCTAGAGTTTCTAATTCAATATGTCCCAGTGAGGACTGCAAATGTGTATTTCTACCAAATTCTTGAGATGCTTCACCAAACTCAAACAGCACCAATGAGGAAGATCCTCCTTTATCTTCTCCCCTGCTATATCCACACACCTCAACCCAAGCGTTTACTCTTCTATTCTGAATCTGGGGTGGGGGGGAGTGTAGAGTTGGGGAAGAAGTAAAGATGAAGAGAGGAAAATAGAAAGGTAATGACAGTATCAGTTTCTGTACTTGCACAGATGGACTGGATTTGCATTCCTATGATTAGATGAGAGAGGAAATAAAAGTGCTTGCTTGAGAAAGACACTAAGACGTTAGACATAAGAATTCAACTGACATCTCCTTACCACAGGCAACACAGTGTTAGAAGTTCATTTTCACCTGTGCCTACAAACTGGGAGCAAGGAGGGCACATGTGCAACCTGGTGGGAAAGGCAAAGGAATAATTGATGTCTTGGAGTCATCAGGCAATTGGAATAGAAAGTCAGTGATTCTCTGAAACTACTGAAGGATGTGTTAGTTGGGAGTGCTAATAATTTGAAAATAAAATGGAGTTTATGAGCTACAGTAATTGCAGAAAATGAAAAAAATAACATAAGAATACTTGAAGAGTCTCTCATAACAGTGAAACCCTATTCTACAGCAGTAGAGAAAAGCCAAGTGTAACAGGTGGAATGCCCCACCCTCAGAGACTTCCATTCTAGTCAGCAGGTGCTGCTTTGAGGAACCATTCCATCCTTTCCCTAGACTGTATATTGTTGTATGAGCCCAAGGGAAGACACAAGGACATCAGTGAGGAAGGTGCTATGACATACATCCTTGAGGTCGTGGTGACTGACACTGCCCCCAGGAAGTCACATGATGGTGATAATTTAGGGCCAGATTTGGAATATATTTCTAAAGGGAAGATTCAATATTTTGCTGTAGGGCTGGATGTGAATCAAGAGATAAAAAGAAGTCGAGGATAATGCTAAGCTTTCTTTTTTGCTCCATTGAAATGTTGAAATATATTTCTCCAAAATGAGAAAATGTGTGTAGAAAGAAGCATGGTTGGGAAGGGTAGAAATCAAGAAATCAGTTTGGGCATGTTGCCTGCAATAGCTAATAGAGCTAAGTGGGAACCCTGAGAGAGGCATTCAGGTGTGTAAGTTTCCATTTTAGAGCAAAGGTCTCAGTTTCATATATGTGTTTGAATTACAGTAACAAAGACATGGCATTTAAAGCAGGAAACTGGATGGGTTACCTTGAAGGGAGCTTGGACGGGGAAGTGGGTGGTCTACAGATGAGACCCTGGGCACTCTTCTATTTGAGGAAATTAAAGGACAGGAAAATAAAACTAAGAAGTGGCAATCAGTGAGTCAGGGCTATAAAAATCATCACAGGAAATAGGAAATATTTTAAGAATATTAAGACAGGGCTATATTATCTCAAACAATGTGGCTAGATATAGTTAGAGGAAATGAGAACTGATCTTTGCAATTGGCAATTGGAAATAAGGACTCCCTTGAAAAGAGCAGTCAGACAGAATGGTGGGGAAAATATTGGGTAGACCCATTTCACAGGTGAATGGAGGGAAAGAAATGGACTTTTCCTATAAAGGGTAGTAGAAATATAGAGCAATGGAGTGGGAGCTGAAGGACGTTCAAAATTGGCCATTTTTAAACAAGAGGAGAGATGGGCTGGGGTGCGGCACACAAACAAAGGAGCAGGCTTAGGCAGGATGGCGGACACTACATCAATTACAATGGAGACAAAGCAGGATATTTGTACTGATGTATTCAAAACTGGTGTTTTGAATATGTGGGGTTGAATCATTTGGAAAGTGTCTTCTGATTGTTCTATTTCTCAAGCAAAATAAGAAGTAATGTGAAATGAAAAGGTGTGAAATCATTATCCACATGAGTAGGAGGAAAATGGAGCATTACTGATAATGCAGCAATAATGGACTCCTTGAAGTTAGTGATCATGGATTAAGAGTGAGTTCAGTCTACAATACAGTGCAGTTTCCTCAGATATGGGTAGTTATTCACGCGCACATGAAACAGCTTGGGTGTTTAATTCAACTAAAATTGAGTCTTGATCAGGCTACAGTAATGGAGAGAAGGGGGCAGGGGATTTGCAGGCGTATGCAAGCAGTGAGTATAGAAATGGGCCACATAATCTAATTCAATAAGTAAGGGTACAGGGAGAGACTAAAAGACATTTGAGAGTTGGTAGGGGCAATGGATTATGGGGTTGAAGAGCTGTCTTTAGACCATAAGAAGGAGTGAGCTAAAAAGGAGAATGAGGCTGTTGATGGAGCATGAGACCCTTGACATTAAGGTGATGGTAGGAATATTACGTGTGATGGTTTGGGAGCATGGGAGAACCCTGCAGTGGGAGTAGGTTGGAGGTAGGATGAAGACTGACTTCTTTGAGCTGAGATGGTCTCCTCCTCTGAGAAGCTAGGGTTCTAACTGGGTCAACTCCACAGATATTGAAATAAATAAGTGAGACTGGGATTGTATCAGAGGAAGGTGTGATGGGCCAGTTGTCAAACACTGAAGAATTAGAGTGAGGAAAACACCCAAGAGGGTTAGTTGTTAAGGACAGCACAGGAGGAGACAGGGGAGGTACCACCTTCAAATAATTGCGATGTTTGAGGAGGATGGAACATGATTGGGAGGTTCCTGTGGTGAATGGTGATCAGAGGTTCAGGCTGGTGGCCTCGAAGATAGATCAGAGGGGGGCAGTTGCGAGAATCGGCATTAAGTCAGGGGTGTGCAGGCTGGTCAGGTGCTCAGGGAGCTCAACAGACAGCCCAGAAGCTCCTCCAGAGGCAGTGCTGAGGCTCCGGCTCAGCCCTCTGAGGAGCGCTGGGCAGTGGCCAGAGGGGCATCATGACCTGTCAGGCAGATTCTGAGCTCTCGGCTGTGCACCAGAGCGGGAAGGGCCTGGACCACTAGACCACATGAGGGCTTGGAGACACTGCTGGTACTGCCATCACACACACACACACACATACACACACACACAGAGACACACACACACAGAGCACAGAGACACACACCTGCCTATTTTAATATTTACTGAATGTAATGCCTCTAATATTTTCTATATATAAAGATGATCACAATCTGAATATTTGGAATGAAATGAGGAAACATAAATCAGGAAATCGATGTTAATGAAACTACTCAGTGTCTTTTTCTTACATCAGTTTGTTTTTTTCTTCCAGCCTGAAACTCAATCATTTAAACAAATATTTACTGAGAGTTACCTTTGTAAAATATGCCAGAAACTCGATATTGGAAAAATAAGCACTATGCTTTAAAAAAAAAAAGCAAAATTTTTGCTTTCTGAACCTTTTATTTTCTCCCCTCAAATTCAAAGATATTTCCTGGAATAATGATGTTCTATTTTATTCTCTTAGCTTATTGTTTTGTTGGGTTTTTTTCTTGTTTCCTACTCACGGAGTCACAATTATAGCTTGCCCAACTTATGTGTCAATTCAATGTATTAACATATGTTTTTTTCCTCAAATCAGTTTCATCATTTCATTAGTCTGTGTGATGTCTCACCATGTCAGCCCTGGAGAGAGTTAGCATTTTCAGTTTCTGACACAAATCAACCTAATTAAGAATGCATCATGACTTTGAAATAGAGTGTTGGACCACAGAAATGTATAAGAAGACAGATTTCCTTTCAGCATATAATAAAGTTACATTTTTACATTTATTTTGGGGAAAAAATCACACTTTTGGATGAGGAGTTTGCTAATAATGGAATGTTTCCCCTTGGTGGCTCACTAGTTCTTAACTAACAGGAAACCTCAATCTCTTGAGGTTAATTATCTCAAAAGCTTAGTGGCTACATTTTTCTTTCCTTGAAATCAATAGCCTTATGTGTAAGTCTAAATTTCCCTTTCAAATAAATCATTCTGAAATTTAACTGAGAAAAAAAGTTTGTTAAAGTTTGTTAAAGTTAAAGTACAGTATTAATATTTCAGATTATGGCTTGAAACTCTGTTACAATTGAAAGTATCTGGGACACCATTGACATTTTTCCATCACAAGTAGCTTCTGCCACCATGAATATGATTTTGTATTCTCCAGGGAATGGTGTAGAGGTCACCCTGACACCTAGCCCCCTAGTGGTTCATTTTGAAAATACATGTATAATCTTTTCCATTAGTCCTGGACCTACTCATTTCTCTGTAAATAATAAATAATAAAATGCCATGACCAAAGTTAGTACAGAGCTATGTACATAAGGTTTGAATTAGCACCATGTAACCTCTACATCTTCCAGGGGACACCTGATCAAATGAATCTTAGTCCCAGTCTGCTCTGCACAGCCTCCAACATTTCAATATCCAATACCCTTTCCACTGTTCCCTCAGGACGTCATTTTGTCAGCAGCAAATTTTCCAATGCCACATTCTTTTTGCATTTTTTCCTTTCTTTTTCTGACTGAAACCTGAGGACCTGTAGTCCTCTTGGGTGGCTCTATTCATTTGTTGCCATATCTACACCATTTACTTCTTCCCCTTCAAAAACTTGTCCATGTTCATCAATGGCTGTACTGTGGACCATTCTCCCTTGAACTCTGTTTCTTTCTCCCAAGGCTCCTTTCAAGCATCTCCTCTCCTCTTAGTTCCTGTCCATCCCCAGGCTTGTGACCTTTGCTCTAACACTGTTGTCGTTATTCTTCATGACATCAGTACCTATCTTGCAAATCCACCCATCTTGGTTGCTTAAATCCTTTAACAATTATTTTATGATTTTTTTCCCTCCTCCTCCTGATCTTGGTCCATTTCCTATGGTCATGCCTTTTAATTCATCATGACCTTTAATTACATGCCCTGTAACACCTTGATTTAAATGTTCCCACTCTCTGATCATCCTCCATGTACTTCAAGCTCACTCAATCACATACTCTAATATTGAAATTATGTCATGTTTTCCTGCCACCAACAGGTACCTCTAGTTATCTGATGGAACTTCCTCTCCTCTTGCTCATCACCCTCAGCATACCTGTATATTCATTTTCAAATTCTGTATCTCCCTTGTTTCATGTTCTATTGACCTGAAAACACCAAACCAGTTTAATTCTGCATCCAACTAGGTAAACTGGTGTCCATTTCCATACAAACCTGATATGGCATCTCGAACTTCATATATTATGAAGAAATGGTTGATTTTTGCTTTTTTTTTTTTTTGGTAGGGGAGGTAATTATGTTTATTTATTTATTTTTAGAGGAGGTACTCAGGATTGAACCCAGGACTTTGTGTATGTTAAGCATTCACTCTACCACTTGAACTATACCCTCCCCTGTGGTTGACTTGTAATCCCAGGATTAAACTTGCTTTTCTGCCAGTGTTCTTTATTTGATACATCATTTCTTTCATTTGTCTTTCAGCCTGCTTCTGGTATATCAATAAATCTTTTAAGTTCCCCATAAATATATATCATGTGTTTGAACACTTTTATTCATTTATTTACTTTTTCTATTTACTATTTACATTTATTCACTTATTTATACAAAGTGACTCTCTTGTTAAAACTACCAAAATTTCTCATCTGGAAATCTCGTTAGCCTCCCACGTTCCCTCCCTGCTTTGACTCCCCATTCAAGTGTACGTAGGATGGTGAGTGAATGTCTCATTGAGAAAGCGAGGGTCTGGGCGGTGGTTTGAGTGAGGCGAAGGGACACTCCGCTATCTCGAGTGTTCACAGCAGAGGGAGCACCCAATGCCAAGTCCCCGGTCTATTCAGATCCTACTCGTGAGGCTGGTGTGGCAGGTCAGGGGAAGACAAGGGGAAGCAGTGCAGACGGGCAGGAAACTGGAGCTGCGGGCAGGTGCTGACCGCGAATGCCATTTTATGGCCGTTAACTTTTACCCTAAGGTGAATGCTGGCAAACGGGTGACTTATTTTGCATATACTTTAAAGTGATGCTTTGACTGCCATGTTGGAGAACAACTGTAGAGAAGGACAGATAGATGCGAAGAGCTCAGTTAAGAGCTAATGCAGTGATCTGGGCAGGAGAAGACAGCGATTCGAAGCAGGATGGGAGAGGGGACGTGTAAGAAGTGGCTAGATTATGGATGAACTTTTAAGATGGACTTGATAGAATATTCCCTTATACTGGTTTGAGTTTAAAAGAGTATAATTAATGATTCTATAGTTTTTAGCTGAGCAATTAAAAGGCAGAATTGCCATCATTTGAATGGTGAGAGCTACAGATAAAGCAGAATTGAAATGTTTTTTCTTCCTTATCATCTCTTTTGTACACAAGAGAACATATTTGTTTTAAAATCATGTTACTCCCCTGCTACTCTCCCTCATTGGGTTCCTGTAACATTTAAATAAAATCTAAAGTACTTTAAATGCGTATCATGCTGGCTGTATTTTGTCTCTGCCTTTCCCTCCACCATTACCTTCTACTACAGTGCCTCTGAGTACTGAGTGTCTGCCACTTTGATCCACAAGAAGTTTCTTGAATACCTTAAGCATCTGCTTCAAATCCTTGTATTTGTTGGTTTTCTATCTATGACACATTTTAACCAGAAATTATGGTGCTCAATGTTCATTTCATTTAGGATTTTACTCAAATACCATCTCCTCAAAGATGTCTTTCTTGTGGAGTTTAATAAACATTCCTAAAATGGCTCTTCTCCACTACTCTCTCTGCTTTAACCTGTCCTTTTTTTTTTTAATTTTATAGCCCTTATCACAGTCTATCATTATATTTTATGCATTTATGATTTTCTGTGCCATAGTCTAAACACACAGTAAGCCAGAGAAATGGCTGTTTTATTATTTTTAATACTGACTTTCTGTATCCTGGGATTGAAGTATATCATGCTGATTTGAATGGCCAAAATCCAGAGGCTTGTTCTGATAACTTAATTTTAAGGTTTGAAGAACCTATGAAATATGATGCATCATGTCTTGAGATCTGGATAGTGACTCAGTTGTCCAGTTTATGCCAAAAAGTTAAACTGATGAAATGAGTGATATATTGTTATACACTTGTCTGTGCCCATAAGAGTCTCAGACTGAGCATCCAAAATATTGCAAAGCTTCTATTTTAAGAATGGTTTTACTTACGTCAAAGGCTTTTTCTAAGAAATGGAATATGACAGTGTTGAAATTGATACAAGTAACTCTGCATCAGAATCTTCATTTATACATGATGAATCCAAAAATGACAAAAGTAAACACAATGCTCTATTTGAGACAAAAATTACAACTTACTTATAGTAGAATGGCTCGGCTCCCCCCAAAATGTACCAAGAACCTCCTCCAAGTCCTCAAACAAGTGATAAGAGTATTTCAAGATTACAGAATCAGTGAAAACAATTTTGAGTTAATTTACAACTATCTCCTTTCAATTTCCAGGAATAGTATTGAGTTTCAAAGAACTATTTCAGCAGCTGGAAACTTTTAAGCAAGAATATACTAAGTATCCAAAAGGGACACTGTCATTGATGCATACTGTATTTGAAGCTAGCTTGTTAAAAGAATCAAATAATATTTAATTTTCAAGTTTCTTTGTTTTGTTCTATGGTTTATGGTTACTTCATTATTTAATGCATTGCTTGAATAATTTTCTACCATTCACTTACAATGGCATTATATATTGTTTTATTTTATAAAATTTATGATTTCCTAGATATATTGAAAAAATGTCTATTCTAACAACTTGTATTTGAAATATATTAAATATTTACATTCACTGATATTTTCTTTTATTTTATGAGTTCTCTACACTTAAAAAATAAACAACTGCAACTAATGCCAGCATCTCTGTATTACTGAAGGATTTACCACAATGCCAGTGATGCCATTTTGCTCTGGGATTGCTGACATTATTCTGCCCTGCTGGGTGCTGTGTCCCCTCATAGCCTGACACTTCTCTTTAAAATGAGTAGCATGTATTCCTTTGGTAATTGAACAAAGTTTGGGGAACTCTGTCCAAGAAAGAGAGTAAAGCCAATTGTCCAATAAGTATTGGCCTAACTGACAAAATGCAGCCCAATAATGGAGATGCTTTTAAGGCAGTTATAGGAAATCATTTTGAGAAACAAACACAGGGGGAGAGGATAAAGTTGTTTTCTTTCTTTTCTCCTAGCTTTTCCACTGAGATATTTTATTTCTATTATCTTTCTTTTCTTTCTTTATGTGTATCTTTGTAATTCCTCTCTGCTTTTCCATATATTATCTCCTTTTTTACCACTGAAAATGATACCTTTAAACTATTCATCATAATCATTTATATCCCACTTACCCTCCAGTCTCCTGAAAATATTTTCTGTTTCCTAATACTTTCGAAGGGTAAAAACCCACAGTGGGACCAGCAAGACCTCCAAGGCAGGGCCATTGCCTTTCCGCTTTTGTGCTTCTGTAAATCTGCTTGCTTCTAGGAAAATGAAACTTACCCCTAAAATTCCATTGGTTCTCAAAAGCTCACTCCAGATTAGTCCATTTCTAACACCTAATTTGCATATGGTGCAAAGTTAATCAAAACCTAAAACCCTATAAAAGCCTGTGTAAACCTACAAACAGGGTCCAGAGCTTGGAGTGTTAACTCCTTTGGGCCCACAGGTGAAAGAAACCTGAGTACTCCAACCCTCCAAGTGTCACTTGGTCTCTTAACAGGATTCAAGTTTCTGCAACATTTTCATGTTGATTATAAAATAATAGTTTGTATAAAATATAACTATCCATTGGATATTCTAGGAAAATAATGATCTGAAGTGGGTTTCTCACTTCTCTTCTCATATTTAAAGCAACTGCCTTCTTTGACCAAAATGGTCGGTGAAAACCTTGTGTGACTAAAATGAGTTGGGTCTTAGCGTCTCTCAACAAAGCAATTCTGCAGACTTTTCTGACTTTGTCAGCTAGGGAAGCATTTGTAAGTTAGTATAAGGAACACTGGGACAATAGACGGAAGAGAGTGGGTATGTTATCAGTACACTTTCACCAGTGAAGGTGGGTCAGAATCAGTCTACTTAGGTATTCTCTGACTCCTTTACCACAATGAATCAATTCAGTTTTGAATTTAAGGATGGAAGGGATAAAAATGGGTTAGAATAAAATGGATACAATTTGAAGGGATTAGAGTCTCTGGAGAAAAGAGAGGACAATTTAGATAACTATAGTTAAAATATGGAAAGAGGTTCAAAAGGAGAACAAAGACATTTTGTGTACACAGCAAGACTGCAGCTACAAACTATACTTTTCAATTAAACAGCTAATTTTAAAAATTCAAAGGGTAATAGTGACTCAAGTTACAGCAATCTAGAATGTTTCAATGGAAGAACTATTTTAAAGTGGAGTTAAAAATAAAGAGACGGGGATCTTCTTTGACCTCTATGCTGTATACATGACTCTTACTCTAAATTTCTGCTGGACTGGTGGTAATTTGCCCATGAAGTTGTCCTTGGCAAACTTTGGGGGAAAAGCAACTGCCAGAGCTTCCTGTCCACTTTCATTTGCTTTATGTTTCTCTTGAAATATACCTGATTTTTATTTTCTGTCATCTCCCACTAAAAGATAAACCACATGAGGGAAAGGAATTTGTTCATCAAAATATGCACCTATCCGGAAGAATAACTACCCACAGTAGGAGCTCAAGAGTTATTTGTTGAAAAATTTAGTGGATAAATTAGACAATGACATGATGAAGAAAGCTGAGTATCTGGAAGAATAGATTGAGCTGGTCTAACATGTGAATGATAGCAGCTCTAGAAAAAGTAAAAAGAACACATGAAGGAGAAGAAATAATTAATCAAATTATAGACTATTTCTCTGAGCTGGAGAAAAGTATAGTTTGTAGCTAGGCGGCAGGCAGTAATAAAGCAACACAGAGTCCCAGCTTAGAAAGATGAAGGGAAATTGAAGTTACCTCACAGCTTCTTTTGTTTCCCAATAGCTTTTGTACAGGAAATGTATAGGTGTCTTAATAGCTGTTCCAAGACAAAAATAAAAACTCTCAGGAAGTGGTGTTTATGTCACTGTCACTTGTACAGGCAGGTGTAAACTGATTGGTCTGTGATGAGTAGTACTTTGTGATTTCACACTTTTCCTACTGATTAGTTATTAATCAGTTAGTCCTAGTCTTGTCATAGGGAGAAATTTAAGAGGGATGAAAGTCATGAATACATTCAAAAACTTCTCTCACACTTAAAATGTGACTTGATTTTATATCATACCATTATAAGAGCAAGAATGGAAGAAGTTATAAGCATATATTTTATTATTTCTCTTGCTTTTTTTCAGTAGAATTTTTATATCAAGTGATAAGTGAGTTAAAACAACTGTATAAGAAGTGACAGCTTAATTTCTCTAAATTAGTGTAATTTCTGTGAATGGTTGAAATGCTTATATTTGTAAGAAACAAATATAAACACTTGAAATGCCTCAGAGAAATTAAAAGTGCCAATATGTCTTCATTAATACTGAAACAGAAAAATGAATAGGAAAAAAAATAACTCTTGGAGAAATTTTTACAATTTACAAATTGCCTCTTAAAAACTTAAAAGAAATCACTGGTGAAACTATTTTTAAAAGTGTGGTGATTGACATGAATCTCATTTGTGTTGTATTTTCAATCGAGACAGTGGCTTTCTCTCCAGATGCTCATGAACAGGAGTTAAGGCCATAATATCTGTGATCAGCAGCATCAGAAGTACATACCACATAAACTGAAGGCATCACTTTCCTGAGCAGTTTCTGGGAATCCAGCATATGGTTGGTTGAATAATGGCACCCCAAAATATGTGCAAGTTCTAATCCAAAGAACCTATGAATGTTATCTTTTATTAAAAAGAACTTTGTAGATACAGTTAAGACAAGGTTCTTGATAGGAGGGGAGTATCCTAGATTATCCAGATGCGCTTGATTTAATCACATGAATCCTTATATGGGGGCCCCAGAAGGAGACAGGGACACAGAAAGTGATGTGGTGGCAGGCAGAGATTGGAGTGATGTTCTCTGAAGATGCAGGGAGCATCCACAGGCCAAGGGATGTGGGTACCCACAAGATGCCAGAAAGGCACTAAAACAAGTTTCCCCTCAGGGCCCTCCTAAAACCTTGACTTGATCCCAGCAGGATGGACTTCAGATGTCTCATCTCCAGAAATATTAAATAATAAATGTTTTAAACTACTAAGGTTATAGTAAATTATTACAGCAGTAATGGGAAATAAATATACAGAAATTTCAAGATTTATTTTGAGCACAAAAATAAATTTACTAGCTGAAAATGATTAGAGAAGCTCTAATGAACAACAGTCACTCAAAGTTTAGATTTGCTGATACTGTCTCCCTGTCACCAGGAGGCACTGTTTCCTTAGACTGAGAGTCAAAGGGAGAGAGAAGAGAGAGCTGTAGCTATCTGAGCATATTTGTATATGTTTCAAATATATTAAGTATATTTCCCACCTCCTGTCCCCAGCTCTTCATAATTTCTTCTGGCCTAAATCAGGGATTGAGCAGAAAAGGGAATCAAAATTGCTGGCAGATGGGTGGCTGCTATAAGAATGTTGTACGTATTGAAAGAATAAATGTGACAGTTTTTTGCTGGCTGCTGCCATTATATTTTTAATAAGTTTACTATGAACATGTCTGGGTCAGTTTCTAATTATCCTTGCATCTGTTATGAAAAGAGAGAAAGGAATTTTCTTCACTAATTCTTTGTCAAGAACCAAACTTCCTCAGTCTGGTTGTCACCTGAGACCTAACTCTGTTTAATCTTTCTAGCTGTCCTTCACAAAGTTAGGATGTCTTTTTGCAAGCGTTTTGTCTCAACTCACAAAAATTCCTTCTGACAATATGTCGATGACTGGAACTCTTAAAATGAGGTGCAAAGCTAAATGACACAATTTTACCCAAATGGTGTGATATTATCTCATTAAATTTTCATGCAAAGAAAAGTAAAATTACTCATTCCATTTGATCAGTGAATATAGAAATCAGGAAACATAAATTTCAGTTTAAAAAATTATGTGCATGTCTTATGTCACAACTTTCTAATAAGTCAATTACTTACTTTTAATACACATTTTCTGTAACTTCAGTAATGGTGACAGAAACTCAGTGGTGTCATTCTGGGTGAATTAAATAACTTTAAATGACCACAACTGACCCAGAACAACTCATTGTCCCTGAATTTCCTCATTAAGACTACTGATGTAAAAGGTAGATATAAGGAAAATCCTGAGTGAAAAATAAAGTCATCTAAAATCACTCCCAAAGAGAAGGATGCCTTGGTGAAATTTATCATTTTTAATTTGGTTCAACTTGGTCTCTTTTATGAGGGCCAAGTGTTAAAATATATCTTAAACTCATGTTCATCAATGAAGTGGGCTATTATCAACTCATGCCAAATTATCTTATTTTTAGAGCTTTATTTATTTTGCAGTTCAGTGCTATTAATCTAGCATAGCTACACTTGTTTTCTACTTAATGACTAATCAAATGCATCGATTGATTTCTTTAAATATTTCTTGTGTAATAAAATATTCTGATCAATGTTCTAAACTGAAAAAAAAAATGATTTGTAAATAATATCATTTAACCGAATTTCTAAGGCTAGAAAATTTGCTTTGGGAAGATTGCTTCAATATGTCTAACTTGACTTGAAATAAAATAAGTAAAAAACATTTAGTTGATTATTATATTTTGAGCCAAAGTCTGAGGAAAATCATATTCTAATCCAATGGTTATTTATTAGAAAGAATACTCAACAGTTACAGCAGTTTATATAGGGAAAACCAGTGTTCATAGGATATTATAAGAAATTATTTAAAAACTAGACTTATGAAGTATGTTTAAGAAAAAATATTCAATAGTTGATTTGGGGAAACAGGTGGAATATTTAAGTTTGTGGATATAAAGACTGAATCAGTGTGGTAAAGATTGATTATACAAAAATATTGCTGTTTTTTTAGGGAAACTATTCAATTGGATATACACTTTACAGATAGAAAATATATTTAACAAATAGTACATATAAATATTTAGATAATAGCAAAATGCAACCACAGATGACTTTAAATAATATAACAAAATGCTAAAAAATAATACTTGATTTGTATTAAAACAGATGAATGATTAATCATTGACTAAGTTTTTAACTACTTAAAAAAGCAAAAGGGATTCAAATGGGTATTTGAGTCACTCTTAGCTTGCTAAGGGTGTACGTTTCCTGGGATGGTGACCTTACCAGAAATATCTGGTTGTGCTGTGAAAAATGGTGCCAGTCAGAAAATTGAAAAGCCTGTGGAAACAAATGATATATTGTTAAAGGAGTTGAGGTATTGTTCCTTCTTCAGAAAAGGTGGAATTTAACCATAGCAAAAAAAAAAAAAAAAAGTGTAGAGTAAGTATGTTATCTTGAAAAGTAAAACTGAAGTTGTTTAATTAATCAATTAATTTTTTTAAATTAATCAATTAATTAATTGTTTTATTTAATGTTATACCTCTGTTGTAAGAAGTTTACACTGGAACTTTTAATAAGGAAAAAAAGGAAAGAGTTTTAAGGTTACTGTAAATGGTAAAAGTAATCATTTCTCCTCTTTAAGACTGCCAAATATATTTCTGAAATTGAATGATATTTGGCATTCAGCACATAAAATATACGAGACAATCACAGGGCTTTAGTATCATGGCAAAGGCTCTTTTAAGCTGCCAGCTGAAAGCTGATTTAGAAGGGAAGACAGTCAAATTTATTTCATAGTTTTTTGAGACTGTTTGAAATTGATTGATTGATTCACTTTTGAAAAATAAGAATGACTTCACTCTCTGAAGATTTTCCATGCCTTTTCTAATTTTCTTCATTTAATGTAAAACAATGATAAGAGTTTAATAACAGACATCATATTTAAGAGATTTAGAAACAAATGTTCTTCAGAGGGAATAAATTGCCTTGGGTAATATTATACTTTATTCATACTCATTTATAATACTGACATGGAGTACTTTTAACATGATTTATATATTTCAAAGCAGGAAGGATTGCATTGAATCTGTAGGTTTCCTTGGGTAGCAGGGTCATTTTAACAGTATTGACTCTTCCAATCCCAGAACATGGAATATCTCCCCGTCTGATTGTGTTGTCTTCAATGTCTCTGTCAATGCCTTACAGTTTTCCAAGTACAGGTCTTTTGCCTGCTTCAGTAGGTTTATTCCTAGATATTTTATTCTTTTCTGTGTGATGGTAAATAAGATTGTTTCTTTAATTTGTTTTTCTGCTATTTTGTTGCCAGTTGATTTTATGTCCTGCAACTTCATTGAGTTGGATTATTATTTCTAAGGTTTTTTATGGTGAAGTCTTTAGGATATTCCACAGAAAAGATCATGTCATCTACAAACAGTTTTACCTCTTTTCCAATTTGGATGGCTCTAATTTTGTGTGTGTGCCTAATTGCTCTGGTTAGAACTTCCAGTAGTACATTGAATAAGGGTTCTGAGAGTGGGCACCCTTGTCTTGCTTCTGATCTTAGAGAAAAGCTTTCAACCTTCCACTACTGTTTGATATAAGTGTGGCTACCCTTGCTTTCTTTACATTAACATCTGCTTGAAACATTTACTTCCATTCCTGCACTCAGTCTGTGTGCGTCCTAAATCTAAGTGGAGTCACTCGTAGGCAGCCTATCTTTGGATGTTTCCTAATATTTTTCTGTGTGAATTCATCAGTGCTTTTTAAAAAAAATAGCTAAATTTCTTTTAACTAAGTAGGATAAGATGTCTTACAAATAAATAAAATGCTCATGATTCTTTTGTAGTAACTCAAGAAGAATGAATGAAAATGAAATGGTAATGCAAGAGAGAGTGTGACAAAAACAGTCAAATTTCAGATTTGTAAAATGTTATGCTTTAAGTTTTTAGTGATAATATATCTTTTGTGTCAGTTAATTAACACTTGAACCAATAATGCTTCAATTGCAGAATAAATAAGCAACAAAAAACAAATGAAACAATTTGTTACCTGAGTATATAGGTTTATATCTTGGCCTTGTGAGACCTGAGGTGTATGCACTTTTTAAAAAATGTCTTAATTGTTGTTTTCTTATCTGAAAGGGCTTACACTATCAAGACTGTTGAAAATTCACAAGATATAAATGCTTTTGAACTCATTTGAACATTGGTAAATTTTATTTATATGGCAAAATTGTCTCTAACTTTCTCTCTCACACATACACACACACACAAATTTAGAGGGAGAGAGAGAGAGAGATGGGCTGTCCTTGTTCTTAGCATCTTCATTATGTAAAGGAAAAAAACCATTTCTTTATATTTAACACTGTTTCTAAATCCTATTATAAATATTTAAAATGAACATAAATAGAATCTTCAGGGAATACAGATGTAGAAATGAGAGATATAAGCCCTGATTTGGGGATACAATTTCTTTGACAGAACTAAGTTTGACACCTAATACAGCACAGAAAGCAGAATATCTAAAAGAAATCATTATCTTGCCTAAGTATAGCTGTTGAAATAAATCAACATCTAGAGCTTTTATATCCTCTTCATACTATCAATCAAGGTTGCTTCCCTTTATAAAAATGAAAAGCCTTAAGAAAGCATCATCAAACACTTCTTGCACATGATGTGTTAAATCAGCTGGTTAGGGCTGTAAGATTGCTATGAATACATATTTTGTGTCAATCAAATAAAAGTCACAAGGCTTCGGTATTGCAAAATGTGCCTTTACTGCTGTAACCTAGACTGACATGTGATACAGGAAATAGATTGATTTTCTTTTTATGGACAATATTCTTGATTCTCTTGTTTCTTTTTACTGTCAGTGTGGAACTACTTTATCATTGTCTTAATTTCACTGTTTGCTCACCAAAATGACGCTCTCATAAGCTTATTGAGGTTCAAAGTCAGTTCTAAAAAAAAAATGAACATACATACAGAACAGAAACAGACTCATAGACATAGAATACAAACTTGTGGCTGCCAAGGGGGAGGGGGTGGGAAGGGACAGACTGGGAGTTCAAAATTTTATTTCTAATATACATCAGTTAATTAGTTCATTGTTGACAGTAAGATAGATGTTTATTTTTGATTAAAAAACAAAACATGTACAGTATGTCTATCTAGTTCACCTAATTTTAAACTTCACAACTACACAGGTACTCTTTCCCTCCCATGCCACCAAGAAGCAAACAATACGAAAGTATAGCTAATAGAAAGTGTAATATTAAAATAGTTTTAAAACATAGTTCAAAACTGCTTCTGCACTCCTCCTTCCCCAGTTGGAGAATACTGTCAATGATGTAAAGTACAGAAAGGGAACAAATGGGATATGAAATTGACCAGCACAATTTTTAGCAAGTTTCAAAACAAATTTCAGTGGTTTAAGAAAACATCAATAACTGCCTAAAATATATTATTTTTAACTGTGCTAAGGTATAAAATTTCATAAATCTAAAATCAGTGTAAATGTAACAATTAGATAGCTGAAATATAAACTAGAAAACGCAGGCTTCCAATGTACAATAAATATACTAATAATCAGTAACTTTTTATAGTTTATATTCAGCTTCCAAAACTGACTAAGTGTGGTTAAAGTATCTGCCATTAACATAATCTAATCTCAAAATATATCCACACTCTCTCTTATGTACCATATTAGAGGGAAAAAATCAAGTTTAAATAAAAAAATGAAATCCACAAAGTGAAAACTATCAAATTAAAACACACCATTTTATTACTACATTTTCAAGAGCCTATAGGTAGGTACAAAGCACAACTCTAAAAGATATGGCCCCCTTCGCAGGCACATTCGATTTCAAATAGCAAGGACAGTAATTGAAATTTTAATACTAAAATGTCACTCTTTAAATCATCCATGCTTTACTAGTTAGTTCTGACCTCAAGTATACCGAAATACTTCCCCAATACTTAAAGCATTAAAGATCTTACCCTGACATCTGTACATAAAAAAAAGGAATTTAAAAGACACAATTTTTCATAAAAATTAATGTAAAATGGTATTACCTTGAAAATATCAAACACAATATACCCTGACGCCTTTCATCTTGGCGCCTAAACAATTGAAACTTCGTTTTATTATGCGAGGATGGCATGAAATATAAGACACTATTCTACAATCTCGTTTCAACAATGATTAGGAAAATGAAAGCTCATAGGTACTCAGAATTTTAAGTAACAAAACTTGGCCTTTTAAACTTCACAACCTTTTAACGGTCAAATTCCTAAAACCTCAGTTAATACTTAAAGTCTGTACTCATAGGGAACCAAAATTGTATCCAGTATAGAGGCAGCAGTTGAACAGCTAATCTAAGATGTGACTTTTTCTTGAATCAGCTTCCACCTTGCTCTGCGCTTTTATTTTGCACCGCAGTTTTTCACTCAAAGACAAGACGCACTCAGGTAGGAGGGCCCCGGTCGCCCTCCGCCCGCGTCAAGGCGAGTCGGGGGATGGGATCTGCTCCACCCAGGACCCCACGCGAACCCCCGGGCACCCAGGGGGACGCGGCCCTCCCCGGGCTCCTCTCCTCGCGCCCGCGGGGCCCGCACCGCCTGCCTGCCCCGCCCAGCCCGGCCCCCGAGCGCCCGCGGCCGACGGGCGGGCACAGCCGCCGCCCCGCCGGCCGCCGGGACCCTCCCCGCTCCCCGCTCCCCGCTGCGCTCCGCGGGGTCGGGGCGGGGGGGGGGGGAGCCCGGCGGCCGCAGGCGGAGGCGCAGCGCGGATCCGGGCGGGAGAGCAAGCGGCCGGGCGGGGGAGCGGCTGTGGAGACGGCCACCTGCTCCCCGCCCGACGCCCCGCCCGCCTGTAGCAGTTATTAAAGTGGAAGCCTGATGGCAATAAATTCTGTCAGCTTTATTTTTTTTTGACTTTTTAAAATGTATTTAATATTCTTGTAAGTGGTTAGTCCTTAAAGTTTCACAGTACCTAACCCCCTCCCAGCCCCTGCCTGCATGTTTTTCCTTTTTTAAAATTTTAAGTAGAGTTGATTTACAAAATTATATTCATTATAAGTGTACAGCATAGTAATTCATCATTTTTACAGACTATACTCTAGTCAAAGCTATTATAAATAAATGGCTATACTTCCCTGTGCTGTGCAATGTCTCCTTGTTAGATGTCAGTTTTATACATTGTAGTGCGTGTCTTTTAATGGTGTACCCCTAGTTTGCCTCCCACCCTTCCCTCTCCCCACTGGTAACCACTAGTTTGTTTTCTACATCTGTGAGTCTGTTTCCATTTTGCATATACACTCATTTGTATTATTTTTCACATCCCGCAGATAAATGATATCACATAGTACTTGTCTTTCTCGGTCTGACTTATTTCACTAAGCATACTATTTTCTAGGCCCACCCACATTGCTGCAAATGGCAGAGTTTCAGCCTTTTATAGGACTAATTAATATTACTTTATGTATATATTTACATGTACATACACCACGTCTTCTCTATCAATTCAGGTGTTGATACGGACTTGTGTTGCTTCCATGTCTTGGCTATTGTAAATAGTGTTGCTACAAACATTGGGGTGCAGGTGTCTTTTCAAATTAGTGTTTTTGATTTTTCAGATACAAACACAGGAATCAAATTGCTGGATCGTATGATGGCTTTAGTTTTGTGAGCAACCCCTATACTGTTTTTCATAGTGGCTATGTAATTTACATTCCCACCAACAGGGTACAAGGGTTCAAAAGCTATACTTCAAGTCTTTATTTTGCATTCACTTTAAAAACAATGTTACTATGTAGATAATTCTGGTTGACATTTTTTCTTCACCTCTGCAGAGATGTTGTACTTTCTCCTCGTTTTTATACTTTCTAGCAATGTTTGCTTCCAATCCTAATTTTTCTTGCTCTATATGTAGTGTTTCATTTTTTCACTGCCTACAAGTTTTTCTCTTTATACTTTGTTTTTATTGCTAGTCTGTGAGGTACATGGCCATATCTATCTTCTATTTGTTTTGCTTGGGGTTCAATGAGCTTTTGATCTGACATTTGTTTGCCTTTCATTACTTTTAGAAAATTCCTGGCCATTTTCCCTTCAAATATATTTTTCCCTTTCTTCTTTACTTCTTCTATTTTGATTTTTCCAGTTACCTACAGTAAACCTTTAGACACTGTCCTGTGGGAAGTTCTCAGCTATTGAATGCTCAGTTGTCATTTTTTTCTGTTTGTCTTTGATTTCCATGTGGTTAACTGGTATTGCTCTATCTCAGATTCTCTGATTTTTTCCACCAATTTGCCCACATCTGTTTTAGTTCATTCCATTAAAATAATTCTTAACCACTGATACTGTGCTTTACTTTTATAGGATTTTCATTTAACTCTAACAGTAGTTGCCATTTCATTTCTCATATGTTCATGTGTGTTCTTCACCTTCCCACTAGATCCTTCAACATAATAATAATAGCGATTTTAAATCCCTGCGCTGTCTGGTTGTTCCAACATTTGGTCTATCTCTGATTTTGGTTCTGTTCCTCATCTTATCTTATTATGATTCAGTTTTAACATGTTCTGTTTCTGTTTTTCTGCTTGACTCCATTTTTATTGTATGCTTGGCATTGTAAAAAATGTAGATATTGAGGTAATAATTTATGTTTGAAAATTTTCAGTTAGGATGATTGTGGGGGGCACTGATCCAATGCAGCTGTACCCCACCTGGCTGGGCTCTGCTGTTGCTGTAGCTACATCAAGCAGACAAAAAGCTTCCCATTCCTCCATTGGAATTCCACCATGGCATTGCTCTGAGTGGCAGGTCTGAGGATTTCCTGAGTATTCCTTTTCCACCCTCAACTGTTAGCAGACCTGCTGACCTGTCTTACAGACAGTATGTTTCTGTGCCCTTGGCCTATTCCAATGGTAGGCTGCTGCTTTTGTTACTCAGTGCAAGGCTTTGTTGAGTGCTTACAGGCTCCTGGGTTCTCCAGGTCTTCCTGCTGCCCCTCAAACCTTGGGAAGTTCAGTCAGCCTGTCCAGCCAAGGATGTCACACATCTTCTTCTGGACACCTGCTGTTTCTTATGAGGACCTGATGGAGGCCAATGGGACATTTTTTATGAGTATGTGTGGATTCCTCTTATTTCAAGTTTTCTCAAGATTCTAGCCATTACTCAGTCTTCAAGAAATTCATTAACATTTTATTTAATTTATTCTAATCTCTAAAATTTACTAGTGGTCAAAAGTTTATGTGGCTTCTCAAAGGAGATTTGGACCCTTTGGAATTCAGTTTATATTCCTACCTTGTGACATAACCCGTGGTGGATTTTTAAAAGCATGATTTTGTAGATTATTTGATCCTTTCTTGTTTTTCAGACTGTGTGTGACAATATTATTTGAGGCATTTTGGATTCTTAGCAATTTGGAACACAGATCTCATTACTTTTGACGAGTCAATCTAGCTTTACCAGTTTCACAAAGTACCAGAATTTTGGATGATTTGATCCCATTACTGTATATTGGTTTTCTGTTTCATTAAGTATGCTTTCATTTTTATTTTGATTTATTCTACTTTGTATTTGTATCACGTGTAGAGATTGATATTTAGCTTGTCTTCAACTTAAATTCTTTACTAGCATGTGGCTCTGGGGACATGAATTTCACTGAAATTAGTGATTTGGTTGCATCCTGCAAGTTTCATGTATAGTATTATCAGCATTTTTCATTTAAAAGTATTGTATAATTTTCAAAATAAAATTTTCTTTGACCTATAGGTTATATATATAACCTATGTATATATATATATACATAAATTTCTAGTTGTATTTTTATCATCATTTTTAAACATTGTATTATGATAAATCCATACACTTGGCTTGACTTTAATTCTTGAAGTTGAAAAAACATTTTCTACAGTGTTTGATCACAGTTATCACATGAAACTCCAGTCCTGGCCAACATCCTGATTACATCCTTGTGAGAGACTTTGAAGCTAATGGCCTGTTCCAATGTTCCAATTCTTGACCCATAGAAACTCTGAGATAATGAATGTTTGTTGTTTTAGCTGCAAGTTTTGTGATAACTTTTTATCTAGCAATATATAACTACTAAGGGGGCTTTTAAAAAACATAGCTTCTCAAGTTCCAGTCCTATGTGATTCTTTAAGTTTGGGATGTTAACCAGAATATGTGGAGGGTTTTTTTTTTAACTCTCTGTGTAACTCTTTTATTACAATCTATCTGGATAGTGAATCACTGCTGTAGGTCGTACCCCTCCATTGCCCCAAGACTTTTACATTGTTAGCAGAATATTCTTACTAAAACTCACAAATGACCACGCTTTTTGTGTTTTAATCTTCTCAATGATTACACATTACTAATAAAATAAACTTCTGACTAATCAGCAGAGAGCACATCACCCTTAACTCTCTGGCTGCTATGTATCCCCCATATACTCTACTAGTCACCCCACAAAAGGCGTCGTAAACAATATGCAGCTGGTCCTCCTTGCAGACTCTTTCCTGTCTCCATGCATTTGCAATACTTGTTTCAGCTTAGAATTTTCATTCTCTAGCGCAGCTCCCATCAAACTGCAAACTGCTCATCTACAAAATATAAATAAAAATGTGCCTCCTCTATGAATCACAGAACTATTTTGAGATTTACCTCCTTGTGACATAATTAATTTTTATAATTTATCTCTTGAGCAGTAGATTGTGGACTTTTGCATAGCCTAGACCCAATTTCATCAATCTTTGTTTACAGCAGTATTGTTAAAAATCAGACATCCGTCATACACAAAGAGCAATCTCAAGCCACAAGATTGTTATTCAATGAAATATAGAATAAATTTTAAAAAATGTGTTTAGTCCTAGTTGTTCATTTAAAGTGCTATACACACCATCATGTTATTGCCCTTATTCTTAACATATATAGTTTTCCTAGTTCAATATTTTATATATCAAATAATATGGTTGATTTTCATTATTGCTTTCAAGTTTTGTATTGTATCATTGTTTTCAAATGCCCACCAGTGAGTAACCAGCAATCTAGTAAAGGTTCTTAGGAGATCTGCGAGACCCCAAGAGGGGCATAACTCTTAGGATTAAAGCTAGTGCCAAGTACAATTTTGAAAATTGTAGCATAGATAAACAAGATTATAGTGTATAGCACAGGGAAATATACACAAAACGTTATGGTAGCTCACAGAGAAAAAAATGTGACAATGAGTGTGTATATGTCCATGTATGGCTGAAAAATTGTGCTGAACACTGGACTTTGACACATTGTAAAACGATTATAAATCAATAAAAAATGTTAAAAAAAAAAAAGTTAGTGCAAAGCAAGACATTGTCAACCCCTACGCCCAGCTCCCGCCCCCAGCGGCCGGTCCCGGAGCCGCCGCGCCGCGTGGAGCCGCCGCCCAGGGCGCGGGCAGGGGGCCCGCGCGCCGCCGGCCGGGCCGCTGCGCTGCTCTTCTCGGGCGTGACGGGTCGGACCGAGCCGGCTCCGCGGCGGGGCGACAACGGGGTCCCGCGTGTCCGGCCGGGCAACCACCGCTCCGCACAGCGCCCCGCCCCCGCCCGGGGTTTGCGGAGACAGAGCAAGAGGCTGTGTTGATGGTCAGTAAAAACATTCTGCTGCGCAGGGGAGAGGGTTTGGTGGGGAGGAAGATATGCCGGTTCTAAATGTTGTTTGCTCTGTAGGCTGCGTTATTTTGGGTCTTTTTGAGGGATGGCCCCTGGGTGACCCAACTTGCAGAGTTTTCTTAAACTCTCAGGTGGAGGAGACGTTTAGTGCAGCTAGTGGATTGTGAGGACAGTGGCAACCCTCCACTCCCCAGGTTGGTGTTAAAGTTTGATAAAGCATGTAATTTCTTGATGACTCGGGTTTGGAAGATGACTTTTATTTCCAGTGTGTTCCAGGACCAGCTGTATCATGTGGTTTCTGTGTAAAGTGCTTTATTTTAGGTTAGCTTTTTGACTTCCCCGTAGTGTACTTAAAGACCTCAAAGTGTGTTTGAAAGCTTTGGATTGAAATTTTCTCCTGAATGCTTTGGATGCTTATAGACTAATCTGCTAATTTAGAAAATATCCGCATATTCCATGTCATGATTGTTGCCTTTCTTTCCTTTGTCCCTTTGACGTCGGACTGCGGAGCCAGGCTTAGCTTTGTCCTGTCTTCTGTTTGGTCTGGATGATGCTTTGTAGGTAGACTTCTGCTTTACACTCGCGGCGTTCATTTGCCAGAGAAACGTTTCAAGTTAGGAGCTTCTAGTAGGCGTTTAGCTTAAACTAGTGTAGCAGCAGACCCTCTATAGGGCCTTTTCTTTAACATTTGTATTCACGTTCTACATATGACTTCTAACAAATCACTTCTGTGTCCGTTTTCACTTTTTGTTAGACACTGATTTCTATGAGGTGGTAAAATAAGACAAACCACGTGAGGCAGTTTAAACTACTGATAAGTAGTGGTATGTATGACGAGCCTTTGCTTTTCAAACGTGAAACAGTAAGAATAGAAACAGGTGTAGCTTGATGATTGAAGAAAAAAGTTAAGTTTACTTTTTATCTTCGTGGGCTAAGACCCTTGTTAAACAAAAACTTTCTAAATTCAGAACTCTAGAGTCATCTTAAAAGTATCATTTTGCCTTAAACATTGGTTAAAAGGCTACTTAGTTTTTGATGTTTGTTTTAAGCAGAAGTTTTTCAAAAAGATCAAGAACTCTTCCATTTTAAAATTAGTGGTTAAGATTGTAGCTTTTGGGTGCATGGAGATACTTGTAATTTTATTTAATATATAATATTTTAATCTACAAGTCAGAGTTATTTATGGTCCAGTTGGTAAGTAGTTTATATGAGGGTGATGTGTAGAATAGAACACATTCAGGTTCTCATATGAGAGGATGGATATGTTTGTGTCAATAAGGAGACACCATAGTGGGTTTTTAGGTACTGAATCCTTTTTCAGTCGTTCCCCCATCCAATTTCTCAATCTCTATATTGCATTAGTTTTTCTTGCACTTAATGTGAGGAGGGGGAAGCTGAAAAGGTGAATTCATGTGTTTAGAGTCATAAAACTTAAACTTCCCTAGTGCCTCCATTTCTAGCACGTGCCCCAGCCTGTGCTGCATTTGTAGGAAGACATCATGAATTTTCTAGAGTTCAGTAAGTGTGTATATAGACACGTGCTCACATATATAGAAGTGCTTTTCTTTCTTATTTGTAACCACATTAGAAATGTATCAGAGCTATCATGATTAGGTGTAGCCTAATGAATTTTTATGTATGTGTTTTACTTTTAAAAATAATATGTTAATGAGTTATTGTCTTTTTCTCCTAAAAAAAAATTAATTGGTGTGTATGAAGGGTCAAAAGGTATTTTAACTGTAGCAGTAAATTTAGTCCCATAATGTTTTGGTTTAATGAAGTCATACTTAAATGAACTTTAGATTATGACAGGTTTTTTACATTGAAAAATCTGGTATAAATGCTTTGCTCCAGGCATTATATAGAAATAAGTTTCCTGGAAGTTTGGCCAAAAGTTACAAAAGTATCAAAGCTTAAGCTGTTTCACTCCTACCAGCAAGTAAGGGTCTGTGAAATTAATGAGAAAGAATTTTTTTGTCTTTAGCTTTAAGGGGCTTGGACTCTTCAGCTTTTTAACTGAGATTGATACTCCAGTTAGTGGTCTCATTTTAAGAAGGCCCATGTCATCCCCTACATTAACAGTACCTTCCCTGTGTATGTGCAGGGCCTCTCTGAGTAGCAGGGTTTCAGGGAAGTGGGTGTGAAAGCACCTCTCAGTTTTCTGATCTCCTTTTTATAACTTGTTTAAAGTCTTCCAGGCTGTTTATGATCTGGTATCTTTTAAATTATCCTGCAGACTTGCAGGCTGGGGTAGTCAGGGCAAGGGACACTTCTGTGATGTCTGCTGTGTATCTGGTACTCTGTTCAAAGTGTCACTTTTCAACAATTATGAGAGCATTCCATTTGAAGAAGCAGGCTTGAAGAAATAATTTTTCTATCATCACGCACCTGCTAAGTGGTGAACTACACATTCAGACCCAAACCAGTTTGATCTCAAAGGCTGAGCTTTTTATTCATTGACCCTCATATCTCTTTGAAAGCAGTTTTCATGTTTTAGCCTAAAGGTGGCCTCTGGACTGACCACCTTAGAGATGTGTTTTGTTGATTTGCAGTGTCTTTGAATTTCAACTAGTGATCAGCATTGAAAAACTGGGAAATTTCTCGATGAGGCTTATGGATTTCTGGATTTTTAGGGATGACTTGAAAATCCAGTCACTGGTAGGCTGTGTTCCCACCTTCTGGGGCAGAGAAGTGGGGCAATAGCTGCCCTTTGTAGATCGGGGTGTGTGTGCAGTCAGCGTGGTCCCCTCACCCTGGCTGGTGATGTGCGTGGCCTGCAGCACTGATGTTCTGTTACCTGCCTCAGTCCTCGTAGGTGTGTCATTCACATCTCTGCCCCAGCTTCCCCTTGCATGGATGACTCCAACCTTTAAAAACAAAACGTTTTTTGGACTGTGACCACTTATCCAACTTCTAATATATTGCTTGTCATTCTTAATTTTTTCAGAAGTCCTAAAAATTTGTTAATAAAACCTGTGGTATACATAATACTTTTTATCCAGTGTTAGCTTATTAGGTATTTTTTAAATCTTTGTTTTTATAATAGTAACAATTTGAAAGTTCTAAAGAATGATGATTATAATTTTTCCAAATCTCTTCATCTCAGTGAGCAAATTAAAAAACCACTACTTTTTTACTGGGATGAGGCTCACAAAACAGAATTTGATTGAAGATCATATAAATAACTTTTTTCTTTTAAGAATGGGTTATAGAGATATCGCCTCCCACTAGTCAGAATGAGCACCATTAAAAGTCCATGAATGATAAACACTGGGGAGGGTGCGGAGAACAGGAAGCCTCCTGCACTGCTGGTGGGAATGAAGTTTGGTGCAGCCACTATGGAAAAACAGTATGGAGATTCCTTTAAAAACTAAAAATAGGCTTATCATGTGATCCAGCAGTCCCACTCCTGGGCATGTATTCAGAGAGAACTCTTAACTCAAAAGATACATGCACCCCAGTGTTCATAGCAGCACAATTTACAATAGTCAAGGCTTGGAAACCACCTAAATATCCATGATAGATGACTGGATGAAGAAGTTGTGGTACACACACACACACACACACACACACACACACACACACACACAATGGAATACTAGTCATCCATAAAAAAGAATAAAATAATACCATTTGCAACACCATGAATGGACCTGGAGATTATCCATTCCAAGTGAAGTAAGCCAGAAAGAGAGGAAAACACCATATGATATCATTTATTTGTTGAATCTAAAAAAAAAAAAAGACAGAATTGAACTTATTTACAAAACAGAGACAGACCCACAGACATAGAAAACAAACTTATGGTTACCAGGTGGGAAGGGACAAACTGGAGTTTGAGATTTGCAGATACTAAGTCCTTTATATAGAATAGATAAACAACAGTCCTCTACTGTATAGCACGAGGAACTAGATTCAATATCTTGTGTGGCCTATAATGGAAAAGAATATAAAAAGGTATGTGTGATCAGGATTTATTTAAAATAAATAAATACTAAAAAAAAAAGGAATGTATGTATATATATATATGACTGAGGTATAACATGGTATACTAGAAATTGACACAAAATTGTAAACTGACTAAATGTCAATTGAAAAAGAATGGATTATAAATATAAACTCTGCTTTCAAAATGAAGACAATGAAATGGAATAAGAAGTTGAACACTAAGCATTTTTCTAACATTGTTGGTAGATGAAGGGTTTGGCAAAGAGAAGATTGCTGTGTAACAAGTCTCTGGGACCAGACTTAAAATTTTGGCTGTTTTTGATGGAAGTTTTTCTGAAATGTATTACATATTTATTGTGTCCCTAAAGTGGACTGAGTTTAATCTTTTCTTAAATGGTTGAAGTTTAGTATAAGAACAACTTATTGTTTTGTGCTCTCTTGTAGTTTGTTTTTTATTTTTCCAGAAACAACTGAATGGGCATTCTAAATTTACTCTAGATGATGGTGTTTCTTATTCTTGTATCTAGTTTTAATACTATTTCCAACTTTTTATTTAAATTTCCTGGTTTTCTTGCAAACCTTGAGGATGTCACCTTCCGATGAACTGTTTCTAATATATTTTCTGTGGGGAAAGTAATCATACTTGACATTTGCCTGTAAAGTGGAATAAATAAGTTCTGAATCTTCTGTGCAGTAAGATATATGAGCTTTAGTCATTTTTTTTAACACATGTTTTGGCTGTGTAGAGTTTAGTGTTGAGATTGCGCTGTTACTTTGTAAACAACTGAGATGATGTATTAGTTAAAGAGAGACAAAGTAGGATGGAGAGAGGAAACTGATGAATAACCAGAAAGACACAGCAAATAAAATGCACATTCCTTAGGCTTCAGGTAGATCATTTCTGAGATTTGAATCATGAGTACTCTGGCTGTAAACTGATACACTAGGTTACTGATATTAAACATAGCCTAAAATGTCTGATTGTAATACGCTCTCCAGAAATGTAAATTATCTGTGAAGAAAAAGTACTTTCTGTATTTAAACGAAAGATTAAGCAGGAGGTAGAAGGCAGGGGCTCCGGATGCTCTGTTTTGCTGTTAGTTTGTAGTAAGTCGCTGCTGTGCATCACATTACAGTTTTGGTGACTATGATTCACATGAAGTGAAGTTTCTTGTTCATCTTTGAATTTTACTACATTCTAATGGTCCAGAAAATTTTGCCAAAGTTAGATATATATTTTTAGGGTGGCCTAGCTTCAGATGCAGTCTATATGGGGTATCAAAAAATGGAGAGATGTCGGGGCAGGGCAGGGGCAGTCACTGGCTACAACTGCTAACACAAAGTTTAATGAGAGGCCTATGTGGCCACAAGTTGCAGGAAACAAATTGTAGGTGAGAAAGGCTGTGAACAGAGAAACACATGGTGCCTTCAAGTCCGAGCCCCAAGTCGCAGGGCGCTCACTCCGGGCTGCAGGACTTGATTTGTGTTTTGTGTTTTCACATGAGCAAGTCTGTGTGACAAACTTGGGCAAACAGCCCCAGGGTTGTTTTTAAAAAGAGGATTTGATTTATTGAATGATTGTTACTAATTCTTCTAGCAACTCTGAAGTCTGCTTGTTCTGAATGAAACCCAGCAGGGCCAGCCCTCCCTTAGCTGAGCTGCCCGGCTGCACAGCAGCGGGAGGAAGCAGCGCTCAGGGCGGATGGGAAGCGCGGGGCGGCCCCCCGCCCCCCCCCCCCCCGAGTCAGACCCCCGGGAGGCAGTGACCCTGCCGCCCGGCAGCGCGCAGGCCTCGGCTCGGTGCTCGTGGGGCCCGTCCTGTCCCGGCCGGGCTGCGGCAACAGCAGCGCTGAGACCAGTTCTCACGGAACGCGGGCTCCTTTGGCTGTTGGGTGAATTCATCCCGAAGCTACTGCAGTTCCAACTCAACAGCTTGTGAACTTGCACAGGGAAAGCTCCGCTGTTCAGTCCCCAGACTTTCTGGTGTGTCTGTGCCTCTAGGAGTCATGATGCTACAGCCTGGAGGGGGAAGAGAAGTGAAAAACACAGTTTGTAGGCGTAGACAGAAATGCCAAGACCTAAAACTAGAGTTCCAGATATGTATCCATTTGCAGCTGAAATGAGAATTTATTCAGCTGGAAGGACGTCAGCCAGCTGGGGAGGGCTTTCTGAGGCGGCAGGGAACGGCGTGCAGTCTAGTGAGGCGCGTGCAGGTTTACCTGCCTGGAGGGCGGAATCCAAGGCAGGAAATAAGGGGAGATGCTCACAGGACCATGGTAACTGCGACTCTGATTATTCACATAACAGGCATGATAACTGTGAGGCAGAGTGTTTGGAATTTTGGTTGGTTGAGCAGTTGGGATATAATACAATAGGAAATAAATTAGCTGCTTGACGAACTGGGTGATTGAGTCCTGGATTAGGGTAGTGATTGTCGAAATAAATAAGAGTAGAACAAGACATTACATTGAAGAAAAACTGGTAAAACTTGGCAAAAGTTTGATGTGAAAGTATCAAAATTTCTTGAGGGCTCACTCTCTGGGTTGAATTTGGACCATAGACACTGTTGTATTGGAAAGAGTCTGATTTTATAAAACTTTAAGAAACTCAGGCTTTGAAGTTGAAAATGTCTAAAATTCTGAATCCAGATAGGAGGTTATAGGTTGGGGTTTCTGTCAAAGTCCGGTTTTATCCTACTTGCAAGCTAATACTTTGGTTGGGGGTTGGTTAAAAGTTTGCACGGTCCTTCAGTAACCTGTGCCTAGTCCTTTGGGAAGCTTTGGTCCAGATAGATGGGAGGTAGAAGTTTGGTGAATTTGGAGAGGAGGGGAGAAATTAGATGTAAAGATACATTATCAATTATATTTCTCCTTTACAGGTATATATTTACTCTCCTTAAGCTGGAATTAGACTCTTCCAGTCAAGAATATGCTTGATACCATTGATTATATGTGAATTGTAAAATTCCTGTTTCAGAGACAAGGTAGGGGAAACTTATCTCTGCATTGGAGGCAAGTGTATATGTATGATTTGTGGAGCAGAATTACCTTTTCATTTATCTTTTCTTGCATTGATGATGGCAAAGAATACACACATACACATCTTTGAACTTTGAAGTTTGGATTTAGTTTTCAAAAGAACACAGGTAGAATCTTATACTTAGGAATTGAGTGGGATATTTATACGCTGCTTCTTTTCATAAGAATTAAGTATGTTAAGTTTGTAAAAATGGTGAAGAAACTGTAAAGTGCTTTGCAAATATTGTTAAAATTATGTTGTTTCCGGACCTAGTTTCTTTTGGAATCCATCGGTTAGAAAATATGGATAAATAAATGTATTTTTAGAAGCTGAAATACTGGAACATCATTACCAAACATCATCTAATAGAACTGAAAAATTCTGAATTCCTTCTCAAATACAATTTTATCACTTTTTAATATTCATCATTCAGTCTTTTAAAATGCCTGTTGTTACGAGTTTACGTCATAGTATTTATGCAGTTTTGTATCCTTCAAGAAATTAACCTGTATTAAAAAATGTATACGCAGAGCAGAGCCCGCAGCACTTGTAGGAGGTGGAGAGGCGGTTCGGTTGTCACAGCTGGAGGGGTGCTCCCAGCACCCAGTGCCTAGAGGCCAGCGATGCTGGTAAACAGCTTACATGCTTAGGGACAGCCCCTGGTAACAACGAATTATCTGCCCCAAGTGTTTGCGGTGCTGAGGCTGAGAAACCCCGCCCTAGCAGAGATTTGTCACTGTTGTCACTGTCTTCTTTGGCTTTTTTGCATTGTTGTTATTTCCCATGGCTTGCTGTCTTCATTGATTACTCCAGTTGTGTAAGCTTCCCGTATTCTTAGCCTGTGAAGCCTCCCTCTTCCAGCGCTCAGGCACTGCAGTCAGAACAAGTGGAGTCTGCTTTCCAGGGTTGCCCATGCTTCTCTTCATCTTTGAGCTTGTGTTTGGGAAGAATATCTGATTCTGTTAATTTATAGCAGTGATGGAATGATGGCCCATGGGGATTATCTCAAAACCAGACCAAACCAGTTGCTTGTTAACCCAGAAGAGCCTGGATTAGAAGGGTTTTAGTTTCTGTGGGGGAAGATTTTTAAGGCCCTTAAGCAGCAACTTACTCTGCAAATCTATCTTCACAATTAGTTCTACTCAGCTTCAACTTTTCACAATTTATTTTCTTCAAAATTTTAACTCAGAAGTCCTAAAAAATCTTCATATCTTTCTCTTAACTCCATCCCTCTCTCCCCTTATTTTCATTTGTAACATTTTTGGCAGAATTATTTTATTTACACATCCAGATTTCCTGGAAAGAGACAGAGGCAGATGGTTTGAGGTGCAATATGGGAGAAAGGTGAGGTCATGAGGGTGGGTTTAGGATATACTGCAGGATGTGGGATAGACAGCTATCAACATTGGGGGAGTGACTAGAGCCATTGTGTGTGTGTGTGTGTGTGAGAGAGTGTGTATGTTAGATCGTTGAAAGTTACAGTCCTTTATGTGGGTCGCTGATGTCTCTCCTTGTGTCTGCACTTACTTGAAATGGTGTACAGGAGTTTCAAATTGGTGTGGAAATTAAATTATGTACATGTTTCCACTTTTGGATTTTTAAGTTATATTTCATAAGTGGATGGAATTTAATACATTCAGTATTAAATCAATGTTTTATGTCCTTTGTGATTGATTTAGTTTATAATTTATAGTTTATTATTTCACTTTGAGCCAGCTAGCTGCATTAGTTTTAATTCTTAGAGACTAGCTTGTCTGAAAAAGTGGGTGGGTTGGAATATGCGTATAACTGTAGACACACTCTCCTTTCTTGAACTTTCACTTGTAGCTCTTAGGTGTAGATATTTATAGAAAATAATTTGACTAGTTTCTAATGAAGAAATAAATAATGTAGCTAGGTTTGAAGTCACACTGTACAAGTCGCTTCTCCAAGACTGCAGCAGTAAAGGCACTTAAGTATGTTGCTGAAACATAAGACAAGACTGCTCCTCGAAATCTGCCTTTGTCCTACAAGAGAACAGCTTTGTTAATGGAATTTAGTTCTTTAAGATCAGGGTGAATACATAAATGTTAGAAGCCCTGGTCAGCACAGTGTGATGCCTAAGACATGGTTGATGACTCAAGTTCCTTAGGAAGAAAATACAATTTTATGTTGGGGAAAATGCTCTTGTTATCTGGCTTTTAGATTGCACAAGTGAAAAGGCTGTACAGAACACCTCGATTACAAGTGATTTTCCTGAGGAATGGGAATGTGCCAGCCTTAGCTTATTCATACACATCATCTCATATATTGTAATTGAGTTTTTCTGTAAACATGAAGATCTGTGATGTCAAAAGATTTTTGCAGATTTTCTTCCTCTATTCATAAGATTGTCTGATCAACTTTCTTTCATAGAAAAGGAAAATGATTCACTTTGTTTCATACGTAATATTGCTCTCCCACACAAAGATGGCACTGAGCCACCGTCAGTGAGCTGTGCTGATGGTCTCTTCTCCTCTGATGTCAATGGCATGTTCATTCTATGTTTTTTGCTCTGTTACATTTAATTTAGATCAGAACAGAAGATCGTAGGCTTTAGATTTAGGAGTTAGGAAGGAAGCTTTTGTTCGCAGTCACTCCTGGGAAGCAAGATACTGTCTCCTGATGGAACATGAGAAATAACCCCAAGGGCTGGCGCTTAGGGCAGACTTACTGTGTGCCAGGTTTCTGAATGGAGCTGATACACCAAATGCCCAGGTTAGGGTGTATCAACTCACATTCCACAACATCTCTGTAAGGCTCTGTTACTCTCGTTTTATAAATGAGGGAACAGGATCAGGGAGGGTAAGCTATCCAAGTCAGAAAAGGCCTTTAGCTATTAAGTGGGGAAGCCAGGATTTGAATGTGTTCAGTCTGGCTCCAGAATTCATGCTGTTAAAAACTTAACTGCCTCTAAGAAACATGTGCTTTAAAAAGTGTAATGAGTTTGTTAGATTCTGCCTCTGTATGAAGCTTGGATCATTTTACAATCAGAGCATAATTGAGGCTCTTTGTGCTTAGAGTATTTGAGCCATTTGGCTTTCGGTCAGTCAAGTTCTTTGTGAGGTTTTTGGTTGTTTTTGTTTTTGATGTTAGGAAGTATTTGCAATTAAGAGAGGGTAAGCAGCTTACAGAAACATTTTATGCACAATACCATTTCAGTTTTGTCAGAGATAAATTTATATATGTATTCATTTTTTAAAAGCTGAGGACAGGTAATAAATCTCTAGATGGTGAGATATAGGTTTTATCTTTTACAAAAGTATCTATTAGAAAAGAAATCCCTTATGTAATTTTGTGATCAAGTACTCACGGAAGACATCAGGGGGGAAAAAAACATTTTTTAATGGCAGAGTACCTTTAGTAAATACCAGTATCCTGGTGTCTTTCAAAAAAGTTACAGGAAATAAAATGCTTTTCTCAAATTATAAAAAAGAATAGACATGCTAAGCTCTCCAGTGGCAAGGAGACCAAGTTCTGTTTTTTCTGCTTAGAGTCTGCTGGCCATTTTCCTCTTATTCCTGTGTGTGTGTAGGTAAGTGAGTTTTTGGTGTAGCTTTACTTCCCCCCCCCAGTTTTTCTTTTAACTGCAAAAATTAGTTAAATCTGTTTTCTCCTTATTACAGGTACAATCTAATTATTTTTCTACCAGTTTTACACATAGGCATTTGCTTGATATACTATGTTTGTCTTTTCTTAACTTTTTATCTTAAAAACGTTTATATTTTCTAAAAGGTTGGTAGTATATATAGTCCAATGAACATCTGTATACTTTTTACCTAAGTTAACTAATGGTTATCTTTTGCCACATTTGTTTTCTCTCTCTTAATATATATTGTTTTTTTGTTCTGAACTCCTAATTTCATGCCCTTAAATACCTGTTTGCATCTTACAAGCTTAAGGGCGTTGTCCTTACATAACCAAGAAGATTATGTTCTCTTTTTAAGTGTGGGGATGTTCAGATTTCCCATGGGGCTTGCAGCTACTAGGCACCACGTGAATTTATTTTATGCAGATTTCTGGTGATTACAACTAAGGACTGGAAAGTAAAAGCTGTTGGTCTGCTTTTTATGAATAGATAATGTCATAGTAGAGAAAAGACACATTGACCAATAACTACCCTGCAGGATGGAGCATTTTATATAAGAATGATGGCACAATAAGACAATAGCCTAGAGGTTATCACAGAATTATGACCTCTTAGGATAAAGATATTAGTAAGGATGAGCCTGGCTCAAGAAGATGCTAAAGTAGAGGACAAACACACAAACAAAACGCAGTACTAGTCCACGTGGAAAGGCATCTGGCACATAGATAAACTTCAGTTATCCAGAAAGTTTCCTCAGTGGAACCTGTGGTTTTCCTTTGATGTCAGATCACTACCGTCTTACTGTACTCTCACTTAAATGGATTTTGTCTGCATCATTGTCGGGAGACAGATCTGTTTTCTCCATTGTTAAGGACTTTACATGATTAGAACATCGTCAGTGAGTGTGACACGCTTTAGCAGAAGGGAGAAAAGGAGTTAGAGGTCGGCATCCTTTGAGTCCTTCCTGGTCTGCTCCCTGTGGATCCTGTGGCCTGGCTTGGGAAATGCATCCGAGTGATAAAAGCAGCTCCAGGTCTGTATTCAGGGACTACAATAGAATATTCATTTTTTTCATTGTTCATTGTTGTATTATTTTTACTCCTAGATTTGTAGGTTTGTTTCCCTGTTGAGTATTTTTTTATTCCCTATTAATTAAAAAAATTACTTAGGCTGAATGGGTTAGAATTTTCTCTATAAAAACTTAATTGCTTTTTCTCAATTACTATGTCTTCCTATTAAAAAAAATTTTTTTTAACACTCAGAAGTTGTCATTCCCTGCAAAAATTAGACTCAAGGGAAATGTAGAATGTCTTCATAGTTATCTGATTCTATCCAATAAAAGTTGTAAAATTTACTATGTTATTAACATGAAACCTTATAAAAAAAACCCTTTTCATTTTGGGGTAGGTTTAGACTCACAGAATGTTAGTGCTAGAAGGAAGTTTTGTACTCTTGGTTGGGTTACTTAACCTCTCTGTGCCTCATCTTAAGATTAATTGTACTTGTCTTATATGGTTGGTTTGAGGTTTAAATGAGATAGTATATTCATTGATTAATTAAGCCGTAATTTACTGAATTCTTACCTGCTAGGCACTGTATGCTATTGTAAGCATATTAATTCATTTAATCCAGGTAACAACACTATTAGGCACAGATACTGCCATTTCGCTTATTTTACAGACAGAGAAAGTGAGGCACAAAGAGGGAGGTAACTTGTCCAAGATCACTCAGCTAGTAAGTGGCAGAGCTGGGGTTCTAACCCATGCAGTTTAGTTCTACTTATAAATAAAAGCTAGTGCTTTGCTAAACTATTGAAATATGAAGTAAGACGTTGACCATGTACTTCCGTGGTTATTGAAAAACTTAGTTGCAACAGCAGTATGACAGTTACAGTGCTGTCCAGAAAGTCGTGCAAAATGGTGCTGAAAGCTGCATGGGTAATTGCAGAGACCGGTATCTGAAATGTGCTCATAGCATCAGTGGAAGATTTTTAAAAACCTTATCTAGTGAATAGATCTATAATAATTTTATTTTTTAACAAATTACACTTTGCAAATGCTAGACCTATTAGAAATTCTGATACTTCTTGGATGAGTATCATAGGATCACATTTCCTGATAACTGATACATGGCTCTCATCAGCAAGATATAGGCTGCTTTTTTTTTTAAATAAATATAAATGAAAACAGATATTTCCATGGACCCGTAAGTGGGTTCTTTAATTCTTATGGCAGACATTTACTGAGCCCCTGTTTTCTTTCTTACTCTGTCCTAGGTAATGAGGGTACATCACAGAACAAATCTAAGTCCGTGTTCTTATGGAACTTACATTCAAGTGGTGGAGGGATGTGTCAATAAATGGTAGTGTGAAGGAAGGTAAAGCAGGGCTAGAAGGAGTGTGATTGGGACATAGGCTTTCAGACAGGATGATGAGAGACAGCTTGTGAAGAAATTGAGATGTCTGAATGAAGTGTGGCAGCCAGCGCTGCTCTGGGGGAGGACGGTCCAGGCAGAGGGACAGGTGTTGAGGCTCATGTGGCTGCAGAGTAAGGGGCGAGTGGCAGAAGGTAAGGCGAGACAGATACGGGAGTGGAGTGGGGGAAATGCAGCTTCCTGTAGGGATCGTGGCAGCCTTGTATGCCATGGCTAGGACTTCGAGCAGCTGGGAAACCTTTGGAAGGTTTTGACCAGAAGACTGACATGAAATGACTTCACTTCAACATTATTTCTCGGCTGCTGTGTGAAAAGGAGGCTGCAGTGGGGCGAGAGCGAAGGCCAGTTATTTGTCATGAGTTTTGACTGTCTAGAACCTTTTAAATCTTGCTTTGTTTGGTACATTTTCAGCCTTAAGAATTTCATCTCCCTAATTTAGACTCCTCAGCCTTTCATTTGCAACTAGGACACAGACATGCACACTAGTCTTCTTAAGTAGCTCCTCTAATCAGGAGCATCGCTGGAGACCTGGCTTCTGACTGAGCAGGTGTGGATGCTTGCTGAAGTCTCGCCAATACTGTGCATCTTTCAGACAGTGGTGACAGGTTTCCCCCTAGCCATTTAAAGCTTGTGTTTGTGGTACACAAGGGGCATTGTACAGGCAGGGCTCTCCACTAGGGTTGATGTTTTTCACAAGATATTTTGGGGGTAATTATGGGATACACTCCTGCTTCTGGGAATACCTGGATATTCTTGAGGAAGGTAAAGGTGGGGAGGGTGCCAGTATTATTGTCAAGTAATACAGTAATACTTCAAGTAAAAGAATATTGTTTGGGAAGTATGGGAATTGAATGAGATCATAATGGAGAATGCTTTATTGTTTATGGAAAAGTCTATAGATTCTGGGCCAGGTTTCCTTTGTAGGATTTGCATGTTGATTTGCAAGAAACACAAAACCTTGTATCCATATCTGTGTCTGGTGTTCCTTTGCTTGGCTCATGATTTCTCTTGGTTCGTGCTTGTTCTTAAAGAAGCAATGATATTGCCAGCGTTTATTAGGGCATATGTTTTCATAGGTTGATGGAACCTGGAGAGTCTAGCAAGTAACAGGAGTCAGGAATAGGGTAGCTGATTAGGAACTGGAGTAGACAAGTAGGCAGGTTGGAACTAGGGCATCAGATCTGTATCAAAGGGGAGATAAGATAACAAATATGAGTAGATCAGAGGCCAGGGTCTGTTCAGACATGGTTGAGGAGAGGAGTGAATATTTAAGTGCATCAGTGAGATTTGGTGTTAGAGCTGCATCTGTCCCTACTTTTTGAGCTTTTGACTGGTTGCTAAGGTACAGGAACAAATCTCAGTTAAGTAGGTGCAGGCTCCGCATGTGGAAGCAGGCAATTCTGTGGCATCTGACAGAGCCAAGTAGCGCAGGAGCTGGAGACTGGCGTGGGCTCCTGTAGGGGAAGCTGTGCCAATTTCAGTCACCAGCTGTGGAAATCAAATATATATATCTGGTGTATAAGAAGTACATTCTTCTGTATTATTTCATTACATGTTTTTCCACGTCTTCGAGGTAGATGTCAATTTAGATTTTAAGCTGGTTTAAAAGGTCCCTATTATATGCTATATTTAGATAATTTTTTTCTTTTTCTTTTTTTTTTTTTTTAGTCATAGCAAAAATGTGAGCCAGTAACTTACCTTGTTCATGATGAGGGTAATAAAATTATTCTATAAAGTTATGAAGATTGAAACCAAAGTTGTCTCCTTGGCACTGTCTCCTAATTGCTGTGTGACCTTGGGCTTCTTATAGATCTCAATTTAATTGTCTTTTTTATTTATTTATTTATTTATAAAATGGAGGTACTGGGGATTGAACCCAGGACCTCATGCATGCTGAGCACACACTCTACCGCTGAGCTACATCCCAACTCAGTTTTCTCTAAAGCAGGCTAGTAGTTCTTACTTTATAGGCCAGTTGAGCGGATTACATGAAAAGCTGCAGCAAGTGCTCAGTAAGTGTCAGCTATCATTACGTACAGTAATGGTTTCTAAACAAGAAGTTTATCTAGTCAGGCTAATTTTTTGCACCTAGCGAGCTATCTGTACATTTAAAGAATTGAATACATTTTTGAAATAAAGGAGACATATATAGTTTTGGCTTTTTAATTTTTTCATTTATAGATGTGAAATGTGAAGCTTTAAAAAAAACATTTGTTTTAAACACATCATTTTAGCCAGATTTTCATGTGAATTTTAAAATACTAGACTTCTAAAGTAGGAATGGGAGTGAACCTTAGTGTAATATTATGAATATATTGCATGATGAAATTAAAGATATTTGTATTAAAGTCAAGAGCAAAGTGCAAATGCTCTCATTCACTGTTACTCTGCATGGCTTGATGGTCCTAGTTAGTGTAGTAAATTTATTTAAAAAAGATACAATTATAAATAAATGAATAAAAGATTTAAGTATGGAAACCAGAATCAAATATATGTATACACATTCTTAGAAATTTTTATTGTGAAAATCAAGGGGCTCGTGAATCCCCTCTAGAGGCACACGGATCTCAGGTTAGAACTCCTGTATAGTGGGGGGAAAAGGTGGTTATCACCACTCAGCACTGATGAAGTTGAGTGCTTGAGTAAACTTTCTGTAGGTTTGGCATCTACTTTGCAAGCTCTGCCTTTTCAGCCCTGCCATTGTCGTATGAAAACAGTGATAGAAAATACATGAACAAACATACAGCTCTGTTGAAAAAACAGATGGCCAACCTCGAGTTGGCCTTTGGGCTGTAGCTTGCCTACCCGTGCTTTATTTTATTTGGGAACTCTTTCTAATCAGTGCATTACTTGTGACATCAGGTAAGGCGTATCTTGCTTAAATGGTAGCACCAGTGGTCACTAGCCTGATGAACATACTTAACGTTAAATGCGTAGATTAAAGCAAGCATGTAGAAAAAGAAGGCTCTCACTGCTGGTGGAAGTCAGGGAACTTCTGAATGCAGAGCAGTTGCAGATTTTCTCAAACTTGATTATGTATGCAGATCACGGTGGGGATCAGGTGCATCGGGGTAGAGCCTGAGTCATTCTGGGATCAGTAGATGTGAGGTGAGCCTGAGATGCTGTATTGGAACAGTTCTCCTGGAGATCCTCATGCAGCTAGTTCCTGAAATACAGTTTGAACAGCAAGATACCACATGTGAGGGAAATGCAAAATGTTGTACACACAAAAAAATTTGGTTGGTTAAGGACTGAAACATCCACAAACACATATTTCCAGGCTCGGGGGCAGTGGTTAATGAAGGAACTTGTTATTGGAACACGCGATGAATAGCAGGCTCCCAGGTTTACTTTTAGCTTTTCAGCCTAAATTTTGAGTCGGACCTACAGTATCACACTCAGGTTCTTCAACATGGTCCAGTAGCTCCTCCCTCAGCTGACATTGTGCCTTGATGTTTGGTCCCCCAGCTCTTCTGGTGCTTGTGACCACTGGCTGCCATTTAATCTTTTATTTCCCCAATCTCTTGCTACTTACATCTGTCCTATTAGCAAAATGTCATTTATGAATAATGAGTCATTATAGGATGCTTAATAGTTTCTCGGAGGTGAATACAAGGTTGATTTTATTTATGTTCCTGAAGGAGGGCAAGTTGAAATGGTTTGAATTGTTTTTGGTTTTGATTCTGGACTTTATTTTTGGACAAAGTTTATAATTTAGGGAAAAGGAAGAGAAAGGCCAAATACCCGTATGCCTACCATTTTGTTTCAACATTTTTCTTTAAAATTTTTAAACAATCGTTTTATTGAGGTATAATTTCTATACAAGAAAATTCAACGATTTTGAGAGGTGGATGTAGTTGTGTAACCGCTACCGTAGTAAAAACAGTGTGGAACGTTCACATCAGCCTGTAAAGTTCCTTGTGCTCTTTGCGGCCAGTTCAGAATGCTTTCTGATTTCCATTTTGATTTCTTTTTTGACCCGTGGGCCCATTAGAAGTTTGTTAAGTTCTAAATATCGGGGATTTTTCCAAGTTTCTGCTGCTGATTTAGTTGCACTGTAGGAAGAAAACATGCTCTATTATTTCAGCCTTTCACATTTTATGGAGACATGCTTTAAGACCTGGAATTGAGGTCTGTCTCAGTGCACACTCCGTGTGCCTGTGAAAAGAATGTGTATTCTTTTGTTGGGTGGAATATTTTGTAAATGTTCATTGGGTCAAGTTGTTTGATAGTGTTCAGTCCTTGTTTTTTGTCTACTTGTTCAGTGAGGACTGTTATGATTTCCAGCTATAATTACAGACTTGTCTATTTGCATTTCTGTCAGCTTTTTCTTCATGTACTTTGAAGCTCTGTTATGTGATACACACTGAGGACTGTAACAGCCTTTGGATGCGTTATCAAATGTCTGTCTTTATCCCTCAGATTTTTTGGGGGAGTTGGCTGCTTTGAAATTCGCTTTGATAACACGTCAGCTCCTCTGGGCTAGTTATGGGTTAGTGTTTGGATGGTGTGACTTCCCCAACCCTTTTACTTTAACTCATCTTTTTGTGTGTGTTTAAAGTGCCTTTTAGACAGTGTGTATTTACATTTTCTTTTTTGAAAAAAAAGAAAATTACTTTCTGTCATTTAATTAATACGTTTAGATCATTTACTTTTAATGTAATTATTTATATGATTGAGTTTAAAATTACCATCCTATTATTTTTCTCTTAGTTCCTCTATTTATAGTCTTTTTTCATTCCTTATTTCCTACATTCTTTAAGATTAATTTGTTTTAAAAATGATTGCATTTTATCTCTGCTCTTGGTTTATGTAATATACCTGTTTACTATATATTTTTAAAAGCTGTGCCTGGGTGAACAGCGTACATTTGTAAGTTACCAGTGTACACCTTCAAGTAAAAGGCCCCTTGATGCGTGGTGTGCTTCTATTTCTCCTCCCCTCCATCACGCTGTGTTCTCATACATTTTAATTGTACGTGCATCATAAATGCCACATTACGTAGTGCTTTTTTAAGTACAGTCACTTAACTCTGAAAGAGATTTTAAAAATGAGAAAAGAAGCTTTTAAATTTTCTTATATATTCATTATTTCTGGCACTATTCTTCGTGTCAACACAGATTTCCAGCTGGATTATTCCTTCTACCTGAAAAATTTTTAACATTTCCTCACTGCAGGGCTACTGGTGATGAACTATCAGCTCTGATGTCTGAAAAAGGGTTCATTTTACTTTTTTTTTTCTTTCATCCTCATTTTTGAAAGATATTTTCACTGGGTATAGAATCTTAGGGTGAGATTTTTTTTCTCGTACTTTAAACATGTTGCTGAATTACCTTGTGACTTATGTAGAGTCAGGGTGTCATTGACACCTTTGTTCCTCTGTGTGTAATGTCTTTTTCTCTAGCTCCTTTGGTCCTAACCCACCCACAACTGATTTTAAGGTTTTTTGTCCCTAGATTTCAGCCGTTTGCCCATGACTTGCCTCTGAGTGGTTTTCTTTTATATTTACCCTGCTTAGGATTTGTTGAGTTTCTTGGATCTATAGACGGAATTTTATCTTTCACTTTTCCCCCATCATGTTTGTTTTCCTGTATGTTTTTATAATGTTCTTATAATGTTTATAATAACTTTTAACTTGTTTGTATACTGATTCCATCATCTCTATAATTTGTTTCTAATGTCTGCTTTTTTTCCTCCAGTAATTGGAGGAAAAATATTTTCCTGATTCTTCACATGCGTAGTAATTTCTGATTGGATGCAAAGCATTATTGATTTTACTGTTTTTCTGTGTTTGACTTTGTCTCTCCTTTAAACACTGTCAGATTTTTTGGAGGGGTGTGAAATTAAACTACTTGGAATGAGTCAAATCCTTTGGAAGATGGCCTTTAGACTGTGTTAGGGTAGGTCCAGAACGACCTTTAGTTTGTGGCTAATTTTACCCCATGAATGAGGTGATGGTTTTCTGAAGACTTTACCCAGTGCTCCATGTATTACAGGTCTGTCTTCTCTGGCTGGTGGGAGTATGAACACTTCTGAGCTCTGTATAAGCTTTGAAGAATCCTCTGCTTACTTTGTGGTTTATTTTTCTGACCTGGGATAGTTGATTGCTCACATGATCAGATTTGTGCTCAGCCAGACACGTAAGGGGATCCCTCCTCAGGTCTCCGAGCTTTCTTTCTTTGTGGCTTCCTCTTCTTTCATACCCTGACCCACAAATCCTAAATGCCCACCCTCTCTGCACTCAGGTATCTGGCTCCTCAATTCAGTGAGAGCAGCAGCCTCTGCTTGGGTTCCTTCACCTGCACATGGACCTAGAAACTGCTCTCAGGTAGTACGTCGGGCCAGTTGTAGCTCTTAACCTCATTTGTTTTTCCTCCCATATATTTTTTCTAGTTTTCTAATTATTTATAGTGGTAGGTTAAAGTGAGTCCCTTTTCCTCCATTATAGCCAGAAGTGGAAATTGATAGTAATTTGTGTCCTTTTTCATTTTTGCTCTGTCATGAATCACTTCCATGAAAATTATGCATGGCACTTTACTGCTAAATTCTTCAAAATACATATCCAAACATTCAGATCCTTTCCCTACCGTATAACCACAAGGTTTCTGTATTGAAGAAAATTAACAGTTTGTCCAGGATTGTTTCCTTCTCAATTGGGTTGTCTTGTCTTTTCGTTAGTTTTTTTTGTTGTTGTTGTTCTCATATGTTTGGACAATGTCATGTTCATGGTTATGTGGCTCTTCTCTATCCTGTTGTTATTTTTTTCTGTGATATAATGTGGGTAGCTTCTTTTTTCCTTGTCTCTAAGTCCAATGTATTTTTTCCCCTCAAGTCACAGCTTGAGGGGCTGATTATTTTGTGTTTACCTACTTTTCTGGAGTCATGGGATCATGATTATATACAGCCAAAAATGGGCAGAAGGCCAAAACAAGCAATTCTTCAATGAACACATACAAGTGGCCAATAGGCACATGAAAAAAATGCTCAATCTCACTAATTATGAGAGAAATGCAAATCAAAACTACAATGAGGTATCACCTCACACCAGCCAGAATGGCTGTCATTCAAATGTCCACCAACAATAAATGCTGGAGAGTCTGTGGAGAAAAGGGAGCCCTCCCACACTGCTAGTGTGAATGCAGTTTGGTGTAGCCTCTCTGGAAAACAGGATGGAGATTCCTCAGAAGACTAAAAATAGACTTACCATATGACCCAGTAATCCCACTCCTGGGCAAATATCCAGAGGGAACCCTAATTCAAAAAGACACCTGCACCCCAGTGTTCATAGCAGCATTATTTACATTCACCAAGACATGAAAACAGCCTAAATGTCCATCAGCAGATGACTGGATATAGAAGTTGTGAAATATTTCTACAATGGAATACTACTCACCCATTAAAAATGATAAACTAATTTGCAACAACATGGATGGACCTGGAGAATGTCATTCTAGTGAAGTTAGCCAGAAAGAAAAATACCATATGATAGCACTCATATGTAGATCTTAAAAAAAAAACACAAATGAACTTATATATAAAATAGAAACAGACTCACAGACATGGAATACAGACTTGTTGCCAGTGGAGAGGGAGGTGCGAAGAGAGAAACTGGGAGTTTGAGATTTGCAGATGGTGTATATAAAACAGATAAACAAGTTCATACTGTATGGCACAGGGAAATATATTCAATATCTGTTAGTAGCTTATGGTGAAAGAGAATATGAAAATGAACATATGCGTATGTTCATGTATGACTGAGGAATTGTGCTGTGGACCAGAAATTGACAGAACATTGTAAATTGACTATACCTCAATAAAGAAAGAAAGAAAGAAAAAGAAAAGAGAGGCAGGCAAAAAGGATTGAAAGAAAATCATGTAGAAGGTGGTCAGTGAAGATGCAACACACATAGACATCCCTGAGGATGAAAATCAAAGGAACAAGACGGAACAAATATTAAAAATGGTATCTCAAGAATTAACTTTGATGAAATGAAAAATGGAATATATATATATATAAAGCCTACATCACATGCCTGGGAGAACTGACCCAAGGTGGCCAACACCAAGGACTATTGTAGTGAAAGTGTTGGACTTTAAAGGAGAAGGAAAGCCCCCTGAGTGTCTGAGCAGTGTGATCAAGGACAGAAAATCTGATCGCCAGCAAGGAAGGAAGTGCAAATTAAGGATTCTGTGCCATTTCAATCTTCCAAGAGTCAAGTCTGCAGGCAAGGACTCCAGGAAGACTGTTCCTGAGAAGCAGCTTCTGGGGTGGGGGTGCCCTTTGGGGCGCCTTCTGAGCAGAGGGCATCTCTGTGGGGTGGGGGTGAGGGAGCCCTCCAGCGCTTCCTCAGGATCCAGCGGCTGTCTGGGATCGGAGGCCCCCAGGGGCCCCTCCTGCAGCCTGGCTTGGTCTGGGCCACAGTATCTTCCCTGGCCTTGGTCTTACATAATTCAGATGAAAACCACTGGTTGAGGCTTTGATCGAGGCCCATGCCGCCCAGTACAAGTAGAATATGGCCGTGGAGATTGTTTTAAACAACACATTAGAAAAAGAAAAAGAAATAAGGGACGTTAATTTTAATTATCAGTTTTATTTAACCCACTATGCCCCCAAATTAACAGTTCAACATACAATCATTATAAAAGCATATAGACATGGGTATCTTAAATTCTTTGTTTTCACATTCAGTTTCTGAGATCTTGTGTGTCTCAGGCACAGTGCACCTCAGTTCAGACCAGCCATGTTCCCATTGCTGTATGTGACCAGTGGCTTCGTGGTGGCTAGTGCAGACCTGGGCGGGTTTGTGGACAGTGTGACAGCCTGGAGGGCTGGCTCTGAACGTGCTGGCCTCTCTGTGGTGAGGCTGTGCTTGGGAACACCTTCAGGTGCCTTAGGGACGCCGACTCAGGCCAACACCTGAGGACACACAGCCCAGTGCTCTCTGCCCCATGAGGGGGTTGGAGGCCGGCAGTGGACAGTGCGGAGGTGACCGCAGTGGAGAAAGGTCAGTGGCCCTGGGGGTACAACCGTGGAAAGGAGGGCATTGCAGGAGCAGTGGAGAGGACGGGCTGACTCGGGGTGTGGGCAGCAAGCGCGTGACCCCGCCAGGCCCCCGTGTGCTCCGGGCCTGGCCCTGGGGCCCCGCGGCGCAGCCCCCGCCGCCCTGCCAACCGCGCCCCCCCACCCCCGCCGCCCGTGTGCGGGATGGCGGCCGCGGTGCCTGGCCCGGCTCTGCCCTCACCCCCCCCGCCGCTGGTCCAGTGGGAGCTGGATGGCCTCCTGGAAATCAGCCGCGTGACCCACTCGCTGCTGAGCAGGGGTCTGACCGGACATTCACCCCCCCGCGTCCCCCCGGGAGCCCGGCCCCGGCTTCCCGCTCGCCGGCCGCCGCAGCGGCCCCGCCCGCCCGTGAGCAGCAGCGGCAGCGCCGCCGCCGCCGCCGCCGCCGCCGCCGCCGGGATGCCGGGCGCCCCGCCAGCGGGCATCCAGCGGGGTGGTCTCAGGGCCTCCACCCTGCCCCCCGACCCCCATCGTTTCCCGCGCCCAGGGTGCTCAGGCCCTCCTGGGCTCCCGTGTGAGCAGGGGCAGCCGTGGGCCAGCCCGAGGGGGTGCGGCGCGGTGGCGGCTCGCGCGGACGGCGCGGCGGGGCCGGGGCTCCCGCCCGGAGCGGCCCCCGCGGCCCGGGGTGGGACCCGTGCTGCCCGAGGACTGCGGCTGCCGGGTGGGCACTGCCCGCACACTTTGAAGTCTGCAGACGTTGGAACGTGCTGGGCGGTGCCTCTCTTTTGCTTCTACTCTGAGATGTTGGGGAACATGAGGATCAGCTGGTCAGCCACCCTCCCACCCACCTACCATTTGACTCCTCTGTTGAGCAGCACAAAGCGACCCACTGGGTGGGTGGCATGGCTGCTGGCCGCAGGGTCGTGCGGTCCCGCCTCGTGAAGCGGCCCACACCCTGGGGCCCTGGGGCGGCCCCTGCACCCTGGGTGTCCACCTGCCTGAGGCTTGTCCTCTCTGCGCCCCGTTCTGTGTCAGCACAGGCAGGAGTGTGCGTGTATGTAAGAGTGTGTGACTAATAGTGAGAGCAGTGGGGGAACATGAGTGATGGTGGGTGTGTAAGAGACAGTGTGTGCATGTATGTGAGCGTCTGTGTGAGTGTTATTACCACTGCTTAAAAATAAGTGTCTTTCGCTTTTACTTTGCTTCATTACTGCGTCTGAACATCCCACCACGTGCTGGCTTAATCACAGCTGATGTCTAGGCCTAGATTTTTTTGATCCAGAGGGGCTGAGCTTTGACCCTGAGGGCTGAAGGGAGGCCCTCCTACAGCCTGATCATACCTGTTGTTGCCCTCGTCTGTCTGGGACCCAGCGTTGCTTTCCTTGTGGGGAGGCAGGCCTGTTCCTGGTGTATGGAGCTGTTCCTCTGAGCCATTGGCCCAGCCCCAGGCAGCAGAGGGGACATGTGGCCATGGCCACAGGGGCCACAGGTGGAGGAGCCTCCTTGGGTCGGGGGTCCCCACGCCTGGCTGGGCGTAAGCCACCGGAAGCAAACTTGAGACCACTCATTCCTGTCAGCTCCCTTCTGAGTGCCTACTTTATTAACAGGTGTTTTTAAAGTTGTTATAGTTAGAATTAACTGAAAAAATATTTTTATTATACAAGTAATTCCCCATAGTTGTAGAAAAGCTAGAATATATATATATACATGGAAATAATTAAATTCCTAATGATTTCCATTGTAAAAATGTCTTCTAGAGTTTTTGCCGTATGGTCAAAGACAATGTACTTTTTTATTTTGCAGAAATAGTTGTTAATAGGCATGCTGTTAAATACACATTTTCCCCCACGTGATCTCAAAGGAGAGCAGGCCGTGCCAGCAAGGGTATGCACGTGCTTGCTGTGCTTCTGGAAATCTGCTTAAGTCATGACCAATGTTTGCAGGATGTGCGTTGCTTAGGTTAGTCCATTTGGAACATTTGGAATGAATTTCTGTTATGTCCCTTAAATGATTTTTGCCCATTGCTTAGAACTGGCACCTCCAAAGGGGAAACGCAACAGAACCCCAGTGTCGGCAAGTCCAGAAAATACATTACAGTGGGGGCGGGAGGTGGGGAGCAGAGTCGGGTGACACGGGAGCTGTGACTTTTGGGTATCACTTTGGGTTGCATTTTTGATTGTCTAGTGTTTTGTCCCCCGTTTAAGGGATTCCCAGAGATCTTGCAAAAGGAACAGTTGAAATGTTCCCTGGGCTCCCTTTGTGGCCACTGCACTGCGTGCACACATCGCCCACCTGTCCTGGTCATCTTGGTGACATAATTAAGATGGGCCGAGGCCTCAGAAACACCAGGAGCCGTGGAAGGACTGTGGGGCGGCGGGGGGAGGGGCAGGTGAAAATGACACGAGGAGGAACGTTCAGCAAGCGCTGCAAACCCTTCTGCTGAATCACTGTGTTTTCTGAAGGATGCTTCGGGCATCTGGATGGAAGCTGGGTGAGGAGTGTGGAGTTAGGGAAAGAGATTCTGAGGCTCCGCCCTCTGAGCTGGGCCCATGTGGGTGCCCTCTTCCCAACTGTGGCTGATGCTAGGGAACAGCCACGCTGTCCAGGGCTGCCTGTCCTGCTGGTGACAGGAGTCCCGATGTCAGAGCCAAGGTGGCCAGAACTCAGGTCAGGACCTCCGCCCTCAGTTCCCTGAGCCTGCCCTCCATGATGTCTCCATCTTGTCAGTGAGCAGAAGGCTGCCTTCGCCTGGGGCTGCGCTGGGAGCCTGCGGGCGGGTCTGCAGAGTCCGCCCAAAGCCCAGGCGCCTGGAGGCCGGGCGATCACGTGTCAGAGCTGCAACCTTGGTTTGTGTGCTGGCTGGGACCAGTGTGATGTGACCTTGGCCTCCTTGGGCCCAGAGACCTGGGGTGCAGTTCAGGCAGGCACACACCAGAGCAGCTCTGGGGGCCTCTCCCTTCCGTCAGTGCTGGCAAGAGCCATCTTGTATTTTTAGGTCTTCTGGTGGAACCCTTAATGCTTCATTAGCTGGAAAAAGCGTTTTGTGTGTCCAGGGTGAGAACCGCAGTGTGCGCCCAGTGTTTTAATTCCCGCCTCAGGGTTTCCCGGGAGCCGCTTGCAGGAGCCCAGGACTGTCTTTGTTGTCTGGCGTGTCCGCTTGTTTTGCTGCTTATTTCTGATGCATGAGTTGTGCCTGGTGACTCTGGGAGGGCGCTTAGGTGGCCTGTGACTTCAGTGTAACCTGTACAGCTGCTCACTGTGACAGTGCTGTAGCCTTGGCAGTAAGCCAGCAGCTGGGCTCAGAGTCGGGCCTCTGGCTGGAACAGCACCGAAACGGGTGTGCCCTGAGTGGGGTGTGGTGCTCCGCGAGGCTGTCCCACCACTGGCCGTGCTCAGGGTGGTGGCTGCCAAGTTTCTCTGCTGGCGTGGTACCATTTTTCTGTTTGAAGTTGGTAAGTAATTTATAAGGAGATAATTTGAGACTTTAAATAAGCTGTTTCTTGTTAAAACTTGACCCACTGATTTCAGCACCTGTTGGTGATTCTCATCCACAGCCGTTCTCACTGTGGCGGCTGAACAGTGGTGATGTAGGAGCCTTTTCCTTCCACCTACAGGCAGTAGTTGGCATTCTGCTGTGTGTGCTTGTTCGTGCTTATTTATTTATTTATTGTGAGTGAGGACTCAGGGATCCTAACGCAGGGTTATGATCTGTAACTGGCAGGACTTGATTCTGTGGCTCGAGTCAGCTGTGTTTTGGCCAGTGGGGTCCCCTCCCGCCTCGCCTCTGTGTCTTCTGGGCTGTCCCCAGGGCTCTGCAGCCCTGCCCTGCCTTCTGCACCACAGGGGCTTCCAGGTTCATCTTGGAATTCTCCTACCTTATCCTTGAAATCTGTGATTCACCAGGACTCCTTTTAATGGAGAATATTTTAAAATTAAGCCAAGCCTGGGTGTTAGGTGTGTCCTTGCCTCTGGCCCCTCTGGGACTCTGGGGAAGGACTTCTCTGGACTTCCCACTTGTGGAGTGGCCAGTGGCCCCCAGCCTGCAACCACATCACTCCAGCCCGTCTCTGTCTCTGTCGGTACATGGTGATTTCCTTCTGTGTCTCTGTCCTCTTCCTGTGAGGTCGTCAGCCCTGTTATATTGGATTAAGGGTGCACTCTACTCCAGAATGACTTCATCTTGTCTAATTACATCTGCAACAACCCTGTGTCTGAATGAGCGCATTCTGAGAGACTGGTGATTAGGGCTACAAGTTCTGTTTTGGGGGGACACAGCTAAACCCCTAATGTTTACGTGGGCCTCCGTCCGTCCTGCTGTCTGTGTATTAAAGCCATGCATTCACACTGTGGTCATCAGTTTCCATTCAGCACTGCAGGCTTCAGTTCCATTTCTGTAACTTCCTTCTACACTGAGGGTTCTTGTTTCATCACTCTTAGTGTATTCCCTCATTTGCACAGTTCTAGACTCTGCAGAAAGTAGCTTCAGAATTACTGACCTTACCCCCTGCAAAACGCAAACTACTGACTGGAATTCAGTATTTGCTTCCATTATTTTGGTCTTTAGATTGAGAAATACATATGGTCAAAATATGGTGTATAACAGTTGTTTGGGGGGAGGGTATATCTCTGTGGTAGAGTGTGTGCTTAGCATGCCCGAACTCCTGCGTTCAGTCCCAGGACCTCCATTACATAAATAAATAAATAAACCTAATGACCACCCTGCCCCCAGATTTTTAAAAATAAACATCGTTTAGGATATTGGAGTAACAATTTGGATTTACTCTTTAGCCTTAAACAAGTGGGACTGTGGACACAATTTATGAAGCAACTGTTTTCACTGGATGTTCCCCTGAGGGAAAGGAAACAAGGGGTGTGGACTCTGACTTCCCTGGCTTTCTGACTGGAAGCACTTCAGACATCTTGCTCAGAGGAGGAGACAGATTGGAAATCGAGGAAGCCAAAACAGCTGGAATTTGCAAGGCAGAGTATGGGAGAGGAGAGAGGTACGCAGAGAAACAGCTCCTGAGACCAACCTACATGCCCTTTTCAGTCTTTGCTTGAATATTAAACTCCGTGACTAGGAGAGGAGGAGCTGCTGTAGGTGGACTAGTTCCCAGAGCTCACAGGGCCTTGCCTACAAGAACGGAGAAACCTCACTGAGCACCCGGGCACTTGAGAGAGATGCCAGAAGGGCCTGTCTCAGTACCAGCCGTCGGGGAGTGACTGCCGCACACCCTGGCAGGTCACAAAAGGATCCAGCTGATTTGCAAGCACCTTGGCCACCTGCCCAGGAACACTCAACGCTCTTGAAAGGATGAGGACAAAATCCAGCCACTCAGCAACGTGCCGCTGCTGTGCAAACGCGCTCAGTGCTTCAGGCCGCTGCCCACCTCTCAGATGCTCATGTTCACTTCATGCGCTGGTGTTGCTTTGACAGTTACATCCTTGGTTAATTTCTTAAGGTGCAATATGTGCTAATCAAGGTCTTAGAATTTAGTAATGAGCAAATCTATATTTTGGTAATCGATGTATAATTATTTTGCAATGTCATGGTTTTAGGTGTACAGCATAATGACTCAGCCATATATGCATATTTATCTGTTCTTTTTCAGATTCTTTTCTACTAAAGGTTATTCTAAGGTATGGAATATAGTTCCCTGTATTATAAGTAGGGCCTTTTTGTTATCTATTTTACATACAGTAGTTAGTATCTGCTAATCCCAAACTCCCAGTTTAGCCTTCTCTCCACTTCCCCTTGGGTAACCATGCTTTGTTTTCTGTCTGTGAGTCTATTTCTGTTTTGTGTATAAGTTCATTTGTATCTTTTTTTTAAGATTCCACATATAAGTGATATCATTTGATATTTGTCTTTGTCTGACTTCACTTAGAATGATGAGCTCTAGGTCCATCCATGTTGCTGCAAATGGCATTATTTTATTCTTTTTTATGGCTGACTAGTATTCCATTTTATAAATTTATCTCATCTTCTTTATCTAGTCATCCATCAATGGACATTTAAGTTGCTTCCATGTCTTGTCTATTGTAAATAGTGCTGCTATGAACACTGGGGTGCATGTATCTTTTGAAGTTAGAGTTTTCTCCAGATATATGTCCAGGAGTGGGATTGCTGGATCATGTAGTAACTTTATTTTTAGTTTTTTAAGGAATCTCCATACCATTTTCCATAGTGGCTGCACCAAACTACCTTCCCACCAACAGTGTAGGAGGGTTCCTTTCATATTTTTTTAAATCATGCTTCCTTGCAAAAGTTTTATATATTTAAACAAACCCTTCTGATTTGAAAAGAAAGCAGGAGTAGGGGAGAGGGTGTAGCTTAGTGGTAGAGTGTGTGCTTAGCATGCATGAGGCCCTGGGTTCAATCCCTAGTACCTCCATTAAATAAAGAAGCAAACAAATAGATAAATCTAATTACCTCCCCACTAGTAACGAAAGAAAGGATGGAAGGAAGGCAGGAAGCAGGAGTAACTGTGTAAATGTAAGATAAAGTAGATTTTAGAGCAAAGACTATTACCAGGGATGGGGGGACAGTACATAATGATAAAAAGGTCAAGCAAGAAAATACAGCAATCCTAAATGTTGATGCACCAAACAGCAGAGTTTCAAAACACTTGAAGCAAAAACTGAAGTAAGTGGAAGGAGAAATGAACAACTGCACAATTGTAACTGGAGAAGTCAGCCTTCCTCTCACTTAGTAATTGAAAGAGTGAGTGCACAGAAAGTCAGCCAAACACCTTCAACCAACAGGACACTATTGGCATGTACAGAACACTTCACCCCACAACAGCAGCACACAGATTCTTGCCCATGAGCACTCTCCAAGATAAACCATATCCTAAAACAGACCTCAAAACAATTAAAAGAACTGAAATATTAGAGTGTGTTATCTGACCACAGTGAGCTCAAACTAGAAATCAGTAACAAAAAGATGACAAGAAAATCTTCAAACACTTGCAGATGAACACATTTCTAAATGAACCTTGGGTAAGAGGAAGACTCAAGGGAAATTTTTAAAAAAGACATTGAACTAAATGAAAGGCAAATATATCAAAGTGTGCGGGGTGCAGCTAAAGAAGTGTGTGAGGGAAATGCATAGCACTGAATGCTTGCATTAGGAGTCTCCATGCTGATTGTGTGCCCATGTCCTTAGACAAGCTTGGAGGTCCCATCTTACAGGAAGCCACCCTGATTACCTTTCTTACCAGCCCACCCTGCACCCCTGAGCATGCAGCTTCCCTACCCCATCAGAGTCTGTCCTGGATGTCTCCCCTAGGAGACTGGGAGCAGTTCCATGGGAGCAGCAAAGAGGCTGTAAGGTAATTTCATTTCTCCTTGCAGGACCTCAAAATGCTTTTGTAGGACCAGCAGTTTAATAAATGTTGAAAACCAAATGGTTTCGTTTTCCTTCTGTTTTAGCAAGTTTGTTTTCACGTCTTCAGGTTGAAGTCATAGATACCAGTAAGGGGAGTCTAACAGGTTCTCCGGATCCCTCCACCCAAGGGCCCTGCGTACTCATGCACTTTGCCAAGCAGTTCCTCCTCTTCACGAGTGTGTAGGGGCTGCGTTGAAATCCCTGAGACTCCGTCAAGCACTGACGCTCTCTGTCCCCAGCCTTGGAACCTGGCCTGCTCGGGCATTTATGGCAGCTGCCGCAGCTTCGTGGGCCCCCGCTCTTCCAGGTCGTCTGCTGGCTGCGGGCTACCAGGGCATCGCGGTGGCCGGGGGGAGCTGCTGCAGGTGGCCAGGAGCCTGGTGTGTGCCCCTTGGGGGTGCAGCCTTCCTGAGGGGGGATTCTGCACCCACTTCCTGGGATGGGGGTAGGGGGGCTTTCCTTTCCAGCCAGTGATGCTCAGTCCTGCGTCATCACAGGGCATTTTATGAACAGACTCCTTTTCCCAAACCCCTGTCACACCTCGGCCCGTGGGGCAGTGGGGGCTGGTGGCTGACACGGCCCCTCTCCCCCAGCTGCGAGGCACGATCCTGCAGTATGAGGAGACGCTGATGGAGGTGATGCCCGAGGTCTGCCGGCTGCCTCGCACACGTATGGCTCCCCCAGTGAGCACAGCACCTCCTTGGGTGCACAGGGGGCGGGGGGAGTGTCAGCCCGGCCACAGGGAGACCGAGTGGGCAGTCACTGGCAAGGTTCCCATCTGCTTTCCCCGCTGGGAGGAGGTGGGGGCCAACCAGAGCCTGACGGTCTGCAGCCTTTCAGCCAGGAGCAGGCTGCGGGAGGGCGTGTGGGAGTTGTGGGGCGGGGGTGACAGGGCTCTGAACCCTGTGCACCTCAGCTCTCCTGCAACACCCGGATCTTGAACATCACTGACCAGGGAGGGGCGGGGAGCTCGACTGCCAGGTCCAGCTGCCCGCCGGGCTTGACCGGCCCAGGCCTGGGGGCAGCTCCACGCAGGGTGCAGCCCATCTGTCACATTGGCTGGCTGGCTATAGGGCCCTGGGGTGGGGGTGCCCTGCGGGGTGCCAGACCTGCACGGCCTGAACAGCACTGGTTTGGGGATCCCCACACTAACAGCCTTCGTGATCTCAGAAAGCATCATCCACAATCAAACTGGACTGCAGGAACCCTTGTCTTGTACAAAACCGCCTTTTGTCTTGGATCCATTAACACTTTCCTGAGAGCTGGACAACTGCCTTGCTAAGTGACTTGGGCCCACGTGTGGACCACCCATGGGAGACTGTTCTGACAGGCAGTCGGCTGGTGAGGCTGAGCCCCCAGGGCTGTTGCTGGTGTCTCGGGAGATGGCGAGGTGACCCATTCGGCCGCTGGGGAGGGAAAGGACCGTCGGTGAGCCTGGCTCGGGAGCCTGAGTCCGTTGTCAGAAACAGATGGCAACACTGGGGTCATAAAACTGGTGCTCAGATCCTGGCCAGAGGGGGCATTTTTAATGTCGGAGATGAAGCCATTTAGGCCAAATCCAGAGCTGGTCTGAGGCAGAGCTGTGGACATCAGGGCCGCTCCCTACATGTCCTCACCCCACTGTGTGGCCAGGCCCGTGGCACCTTGTGTGCCTCGTGTAGATGACACTGTGTTGCTAGGGGAACCCTGCCCTTTAGTGCCTGCTGGGGGGCTACACGTGTGGAGGAACACCCCCCTGGGAGGGTCTGAGCTCACGCTGGGTGATACTGAGGCCTGGGGGGTGGATGGGGTTGGCGGTGGACCACGAGAGGAAGCGATGGCCTCTTGGGTGGGCAGGGCCATGGGTCCTTGTGGATCAGCACTCAGGGCCGACCGGTTGGGATGAGGGCTTGAAACCTCTTAAGTGTCTGACTTTGTGCCTCTCGGGGTTGTTTTGGCTTTTCCACGTCTTCTGTGTGACCACCCATTCCGGCGTCAGCTCGGGGAGTCTTGACTGGGTCAGCACCGACTGTCGGACTGAATCAGGCAACACTGACTTTCTGAGCAGGCTTCATGCCTTGTGTCTTTTCCTGCCATATCACAACGTCCAGGGCCTCCAGGACAGCAGTGGAGACGCGCTGTCTTGCGCAGGAGCCCTGCGGGAAGCTGTGCGGGTGTCACCGCCCAGTAGGAGTTTAGCTGCAGGGCTCTGGTTTAGTCCCTTATCGGATTAAGTACACTCCCCTCTGTGCCTGTGAAGTGAGTTTTATCAATTACCTTTCCTACCTCTGCTGGCCATGATGCCTCCTCGGAAGATGCAGGCAAACCTGGGAGACATGGCGGGTTTGGCTCCAGACCACCGCAAAGAAGCGAGCCCCCTGACTTGTTTGGTTTCCCAGGGCATGCAAAGTTATGTTTACACTAGACTGTAGTCTGTTAAGTGCATAATAGCATTATGCCTTAAAGTACATACACACCGTAATTAAAAAACACTTCATTGCTGAAACATGCCAACCAACATCTGAGCCTTCAGCAAGTTGTGACTTTTTGGCATAGTGACATCCAAGACCACTGCTGACAGGTCACCCTAACAAATATAATAATGCACTTTAAAATGGGGGCAGGGTACAGCCTAGTGGTAGAGCATGCTTAGCACGCACGAGGTCCTGGGTTCAATCCCCAGTACCTCCATCTAAAAACAAACTAAGTAAATAATTACCTCTCCCCTTGGCTAAATAAATAAATAAATTTTTAATTAAAAAATAGAAAAGGGTTTAAAAATTAAGGGAGGAGGGTATAGCTCAAGTGCGTGCTTAGGATGCACAAGGTCCTGGGTTCAATCCCCAGTTCTGCTATTAAAAATAAATAGATAGATAAACAAATAAGTAGATAAATAAGAAAATCCAAGCCCCCAAAGCAAAAACAAAAATAATATAAGGGGAAAAAATCTAAAAAAATTTTTTAAGCTTAAACTATTGTAAAGATGACCACGATGTGACACAGAGGCGGGAAGTGAGAAGATGCTGTTGGGAAAATGATGCCTGTAGACTTGCTCAATGCGGGGTCACCACAAACTTCAATGTGCAAAACACACAGTGTCTGCAAACACAGTAACACGCGCTCTGTCTGCACAGGGCTGACAGAGACAGAGGCTCTGGAGCTGAGGCCCAGGGCCCGGGTGGTGCTGGGCTCAGGAGACGGGTGGCCATGCCCACGTGGGCACGGTGGCCGTGTCAGAGAATGCTCCCGGCCAGGGACCCCAGGTGGCACCCTGGGGCGTCTCCTGCCCCTCCAGCCTCCCCCAACCCCAGACTCACCCCCCACTACCACAGGCATCCTGGAGATCTTCCAGCTCCAGATGAAGGACGTCGTTGAGTACACGGAGCAGACGACAGCGTGCTTCCAGAACCTGCGGGAGGTGGGCGATGCCGTCCTCTCCCGCCTGCCCGGCCAGCAGCGCCTGGTGGGCGCCCAGCCCTGCCCGGGCCCTGCGGACCCCGCCCCGGGGTGGTGGGAGGGGGAAGATTTAGAGGCTTGATTTATTGGGATCATTAATAAGGGAAGGGGAGCAAGGGTTTTCTTCATGACTATTTAGACTTTAATTTGAATTTGTTTCCTACAATTGAAAAACAAAAAAATTTCAAATTAAAAGTAAACTTTTTTTTCTATTAGGAAATATGATTTTTAAGCTTTAACAAATCATGGCATCATTTTTTTATTCCTATGCTATTTTTTCTCTGCATACGATGTTATATTTCTCTCTATATAAATTTCTAAAAACTACTATTGAATTTTTTCTATTCTGTTCAAAACTCATTAAATAAAATTGGAAATTTTGAAAAATCATTAAAAAAAGAAAAACAGATCTGCAATGGAGTTCATCGTTAAAGAATGGTTTACTCTGTGAGCATTGTCAGAATGTTTTATTATACAGTATTTGCTGCATCTAAATGAACGTATGTGACGCACATGTAAGGTGAGGAGCACCGTCGCCCGGGAGCGCTGTCTGTGATGGAGAGTTCGGAGCTGAGGCTGTTGAGCCCTCGAAGTGTGGCTCCATGTGACGGAAGAACTGATTTTTAAGTTTTATTGAATTTTAATTATTTTACATTTAAATAGCTGCCTGTGCCCCATCCCTGCTGTGTGGAGAGCCTGATAAAGCAGACACTAGGAGCCCCTCATCACTAAGAAATCACGTGTGGGACACCCGCTTTCTCCACTGATTGCCTCTGGTGTCATTTAGCATGTCCCTCTGTCCCCTGTAGGTCATGTCCACTGACAGCTCTGAACTGAGGGCCTAGTCACTGTGACATGGGCTCTCACAGGCCTTGCTCTGCATCTCCCTCAGGACTGAGGAGCAGGGCGTCTTCCCTGCTGTTAAATGCTCCCTTCATGTCATGTGTCCATTTTACTATAATCTGTGAATCTTCTGTGCTGCATTTGATGCACACACCTCTCCATGTGTGTGGCTTGAGTTTTCACTCCGGTAGTGGTGGTATTTGATAAAGTGATATTCTTTGAATGTACTCACTTGTTTTTCATGGTTAACACATTTTGTGTCTCTTAAAAGAAGTTCTTTGCTACCTAGGAGCCGTGGAGATATTCTTGTGTATTTCCGCCTACACGTTGCAGGTTTTGCTTTCTACGTTTCAGTTCTAATCCCTCTGGGGTTGGTTTTGGTGTCCGATATGAGACATGGAGGAAGTTTCTTTGTCCCTTCCTGCAGGGGGTGGCCAGTAGTCCCTCCTTGAGCGGCGGAAGGACGATGCCTCTCCTTGCTGGTCCCCAGGGTCACTCTGTCACCCTGCAGCTCCCAGTGGACATGCTGCTCTGTCTCCTGGCTGTCCTCCATGTCCCACCGGTCTGTGCATCTGTCCCTGGCTTCCAGCTCATAGCCTTATGCATTGTAACTCTAACTTCAGTCCTGACGCCTGACAGGACGTGTTCCTGACCTGATGTCTTCAAGCACCTTCTGCCTCTTCGCGGATCCTGGTTCTGCTTTGGAAGGATTAGAATCAGCTTGTCAAATAGATTAAAAAAGCATACTGGGATTTCAGTGGGAATTGCGTTGCCTTCTAGACCCACATATGGAGGTCTTTGCTCTGTTGCTGCTTTGATGCTTATTTGGCGGCAGGTGATTAGGTTTATTTATATATTTTTAGAGACAGTGCTTTGGATTGAACCCAGAATCCTGTTCATGCTGAGCACACACTCTGCAACTTGAGCTGTGCCCTCTCCTCCTGCTCTGTTGCTTCTTAAAGCAGTCTCGTCTCCAGGGCCCTGGCAGCTTGGCAGGGGCAGGGTTGCGTTTTGCAATGACCGAGACCAGGGTGCCCTGTATGCTGTGCTGGGCATGACAGTCCCACTGCCAGGCCTGTAGGGGCTGGCTGTGCCACGGGACTGGCCGCCTCGCACCTGTGTCTGCAAAAATCAAAGTGAGCTGGGTACAACCTCTGGTCAGGATCCACATCTTCCAGCTTTCCTTCTGCTGCTCTGCTCCAAGGAGACCCTTTCCAGAGAGAGGGGACCCCCGGCCCTCATTGTCCTGCCCCCTGTGACTCACATGGCCACCCTGACCTGCAGCACCGGCGGCGGGAAGGTGGCGTGTGGCTCCCTGAGGAGCTGGTTTCCAGGGCAGCCTTGCCCCAGGGACAGCTGAGGGAGAGCTGAATCTTCGCCCTAAATACATGTGAATGTTTTACAACCGAATAAGATAGGGAATCTTCCTTTAGTAATCACTTATCATGAAATTGAAATGTTTAATACAGGAAAATTCCCCTCACGTGTGGCTTTTGTGAATGCACACATGAAGCACAGCCTCGTCCATGTGTGTCCAGGCCTGAAGAAGCCCCTCGGTCACTGGCCCCAGGGAAGGGCGGGGGCCGCCCTGTGGGATTGATCCGGCTGGTGGCAGGGACCCCTTAGAGGCCGCTGTCTCTTCTGGTCCTGCTGCCCTTTTAGGAGATAAGATTAACTGTCAAAAGCTTTTCCTTTACAAAATAGAAAATGTCAAGGATGCCTTGTATGAACAAAAAATAATTATGGAACCAAACTAGTTTAGGAGTTTGGGACTAACAGATGCACATGGCTGCATCTAAAATACATAACCAACAAGGACCTACCATACAGCACAGGGGACTGTATTCAGTCTCTTGTAATAACCAATAATGGAAAAGAATCTGAAAAAGAACAGAGATATACATGTATAACTGAGTCACTCTGCTATACACATGAAACTAATGCAACTTGTAAACTACTACCCTTTAATTTTTAAAAAATTCTAGTTTTCAGATGATTGATTTTCTTCAGCAAATGTTTCCTTGCTGACTTTTCATTGTTCTGTCTGAAATAACTGAAGATGGGTTGGGTTCACTGGTGACTAACCTATAAATGGGTAACCTTGATGATAAAATAATCTTAGTACATCTCATTACAGTATAATATAATGTAATATAGCACAATAATACAATAACTATATTCTGTTCCACAGGAGGAAAATATAATCATGGAACCACAGGAGTTTGAAGCTGGAGGGGCAGAACTCATCTCTCATCTGCTGAAAGGAGTTGTCAGGGCAACACTTGGACATTTGTTGGCTTCTGGAAGGAGTGTGATCCTGTGTTAGACACTTCAGAAAAGAGGGGGGAGGGTATAGCTCAGTGGTAGAGCGGGTGCTTAGCATGCACGAGGTCCTGGATTCAGTCCCCAGCACCTCCAGTAAAATAAATAAATAACCTAATTACCTCCCCCAAATAAATAAATAAATAAATAAATAAAGTAATGAAAAATACTTAAAAAAATTAAAACTTTGGAAAAGAGAAATCTGGGACCGATGAGACCCTTACCTGCCCAGACCCTTAAATACTCGTTGTCTATCCCTGGACACAAGCACAGCCTCTCTGAGGTGTCTGGGACTCTCACAGGCCCCCCAGCCCTGGGAGACCAGCCCCCACAGTGGACGGACCTTCCAGCTCTCAGGAGGTGGATGAGAGCTGGGTCCCGATGCCCCACGGACACACATCCTTGGTGTCTCCTTCCTTGTGACACCTGGGCCTGGGTCTCAAGTCTGCACTGTGTAATGACTCCCCTGAGTGAGGAACGTAGCACTGGGCATCTAGAAAACATGTTATGAATAGCTGTCAGTTGATCTTAAAGCTTTGACTAATGAGTGGATGGCTGCTTCCAAAACATAGATAAAAAGACGGCCTGCAGCTCAGCTCAGTGCAGCCTCCTCAGCTCCAGCCTGGAATTCTGCACTGTTGCTTTGGTCCTTCTAGAAATAGAGGTAATATCTTCCAGTCGGTCCACCGGGTGGACTTTGGAAAGTGGAAGATGCCTGGCTCCTCGCACTCCATCCCATCACATCCAGACTACAGACACCAACATCTCCTTGGTGGTGATTATCGTGTCTCCAAGGAAGGTGGTGGTAAAGTACATTTGGCAACCATGTGGGCTCCCACTAATATAGATGGAGATGTTAAGGGTGGATGTGGCCTTCAAATTGCCACAAATTAGACAAATGGGTTCGCCTTCCCCCAGCTGCCGGGGACACCGTGCCTGTGGTGAGGCCCCAGGGTGCTGGTGGCCCTGGCTGGCACCGGGAAGCTGTTCAGTAACTGAAGATGTTGATCTGGCTCTGAGACTCTGCTTTCTGGAGAAGGGTTGTTTCATTTTGTTTTTCAAATTCTGCCGTCTAAACCCAACCTGAAATTTTTGGTAATGTGGTTTATTCTTTTAAACTTGTATGTGTGTATACTTGTTAAACTTTTTGTTTTACAATAGTTTTACACTGCTTTGTTTTTTTTTTAAATTGATGTATAGTTAGTTACAGTGTGTCAATGTCTCATGTACAGCACAGTGTCCCAGTCATGCATTACATACATATATTCATTTTTATATTCTTTTTTATTAAAGGTTATTAAAAGATATTGAGTATAATTACTTGTGCTGTACAGAAATTTGTTTTAAGTATTTTTATATGTAGTTAATATTTGCAAATTTCAAACTTCTGAATTTATCCCTTCTCAGCCCCTATTTCCCCACCACCAGTAATAAAAGATTGTTTACTATCTCTGTGAGTCTGTTTCTGTTTTGTAGATGAGTTCATTAGTGTCTTTTTTAATTCCACATATGAATGATATATGGTGTTTTTCTCTTTCTGACTTATTTCACTTAAAATGACGCTCTCCAAATCCACCCACATTGCTGCATGCTTGTTTCTAATGCTGACATTTATAGCCACTCACCGTCTTTCTGTGGTTTGGTTTGTGGGCAAAAATTTGAGCTCATTGGCTGTGGCAGCAGGAAGCAGCAAAAATGGCTGGATGGCTCGTCTGGAGGGGCACTGCTGGTAGGCAGGTGCTTTAGCACCAGTAGAGACCCCTGTCTGTGTGGCACTGTCCCTGTGATGCCACCCATTGGCCGGGCCACTTTCTTGCACTCACCTTCCAAATGCCCTCCTGCCCTGCTGGTGCAGGCTGGCCGATCACCCATCTCCACTTTGCATTTTTCGCTTCCCAGTAAATATGTCCTGGAGACCACAGCACATGAGTGGTGACATTCCTCTACCTTTCTGTAGATGCACAGGCTCCCACAGACACCACCCTCATTCCTGTTTGCAAGCTGTGCCTCACCATCCGCTGCTCTCCTTCCTTGAGCATGTCCCCCCCCAACGCCACCACACATACACACTTCTAGAGGAGGCCCGGGAACAGCTTGTGTGGGTGCTCTGAGTGCACCTGTCACATGTATTCTGTGCACAGGATTCAGGCACAGGTGACCAGGAGCTTGGGGGTCAGCCTCCTTCTGGGGGGTTCTGGTGGAGCCGGGGATGGCTGCTGACCGCTGCATGAGGTGTCAGTTAGGTGACAACAGGCCCCTCACCTTTTGGGGACAGAAAGCCTTCTCTCCGTCCTCTTGGTCTTAGCTTTGCTGTCACCATGGGGGAGCTCCTCAAGGGAAACTCTTGGCAGTCATATGCTTTGACTCTCTGATTTCTGTTCAATAACCTGCTTTATGGTTTCAGGTTAGGTGCAGAGTAGGAGGTGCAGAAACTCATGCTCATCTTCTGCCCTGAGGTGACGGCACCAGTCGGGGGAGCCTTCTCCTGTTTGTGGGCCCCAGACTTGGGAAGGGCGCCCTGTGCTTGACCATCTGTGGATGCACAGTGGGGCTTTGGGAGTTCTGCCACCCCTGTGATGCTGGAAGTAAATCTTTCTCCACATTGGGTTCTCCTGGAGATTGGATGGGCCTTGTGTGGTGTCGAGTGTCATCACCTCTCTAAAGCAGCTGGTGACCCAGCAGCACATTCAGGGCCACTGCTCAGAACTTTGTCTGGGGCTCTGCGGACACTGGTGCCATCCCTTCCTCCTGCCTCCTGCCCTGTTTGCACAGGAAGTGGCTTCTTTCTACCTGTGCAGGGAGGGCTGTCAGGCCATCAGTGCTGGAAAGCAAAGGCCACGTTCAAGGCTGGGCTTGTGCGTGTCCACATTGAAATTAGTCAAAAGAAAGTAAACTGAAAATTCAGTTCCTCAGTCACATTCCAAGGACTTGATCACCACAGGTGGCTGGCAGCTACCTCGGTGGACAGCAGAGAACATTTCCACCAGCCCCGAGACTCCATTTATTTTTCACTAAGTGACAAAGATGTGCCTTGTTTTCAGCACTGATTTCTTTGTCCATCTTTGCTGTGAGATAAACTACCTCATGTGACCTTTTCTCTTTGTTCTGGTCTTTAGATGTATGTGACCTGATGCACGCAGCCCCTTTCCAGAATATCTTGCTAAGAGTCCACATGAAAGGTGAACCAGGGTCCTCTGACCAGGGTGGGGAGGCACATCTGTGTGGCCAGAGGGCTCAAGGTGTTTTGTTTAGAGTTTAGTGCCTGTTCATTGGGATAATGGGTAATTTAATATAGTTAACTGAGTATTGAATCACTGAAGTATTTAGGGCTGAAATGATGTCCTGGATGTGTGTCAGAAAAGCTTGGGGAGGGGGAGACGGCACAGCTCAGTGGTAGAGCGCGTGCCTCGCCTACACAAGGTCCTGGCTTCAGTCCCCAGTATCTCCATTAAAATAAATAAGCCTCATCCCCGCCTCCAAACCCCCAGAATCGCATAGGAGCAGGGATGTTGAGTATCTGTCCAACAAGAGTGGCAGGAGTTCGTGATTCTTGCAGCAGATGGGCACACAGGGTTCACTGTCCTGTGCTCTGCTTTTGATTCCTTTGCATTTTTCAATACATTGTTGGCTGGATTTGCATTTCTCTAATTATTAGCGAAGTTGAGCATCTTTTCATGCGCAGTTTAAAAAATAATGACAATAACAAATACTGGTGATGTAATAGAAAAGAACAAATCTGACTCCGTATTGTATATGTTCCTTTTCCTTTAACCCTGGGCCCTGTTTTCCAGGCTTAGCCTTGCCGGCTCTGCAGCTTTTGTGAAACAATGTTGCCTTTAGCCTGAGATAGACAGGAGAGCCTGTTCTCGGGCGCTGGCCTCCGAGGCTTCTGCACTCCGGGAACAAGAAGCTGCAGGCTAGAAAGTAACACTTGTTTTGTTGGAGGTTTTGCAGGAGCACCATGACCTGGCGCACACGGACAGCTGCGGGAGCAAAGAGCTCCTACAGCAAGAAGTTTACAACAACTAACACGCAACCCACCTTTTTTTTTTTTTTTTTTTTGTATAGAATGAGCCTGTATTCTGACTGGGGGAGGATGGTTCTCCAAGGCATTAGTCTGCCATCCTCTCAAGTCGGCTGGCTTTCCAAATAAAGTTGTCTTTCTTTGCCCCAACACCTCATCTTTTGATTTATTGGCCTGTCGTGCAGTGAGCAGAGCTTGGACTCGGTAACAGTTTCGCACATACAGCAAAGCGATTCAGTTATACATATAAATACTTATATATTTCTTCTCTTCAGATTTGTCTCCATTATATGTCATTATAAGAAATTGAATATCATTCTTTGTGCTCTACAGTAGGACCTTGTTGTTTATTTTATATAGAGTCATGTGTATCTGTTAACCCCAAACTCTTAATTTATCCCTCCCCCACCCTGTGACCTTTGGGAACCATAGTTTGCTTTCTGTGTGCAGGAAGCATCTTTAGAAGCAGATTCCAGTGAGCTATAGGCAATGTACATTTAAAATTCTGGGAGATATTGCCAAATGGCTTTTCAAAAAAGACCGTACGACTTCACACACCCACCAGCATTTGGGAGTGCCTTGCCAGCTCTGTACATTATCAACCATTTTTCTTTTTTGACAATCTCGGGGGACAGATTCTCTCTGTTGCTTTAATTTGCTTTCCTTTTGTTAGGATTGAGGCTGGGTATCTCTCTGCCTCCCCCTCCCAGAACACACAGTCATCCTTGTTCATTGGAAAATACACATACAGAAAAAGCAAATTTCTACTGCATAGCACAGGGAACTATATTCGATATCTGGTAGTAACCTGTAATGAAAAAGAATATGAAAAGGAATATATGTATTTACATGTATGACTGAAACATTAGGCTGTGCACCAGAAATTGACACATTATAACTGACTATACTTCAATTAAAATTTTTTAACTAAGAAAATACACATACAGAAACGTGCACAAAGCTTTATTTTACACGTGTGTGTGTGTGCAAGGGCATACACACACATTTATGAATAGATGCCAAGCAAACACTTGGGCAACCATCACTCAGTCAAGAAACAACACGGAATGTGACAAGCACCCCAAAGCACACCCAGCCCCCAAGCTCCTCTCTGATCATAAGCCCCTCCCTCCCGCAGAGGTAACCACTATCTTGTGGTCACACCCAAACAATACAGTCTATTTTGGCCTATATTTCAATTCTCTATGGATGGAACCATATCACACACGTCCTTTACCCTGTGTTGTGTTTGTGAGATTCATGCCCTGTTGCATGGTGATCGGGTGTCATCTCACACGATTAAAAATCATTTCAAATTCTCTCTACACTGGGGGCTGGGGGTCTTCTCTCTCCCTTCAGTGTCTCATTGGTGTTGTAAAATCTCCCCACATTTCTAGGGGGAAAGATTAAGAAGGTGGGAAGTGGGCTGGGAATTGGGAAGAAACTGAGGCTCAGAGAAGCCACACAGCCAGCAGGTGCCAGCCCAGATTCACATCCATGACTGTCTGACACCAGAGTCCAGGCTCACTGCCCCATCCCAAGGAGATGAGGCAGCTTCACACAGCCCAGGGGCGTCCAGGGTGACCTGGGCTCCATACAGGGCACATCCCAGACAGTGTGGACAGTATGGGTGCAGAAGACACTGAGTTCAGGGAAGGCTTCCTGGAGGGGGCAGCAGTTGACCTTCGCTCTGACCCTTCTTCCTCCCCAAGGCCCCTGCCCCTAGTCCAGGGTGGGGGCTTCAGATGCTCTCACCTCTGGGCAGGGTCTTCTTGGAAATAACTTGTCTGCCTGGCCTCAGATGAGTCCTGAGACAGGTTAGAAGGTGGAGGCCATGGGCCTGTGCTGGGCTCCTGGGAACCCTGTGGTGACTTACCCTCTGCCCTCCCCTTGCAGACACAGTCCTGGACTGCGACCTGAGCTGTGAAGTCAGGCAGGACAGGGGCTTTGTGGACAAGGCAGGGGATCTCTGGCTGGGCCTAGAAACGGGGATGGGGTTTGGAGCTGCTGCAGGCTGGGTTAAGAGGGATGAGTCCCCTCAGGTGTCCCCCTGCCTCCCAGCTGATGCCAAAGAGGAACCAGGCATGGCTGGAAAAATTGAATAACACGTGTACTTCCTGTGTATACCCATGGGAGACAGCCAGGGTAAACTGAGTGAACTCACCAAGAAGGCTGCAGCCCTCACCTTCAACATCCTCTTCAGCTAAAGACTAAAGAGGAAGCTGCAGGCAGCAGTCAGTACAGCAGTCAGTTACATGGAATGCCCAGAGGAATGAGAAGGTCAGTTAGACAAGGGCTGGAAAGGTGTCACTTTGGTTTAGACGTGGGAGTCATCAGTGACTCGCTGCGTGGGGATGGAGGAAGGGAAGACACACCAGAGTGGGTGGGGACAGACTGCTGGTGGGGAAGCAGGCAAATCCTTCAGGAAGTTTGTCATCAGAAGTAAGACTCTCTGGTTCACGTGAGAGGGAAGAAACAGAGGGAGATGTTTACAGAGAGGGAAATTTGAAATCATCACTGAGAAGGAAGAAGGTGCAAGTTAACTAAATAAAAGTAGCAGGATGGCTGGGCAATGCGTGACTTTCTTCAGCAGCACTTAGATGCCTGGGGGGATGTAAGGGGCAAGAGTGATAATCAGTCTGTTGTGTAGTTGGGAGTTTTGCCAAGTAAGCACACTGAAAATACAGAAAAGGGAATAAAGGATCTAAGTAAGAGTTATTAAAAATTTAGCTCCTGGAAATTGTTGAGAAGGAGAGCATTTCCTTTACCATCTTACATTCAGTGATTGGGAACCTGCAAATTAAATTGACTAAAGCAGATTACTGTGAGAAAAAAATTACGTATGAATACATGCAGGAGTTCACAAAGCAACGGGATTTGAAGGGGTGGCTAGAAGTGGGGGCTTATATGCAATTTAATAAGTGACAGGAAAAGGAGAAAGGCATTTTCTGAAAAACAAATGACTTCTTGGTGAGAGGGGAGAGAAAGGGCACTTATGGTAGAACAAGTGACATTTAGGGAAAATAGAGAACGCCTTAGGAGAATGTATGGGAGAGATGACAGGTTTGTGACAATGTCTTGTTGGGTCTGGTGCTAGGAACTTGTCTCTAATTTTAAGACTGTTTCCAAAAAGTAAATAGAGAAAATGAAAAGCCTGAGGCAGACTTCGTTTCTCCATGAGGAAACAGCTGTGAATCAGCGTTTAAGGTAACATATAGAAAGCCTGATGGCACTGTAACGATTGTGATCCATCAGAACACTGGAACAGCCACAGCAGATCCAAACGCTGCCCATCTAAATCTTTAGGTCTACAGACAGTGATTAACGCTGGAAAATTCACAAAAGCTATCAATCAATATCAACGACAAGTTTGGTGGGTGGCTGGGTGCTGCTTAAACAGCTGGCATCCGGACTCAGTTTGAGTATGTAATACTCCAAAGGGCTGGGTTTTATTCCCTAAGTCTGCTTAAAGTCAATGAGATGCAGAGAAATGTGGTTTAAAATACTACATCAAATTTAATCACGCACATAGAATGCAAGAGTATTTTCCCTTAAGAAACAGTGTCAGTATCTTACATAACGAGAAGTGAATAAAATGTTAGGCAAACAGCCCAGCAGGTAAATGTTTGCTATTTTATCTTGCAGATCATATACTTATTCTTCAAAAATTCCACATATTCTTCACGTGCTTTCGAAACCAGATCTGGACTTAGACTTGACTCATCCATCAAGGCTACGAGAGAGTCTGTAGGACTTAAGATTCAAGTTCAGTAGTAGCTGGAAAGAAAATGAAAGAATTAGATTCTTTACTGAAAATAGTTCATAGGTAACTAAATGTCAGTTTATTTTTTAAGAAAAGCTGAGACTCTTCTAAGTTTTAACAAGAATGAAAAACACCTACATACGATTACAACACAAAATACAAGATTACTACTCTAGACTTTGCCCAGGGCTGCACATTGAATTAACTGCTCTTGTGGCTAAGGATCAGAGCCCCTGGTTTTCTCATTCTTCATTCATTTACTCAGCAGCCATGTACTAAGGCACTGTGACAAGCACTGGAATCACAAGATGAAGATGACAGAGTCCACCCTGAAACATCATGTACCGTAAACTGGAAAAATAGATGAACAGGCAATTTCGGTACAGAGACATAAACGCCATGACAGGTATAAAAGAGGGCACAGTTGGAACACTCAGAAGGGACGTCCAGCTTTGTGTCAATACTGTCCCCTCTTTGGTGGCCGTGATGTGTAAGCAGATACCTGAAGGAGGAGGAGAAAGTGTGGGAGGGAGAGGCAAGAAGCAAACACAAAGAGCAGAGGCAGGAAGGGCGCCCGCGGAGCTGGACGCAGTCTGACCAGTCGCTGGAGCAAAGGGGCCGAGCAGGGGAGTAAAGAGAGACGGCTGAAGACTTTGGCAAGAGCCAAATCGATGTGGGTGTTTTTCTTCCAAGCTAAGGAATTTGGAATTTTTCCTGAGGGCAAAAGGTTAACCCCTGACACAGTGAATGACAGGAAATTAATTGTCATCCACCAGGGGACAGGTACATGAACTGCGGTTGCTTGAGTCTGGGTTTTTGGCCTCAGTCACTACCAAACTCGAGAAGCTGATGACCTCCATGCTTTCTGAGAACAGGTCCATGTGCAGATGACAGGCCCACGGGGACAGCAGGAGAGGAAGGGCACAGCCAGAAATAGAGAGAGAACACAGACTTCCTGAGATTTTTTTTTAAAGCTATGGATCGTGATGAATAAATGAGGAATAAGTACACTTATCATTATGAATGAAATTATGCTTTCACATTTTTCATTAGATATGTGTAAGAAAAAAATTTAACATAGTATCTGTTATTCAAACAATAGAATGAGGTGCCACTTACTCTTTACATTGTATTTCGGAAATCAATGCCTAAATTTAATTCAGAAATGTTGGCAACATACCTTCTTTTAATTCTCTATCTGTATTACTCTCCAACTCCTTCTGCATCTGAAATAAGTCAAATATTATTTTTAATGTGTAAGTTAAACAAGAAACACTATCATAGGAATGACAGCTAGCTTATGAAATGTGGCCTTTAAATAAATACTTTTAGAGACTTGACCTAACTTGGGGATTGCTTAAATAGAAAAAATAATCACAGGAATAAAATAAAATAAATTCCTACTTACTTTGATTTTAGATAATAGAGAACATATGTATGTAAGGCTATTTAGAGTCCCCTGATGGAAAGCACAGCAAACCCTGCCCTGTCGGATGCACATAATCTCAGAGGGTGATGCCTGATCTTAGCACAAAGAGTTTAAACAATTCAGGTCATGTTCTACACTGAATGCATTACTCTGCAGTTCTCAGAAAAACTGCCTTTTATAAAAGTTTAGTTTTTTTTTAAACATTAATGGCTTTTTCCTTAAAATGAGCTTTCCATTCCTGCACTAACATTAAAGGACAAAACTGTCCTCAGGAACTTTCTCTTGCATTGCTTTTGCACTCACACTCTTCCACCATCATCCTGCAAAGTGACACACTGTCGATTTCTTGGTGACAACTAATGAAAACATTTCGAGTTTGCATCATGCTTAGCCACTGGCGGAAGTGTTAGCCATGCATTTTTTTTTTTAAACACCACACAGTCCGGTTTCATGACTCTGAAGCACTTAGACTCAATTTACCCACAACACTGTCTACGAAACCTGAGCTTTTTTCTTCTTTATTATGACATGAAGCCAAGTGAGAAGAAACAGGTTGAGACCTCACTTAACAAGGGCCCATGCTACCCTTCTCTGCATGAAGATCATGAAAACACCATCAAACCATAAACCCACGCACACCGCTTTAAATGGCTATTTTAAAAACGATACACAATGAAAACTGGTTGTAATTTAAAGACTCCCTATCATTGCCACCTCGGTATTCCTGCAGGTGAGGGCAAGACAGAGACATAAGCGAACTTCATCTTAAAAATTTAAGTATTTGCTTTGCTTGACTACCTATTTAGAAATGTTCTACAGCTGCTCAGTAAGACATTTTATAACAATTAAAATAACAATGCTATAAGTAAAACAACAATTAAGGATGTACTCTTACAGAAGAAAATGATAAAAATTTTAAACTTAAAAACAGAACTTAATGTTTTTAGTGTCACAAGTTTATTGAATTCATAAAAAGAATTTATCTAGGATTCCTTTAAATAAAAAACATCCTCATGTGGTTAAGTAGCTCAAAGCCAATCATTTACTTATGCTTAGGGGTAGAAAAACTGGGGTGCTGCAAAACTGAAAATTAGTATCAACCAGTGCCAAACCGAAACCAATCAGAAACTAAGCCAAACATTGGAAAGTGGATCTCTAGTTATTTGGCACTAATACTTAACTTCTAAAATAGAATTTAAAATGGAGCTTTTTAAGGAATTTAAAATTTGTCAGTTTAGTTGCCTTTATTGAATAAAGTTAATGACAGGTATCTCTTGAAAATTACAAGTCCAGGGACTTTAAAAAATTATCAAATTTCTGTCTCCTTTCTTTATTAGCACAATTAATTATGGCTTTTACTTAGCGTGCGTAAGTCAAATAAACAACTCAGAATTTCATCAAATTAAAAACAAGAGTTATATCAGAAATCTGAAACCCAAGGAAAAAAAGGCAATGTAACTAACCCGGAACAAGGGATCGCTCAAGTTAGTCGAAGGGACTGAAACAGTCTTGAAGCGCCTTCTTCGAGTAGGACTGCCTTTGGCCTCCGCGCTAGTACCAGCAGCAGAAGGCGGTTCGCCAACAGGCCTTCTAGGAACAAAGCCGGGGAAAGAGCTCTTGTGCTGCCTCTCCAGCTGAAGCTTAGAGCTCATCTCGGCCAGCCTCTCATTAACCCTGCGAGGATCGCAGAACACAGATTTCATTCATTTCATTTTCTTCCTAAGTGATGTGTATTTTTAAAGTTGCTATAATAGTAAACAGATTGTCCCATTAAACTGCGTTTTAACACCAAAAATACGTCAGCGAAGACCTACTGTAAACAATTACAGTTTAAAACTGTCCTAAAGAAGGACGTATGTCCCTGGGGGGGCCCTTAACTAACAAGTACTTCAAAGTGGGGAGAGTCAGAGATGGAGACGCCCCCACAGAGGACCCCCACTGCCTTCTGCACCGGCTGCATCTAGACATACTCACCCTCAGTAAACCAGTTTAGAAATAAAAAATAAACCATCCCTCAAAGCCACTGTCAAGCATTTGCTTTCACCCCCCTTATATACACATTTCACTCATTACCCGGGAGAAATCAAGCATGTGGCACTGAGCAACAGTTTAGAGCCACCACCTCTGGGGGGCACCAGGCGGCAGAGGAGATGGTGGGAAAGAACCACAACAGCGCCAGGGGCAATTTCAAGTGTCCCCCGATTTCCCAAAGCTCACTTTGTTACTTCGCTTTTACCAGAGGCCTACATCAGCACCTGCTTTCCATAACCAAACAAAATCTCAAGCGGATTTTCACTTTTATGGAAACAAAGCAAAAAGCCAGAATAGCTCTGGGTGTTTGTTTTAGCCCGAGCCATCAGAGGGGCAACGAGCACCCCGAGCAGCGAGAGGGGCCCCACCGAGCTCCTTCCCCAGAACCACCCTCAGTGTCCCGGCATCACGCCGCCACGGCTTTGGGCTGTGTCTGTGAGCGCCTGTGCTTTATGCATATTTATTTCATACATCCACCAGCAAGATGTGTCCTAAGGTAACTGCCTCTTTGCTTCACACCGACAACTTTCAAAGGGACGCTCTACTTTTGGAGAGCGGGGAGACCTGTAGCTTGTAACACTGCTACTCAGGCACTGGAGGTGGGACCCGCCCTTTCTGTCTTCCACACACCCCCTCGGGCAGGCCACCATATTCTTCTTAGCCACTATGTGAACCACTATGCTGCCCTTCACCCCTATGTGAATTTCCCCCTATTCCCCAAGCATGCCTTTATGTAGCGGAGACAAACTTAGAAGGGTACAGTACTTCGTCTCAGGGTGCATACGAGCGGTGACACCAAATATCACAATCAAGAAAGTAAATTCACCAAACACCAGCATGGGGCCCCTTGGGTTTACGTTGCGCTCGTCCAAAACACAGTTAATTTTTAACTCATTAACATTTCTATTTATGGGAATTCCAGCTAGAAATTTTGTGATAATATGGCTGTCTAAATTACAAAGTTTGCAAAGCCCCTAGCTTAAAGACTAGATCAGGTTAAATATATGCAAATATAAAAAATAAAGTCATATAAAAGCAACAAAAGGCAGGGAGATGCAAACTGCCCTGGACTGACATTTTAAAGGAGAGTTCATTTGCTAACATCATTTCCCAAAATTACACTATCTAGTTAGCTCTCACTTGCTACTCACCTCATGAACCTGGCTCAATAAAAATGATGCCTTAGAGGCAAATGAACGACCTAAATTATTTTCTATAATTCTACGTTTTGACTTACGAGGTTAGCTGACTTGCCAAAGACTTTCTATTTTCCAGCTCTTCCAGGTACAGTTGCTTGTACTGTTCCAATCTGTTTTCATTAGAATCATTTTTTAGTTCAGGTTCCAGATCTTTAACTCTCTGTTCCGTTTGACTGACTGAAGCACGTCTGCACTCTCTTAACACGTTTTCTTGAAGTGCTGCTTGTGCCTAAAGCACATTAAAAGGATACAATTATAAAAATAATTATAACCTGAGTAATTGCAGTCTGTTTGTACCCTTTAGTTTTCAGTCAATGACTCAGAGAGTAATTTTAAGTGTGAGAAAAAAGCTGAATGTTAAACTACTTATCATCAATGTCAAGTGAATTAAACCTGAATTACAAAATTAAAGTTGAATCACTCTTATATTAGTACTCATGTAATGTGATAGTTCGAAGAATAATAGGATCAACTTAAAATTTTAAAAATTGAACAATACAATCTAAGAGTAATCCCAGAGTGTGGCACAGCATTTACATCACAATATATTCTTTTCCTCCTAGTAGTCTGGATTTACACCAATTGGTCTTAAAAATGATTCTCTAGTGAGAATTGTTCTGAAAGATCAATTTAGTGATAGTGATGATGGAAACTGAATTATTTAAAGGGACTATCAAATGTGGCCTTCCTTCCAGAAATCTACAAAACAAACTGCTATATGGGAAGTAGAGGAAACACATAAAATGTACACATCCGAACTGTAATTCTCAGCGAAGTGAGTTAGAGCACGTTACAGATCAATGCTTCACCTGTATACACTGGCTGATTCCTTTCAGTTTTTCTGCCACATCCTGTCTTGTTTGCACCTCGGTTTCCTGTCTGTACTGCACAGCTCGCCTGAGTTTTTTCAGTGTTTTTACTACATCCCTTGTTTGTTCTTCAGTCTCCCGTTTGTCCTGCTCCACTTGACTGTGATCCACTGTATTCATTTCGAGGTGACGTCTGAGGTTTACTGCTTCTTCCTCCAACTTCTTCTTCTCCTCCTCTAGTGCTTCACATTTCTTTTGCGTCTGTTTCACAGATAATATCTCCTGTAGAAGAAGCTGAGTTTCTGCACTTAGATGGAGAAGTACTGAAGATGCAGATTCCTCTTTTGCTGGAAGATCAGCATTCTGCATGAAAAAGGTAAAATTGTTTGGTAAGAGGTTAGCAGACTGAGAACAGCCTAACTCTAACCCAGCATCAAAGGTTGAAATAAATTCAGTTACAATAAAATGGTATATCTACCTTGTGGAATGGAGAAACTCAAATTACTCAGAAAATCAAGAAAAAAAGTTCAAACCACCAAGAGTCACAAAAATACACTGTTTACTGTCATCATCTTTGTTATACATTTGTACTTGGTTTTACACTCTTATTTTTCTGTAATTGTTTCATGTCTTTCCTACATAAAATGACTACAAGGCACCTCTTAGTAGAAAGTCTCTTACCTCTTCCTTCCCCAAGTCTTAACTCTTCATGATTTTTAAAGTTTTAGGGAGGTCATATTGAGTTACTTAGGGCTGAATTAATAAATGCCTCCCAAAACAAGACTTTGAAAAAAGACTGCAATTAATACATCTTACAAATATGGATTCTAATGGCATAAGCCTTTCTCTGAACTACAAATATCTTATGCTAGTTTGAATTGCATTCCAAGGAGCAATGAATGATTCACAGAGTTAAGGAGAAATCCATCTCCTAGTGTAGTGGCTTTGAACTTTTGAAATTCAAATTACTAATCTGTTATCTGTTTCTGATACACTGATTGAATATTATCTAATTTTTAACAGCTGTACTCTTGGAAAATTTCCCTTGGATGGGATGAAATATTTATTTCATTAATTATGCATTAAGCTATAGAATACAGCTAGGCATCTCTCCTTTTAAGTAAAAGGAGGCAGACACAGGGAGCTGAGAATGCAGGATCTACACCAAGAACAAGATCGGCACCAGTGTCACACACAAGAACCAAGCCAAAAGAGGACTTCATCGTGAACTGCAAGATGATGGATTAGAGAGGCTTCCAAAGAGGAAGGTTGAATTAATATTTTCCAGGCTTAATCTTTTGCCTCTAGGTAGTGAAATCTATGGATGAGTCTATGAATTATAATGAATGCAACATAATGAAGTGTATTGCAGACTGAGTCAGCAGATCCCGTGACCATGATTTGATGGAAACTGGAGTGAAGTGGGAGGCAAAGGGTGAGAAACTAAAGGTCTGAATGGGGGGAAGGAATGGACTTTACCTTTGCAAGCCTACTTTCTGTCATGTCACAGAGTCAGCAAGGCATAAGCTGGCCACAGGCCCCTTCAGGACACAGCAGATCTCCACAGAAGTGGAGTTACAGACATTCCACGACACTGACTTTTTATTATTATGTAAAACAACTGGTAATATGCAAGAAGACTCGGAAAGAGTTCTCATAACATCTGAATTGGTACTGGCATGGGACAGACATAGATCAATGCATCACCACTGAGAATCTGAAAGAAACCCTCACATTTACGGTCAATTGATTTTCAATACGAGTGTCAAATAACTGAATGAGACAATAATAGTCTTTTTAACAAATGGTACAGGGACAACTGGATATCCACATGCAAAAGAACAAAATTCGACCTCTACCTCGGACAATATGTATAAAATTAACTCAAAATGAAAGAGCTAAAACTACAAAATTCTCAGAAGAAAACACAGGCGTGTGTCTTCATGACTGGATCTGGCACTTGTTTCTTAGGACAGTAAAAGACAGAAATAGATTAACTGAACTTCATCAATACTAAAAACTTCTACTCTTCAAAAGACACCATCAAGAAGGTAAGAAGGCAAGCTCCTGAACAGGAGGAAATACTTGAAAATCCTACATCTGATCAAAGGCTTGCACCCAGGATACAAAAAGGACTCTGACAATTCAATCATAAAAAGACAACCCAATTTGAAAATGGGCAAAAACCTAAACAGACAGGTCTTCAAAGAAGATACACAAATAGATAAGCACATGAAAAGATCCCCTACATCCTTAGTCATCAGAAAAATGCAAATCAAAGCCACAATGAGATGCCAGTTCACACCTACCAGGAGAGCTGATGACCAGTGGTGACAGGAATGCATAGAAATTGGGAGAATTATACACTTTGGATAAAAACATTAGATGGTGCAGCCACTCTGGAAAACAGTATGGCAGGTCCTCAAAAGGTTAAACAGAGTTACCATATGACCCATGTGACAGCATTTCCATTCTTAAGTCTATTCCCCAAAGAAATGGAAACATGTTTATACCAAAACTTGGACAGAAATGTTCACAGCAGCATTATTAGCAATAGCCAAAAAGCAGAGGCAACCCAAAGGTCCATCAACTGATGGATGGATAAATGGTTTAGCCCCACAACCGAGTACTGTTCGACAATAAACAGAAATGGAAATACTGACAAGCGCTGTAACATGGATGAACCTTGAAGACGTTTTGTCAAATGAAAAAAGCTAATCATGAAGGACCGCACAGCATGTGATTCCATTCCTGGGAAACACCCAGAACAGGCACATCTATAGGGACAGAAGTCAGACTGGTGGTTGCCGGGGGGTGGGGGGGCTGTGGTGCTGGGGGGGGTGATGGCCAAGGGATGCAGGCTTTCTTTCTGGGGTGATGGGAATGTTCTAAAATTGATTGTGGCGACAGCTGCACATCTCTGAATATACTAGGAGATAGTAACTATGTATCCTAAATGGGCAAATTATATGATACGTGAATATTTTTCTTTTTTGGTGGAGGGAAGTAACTAAGTTTTACATATTTATTTTTAGAGGAGGTACAGGGGATCGAACCCAGGACCTTGTGTATGCTAAGCATGCACTCTACCACTTGAGTTATGCAATCCCCCTATAACATGTGAATTATATCTCAACAAAGTTAAAAAAAAATCCACAGGCAGGATCTAGACAATTTTCTTAATTCTCTACTTTGGGTGTACAGATGTGATCTGAACTTCTCCATGCTTTGACAACATGTCTAAAATGAATAGAAAATGAAGGCAATGTCTAACTTCAACTGGTTTCTATAATGACCTTTCTGCACAAGCTACTCTGAAATCCATGAAATAAATACACACAGATTCTATATCCATTCACAAAAGTGAAGATGAGACATGACAATTTTCTGGAACATTCCATGAAACATTATCCTCTGATTTTATCTAGCTTGCCTCATTGTGGTGAGAGATCACTAAAACATACTGTTTAATAGGAAAAAAAAGTTAACTTCTGTGAGGAAAGAGGTATAATTCTCCACTTCTCTAAGGGTAAATATAAGAAAAAAATAAAGAATGGCAGAATGAAAGTCAACATTTAAGAAACAAGTGCATTATAAAGATAATAAAAGTAAATTATGATGAAGATGCAAAAGAAAGCTATCCCCTAAAAGCTAGTGTCCTGCAACACTCTGTGCTGCACATTCATGGCCGAAGTGCTGAATTTCATACATACTGGGTTTGCAGCTTGATGTGGCTTCCTCTCTCCATCCTGTCTCTTATTTTCTGAGTTAGTTTGATGATGTGCTGTCACCTCCAGGGATGCTTCCAACATGGACACTTTCTTTCGGGTGTCAGCCAGTTCTTGCTGAAGCTGTCTCATACAGGCCTAAAAAGATAACTCTGTTACTGAATTTTCTGTCACCTTATCATTAAGTTACATTAATAATATATAACTCCAACAAATGGGCTTTGAGAACTATCCCCACAGACATCAGTCACCTTCTTTTCCTCATAGGCACACATTCCTGCTTACTGAATTTCATTAAACACACAGAAGGTGTGGCCCTCCTGCCTTACCGACAGTAAGTTAACTTAGACAATGGATGCAGCCCCACCAGCCCCTCCCTGCCCCTCCCAGGAAGCGGCCGAGCTTCACCCCCACTGAAGTCTCTGACAGAAAGGGGTGTGCGGGTGGGCTGAGTGGTGGTAAGTTCCACACTGTGGAACATTCTCCCTCTTTCTCATTAGAGGCTTAAGTTCAGAGTTCTTCACATCTTCAATCTGGTGTTTAAACCCTTCCAACAGACTTCCATCTCACAATAAAAACGAGGATATTCCAATGGACTTTGGGGACCTGAGACAACCTGGCGTCCCCTGCCTCCTGGACTGCAGCTCCCACAGCTCCCCCCACCCCTCCCACTGACTCCCTTCCTGCCACTCAGGACTCTGGCTGCTCCTCCTCAGTCTGAAAGTGGGACCCCAGTGCCAAACTCGTACATCACAGAGCGCCCCAGTTCCTCTGTACTGGACAAACTTAGATCCGAATGACAGTAACTGAGCCTTGCAATGAGAACTGTGAGCACATTATTTGAAAAAATGTTCAAAGTAAATTACAAATAGAACAGGGGAGACTAAGTCAAACACAGTTTTGCTAAAATTTACATTTGTCCCAAATTATGACTGAATGAAAAGTAGATGCCTTTAAGGAGTGGAGAGGTCATAACAATACATGATTTGAGATGGAAGTATTTCTAAATTTAATTGCAATTGACATGAATAAAAATAAAGTTATATCAACTAAAAATGTATGAAAAGCTACTGAAGGAAAAGTACTGCAAGATACAGCATTTACACATTAACTGTCAAGGTAATCCACACAATTGAATCTTTTCTCTCTTTCTCTCTCTCTCTTTTTTTTTTTGTTTACATTTTTTGTTCACACAACTGAATCTTAATTTCAAAATACTCATTTTAGGTCTAAGCATTTCATTTATCTGCTTCACGATACTAAAATGTGGTGACAGAAAGATTAAAATGATTTAGGCAGTATAAATTACTAAGACCTGCCTGTATCTGTCAACAGCTTATAGCTTAATCTCTTAGAATTTCAGGTGGCACGGCATCTTGACTCAAAGTAAAGCACCTCTCAGGTCTAATTTTTGTTTGCTGCATACAAGAAATGCCTTTAGGCTGCTTTACAGTGTATACATTTATAGCCCGCACACTTTTTATATTCAACTAGTTTCAACGTTCAGCTTCCATCAGATACTACTTTGAATTTTCTTTGAGGAAGTCTGAAAATTAGTTCCCTTTCTGGGTACTTACTTCCATTTCTGTTCTGTCCGTTTCATACTGACACAGTCTGTCCTTTAAACGTCTGCATTCTTTAATTAACTCCATGTTTCCTTCCTCCAGCTTCAGAACTCGTCTGCTCATGGCTTCAAGTTTTCCCGTGTGATCCAGAAATGGCTCTGGGGTATTAAATATTGTCTTTTCACTTCTGGCTTTATTTTGAGCCACTTCTAGTTGCTGTCGAAGCAACGTGTTTTCACTTTGCAGTTTACATATTGTCTCCTTCAAGAATGCCTGCTTTGCAATGTATTTGATGACATCCCCTTGTGTGCTCTGAGACAAGGGTTCAGTTTCCTTGTTTGAATGCTGGGCTTGGCCTCGGTCAGACAGCTCAAAATCCATTGTGTCCTGTAAGTGAAACCCCTCATCTCTTACTCTTTGAACTGTACGCAATAAACTGCCATATCATAATTTCCTTTGAAGTGGAAGACTAATCTCTAAGTTTATACAACAAAAAGTTTGCAGTAACTGGGTATCCAACTGGAAAAACTTAAGGTGGATACAAATCTCAAACTTTTACCAGAAATCCCCCAAAGTTCAAAAATTTAATTAAAGACAGTGAATCCATGAAAGTAAAAAAGAAACCACAAAAGGATGTTTAAGAAGCTCAGAATTGGAAAGGTCTTTCTTTCTCTGAAATACAACAAACCCAAAAGGCTTAAAATAAAAAATGAATAATTCTGACTACACTTAAAAATTATATCTGACATCTAACCTTTACAGCTACCGCCAAAGTAAGAGCCTTAGCTCTGTATAAATTGGGACAGGTTAGATTTCCTAAAAAATTCTTTCCTGAGAATATTCCATAAATATTCTCCCTTTCTAACATTTTTAGAGCGAGTTATAAGAATTACATGTATGGATAAATGATAAATCTAAGCACTGTACTAAGCACGTCTACAAACATCAGTTAACTCATTTAGCTGTGACAATTCTGGAATAAAGGGTTAAAAACACAAGCAAGCTGCAGGGTTTCCCCCAGGGCTTCTGACTCTCTGACTCTTACACCAAACCAAAGCTACTTCTCTAGGATAAATACATAAACACAAGAGAAGCCTTCTATTTCCCTAATGGTGAATACACTAAAGGTAAAGAAGGTCAAATTTATAGAGCTCTTCTTAGAAAATCAGGAGACTATTTGCTTCTGCAATAATTTTTATTTCTTCTTCATGATGTTTATAACAGTAATGGATGTGAAATAGCAGGGAAATACAGTGAACTGTTTAATTAAAAATAAAATGCTGATCAATAAATTATCACTAAGTATAGATTATGGCATATCTTTCACTATACTCGAAAGCTCCTTGTACTGAAATCGGATACCACATGGAGCAGAGCGTTACTTTTGATCACACGTAGGAGAATGACACCCAAACTACGGTTTCTGAACTAGCTATACTTTTTCCTCCTTACCATCAGTGGAAATGATAAAGTAACCTCTCCATTAGTCTATCAAAGGAGTGAGATCACTGCCAGAAACTAGAATGCCTGCTGTTAGTAGCAACAGTTTTGAGATAATGGAAAGTTCATCAATTCCTATGGACAATATTAACAGCCTCTCCTTGGATGAGGCCGTTGTGAATGTCACGACATCACTGTTGCCGGCAAGTGGATTTGAATTCAAAATATTGCTTTATCCAATAGGCCGGAAATGAAACCTCCAGAAAATATATTTACATATATAGGCTTTTAAAACCCTGTATACTTTCTGTACCTACAGTATTGGTTTTTAAACTATGTAAGTATACAAATTCATACACACACATGTTTGAAGATGACTAAAGAAAATACCTCAGCATTCATTTTCTTATTAGCCTTTTCTGCCTCCTTTTGTTGGGAAAGACTATGGACCAGGATTTCATCTTGTATTAGTCGGGCATTCTGCTCTCGAGAAAGTTGCCTCTGAGCATCATTTCGCTCTTCTAAAACCTGAAGACATATTACATTTGGGTTTGGGTTTTATACCATGAAAAAAAGTCAAAAAAAGCTTAGGAGGGGAATCTTTAAAAAAAAATTTTAAACCTGTTAATAAGAAGTAGCCTTTTTAAGCACAGGGATCTTTAATGCACATAAATAACTGAAATTCTAATATACGTGACAGCTAAATGTATCACAGAGCAAAAACACAAGGGATGTAGTAGTATCATGAAAGAAAAACTTTTTTAGCACTTTTTAAATTGAGTTATAGTAATTTTACAATGTTGTGTCAAATTCCAGTGTAGAGCACAATTTTTCAGTTATACATGAACATATATATATTCATTGTGACATTTTCTTGTTGTGAGCTACCACAAGATCTTGCAGATATTTCCCTGTGCTGTACAGTATAATCTTGTTTATCTATTCTGCATATGCCTGTCAGTATCTACAAATTTTGAAATCCCAGTGACAGAAAATTTCTTTATAAAGCATTTAACCAGTTCCAACATAGTCTCAAGGTGATTTAGCCTGGATTTTAACTTCAAAGAGCCAAAATTAACACATGGATTTGAATTAGACTTGTTACTTTGTTGAATGGGCCAAAACCGTCAATCCTTATGTTAATGATTAAGCTCAATTTAACTTCCATTCCTTCATTCAGAAAAGGCACAGAGCATCTATTAGATGCCAAGAACACCAAGAAATTAGTAAATTAAGCTCTAAATGTCATAGTTCATATTTAGGTTGAGATAACTTTTATTTGTTTTAAATGAAATATAGATTAATTCAAAAGAATATTGTAAATAATATTGATGAAACAGTGTTAGAGGTACAAAACTTTCACATTATGACTAATTTACCTGATTTGGTTTATTCCTTACGCTCTTCAGTTTGCATTCTTGTGCTCGGGTAGTACTTTCAAGTTGTTGTTTTAGGTAATCTTGCTCATTGTATTGTTTCTCTTTTCTTTTTAAATCGTCCTTAGATTTTCCGTATAATGTATAAGAATTTTTCTTCTTCTTTGTTTCTTGTTCTAATGTGAATCTGCAGTGAAATATGCTTACCTTAAAATTTATTTTGTTAGAAAATAAAAAGTTCATTTTATGATCTGGTTCTTCACATGCTGATTTATTACCCTAATGGAATTTCTATGTTCTCAATTTGTTTTTCATTTCTAAGTCTCACATTTTAAATTCCTCACTTCAACCACTTCATAAAGATAGATACACACACACAAACACACACGTTTGAAAAGTAGCAATGAAAAGACAAAATGCTACTTGGGTTTCAGACAAGAGTAACTCTGGTCAATAGTGTAGGAAAGAAATTTTGCAATTATTCAGTAAGGTTTGAATTGAAAATTACCCTTTTTTCCCCACATAGTCATAAATGACTCCTTCATTGGGACAGAGAATTTAGTTACTAGTTAAAAGAGAAGTTGCTATTTAGAAACAAGTTTATAAGTTCATGAGGGATAAAATTTCAACTTCCTGAAGTATCACAGGGACTCCTACATGATCTCCAGCGGAAGGTAACATCCACAGGCATCTTTTCCAGAACACAGACCCGCTAATTAGCATAATCCAAGGCAAGGCTGGGGAGTCTACTCCCTGATGCCCTACACTATGTTTCTTCTTTTGCAACACTTTGAACTTACCTTGTTGAATATTATTTATTTAGTAAATCATTTTTAAATCCCTTTTGGTACAAGGCAGGATCCATAGTAAGTAATTAAAAAATAAAGAGTAATCCATGCTTTCAGCATAGACCTTGGAACTAATCTTATCTCTGCATGAGAGAGATCCTGAATAAACTAACCAGTAATCACTTTCCACTTTACTTTTTTGTCCATCCATTCATATGTTCAGAATCAAACTGCATGAATTTTTTTTAAAGTTTCTGCCTTGAGAAAAATGGTCATTTCATAATTCTGCAAGTGGGAATGTAAAGTAATATAAACTTTCTGGAGGACAATTGAGAGATAAGGATCAAAGATTTTTTTTTAAAGAAATATAGAATGAGGAGATATATATATATATATATTGCTGTGTTATTTCCAAGAGTCTCATATTCCACAATATTAATGAAATTTTCTCCCCTGTAAAATCCCAAAAGGTAAGTTAGCAATTATAAGACTTCTCCTACATACCTACAGTAATAAAGTAAATATAAAGAGTTCAAATATTTCTTTAAAACCAAGAAATTCAGTACCTCATGCGGCAGAGCTCTCGTTCCCACTCCATATTTTGAAGTTTTAACTGTGATTTTTCTTCTCTTGTTTTCAGCAGCTCTGTGTGTAGCCAGTTCACCTTATCTTCCATTTCTTTAAGTTTTCCTTTAAGTACTGCACAGTCAGATTCTTTAAGTTCTATTGATCTGAATGAATCAACTGGATCCTGAATTTTCAATAACGGATCAGAATCTGCATTAGGAAGAAAACAAAAATAGAAACAAAATATATGAATAATTTTTGTGTATAAAGGACTGTGCATTTTCACATTCATTCATCCATACATTGAACAAATGGATATTGAGCATCTATAACGTGGAAGACAATCTTCCAAGCTCTGCAGATATTAAAAGAATGACAAAGTAGTATTATGAACATTATGCAAATAAATTTGACAACTCAGATGAAGTGGGTAAAATTCCTTGAAGGAGAGAAATTACAAAAGCTCAATTAAGAAAGAACAAATAAGCTAAAAAGCCCTATATCTTAAAAACCAAAAGTCCTATTTAAAGACCTTACGACAAAGAAAATTCCAGTCCCAATGGTTACACTGGAGAATTCTACCAAATATTTTAGGAAAATTTAATACCAATTCTACACAAATTCTCCTCAAAAAATGAAGAGGAAGAAATATGTCCTCATTCTATAAAGCTGACATCACCCTGAATCCAAAACCAGACAAAGATATTACAAGAAAGAAAACTAATGTCATGAAAATGGAGGTAAAACTTCTAAAAAAACATTAGCGAATTAAATCCAACAATACAGGATAATTCATCGTGACCAAGTCGGGTGTATCCCAAGAATGCAGGGCTGTTTTAACACTTAAAAATCAATGCTATTCATCATATTAACAAACTAAACAAGAAACCATATGATCATGTCAGTGGATAAAGAGTCACTTGCCAAACCTCAACATGTATTCCTGATAAAAACTTCCAGCAAACTAGGAACCAAGGGAACGTCTTCACTATGACAAAGATCTGTGCTAAGCCTACAGCTGACACCATATGCAACGGTGAAAAACGGAATGCTTTTCCCAGAAGATGAGGAACCGGACAGGAGTGGCTTCTCTTACTTCTTCTAATCAGCACTGTACTGGAGCCAGTGCAATCAGGCAAAATAAAGAACCAAAAGGCATCTGGATGGGAAATGAAGAGGTAAAAGTGTCTGCTAATCAGCGGGAAATATTGCATGGTGCGAGTCAGCTAACTCCAACCTGTGGGCCGGGTTGCTTGCTTTGGTCAATAAACTTTTACCATGTCCATTACAGCCACGTCCATTAACTTGTGTATTGTCCATGGCTACTCTTGTTGCAACAGTGACAGAGCTGATTAGCTGTGACAGAGAATGTATTCATTGGCTGCAAGTCTTAAATGTGAACTACCCTTAGTAACACAGTAGTTTAAAGAAGAAAAAGCTTGACCACCTCTGGTTATGTAGAAAATCTGAGAGAATCCATAAAAAGGCTACTAGAACTAACAAATGGGTTCAGCCAGGTTGGAGGGCACAGGGTCAGCATACAGAAATCAACTGCATTTCTATCATCAGAAACTAAAATTTAAAATACATTATTTTAAAACAAATAAATAAAAATATACAACTTATAACTTCACTGAAAAATAAGAAATACAGGTAAACTCATAGAAGACGGAAAGACCCAGACACTAAAAACTCTAAAATATTACTGAGAAAATCAAGGAAGACCTATGTAAATGGAGAAATAAACTTTGTTCGGGGTTAAAAATTCCATATAGTTAAGAAGTCAATTCTCCCCAAATTAATCTACAGATTCAACATAATCTACATCTCATTTCCAGGACACTAGCAGACTTTTTTTTTTTACATTGAAAAGCTGATTCTAAAATTCATGTGGAAAGAGGGGTAATAAAAGGAAACAAGATGAAGCCAGAGGACTGTGGCCTTTAACCATGGAGCTATGAGAAGCAGGAGCTGGATTTTAGGCAAGGAGGTAACAAAGACCTGAATTTTAAAAACTGTCTAGTAATCCCGGTTGCGGTGTAGACCAAGGTCCCAGGAGGCGGAGCGGCGGCGAAGAAAGTCCTGAGGTGATTTCAGCGTTCTAGGAGGGAAGCAGTGATGACCTGACCTCGGGTGAAGGCGTAGGGGCAGCAGAGTCAACAGAAAGCACAGGGAGAGGGGCGGCCACAGCCCCTGGCTGGCAGCGCACACGTCTGCTTCTGCTTCAACACAGAGCAGGCCTCTGAGACGCCGCGGCCTGTGACGCAGCCGCGCTCCCCGGGCAGCGCTGGGTGTGCACGCGTCACCGCGAGACGCTTGAACAGGCTGTGCAGTCACACGGGGGGCCTACCTTCACTCTCCGGGCCAAGTCGTTTGATTGGCCTCAGGGTGTCCTTAAAATTATGGAAAAGCGACTCGGAATCCTCGGAAGCTCTCCCCGGTGACAGAGTTAAGTCATCGAGGAAATCCGCAGAATTCATCTGCTCTTTGACCTACAAGTAAATAATGCTATTTCACAGTGTCTCCAACATAGTTATAAAATATGCTCAGTGTACAGAGATGATAGATATCCATCTTTTTATGAGAGCAAAAACACAGACACTTCTCGAAAGAACTGATTTCTGTCAAAAGGCTAACTTTATCAATAGTGTTTCTAAGTGATTTTTAAGTAAATGTTTCTACAACAAAGAGGATTTTCTGTTTTTCCACTCTATCTTTTATAATTTTTTTTACTACAGGAAAACAATATTCAGGAAGGTTTTTTCGCCTCAATTCCAAGGATAAAGTTTAACTATAAATGATTATAGATCCTAACGATACTTTAAGTTTTCTAACTAGATAAAATGCTATTAAAAACTAACTATTAAATAATTATTTATTGACTCTAAAAGTCTAGTTTGAAAGGCAACTTTTTTTGAACTGTGTTATTAAAGCACAGAAAACAGTATTAAACCAGAAATTTAAATTTACATTTTTACATACCAGTGAGTAGTTATTTTCACTTCCATCAAGTCTTTCTTCCTCTTCCTCAGATGTCCTTTCTAAGTCTAGGTCTGCTGAAAAATGAATATGCTTAGTTAAAATTCACTACTTAGAACAGCTAGATAAAAGGCATCATCTTTATAAAAACATAAAACACATTTCATCAATTGATAGTTCAAATTAAGCTTAATCTTTAGCTGGATATTTACTTCTTTAAGAAATACGTCTAATTATTTAAAACTTCAACAAACTGGGAAATACTAGATGTTACCAGATTAAAGGCATACAAACATCTCAAAGTTTCACTCACAAATTGATTCACCAGACATGAACAAAACAAAGAGAAATAAAACAAAATTTAAAAATACAGTAGAAATATACAAAGTCACGATAGACTCTATTCTCTACCTCCTAACAGTACCTCTTTAACAACATACCAAGCTTCAAGAGCAATATTATTCATGGTTTCCAAAATTACTGCTACTTTTTATGCTTTTATCTTTCCTTTATCTGAAATGTTTCCCTCTATTGTTCTGACAAGTTCCTTTTCCTCTTTGAAGACTCAGCCTGCTCTGTGAAGTCCTCCTTGATTACAGCTGTCTTTCTGCAGAGACACAGGGATCTCTTTCCTTGGAGTTACCTTGGTACTTCACAGATTTTTCTAGTGTGTCTTCACCAGCTGAACTGCAAACTATTTCTTTACATGTCTATCCTCTTTGCTCCTCTGCTGCCGAGGACAAACTCTTAAAAGTATCTTTGTATAAACAGTATTTATTAGAAAAACTTTGAGTTTATAGCTTGTAGTCACTACTATAGGAGATAACTGAGAATCTTTTGTAAATACAACAGTAATTCTACAGGTAAGGAAAGAAAAGATAAAACTATAGGAGCAGAAAAAACATTGTATGACTTATTACAGCTCTGATTATATCACTGATTAAGGCACTAAATTAACTGGTATATACAGTAGAACACATATTAGATGTGGTTAATCAACAGACTGGGTATCCTAGAAGAATTAGAATCGATATTCCATATATTATTTTTAAGTGATAAAGCACTCCTTAAAAACCAATATCCTTTTCAACCTATCAATCCATTACAAATAATAAAACAAGCTGATATACGATGTGGACACAGTTAAGAAGGAGGTCCTGTGTAGCAAATCCCCAATGTCTGCCACTACCGCTGGGAAAGCCACTTCTAAAATACAGAAAGGCAGAGAATATACTAGAAATATTTTGATATTTAGTTGCAGAGGTGCTTTTTCAGTTACACTGAATATGGCTATAACAAACATTTATAAATTCAGAGCTAGATAAAAATAAAGCCAAGAAACCGTATTTTCAGAAGGGAATCTTTGGATGCCCACCTAGGTTTCCCAACTAGTCACAAAGCTCTAGACATCACTCTCCTACCCACTCTCAGGACTGTGCTAAACACTAGTCTGAACGAACTTACTTTCTCCTAATTCCCTTTGCTATTTAATATGTTGCTTTGGTCAGAGGATGAATGTAAATTTCATGCCAAAAGGTATTGTCCGGTTGTAGGTTGCATAAAAGGAGTAAACACAAAGGAGATCCTGCCACAAAATGATTTCTGCAAAGTCAGAGTATGGTGAAGCCACACACAGGTAGGCCATGGCTAGCTCTCTGTGCTGCTTTATTACCTTCTTTGCTGCTTCTGTTCTCTGGCAGCTGTGACTCACACAGGCCACCGAGCGCTGCATTTTCTGACAGAGACACGGCTCCAATATTCATCCGGTCTTTGTCTACTAGGGCCGTCTGCCTCAGTTCTGTGGGTGCTGACTGGTTTGTGGTCACTGATTGTGATACCAATGGACATTTATCAACTTTCAAATGCTTGGCTCTTTTACCAGCCGCATTATTGAGGCTCAAACTAGTAGAATCCCCATCTGAAGTTTCCACTTATTAAAATGTGAATAACAAAACAAACTTGACTAACTTGTACGAATTCTCTTCCCAGAGCAGCAGCCCCATGTCCTCCTCTCCTCCCAAACACACTGCTCCTTCCCAGCTGGTTGTACTTTACATGTCATTGCTGTTCACATAGGGAACCACTGTCTCTCTTTTTTCTACTTTTAACTTCCTAGTATTACTTATTTGGATTCACTCATCACTCTCTATAAAACAGTCTATATTCCATAAGAGCTTTATGAATAATTATGATTCTTCAACATATGAATTTTTTCATTAACAAAATGTATGTCTAACCAGACATTTACCAGACGTTTAAATATGCATGACAGTATTGTGTCCTAGAGACATGGGCTTTAAGAAAACTTTTACTGAATGGTACTACTTACATTACAATGAGACACAGTCTTTCCTCAATGTACCAATATCTTCAGAATTCTTACCTTAAGCCTTGGATAATCATCATAAACTTACATAGAAAGGATAGCCTTGAGTGACTAATTTTTTCCATATAAAAATAGGGTAAGTCTAGGTACAAGCTAGATCCATAGAGTACAGGGTGCCACGAGACAGGAAATATGTAACAAAAATGTTTTCCTTTTCTTAAAAGAATTAAGTTGTCAGATTTAAACTTTTAGAGACAAGTTAAAGAAAAAAAGGCAAGAAATGTAGCAGTGAACTTTAAAGCCCACTTCATCACAAGGGCCCCTTTATCGTTTCACATCCATGAACCCTGTTTAAAACAGCAGTTCTCAAGTGCCATCTGAGAAGCCCTGAAGCCCCAAGTTCCCTCCATCTAGGGAGTCCAGGAGGTCAAAACTAATTTCACAATAATACTGAACGCTATTTTCATTCTCATTCTCCGTTAAGTGTGCAGTGGAAGTTTCCAGATATATGACATGTGATAACATCATAGCTCTAATGGCTAATGGAATGTTTCTGTGTGCTTGTTTTCTAAATCTTTCAGTTTTATTTTCTAATATACTAAACATCAATAGATACAACCCACTTAAAAATTCTTCAGAATTCTCAATAATTTTTAATAGTATAAAAAATATCCTAAACCCCAAAACTTTTAGGATTATTGTTTTAAAAGATCATGTCTACCAAATACTAAGGCAGGACTAGTAACTTCCATCATTTTTAATAATCAAAGACACCACACACACACACACACACACACTCTCTCTCTCTCCTAATCAAAACATCCAGTTGGCTTAAGATCTTTGGGCTAGGGAAATAGCTCAGTGGTAGAGCACATGCTTAGCATGCACAAGGTTCTGGGTTCATTCCCTAGGACCTCCATTAATAAATAAATACAGAAATAAATTAATACCATCAATGTGATAGCACTCGATGAAATAATTAAAGTGAACTATGACTGACATGTTAGCAAGTGAAGCTTTACCCTACGTAAAGGTCAGAATTCAATTAAGCATTTTAAAACTCTGGAAAAATCTTAGAACCTAATAATCAATCTCTCAGAATCCCTGAGAAGGACAGGGACTCCAAACTGAGCACTTTGGTGTCTCCCAACATCAACAAAAACATCCAAGTCAAAGCTGACATTTTAAAAATCTATTTCTTATGCTTATGTGTATTTTTCAAACGTGGATACCGATCGTAACATCTGCGTTACTTGTGTCACCTTTCAATTAAATTTGAAAAAATAAAAGGAATTAGGAATAAGAAGACTGTACTTCATTTCATAGTTAAATTTGTATTGCATAATTTACCTGATTTCAGTCTTTGTAAATTCTTCATTGCTCCCGTTTTTTTAGGAACAGAATCTTTCACTCCAACTGCAGGCTGAATGGTTTTTGAAACAAACCGATTAATAATGTACATTTGATACAATCTGTAGTAATAATTCAAGGGGGGAGGGTCTAGCTCAGTGCTAGAGTGCCTGCTTAGCAGTGCATGAGGTCCTAGGCTAAATTCCCAGTACCCTCATTAAAAAAAAAAAATTCAAGATAAAAGTATAAAAGTTTTTACCTTCAGGTGAGGATATTTCTCAGTAGAACCTAAAAGCCAAAAGGGACACATAATCGATTATAAGTAAATACGAAAGCCAACTATCCAGTCATGCGGTTAGTACTGAGCACAATCCTCATGCTTGCTTTGGAAATGAACACGTTAGGTTTCGGTGTTTTGTTTTTCAGGGGCAGTTAGGACAGCAACAAGACAGACATATGAATCCATTATAGATACTCAATAAAGAACAGGAATATAGGTTTAACAAAACATGCAGTTAAGATTTCAAAAGTATGATTATGTTTCAAATGACTTTATAAAATAGAAACGTGCACATATACAAGTGTGAACATGCTGCCTGAGGAGGAGAAAAGCGATCTTTAATCAGAGGAACAAGTCACGGCTCCAAGAAGACAAATGTGAAAGCTGACGGTAAAACGCAACAGCACATCTTTCATGCGACTGACACCATTAGACTACAAGTATTTATCGTGCTCTTCAATTTGTCCTGTGATTTAGGAAGTCCACAGTTGTGATGGCAGTTCATTTGAATGTGCAGTTCACTTCTCGTCAGAGAAAGTGTTATGAATTGATCAGCTTGGATACACACTTGTAGAATAATTGTTCAGAAAAATATTCACTTTTTCCTATACCCACGTGGGCTACTGGTATGCCTACATTTCTTGGATCCTCTAGCCGTCAAAGTTTCTTGATCCACTCATGCAAGAAAGAATGTATACTGAGTTTTCAATACTGAAATCTGGTGATCAAAAAAAAATTTCATTGCCACAGAATTATTAGACATTGAAAGTCTTTTATATTTCAAAACCTGTGTAGTACTCACTGAAAATAACAACTTTAGCATTTATGGAATGAATCCTATTAATTTCTTTTATTTCCAAAATTGGTTTGGTAAATCAGGCTAATGTTTAAAAGGATTTTTGTGAAACAAATATCTTATCAAAAAATTAGGTATCATTAAAAACAACAACAACAACAACAACAACAACACAGCCAATGCTTCATATTCAAATTAATCTCACTTGAATAACAAATACCAATACATGTATCTTTGAAGCCTGATAGGAGGAGTGGCTGTGGTTTACCCCAATTCTAGGCCCCCTCCTGATTCTGCAGTATTCTCTGGAGTGGCAGTGATCTAACCTGGCTTCAGTGCAAATATACTGATGCCATCGAAAAGGAGTTCTCTCAAGTTTCCCCTCAATTCCAAACTCACCTACCTGCGGCCTTTTTCCCCTCCTTCCTTCTTTCCACTTTCCTCTTCAAAGGTACCTCTAGATCTGCGGTCTTAATTCTTCCCCTTCTCTATTCTTTGGACGGATGATGCCCACCACTTCTTTTCCCTCTCTGCTTAGCAGCAGTAGCTTACATCTCTAATTTCTACTTTAATTCTCTGCCTCGCTCTGGCTATGAACGTGCTCAGAAAGAAAAACAAAATCATGCTTTTCCTTGCTGCTGTTTTGTCTTTAACTCCCCAGTGGCTCTTCTTCCAGATTCCCCTAAACACAAGTCTACCCTCCGAGCATGATCTAAAGACCAGCAACAAAGGCATCACCTGAGAGCTTGTTAGAAATGCAGACCGACTGCTCAGAATGTGCACTTTTCACCGGGTCCCCAGGTGACTGAGTAAAATGTGAGCAACTCCGGTCTATACCAAGTCTGCTTCTACAGCACTCGGACTTAACTGATCCTTCTGAAATCCAGCCGCACGTGTCTCACTGTAACACTTAACCAGAAGCTGCATCAGGAGTTGCAGACTTTTCAGTGGACTCTTTACCAGGCTCCACAGCGCCTCTGACCTCCCCGGAACGCACCCTGCTCTCTTCCTCTTTCCCACTCTCTTCTGTTGGCCTATGAGACACCATCCTATAAGGCAGCAGCACGCTGCATGATGCGAAGCTCCAGACATTGACAGCTGACCACACATGCCTGTGCTCACCCACGGCAGGCACACCCAGCTCTGCGTGATCAGGTACCGCAGTCCTCACTGCCTTCCTAACGGTCAGGGGGATGGGGGAGTGGGACATTCGGCTGTGCTTCCCAGACAAGCTTTGGTGCTGGAAGCAGCTCACTTCATACCTGCCTCATTTCAAACACTCCTCTTCCTTCTTCTAAAGAACTGTTCTACATTCATTACCACCTCCTGCCAGGGACCCCCCCTCCTTTCCCTTCATTTACTCCCCTCCTCTCTACCTCTCTCATTCTTCGCTCTCTCCTTCCCTCTTCCTGATTTCCTGACTGTCCTCAGGTCACAGAGCATCTTGAAAGAAAGCTGACAACTGAGCTCCTTAAACAGCATTCTAGTTTAATCTGTTGCTGACACCTGATAACATACACAATTTACTTCCTTTCCTCCGCTTTTTTCTCACTATACGTTCAACAGGTGATTTTCTTTGGCTGAGAGAATAGATCCAAACCCGTGTTTCAAATCAACATTCTGTCAAACGACTTTTTTATAAAACATAGTGCTTACTTTCTATTTGTCCATGTAATGTATTTTTTTCTCCTAGACCTGCAGCTCCAGATAAATGATGAACATGCTTCCGTAGTTGAATCTCGGAGGTACTCTGTTAAAGTTAATATTAATAATGAGTTCCATAAAGATTTCCTGATCCCTAAGAAAATACCTGTTTCCTATCTTATTATTATTTTTTAATTTCCTACTTTAAAAGCAATTAGGCTTAAAAACAAAATAAGCATATCATGGAAACCCAAACATTTAAACAGAAAATTTCATATACACTCTCTAGATCAAGTCTATCTTTTATCTTTAGTTGGCTTTTGACACTGTAAACTGAGCATGGAAAGCCAGACCAAATATTTTCATAGACAAAATACTGACCTACGTGCAGATTTCAACAAAGAATTAACTTCAAAACACCTAATTCCATTTTGCATTCCTCGACAAAAGAAGAGGACATTTACAAAAATACTTATTTTTATATGTATAACTGAATTGCTTTGCAGTACACTTGAAACTAACATTATAAACTGACTACACTTCAATAAAAAATAAAACTAAAAATATGCATATTTAAATATATTCTTTAATAAGTATACGTGCTATAAATTTAAAATGTTTCTTAGGACAGATATTGTTTTTAATATTAAAATAACATACTTGGCATGAAAAGAAGCCTTGGAGTCTGTCATGTTGAGTATTAACAGAACACTGTGGAAACTGCTACATTTCAGTAAACAAAGGCTTAGCAGAATCTAAAGATTATTTGATACAACTTTTATTGATAGGAAAAATAGTTGAATAAAGTACCAAAGTAGAAAGAAAAACATTCATGTTTAAATTAACAGCAGAGAAATTTTAAATGTAGCTATGCAGCTCTTCAAAAAACTACCATAAGCTTTACTTTACTAAGGGAAGAATAAGAACACTGTTTAGTGACCACCCGCACGTGCCAGGCCCTTATCATGCACATTCTCTTCTCTACACACAACAATAACAGTGATTCCAAGGACGGTTACCCACTTGCTGCTTCCTGGCCACTCCAAGATGCTGGAGTGCCGTGATGAGCAGATGGGACCTGCTGTTCTCTCTGTCTGGAACATCCCTCCCTGGGACCTACGTGTGACTGGCTCCTTCCTGTCCGTCACCTGGCAGCTTTGGCCACACTCAGCTCTTTCCTGACTACCTAAATTCCACCCTTACTCCACCCCCGTCCTAACTACAAACTCCCCCACTGTTGTGTAACCTAACGCTCTCCACGTTCCTTATATGAAGGACTTACTGTCCCTGATAAAGGGTTCCTGTTTACTAGTTCTTCTGTTCCTGCCACTACAGCCTAACCCCTCAGCTGCTACATTCAGTGTCTAACTGCCTGGTGCTAGTCGGTGTTCAGGAACAGGAATTTATTTAAGGTCAAAACATCTAAAATCCCCAGAAGGCGTCAAGTACCAAAGCACTATATACCTATCGGAGATGTCCGATAATAGTTTACTGACACTTAACATACCCCAAATGAGAACTCCCCATGCCCGCTCCAACTTTCCCATTTTTACTGTCCTTCAGATTTTAAAAAAGTGTCCTCAACATTTCAGTAGGTCACTAGTGGCCACTGTGATCATTCTGTCTTACATTTCTATAGCACCCTTTACAGTTGACAATGTGTTTTCTCATTTGTTACCACATTTTTGTTCATGACACATAACCTGAGAGGTAGGTATCAGTACCGTGTTTTTGCACGAGGTCACTGACATTCAAACAAGTCAGACAAGTGTTTCCAAGATCCCACAGTGGGTCAAAACCAGGATGCTACGTCTGCTGACTTCAAGTACAGTGCTGTGCCACCAGGAAGGAGCTGCCGAGATCCAAGAGTTCAGGCTCTTTTAACCTCTTTCCACGGCTATCACCTTGGAATAGGTCACCTCTACCCTGCACTTAGCTTCCTTCAAGTCCGGTCGCCATAAAGGTACTCAGTGCACGCTATTTTCCCTACCCGAAATGGGCTGTCCTCAGTGAAACATCACTCAACCAAACTGCTGCTATTTTAACCCCACATACGTATTACTATTCCCCATGCTTTTGCTTCTCCTGAAGTGTTCTTTGCAGCTCTAATTGACAATCCAAATATAATAATACTTTGAATTCACAATCAATGTCTTTTCAAGGTCAAAGTGGTTAAACAAACAAAAACACCATTTTTTGTGTGTGTTTTTTTGTTTTTTTAGTACAACCTGTTTCTCTCTCTAATCTCACTAAGAGTTTGACACATTCATTTATAACAAAGAAACAGCTGGTCCCAGGCTGACCAAGAATTATTTTCTTTAGTTTTTAGAAAATGTAACTTCAGAACCCAAGCCGATTCCCTATGACTTCTAAGCCTTGGTTTTTGCACTACATACACCAGTTTCATTAGGTGAGTCTGGAAAACTAACAGAAGCGCAGTCTGCAGTGGTATGACATGTGGCACGGAATGACTTTACTAACTTTGGGTTAAAATGAGGAAAAAATTTTGCTGGGCAAATGTAAAAGTGAGAAAGTGAAGTCAAAACATCCCTCCATTTATGTTTGAACATGACTAGTCAAGTACAAACTTAAGGCAAGAAAAAAAGGAAAATGTAAGTATAACAAGGTATGTGGAGAAATACATATATTTCAGCATTTATATATAATAGATCAGTGATGTATCAGTATTGTTAAGGATATACTATGAATGAAAGCCTCGGTTTTACCTTTTTATCATATACATAAAAACATATACATTACATATGCAAGTATATATATTATTCTTCAGCAAATTTTATAAAAATATCAAAATACATGATATATAAAACAAAGGCCTTTGTTCATAGTATATCCCCAATAATACTGACTTGTATTAATCTACAACCGTTTGTTTCTAAATACTACTATTAAGTAAGAGTTAAGTTTTGTCACTAGAAGTCACTCAATTGAACATGGTCATCTCTCACTACCTGAGCACTGTGAATTATTACTAGAGAGAAGAATAGATTTTAGAAAGTTCGTAACACATCAACTTTCCACCTAGACAAAGAACAGGTACAGGATTCTAAGGATAATATATAGCTTGAAAAGATATATTGAATGGAACATGAGAGGGGGCTAAAAAGGTTAAAAAGTTTTCATCTCAAATTCTAAGCTCACAACTGGTAGATACTGGAAAACAGACTGCAGCTTATTCCTATTCATCATATACTTCTTATCTATTTCCTTGGCATTTAAGACATATTTCCTGTCATAACAACTGAACTTTTACAACCTAAACAAAGGGAATAGAAATTTAAGTCGTATTTTTAGAATTCAAATAGATTTCATTATGACATAGTACGCATATTATATTACCTGTACCATCAAATGGATTTCATTACGATAGAGTGTGCGTGTTCTATAACCTGCAGCATGGTGCAGAATTCCATGTCTCCTCATGCACTCACATTCAGAAAATACTAAAATGCTTCTTACACTTAAGACCTTATTCTAGGTGCTCCAGGAAATGCACAATTACGTTCCCTAATCTCTAGCGGTGTATGCTGATGCAGGGGTAATAAAATAAATATGTAAATAACTATACTACCAAGTCCTGAAACTTGAAATTTTAGAATGGGACACGAGGACTGGACATACTTTTTTAAACTATAACACAAAAGAATTCTGAAGTAGGTTTCATCATATGGTTGTTATTAAGAGTCTACTTTGAGAGCTGGTTGTTATTTCAGGGAAAACATGTATTCTTCAATAAGATGAAAGAGTTTTGACTATACTCTTAATTTAGAAAACAGAGGAATCTATAATATGGATTTTGAGAAACAATTTTAATTTCTAAATTTTTATAATTTCAACTATTATTTTAGTCTTAATGCAGAACCCGAGATAGAAATAAAGTAAAACAAACAAACAAAACAAAAACCTCTTTCCTCACAACTGATACCAAAATAAAAAGTGTCCAAGGGGGAAAAAAAAGACACATGCTACACAGTTTTGGAACTGAAAGGCCCCAAGAAGAGTCCATGATTATCACAGTAAGTAGCTGTGTGCACTGAAGATGTCCCTGAGGCACAAGTATTATACAAGTGCCGTCAGTGTGGTTTAGAAGTCAAAGAACCCTCATCCTTGGCCAAGTTTCACACTTCCTCTATTGTGGGAAACTTTTTCACAGTACAGTTTTCCTGTCACTATATATCTTCTAGTCCATTTTGCTTCAGCCTTATCTTCAGTATTTACCAAAGTGAAAAAAAAGAAACAGAAAAAGAAAAAAATCAACCTGCCATATTTTTACACAATGGTTTACTCTGACCAACTTTCTAATACAAACCTAAAACAATGATAGGCAGACCACCACAAAATTTTAACAATAAATACTACACAAACCGAAATTCAGAGCAGAAAAATTAATTTCACAAGAGAACACTTTACCTTGGGAGCAAGAGCTAAGTCATCATCTGATGTAGGCCTTGAATCATCAGTATCATGTTTGGGTGAAACTCTTTGGAGCAAAAATACAAATCAAAAATGAGTGAGTTCATTTCTTTAAACAAACAAGTCACAAAAGTCTATGCTGAGGGATAAGAAAGCAGATTTGGGAGCCAGGCTGCCTGATGGTCAAGTCACAGGTCAACTACTTGCTAACCATGGAATCATGGGCCAACTAGTCAACCTCCTTAAGCTACAGCTGCCTAGTTAACTAACAGTAAGCTGTAACAGCACAGCTACTCTGCAAAGCTGTTGTGGTGACTGTACGAGGTAACAAATGCCAAGTACATAACTCGGTGTCTAACCCAGAGTAGGACACTCAACAAGCCTTGTTTCTTTTCTCTGTGTTCCCTTAGCCAACATGTAATTTTTAAAAATCCATAAAATCCTACCTGATGACAGAGATATCTTCATGACTCGGTGAAACCTCAACCACTAAATCCGCTATTAAAGAAAAAAGTAACATAGACTTCGTATCAGCAATAGAAAAATACAGAATATTGAAAGTGTAAGACCAATGTTCTGTTAAGCAGCATTCCTTTGGGACCACACCTGGAGACTACACACTTGAGTGAATACTGAGTATACTCCTGGTAGGTAATTAATGCATAAAAACCACTTCCCCTCCTTTATATTTATCAAAAAACAAAAAAGGGTGTTTATCCAAATTTGGTATCTTGAAGTGAACTGCTGTTTACAAGGACCAAAATTCCAACCAAACTTTACGAGACTCACAAAAGAATGATAATCATTAGTAGAATCAGTATCATAAACTGACAACGTCCAGCTCACATGGCGTGGTGTTTCTGGATGACACCCATGGGACTAACCCACCCTGCCATTTGGCTTTGTCGGCCTCGTGTTATCTGGGCACGGTCATCCCTATTCGCTCACATGCGGTCTAGGGCTGCCTTCACACTGCACTGGCAGACATGAGTAGATGTGACAGACACCACATGGCCTAAAATATTGACTCTCTGGCCCTTTATAGAAAAAGCTTGTGCATCCCTGCTTTATATCATAACCAGGAAACCCTAAGACTCAAATCGAATCTTCTTACTCTTCTGCTCAACATTCTTCAGTGGATCCATGCGGCTGCCATTGCTGGTTCCCAACTCGACAACCATTTCTTCTTTGTCGTCCTTGCCAGACAATTGCAACTTTTCTTGGATGTTTTCTGCCCCAGTATGCGAAGAAGGTAAACTCTTCTTAGCTGCAAAAAGAGAAATGATTATTCTGCGGTCATCACAGTAACTACATCTCTTTCCCCCGTGGCTGGTTTAGGAATGAGCATGCGATGTAGCCCAGCCAGTAAGATGCGAGGGGAAGTCTACCGGAAGCATCTCTGTTTTCTTCCTCGTTAACCGGAAACATGCAGAGAGAAGCAGCCCTCCTCACCTGCGGATACTGGCAGGTGAGAAGATGACGCTTGGAGCTGCTGCCAATCAGCAGACCAGGAAAGGCGACATCAAACACCAGCAGCCTCACAGCTGAAGGAGGGACAGCATCTGGGATCCTGACGACATCACCGAACCTTCTAACCAATCCTGACTCCTGTTGCTGTAGCCACTGTTACTTAGGCCTCCTATTATTATTTGCAGCTAAAAGCATTCTGACACATCTCCCAAGGTCTACAGCAGACCTCCTCCTTTCTATAGTACCAGAAAGGCTTTCAGAAGCGTGCCTGAGCTAGGTAGTCACCTCGTTCCCAACCATTCCTACAGCATCCTTCCTGCACCAACAAAATGAAACTCATAGATCCTGCAAAGTTCACTGGCACATCTTAGCCTCTGCACCGCTGTCCTTTCTGCCAAATGTAAACTTCAAAGATGTTCTGCCCACCAAACACTGCCCTTCTGCCTCCTTCCCTGGCAAACTTCTACTCGCTCTGCATGGCTTACCTGACATCCTACCCACTTTTAAAAAACTTCTTTCCTCACCATGGACTTAAAGTATCTGGCACATATTAAATACCAATAAAAATACATATAAAGACAGCTACAAAGTCCTAGTGGGCTCTGGGACACAGGAAGCACAGAATAGAGTAAAGCAAATCATAGAAATGGTGACGACAGTAGCAAGCTCCCGGAGGCCAGGAGCTGTGCTTGTGACCTGTTTGCATTCTGCAACGTCACAGTGGCGCTCAGTACCTAAACGACACTTGAGAGTCGTCTGTTAAGTGGATGAATTAACAGATAAGAATGTTTTCTTTGAAAATCCTGTTTAAAAAAATACAGACATTAACCAGGGACAACTCTGCTGTGTTATCAGCACCTTGAAGACCAAAACTCTGTCTGTTCCAGCTTTGTATTTCCTGCAACAGAAGTTCTTTGCTTGATGCAGGTCTACCAAGTTAAATGTGCCCTCATACAGTTCAGACCGAACAGCACCCTAGGGGTCACATCTAGGCAACACAGCCTTCTTCTTTTTTTTTTTATGTGAAGCACTTCTGTGCTTTTATTACAATTTGTTGAGTCCTGAGTTGTGCTATTTGAGTATTTATTATGACAATCCTTTAACTAATGGCAATAGGAAATCCTGTTCCAACAAAATATAGTTTCATGACAAGTATCCCCCAAAAAGAAGAAAACACCTGACTCTCATGAAGGCAACATATCTCATTCTGTTTGTACTTCTGGGGAATGCAATCAGTGAGAGTGAGACCTTGTTGGTGTAATGATGTGACAAGTAACCCGTGCTTCTCAACAAGGCACTGCTTTCCTGACTTCTGCACTATCACTAGGTATCTTTAAAAAACAATCTCTTATTAGTATGCTGCACACTGGCCCAGCTATGCAGTTCTAATTGTTGGCCATTTATTTACAGCACCAGGAAGGTATTGCTGAGCTCCCAGTTTTAAAGACAGTCACTTTTTAGTGAGACTAGTCACTATGCAATAACTAGCATTCATTTACCCGATGTAATCCATTTGCTATAAAAATCAAAAGATCCAGTTCTGTAACAAGGCCAGCTTGTTACAATGTTAGAGGAAATGTACAACAAAGTTAAAACCCTGTTTTTCTTATTTACACAAAGATATAATATGGGATTTCAGGAGCCATGATTAAATAAGTGAATTTCTTTTCAGACAATATTGTCTCAGATTTTAAATTACCTACAATTAACTTCTTAAATAATTCTGAATACTAGAGCATTAAGAAAAAATTAATGAAAAAAATAAAAACATACATGAAATTTACACAGGCTTTTTTCACTGCTCTTTCATTATCAAACTTTCCTCAGTCTTACTTCCTTATCTATGGTAGGCCCAACAAGAGTAACTTATTACCAGAACTCTGTCCTAGGTCGCTACTTTGAGGGGGAGTAGCTGGTATATTTCCGTCTCTGTAGTCGATAATCAGCTGGTAGAGGCTATGTGTAAAAAAATGGGATAAATATTACTACTTGAATACTAATGTGAAAAACAATTACCAAGTATATTAAATTCTTAGATTATTTCAGACAATATCAGAAGTAATATCAAAACTTCAACTGTCCCATAAACTTCAAATTTGTACGATCTACACTTTTAAATTTAGGATGTATAATTAAAAAAGAAAAAAAGTAAGGTGAAGTAGTCATGAACTGAGGGCAGTACAGCTCAGTAAGTTAACTAGAGCGAGCCTGACACATGGAAAGTGTCTCGAACTCAGAAGTCCCAGCTCTATAACCAACAGCTATTTGTTCCTGGAAAAGGTGCTTCTCTTCAGCTCAAACTCTTCCTTTATAAAACTGGGATCTTACTGTCTTGTTAGGCAGTTAGTTATTAATACTCATAAGAGTATTATGAAGATTTAATGAGATAATGTATCCCTCAGATGCTCAGAGAAATAGTGGAAGAATGGAATAATCTGTTCTTGAACTTTAATGCTGGAACTATTTGAGAATCCCAAATAAAACCCAATGTGTGTTTTTTTATAGGTGTAACATTTAAATGTGGCAGTTTTCAGAAAATGTTACAAATTATGGTGATTAGCTGTTCTTCGTGGTTTATAATTCAGGACACCTCAGCTAGTATATCACTTGCAGCTAAACTCATTTATACATATATGACCTCATACAAGCGTATGTATGAGAACTAAACAAGCCGTCACGCAGAAGTTTACGTGTCGATGGCCACGAAGACCGCGGAAACTGGATCAGCACGGGCATCCCGGGAGCAGAGGTCAGGCACGACCTGACTGCAGGACCAGTTTCTTTTTCCTTTTCTTCTTTTAAAATTTTATTAAAGGTCTTTAGACAGCAACATCCAGACCCCAGACTCAGCTGCTGAGGAGATCCTGTTAAAACTAGTTTTAGTACCAACGCTGCAGCAACAGAATCAAGGGAAACAAGAGAACGATTAGCACGCCCTCGCCCCGCCCCAGTGCCTTGTGGGAGAGGACTGTCACTGTGGCCTCAGGGAATCCCTTAGGTTCCTGGAAAATTCAAGAGGAAGATTACAGAAGACAGCCCCCAAAGGAAAACACAGGATTTTCTGCTCTGCTGAACATTTCAAGACCCAAACAACTAGTTAGAAAAATCAGGTATGTGACATTACTTGGAACCCATGCATAGGGCTTACACTGGAATGAAGTGGAGACCAGTAGGACCCTAAGGATAAAGGTCTTACAAACCCTGAGATAAAGAACCCTGTGCCCACTGCTCCATCTCACTAGTCTGGCCTTTTGCTGGTTTCCAGCTGGTGATGGGGAGTGTCTCACTGCCATCCCCAAAGTGCCTGCTCCCAACTAGGAACTCTCACCTGCCACATAACAAGTGACAGGTCATTTCCAACCTCAGTTTAGAGATAACTGGCATTTTAATGTAAACACTTACTGTTTAAAACCATTACGAAAAGCATATCTTTCAGCAGACATTCCGTGTAAATCTCGAGAACTGGCATTAACTTGCTTCTGAAGCAGCAGCTTGACTGTGTCCGGCGAGTCATGAAACACAGCAAGCATCAGTGCTGATCTAAAATAAAAGAGACATCTCCACCCTTAGGAACTTAGCGTAACTCAAACAGTTAATTTGGTCTAGTTTACCAAGTTAATCTCCTGCCCACCCCTGGAGAACTGACCACTTACATGCTCGAGTGCTCATCTTTGCAAATGACCTCCAAGGCCACAATGGAGGGACAAAAAGGAAGCCTCCCATCCTACTTGGGTAGCACACAGTAGAAGGTGCTAATTTAAAGTCCTCTGATGGACAAGAAAGGATGCTGAGGTCACTTATCTGAAGTAGGTAAAGGTTTAAATAAAGAATTCCCCATGTCTTCTCTAGTCTGAAACATTTAATACTTTAAAGTCAGCTAGAGGTCAGGTAAGGAGAAGCTGTTTGCAGGCTGAAAACAGTAATATGAATAAAAATGGCAACAAAAATAGTACGGCTGCAGTGAATCACGCTGAGAAGCATGTGCCCGGCACTAACCTGAATAGTCTATGTATGGTCTTTCTTAGGCACAACCACCCTTGAAAGATGTACTATGACCCTCCTTTACGTGTCAGGAAACATATTGGTTGGTAATAAGTCATGTCCCCCAGGTAACACACCTGGCCAGCAGGAGAGCTGGGAATTCAACCTCGTCTGACTCTACAGCCCAGCTCTTTCCTGTTTATCATCCACCAATGACCTGTCTTCTTTAAAGGGAATGTTTATTCAATAATTCAAGCTATTTTTCTTCCTTCTACCATTATCAATTGAAAATAAAAACATCAAACTGTACTAGAAATGAAAAAGGATAAAACCTGATGAGCCCACAGTATCTGGTCATAGTTACTCTCTTAGTGACACTCACTTAGTGACAACCTAATAACATCAATATCCTTCAAAGAAAGTAATTTAAAGCAGAATCATCCAAAAGGCAAAACAAACTCCTCTCTGTTTGATATGCATCTTTAAAAAAAATATACACCAAGTAGAGGTTAAAAAAATTATAAAAGAATGAAGAAATTCAACACTGTCTCATAAGGTAAATTAAAATTAGAGTCCATACTAATAAAACTAAAATGAAATCCCTGAACTATCATCAGATCATATGACCAAAAAACTCAGGTTGCAAATGACAGCAGTCATTATTATAAAGGAAGATGAATCCTGCTGCATACCATTCTTTGTGACACCCAGGCAGAATAATTGCTTTTCTACCTAACTGATGATGTGTTGATTCCAAGTTAATCCTCTTCTTATTAAGTTAATCTTTCTGATTGGCTGTTACTACTCTAGAACAACATTAAGATTAAACAAAAAAAGAGAGGGAGAGAGAGAACACACTATTGTACCTTTCCAGCTTGTCGACTGCATGTACATTTGCCCCGCTTTCTATCAAAAATTTGACCATCTCTTCTTTGTTCTCCCTGATGGCGACTAAAAATGGTGTGAAGTTATCCTGCAAAATAGTAAAAACAGTTGATAATGTACAAAATTACATATACATTTCAAAACTGAATTTAAAAACTTAAGTCTCTGAACTTAGAACATATACTATAAAAAAGTAAATAACAAGCAGCCCCTTCCTCCTCACCCCTCTGTGCCCCTTCTCTTTAAAAGGTTCCTCCTTGACCTCCTCGAAAGTTTCCCTGTGAAGTCATTCTCTGAAACTCACTTCAGACATTTGCTGGTTCCAAGAACCTTCGCTTCTATCGCAGTGTGTATCAGGCATTCTCTAGTTATCTTACTGCTCAACTACTACTCCTGACACTCTAAACACTGCTCCAGAGAGAACCATTTAGCTACTGAATCAACTACATTTTTAAGGAGCCACGCTGAGGAGAAAGATACCATACTGTCTGCAACATGCATAACCTATCCAATTACAACTATGACTAATCTCATAAAGCTTGCAGACATTCCAAAGGGAATATGACTATTTGCATGTAAAGAAAAAGTTTTTCTTAAACCAACTTATAAACTCTAATTTGAAAAATTCCATCCCACTCTTAAGGGATTATTATAAAATATGAACTAGACTATAAATTAATATAGACTGTCTTTAAAATATTGAAATATTTACCAAAATATACAACAGGAATTGTAAACTCAAATGCTTACAGAGGCAACATAGGTGGCCCGAGTAAGCGAAGGTCCCAGGTGAGGACAGCAAACTGGAGAACACACGCCCCACCAAGAAGGGGCCACCTCTGCAGGGCAGACCGCACAGGAGCCTGGGCTCAAGGGGGACTAGATTTGATTCTTTAGGAGAAGTTCTGAAGTGCAGATTTCTGCACAAGTCTCCTAAATTTTAAATGTTGACTCAGTGTGTGGAGACAAACTGAACATACCCAGGGCCATGTTTAGTGTATAGCCCACTTGTATTTTTATGTTTGCTGTGTTTCCAAACAGTTGGGTATAAATCAAGTATTTGTATGTAAAACCTTGCCTTTCTGCAGACGAAAACACTGGGCCCCAACATGTGATAAAAGTTGTGATTAAGACTCATAATACCCACTTTAAGAATTTTTCCAATGCCTGCTAAAACTACAATCTACCTGTATCTAATTCTCCCTGATTGTTAATCAAATGGATAATCAGGTCGTAAGACGGCCGAAACTAAATTATTAAAACAATTCCAATTTGTTACTAATGTCATGGGTCTTGATGTTTAAAACTGCCATCTTGCATGGTATACTTATATACAATGGAATATGACTCAGCCATAAAAAAGAATGAAATAATGCCACTTGCAGCAACATGGAAGGACCTAGAGATTATCATACTTGAGTGAGGTAAGTCAGAAAGCGAAAGACAAATTCCATAGGCTATCACTTAATATGTGGACTCTAAAATAGGATACAAATGAACTTATTTACAAAGCAGAAACAGACTCACAGACATAGAAAACAAACTGGTGGTTACCAAAGGGGAAAGGGGGTGGGAGAAGAATAAATTAGCAGTTTTGGACTAGCAGATAGAAACTACTATATATAAAATAGATGAACAAGGTCCTACTGTATGTACTACAGGGAACTATGCTCAATACACTGTAATAAACCATAACGGAAAAGAATATGAATATATATATGTATATACATAACTGAATAAGAATTTTATATATAACTGAATAAGAACATATATATAACTGAGTAGGAATATATATATAACTGAAGAATATATATATAGCTGAATAAGAATGTATATATATATTATAGAATCACTTTGCTGTACACTAGAATCTATCACAACACTGTAAATCAACTAGACTTTAATTTTAAAAAGCTGTCATCTTGATTATGCTAGGGCTCAGTGAATCTAACAGATATATTGCAAGAGTCTGTCACACAGCTTTAACCAAAAGAAGGCTCATGATTTCCTATTACTGCAATCAGAAAAACCCTGTTGACCTAATGACCTGGATGGGAACAAATGGTGCAAAATCTTTAAAGGGTCCAACTCTACTTATTGAATCACTCACCACAACCAAGTTTCTAAGACTGTCTGAGTGCCACTGAATGATCAGTGGTTAGAAGGGAAAAGGAGCTATTCTTCAAAGCAACAGATACTGCCAGTAATACTGCCAGGAAGAGACGGATAAAAGTCAGGCTAACACGGCTGGAAACGAGAGCACTGAAAGAAGCAGCATCTATCAAACCCCCGCTCTTCCAGAGACGTCTTATTTTTGAGATCTGTGAATTTACACGTATTACACATATCCATTCAATAGTCCTTAACCAAGGGTTGTATCAGAATCTCAGGGAAGTATTTCTAAATACCTGTGTCCAGACCTGAGTAGACTTATTCAATCGAAACCTTCAGGGGAGAGCCAGGAGAAAAAGCAGGAGGACCAGCTTCGCCATCACTTGCTCCCCACCTACAGCCACAGCCCCGCAGGGGAGCTACAGCAGGCTGAGCATGGGAGACCCCAAGATGTACATGGAGGGCCATGTGGCCACCAGCACAAGTGAATGCCCCTGCTGGCTGTTAAACATGACCTGACCTCACTTGCCCAGATTCTAGAACCTGGGATCCTGGGGTGCTCAGGGCCTGTGGTTTGCCGCCTCCCCTGCCCAGGTGCAGTCACCCAGCTCCCCCTGCTGGGTCGCTGGGTTCCTTCCTCCTCCCACCCACCCCCAGGCAGGCACCCAGCCCTTGCCATCACTTCACTCCCCGCAAGCCTTCATCTTCTGTAGGCTCTGAGCCTACTGCCCACTCCCAGGCACTTCCTAATGGGAAGTTGCTCCTTCTGGGGCAGAAGTGCGGCTGGGAAACAGAGCTCTGCCCTTTCTGTGGGCACTACCTCTAGCCCCTGGCCTTGGCTTTGGAGTTGTTTCCATGGTAGCAGGGCCTGATGTATTCAGTATACATTCTACTATAAATAAAGCACCTGTAGCTAGAAAAACCCCTGTATTTCAAATATCTTGTAAATAGTCAGTTGAGCTATACCTTGTTTATCGCCTCGAGGTTTGCATTACAGCGGAGCAGCTCTGCTGCAATTGATGTTTCTTCAGCCAAGACAGCATAATGCAGAGCAGTGTTTTGACAGTTGTCTTCAAGATTCGGGTCAGCACCCTGTTTCAGCAGGATAGTGACACACATTTCTTTCCGGCATTGTACAGCCTGTTGGTATCATGCCAAGAAACAGACTGTAAGTGCTAGGCATTCCAAGTTAACATTCCTCAAGTTCCAGCACTTTGTTACATTTAAAACAGATAAATTCATTTTTATTCTAAGTAAATCGAATCCATCTCACGTGGACACGGTTGGCTGCTACACACCTTGATGAGAGCTGTCTTGCTTTCCTCATCACGAGCATTCAGGTCACACTTCCACTGGACAAGGAGAGCCACCACTGATGACTGGCCGCTGGCGCAGGCTAAGTGTAGGGCAGTCCTGTGAACATGAGAGGACTTTTTAGGAAATTAGAGTGTACTAGTTCAAAGATACAGTTACTCGTGTAATTGTAAACATTCAACAGCATGCTATTCCTATCCCTTTAAAACTAACATTTAGTCTTATCTTAGTTCTTTCTATGGGGAAAGAACAATATTTATTAGCTCTTATTACTCACCACATTAATGGAAGAACTACCTGTTTGAATAGAAAGGGTATGCTGTTGAGATTCAGCTCAACTTGGGTCTGACTTCTACTTTAACACTCTTCCTTATTAGCTCTCGCTTAGCCTGTCTGTGTTTCAATTTCCTCATCAACAAAATGGGCAAGAAGTAGTAGTTATCTTACAGGATGCCACTGCGATGCTTAAATGAAAAGCTATGCAAAGTGTCTGGCAGTTGAATAGCTCAGTAATTGTTAGATAATATTATAATTGTTACCATTACTATTTTGCCAAGACAACATTTCAATTAAATAAAATAACAGTTAATCTACTTTGCTGCTGCAAGGATGAGAGAGAACACTGTACTTCAATGATTCTAACATACTCACTGTCTCACACTTCAACATCTCTGACATGGGAAGGCAATTTAAAATCCATGTCTTACAACCATAGTTGGCAGTTCCTCCCAGGCCTGGCCTGCCCCGCCCCACCCTGCCCCGCCCTGCCGCTGTTACCTGTTCTTCCTGTCTCTGCTGTCTACATTTTTCTTCCGTGACAGCAACTCCTGCACTGTCCGCGTGTCACCTAAATATGCGGCTTTGTGGAAGTCCTTTAGCTCACACCTATGGACATGATACCCAGGCACAGGCGTCTCACGATTCCTGCGCTCTCTCTGATGGATGCTGAAGTCCACCCAGCTCACGAACTGAACGAGTTTCTTCTTCATCTGGCTTATCGCCTTCCGACACCGCTCACTTTCCTCCTGGTCTCTTGCCACCTCCCAATCTCAGCGCTGGTGCTGCAGAAGAGCCACAGAGGTCTCGCTGCCACACCTTGGCTGTGAAGCTCAACGGCTCGGAATGTTTGGTCCGGAACACTCGTAGCCTAGCAACAGCACTGACCCTCAACTGTCCCTCAACTGTCCCTCCAGAGCCAGTGTCCCTGTGAGTGCGCACAGAGGCCCAGAGGCCCAGTGTGCCCGGTGCACACGTGGGAGCCTAAGGCAATTCAAATCTCTGCAATTGCTTGTGGGCCATTTTGGATTCCTTTCAAATGTTGGTGCTAGGTGGTTGAGTGTTTTGGGACATTTCCAGAAGTGAGGCTTGCCCCTGAGAAAGCCATGTTTGTATGCAACTGCGGTTAGAGTGGGGTGGAACCACAGGATGCTGAAGGCCTAGTCCCCCAGAGAGCTCCCCACCAAAAAACTCTGTATCTCCTTATCTCTCAGTGTATTCCTTTCCCCATCCCTCTGGGCTCCAGCCAGTCTCCAGGGAATTTAGCACATGCAAACAGCAGAAAGCTGTTTTCATGCTTTCAGAGATTGTGGCAATATATATCATTAAGTACAAACTTGAGAAACTAACACATGCTCTCCAGATGAAATGAAAATGTGTTTCCACATGTCTGCTGACCCTGCTCTGTGGCTCAGCCTTATGTTTACACGCTTTCTTCACTGTATTTTTTTTGCTTTTATTTCCACCAATTAAATCTTGAGTCAATCTGAGAGTTATTTGGGAGCATAGTGTAACATCTGAGAACTTTTTAACCATGTAACTATGAAAACACCACGTCAGTTACTCAGCGAGGCCAAGCTGCTAGCTGACCACCTGCAGGGGGGGGGGAGGCAGGGCAGGCCTCTTCTTCCTGCCTAACTCCATCCTCCCTCAGCTGGCTAATTATGGCTTCTGGCCCTGCCAGGATCAAAACTGCAGGGGGGCGGTAGAGTTCCTAAGTGGCTGACACTCCTGGGAGATGGTCTTAAGTGGACTGGACCTGGCAAGTGTTTTCAAGCTGACTCTCTCAGGGACATTTCTGGGCCCCCACCTGCAACTCCCCTGACCTAAGGGAACGTGGTGTTACTAACTTCCCCATTTAAACTATCTTTTCTATTAGCATACACTGTTATTGCCCTCATCTTATAAAAAAAGATGCGTTCACCCTCCAGCTGCGGCTTCATCTCTCTGCTCTCCAGCACACATGCCTCCTGCCCCTGCAAAGAAGCTGTTCCCATCCGCTTCCTCTCATTTTCCATCCAAGCAAGTGTGTCCACTCACTGCAACTGCTCACGACAGGGTCCCCCACCACCCACCAGGTGCTGACTCCATGGGCAGCTCTCAGCCTTCTCCTCGCACGGCCCGGCAGCCACACTTCCCACCGCTGCTCTCCCGGAGTTCCTCAAGCCCTTTCCTCACGGGGCTTCCCGGCTCTCAGGCTGCTCTGGTTTCCTCCCACGGCCCTGGCCGGTCTTCTCAGTCCCAGCCCCTGAGTCCTGGCACACAGCACCCCTGAGGCTCAGTCTTCCGGCCTCTACTACTGTCTGCTGCCGCCCGCATCAGCCTTAGGGCTTTATGTGTTCTCTACAAGTTGGTAACTTCCAAACTGCTATTTCCAACCCAGACCTCCCTCCTGTATTCCAGACTCAAGTACCCATTGTCTCCCAACGTCATCTCTTGGAAGTTTAATAGGACTTCTCCTGGGCCGGCCCTCCCCTGGGCCTGCCCTTTCCTGATCGTACCCACTCCTGGACCTGCCCTCTCTTGGTCCAGCCCTCTCCTAGGCCTGCCATGACCTGGGCCTGACCTCTCCTGTTCCTGCCCTCTCCTCTGCCTGCCTTCTTTTGGGCCTGCCCTCACCTGGGCCTGGCATCTCCTGGGCCTACCCTTTCCTAGGCCTGCCCGCACCTGGTACTGCCCTCGCCTGGTCCTGCACTCTCCAGGGCCTGCCCTCTCATGGGCCTGCTTTCTCAGAGTCCTGCCATACCCTGGGCCTGCCCTAACCTTGTCCAGCACTCTCCTGGGCCTGCCCTCTCCCTCTCCTGCCCTATCCTGGTCCTGCCCTCACTTGGGCCTGATCTCTACTGGACCTGCCCTCTCCTGGCCTGCCCACACCTGGGCCTGCACTCTCTTGGGGCTGCCCTCTGCTGGGCCTGCCCTCTCCTGGTCTTGCCCTCTCTCTCCTGGGGAAGTAAGCCAGAAAGAGAAAGAAAAATACCATATGTGATCACTCATATGTGGAATCTAAAAAAAGCACAAAATATAAATACAAAACAGTAACAGACTCATAGACATAGAATACAAACTTGTGGTTGCCAAGGGGGTGGGGGGTGGGAAAGGACAGACTGGGAGTTCGAAATTTGTAGATACTGACAGGCATATGTAGAATAGATAAACAAGATTATACTGTATAACACAGGGAAATACATACAAGGTCTTATGGTAGCTCACAAGGAAAAAGAATGTGACAATGAATATATGTATGTTCATGTATAAGTGGAAAATTGTGCTCAACACTGGAAATTGACACAACATTGTAAACTGACTATAAAGTCAATAAAACAAAATGTTTAAAAAAAGTGCTCCATTCAGAGCTATGGTTACATGCTTATCTTTTAGGGACAGAGACTAGGTTGGAACCTAAATGTACAGACTGGGAGAGAAAGGGATTTCAACTATTCTGACCAATTCCTGCTGAATGAAACAGAGAGGCCAAGCCCTCCCATTTCAAAAGTGCCCAGTTGGTGAGAAGACCCACCGCAGGGCAGTAGACGGGAAGGAACCTCCTTAAAAAAGGTCCCAGATGAGAAAACGGCCCAGTGACACTCACTCAGCCCGGAGGGCCTTCAGCCTGAATGTGTACGTGGGGAACCCGGGCAGAAGTAGGCGTGAGCCCTCCCCTCACCTGCGCAAGGTGGAGGCAGCTTTCAGCACCCTCCTCACCACCCGCCTGTCCAGCCTTCCTCAGAGTCACAAGGGAACTGGGTGAAAAGGATTTCAGCCTCATGCATTTGGCCCTGGGCAGGGCTGGGACTCTCCTTCCATCTGCGTGGAGGGCAATGATGTCCCCGGAATAGGATGTGTCTGGAATCAGCTGCTCCAAGTGCCCCGTGTGGGTGTTTCCTGGCACCACAATCTAGAGGGGTGGACCTGACAAATTCTGTCTGACGACAACCTAAATACTTACCGAGTCTTTTATTAGTCAGCATTATAACGTTTATAGTAAAGGGCTGAGCCCAGACACGGCAGAAGTCAACTTCTGCGCTACCTCGTGAGATCTGCCCAGGCCACAGCACTGGATGTAATTTACTCTCATAAATTCCCTCTCCATTAAATGTGAGCTCACACTTGACCCTTAGCAACTTCAACAACCTCCCATTTAGGTTCCTGGGGAAGGTTCTCACATACAACATCCAGGGCTTATGACAGTGACCCCAAAGCATCCCAAATGTTAGAGACATGTACACCTGAGATACACTTCTCGGGGACAGATCTATTAAAACAGCTATTCCAGGCAGTGGATGAGAGCAGTGTTGTCTGAACACGTCCTGCCACACACAGGATGCAAGTCAACATTCGGACAGGCTCAAGTTTTGTTTATTTTGTTCATGGTCCCTGCTTCTTTTTGTAAAGTCTTGTAAGTTTACTTGCCCTCCGATGTTCTGATACTCTTCCTACTCAAATTAGTAATTTCTGCTCTCTGTATTATTAATCTACTTAGAAAATAGAATAGTAATAAGATAGATTGGCAATCTGTTAAGAGCAAACTTTCAGGTAGGTTCCTAACAGAAACGTGTGTGTTACAACGAAAGCCCATACTGACAGTCTATGAATGATTTGCATTTACTACTGGGGTTTTTTAACTCATATATAGCTAATCTGCATTTTCCCCAAATTCATTTTTGCTTACTAACCCTACAGTTGATACCCTTACGATTTAATTCTTCAAAAGCAATCACTTAAGCATTGTACACGGGCATGTTTGTGGCCTGCGTTCTTACAGGCTGACAAGCACGACACAAACATGAGACTAAGTTCGTTCATCAGAAAATGAGTGTGCACGTGACCCAGGGCCACACCAACTCATCTACTGCCCTGCACCAGCAACCACAGCAGGAGGCGCCGTAAAATCTACAAAATTCTTCTGCCAGCTCTGAGCCGACAACAGTACTTACAGGTTCCGGGGGCCTCGTGCCAGCCAGGGCAGCGCACACACGCGGCGCTGCTGCACCGGCCAGGGGAAGGGTCCAGCCGACGTCCCCGCTGTTCGGTGGATTGTACACTTGGACATTTCTGGCCAGTCCTCTCACCACTGAGAAAAGAAAAGGCAACACGTGTTTCTTACACCTGTTTACACATGGCAAGCTATCACTTACCCCGAACTTCTGCTCTGTAGTAGGAGAAATACTGACTTCCTCAAACTTTGAATTATCTACACACAAAAGCACATGAATACTCTCCAAATCCCACATTTAGCCAAACTCAGCCAACTAGGGCCTCGGTCTCTACGGAAGCTAAGTTGTTGTCAATAAAAACAAGGGAGTAAAAGTAGTAATAGTGGGTTGGCCACAAAAGGACAAGGGACAAGGGGCAAGAGCGAGAAACTGGAAAAGCAGCTTCAGTTTTCCAGCACAGGTCATGGAAAGAGAGACAAGAGGATTCTATCATCTCTGCCTCTAAATGAGAACTGACAACACAGAGGACGCCCATCTAATCGGGGCAGCTAGATTAGCTGGTTTCAATCATTCATTTCTTCTCATTCAACAGACACTGAATGTCTTCTGTGATTCAAAGAAAAGGCAAACCTAGGGAGAAATCAAAGATACACTCAGTTCTCTATTAACTGCCCCAATAGGGACTTAGAAAAACATGCAAATTAGATCCATGTATTATCTCCAAACTCCACTCTAGGAATAACATCATTTTTCTAGACCACTAATCTTTTGCCAAAAGAGGTCATCCATACTTGCTTTCTTTGAGCCATCAGCACGTATATTTTTAAGCCAAAAAAAATATTTAGAGGTATGCACCAAAGCCTTTAAACAATACTACAAAGAATTGTAAAACCACTAAAAGCTGGTTTCTCAACATGTTAATAGCAAATGAAAGCACAGAGATTTTCAATGCCAAAAAGCACTTCATCAGCAGACAAATGTGCTATCAAGTAACACGACCAGCAGATTTCAACAACCAACACTGAAAGCCAGTGACAAGACACTGCTTTGTACAAATTTATTAAGCACAAAGCAAAGCTCATGAACTTTTGTCAGTGACAGAGAATACTGATAACTGAAAACACATTTAGAAATCCTGAAGTTACCACTTCAGAAGAATGTCACTTTTATTTCATACACTAAAATATTAACAATTGGTGGGGGTTGGAAGGTAAAACTATGTGTAATTGTTACATTTTTATTCCAACATTATGTATTTCCCAAATTTTCTTTCTACTTTAAAGTTTACGCTGTACTAAAAAGCAAAATGCATCATGAAAACGCTGAATTTGCCTTCTTACTTCCATGTCCTTCCAGTGTCTGGTGTATGCCCTCCATCGCCCTCAGGATAAAGGGGAACCACTGTTAACGGTGTCTGGGGCACCCGGCTGCAGATTCCTAAGAACGGCATCACTGGTATTCCCAGGGATTGGCACCTAAGGATTTTAATAAAATGTAAAGTACTTGATTTGAAAACCTTGTATAAGAAAGAATACTTTGAACAACCAAACACTCAAAATACTAACTGAAGACCAAGTCAAGAAGCAGGTTCTATACTATTGGGACCTAAGGATGTGCCCCCATACAAACTGTTCTAAGAGTTGATGAAGGCCTTTCTGCACACGCCCAGCTCCTTCTTGAAAAGCCCCTGGAATGATTTGATCCCCCAGCCCCAGTTCCCCAAAAGCCCCCATCACCCAGGCACTGAGGCCCCAATCGACTACCCTCCGTCAAGTTCTACAGAAGGAACGTGAACTCCTTCAGCGCTACAGTACACTAGTTAACTCTTGATCTTCACTTTGCAATCTACAGCTGAAACTAACACACACTTTTCCCTACAGGAAATAGTGACCAGTTCCTCCAGACCACCTGCTGTGGGTGCACAGAAGAGCTTGTACTGATGAGGATTTTGCCCTGTGTGCTCCCAGCGAACATTCAAAGTGCTGGTGGAAGGGTCGTACACCGAGGTTCCTCACGGTATTCAAAGGTTCTGAAATGCACAGAAAGCACACCATGCGTGACCCTAACAACCCAGTACACACGAAGCCCAGGTTTACTGATGGGTCCCGGGAACCCTAGAACACAGGATCCCTTTAGTAGGCACCCCACAAATACCTGTTGAAGTAGTGAATAAAGGAAAAAATGTGATCATCAGGTACATGTCTCATCCCTCCACAAGGTATCTTGGCCTCAGAGCATAGTTTGTTCATTTGTCTGTGTTATCCTAGAAGGTAATAAACACCATTCTCCAAGACCAGAGACAAATAACTCCAGTAAGGATATTAAAAGCAATTTAGATCTTTGGGGGGAGGGTATAGCTCAGGGCTACAGTGTATGCTTAGTGTGTGCACGAGGTCCTGGGTTCAATCCCCAGTACCTCCACTAAAAAATAAATAAAACCTAATTATCCACCACCCCCTACAGAGACAAAAAAAAAAAAGAAAGAAAGAAAAAGAGCATTATTAACATGCATTTTAAAAGTTTAGCAAACCTCTGTGTCACCCCAGTGTTTCCAGTGGAAGATGTGATTCCATCCCCATGACGGTTACTAAAACAGCCACAGGAGTCCAGGTTCACTTACTGGTCTCGCCTCTTCCTGTCATCCGACCTCCTTCCACATCACAACACAGGGAGGACAGGGTGATGGTGTAAAGAGTGTCAGGCTTCAGCTTCTGCAGGACCACACTGTTCTGCTGCCCACCTATCCTGGTCTGGAATAAAACAGGGATAAGTGTCAGCTTTGCTCTCTCCAGCTCACTCAACTGTTAGGAAAAGCTCTTTCTCTGTTTGAGGCCTTTGCCAAGATCTGGAAACACGCCCCGCTGTGAAAGCTTAAAATGTATCCTAGGGTATCATTTTAAATGTAAACAAGACCCCTTAAATCATAAAAAGGATTTTAAGCCTTGAAGTACTGATCTTAAGAAGCTATTTCAACTGTCAAGAGGCCAGCACTGCGAAATTCCATCCAAAAGCAAAATAATAATAATAAGTGGGGCTACAATAGACTAAAAGAATGATGCACAACAAAAGATACAATAAATGTTATGATAACTCACAGAGAAAAAAATGTGACAATGAGTGTGTATATGTCCATGAATGACTGAAAAATTGTGAACACTGGAATTTGACACAACACTGTAAAATGATTATAAATCAATAAAAAGTGTTAAAAAAATACAATCAACAAAATGAAAAGGCACCCTATGGAATGGAAGGATATCTTTGCAAACCATCTATCAGATAAGGGGTTAATATCAAAATAAATAAGGAACTCATACAATTCAAGAGCAAAATAAAAGCAATCTGATTTTAAAATTGTACAGAAGACCTCAGTAGGTATTTTCCCCAAGACGTACAAATGGCTAACAGATAATTGGCATCACTAATCATCAGGAAAATGCAAACCAAAACCACAATGACGTATCACCTCCACCTGTCAGAATGGCTATTATTAAAAAGACAAGAAATAAACTGGGGCTGTGAATTTCACCACTCGCGAGAGCGGTATGTCAGAGAGTTTGGGTTAATTTAGTAGGTATCGATTTCCTTGACTGCGCCTTTGAAACTTGTTTCAGCTTCTTCTAGCCGTGGCTCTATTGTTATTTTCCTTACTCCTCATTATTTTCTTTTCACTGACATGACATATTGAATTAATGTAAATTAAATGTGTTTATGATGTAACTCCACTGTACATTTTACATTCATATTATATGAGTAAGTAAAGGATGAAAGGATATATGCGACCTATATGTATGTGCTGTATTTGGGCATTTTCTTGAAAATTAATAGCTAGCTTATTTATGATTATTAGTTTAATAAGCTTCCGTGTGGCAGAAAAAATTTAGATTTAAAACTAACAACTAAATCATGGTTTTGGGTTAGGATCTAAGTATACAGGTTAAAGCTTGCTGCAAACTCTCAGAGATGTATTTTGATAGACGTGTTACTCCATGATGGAAACAAGCAGGAACTAAACAATCAAATGTCATCGACCAAAAATGACTGACGAATCAAATGTTGGAGGTATTTTTAGCTGTTTTTGTTCCTAGCTATTTTGAGTTCAATGGAAACAAAGAACAGCAACAACAACAAGACAAGAAATAGCAAGTGTTGGTGAAAATGCGGAGAAACGGGAACATGTGCGCACTGTCGGTGGGACTATAAACTGGCGCAACCACTGTGGAAAACAGTATGGAGTTTCCTTAAAAAAATTAAAGATACAATTACTAAATGATCCAGCAATCCCACTTGGGGATATAGATTTGAGGACAATGAAATCAAGATCTTAAAAAGATATCACCACTCCTAGGAATATATATCACTGAGAAGCTCTTGCACATGTGAACCATTACAATATGAACAGGATTGTAAAAGCAAGCAGAGTCATCCCAAATTAGAAAGCATTTAACAGGTAAAATGGAAAAACACGCTGCGGTGGAATCAAACAACAGAAATACTCCACAGTAATGCAGACAAACAAGCTAGAGCTACGGGCAACACTGGTGACTCTTACAGAAGGCTGAACAGAAGAAGTAAGGTATAACAAAGCAAATCTATGATTCCATAGGTCCTATTAACATGCAACTCAAAAATAAGCGAAACTAAATTGTATTGTTCAGAGGTGTAAACATAGGAGATATGACCATAAGGCAAAGCAAATAAATGATTACCATGAAATTCAAGAGTATGATTGCATACGAACTGGAGTAAGAGGTTTTAAACTTGAAAGAACATGCATATTCTTTCTGGGGACCTGCAATTTTCTATTTCATAACCATTGCATTCGCGTTTGCGTTATAATACTTTGCTAAACTGTACATCTATGTTTCATTTACTTCTCTGCACATACACTGTGTTTCAAAATAAAAAGTTTAAAAATTGTGTATTACTTATCTGTTGTATAGAAATTGATCACAAAATTTAACAGTTTAAAATGAGCAAATACTTATTATCTCACACATTTCTGAAGGCAAGGCTTTCGGGGGTGTCTTAGGTGGGTGGCTTTGCTTTGGTGTCAAGTCATCAGCCAGAGCTGTGGTCATATGAAGGCTTGACTAGGGCTGAAAAGATCCACTTCTATGAAAGTTTACACACATGTCTGTTGGTGGAGGCCTCAGCTCCTTTCCATGTAAGCCTCTTCATAGGGCTGTCACTTTATCACATACTATTCATTAAAAGGAAGTCATTAAAGTCCAGTCCATGCTGAAAGACAGAGGAATTTACCTCCATTTCTTCAAAGGAATGGTATGAAAGTATCTGTGTACTTAAAATCACCATAAGTTTTATAAAAAGTCTACTATAAACAAATTCAATGTAGAGCAGCTATATTAGGGAAAGCACCTGCAAAATCTATGAAAGCAAAATGATTGAGTCATTATAAATGAGGAAATGAAATGAAACACAATGAAAAAGATAACACATCCTCATGAGACTATAAGAGGAAAAATACAAACATTGCTAGTGAAAATGAAAATCTTGAGTTTCTCGTTTTGGGGGGAAGAAATATCACAATGTATTTTAGCGTTAAGACTTCAGCCACTTAACATATGAATGATTTATTCTTAAAGGGGACCACCATGAATCAAATATGTATGGAGATCTTTACTTCACAATATTTGTAGAAGTAAAAAGCTGAAACCAATTGAACGACCAATAAATACAGAAAAGTTTGGATAAATTATGACACATCTGTGCTGTGGAAACATTTTTAAACATTCTACTGAAAAATACTGTACATACGGAAAAATGCAATATTGCATGTCTAAAGCCCCCCAAAATACCACAATCTGGTCAGTCTCATGAAGTCAGCATTCTAATCAAGAAAGAGAACAATACTGGGACCCCCAAAGCCCTCTCAACTTCCCTCTAGCCTGAACCTCTCAGGGTAGCCACCGTCCTGACATCTGAGAGCACAGATTAGTGTTGCTTTGTTTTGTACTTTGCACGCATGAAATCAGATAGTGTGTTATGTGGTATACTACACACAGCTGACCCTAGAACGCATTGGCTTGGACTGTGGGTCCGCTTATATGTGGATATATTTCAACAGTAAATAGTACAGGACTACATAGTCTGTGGCTGGTTGAATCTACACAAGCAGAGTAACCATGGATACAGAGGGCCGACTGTAAGCTACACACAGGTTAACCCCTGTGTTGTTCAAGGATCAACTGTAGTTTTATTTTCCTTCATGTTGTCTTTGTCAGATTCATCCATATCACATGCAGTTATAGGTATCTGATTCTCATTGCTGCATAGTAGTTCAGTGTGTCTCAATTTGTTTACCCACACCACTGTTGACAGGTATTTACAGTTTCCAGCTTGGGACTATTATAATTAATGCTATGAATATTCTAGTACATGTCTTTCAATAAATATATGTACATATTGGTGATAGATATAGACCTAGGAGTAGAATTGCTGGGTCATAGGGTATGCACGGGTTTGGCTTAAGTACACTCCACCAAACAACGTTCCAAAGTGGTTGGACCAATTTATGCTCCCATCAAGAGTGTATGAGATTTGCTATTGCTCCACATTCATGCCAACACTTGCTTTTTCCATCTTTTAGATTTCAACTATCAGGTGTGTATCATGAAGTGGTTCTCATGTTTTAGCCGAGAAGTCAAATTGTTTTTTCTGGTGTGTATCATGAAGTGGTTCTCATGTTTTAGCTTAGAAGTCAACTTGTTTTTTCTTCACATTTAGGTATGCAATCCATATGGAGTCAGTTTTCACGTATGGTATAAGTTAAGGGTCAAGTCACATTATTTCTCTCATACAGATATTCAACTGACCCAGCACCGTTTGTTGAAAAGGTTAGCCTTTACCATACTGTTTTGATGAGTGTAGCTTTGTAGCATAGTTTGAAGTCAGGAAGCATGATACCTCCAGCTTTGTTCTTCTTTATCAAGACTGTTTGGCTATTTAGGTCTTTTGTGTGGGAAAGTACACTGTGTTCATATATTGGAAGAATTAATATTATTGAAATGACCATACAATCAAAGGAAATCTGCAGACTTAATGCAACACCTGTCAAAATTCACAAAATTGCAACAAATCATTCTAAAATTTGTATGAAAACACAGAAGATACTGAAATAAGGGAAACCTCCTAATTCATTCTATGAGGCCAGCAATTACCAAAACCAGGTAAGTCTTTACAAGAAAACTACAGACCACTATCTCTCATGAACACAAATGCAACAATCATCAACAAAATACTAGCAAATCAAAGCCAACAATATATGAACAGAATTATACACCAAGACTATGTGAGATTAATCCCAGTTATGCAAGGTTGGTTAACATTTGGATATCCATTAATGCAATCCATTACATCAGCAGCTAAAGAAGAAAAAAACCCACATGATTATATCAACGCATACAGAAAAAAATCTTTGACAAAGTTCAACATTCATTCTTGATAAAAAAAAAAACTCTCAGCAAGTTAGGAATAGAGGGGAACTCCCTCAACTTGATAAAGAATAGCTACAGTGAACTGATCTTGATGAATCACAAAGGTATGACAATGGAGAAAAGATAATCTCTTCAACAAATGGCAGTGGAACAACCAGAGACCCACATATTAAAAAACCTAAGAGTGTAGAGACAGACCTTATACCTTTCAAAAAAAGAGTAACTTAAAATGGGTGATAGACCTTAATGTAAAATGCAAAATTATAAAATTCCTAGAAGGTAACATAGAAAAAATTCTAGATGGTGCTCGGTATGGTGATGACTTTTTAGATATAATACCAAAGGCACGGTCCATGAAAGAAAGGATAAGGTGCACTCATAACAACAACAACAACAACAACAACAACAACAACAACAACAACAACAACAACAAGAAAGTTCTTCTCTGTGAAAGACACTGGCAAGAGAATGAGAAAACAAGCCACAAACTAAGAGAAAATATTTGCAAAAGATTTAATTCAATAAAGGACTGTTATTCACAATATACAAAGAACGCTTAAAATTAAATAACAACCTGATTTAAAAATGGGCAAAAGACCTGAACAGATACCTCACTGAAGAGGATAAACATGAGAAATTAGCATATGAAAAAATGCTCAACATTATATACCGTTAGAAAGTTGTAAACTAAAACAACAGTAAGATACCACTGCATACCTATCAGAATGGCCAAACATCTGTAACATAGAGAACACCAAATGCTGACAAGGATGTGGAGCAACAAGAACTTTCATCTTTTGCTGGTGGGAATGCAAACATGGAACAGTCACTTTGGGAGACAGCTGGACAGTTTCTTTCAAAACTAAACATACTCCTACCACACGATCCAGCAATTGTACCCCTCGGTATTTACCCAAAGGAATTAAAAGCTTGTGTACCTGCACATGGAAGTTTATAACAGCTTTATTCACAATTTCAAAAACTTGGAAGCAACCAACTTGTCCTTCATTTGGTGAATTAATAAGTAAACCATGGTGCATCCAGGTAATGTAACATTATTCAGCACTAAAAGGAAATGAGCTCTCAAGCCATGGAAAGACATGGAAGAAACTTAAACACCTGTTACTAAATGGAAGAAGACAATCTGAAATGGCTGCATACTGTATGATTCCAATATATGAAATTCTAGATCAGGTACAGTTACGCAGACAGTAAAAAGATCAGTGCTTTCCAGGGGTTCAGAAAGAGGGAGGAAGAAATAACTCAGTGGAGCACAGAGGATTTTTAGGGCCGTGTAACTATTCCATATGGTAGTGTAATAGTGATACATGTCACTATACATTTGTCAAAACCCAGAGTGAACCCTGATGGACTTTTGGTGTAGTGTATCAATGATATATCAATTTAGATTGATTATCCAATAACATACAAATGTACTCTCTGGTACAAGCGTTGGTAGTGGGGGAGGTTGTGCATGTCTGGGAGCAAGGGGTAACTTCTGTATTTTCTGCTCAATCTTGCTATGAACATAAAATAAACATAAAATATACACAGCCTCTTAAGAAAATATTTTCAAATAAGAAATAGAAAAAAGGGACAATCCCCTACTCATTTTTGAGGCTAGTATTAGCCTTAAAAGACCTTGTAAGAAAATTACAAATCAGTATCTTATGAAAATAGACATACAATTTTCTAGTAATATTATAGCA